>NC_056673.1:21785446-22478779 GCF_018350195.1 Panthera tigris
AAAGGCAGAAGAAGCTTATGAATGGAGAGCCAGCGCTTTGCAACCTGGGGCTACACGGCTATACCAGCTGAAACCATTAGCTAAGAAGGAGCTCTTTGTTCCCCTGGGAAGTTTCCCTTTGTCAGGATGCAACATTTTGCAACCAAGAAAGAGAAGCAGCTCATCCCCCAAGAAGGGCCCGTGTGGTCGCTGAAAATCTCTCCCTGGCTTGTGCCCCCAGCCCTGCCAGTACCTCTTCCCCGGATAGAACCAGTGGGCAACTTGGGAAAACCACAGCCTTGCTTCTGTATTCATCTCCCTGTCTGAGAGTAAACCACCCTGCGATTCAGATATCTGGGGCAACGATTAGAAATTCTTGGACTGTTCGTAGGTTCGATCAAACACTGTTTATTGAGAACCCCGCTGCAGGAAAGACACGCACCGGGCGCTGGATGCAGCACAGGCAGGAGCCTTGAGGTAGGATAGAGCACAGCACAGAGAGTTCTAGAAGCAGAGGGAGGGGCTGAGAGCCACGCCGAGGTCTGAAGGCAGACAGGGGCCTGTCACAATGGGAGCTTCCCGTGAGAGCTGGCTGTGTGAGGACCTGAGGCCCTAACTCGATTCTGGGGCTGCTTCTGCCTAACTCAGGCTTTGGTCAGCCCCCAAAGGCTCTCCCTCTGTCCCTAGGCAGACAAGAGAACGGAGATTAGGAAGAGCTTAGGAAGTCTAGACCCCACTGCGTTATACTACAGATGCCCGGTAAACTTTCACAGCAAGAAATGAAAGCATCTGCTGCCTAGGATTGGCATGGGTGCCCCGAGGCCGCCTGGAGCTTGCTCAGGTCCTTAGAGTGACACAGCTCTTTACACGGTGCTTACAAAGCACCCTTGGTTTATCATTTCAGACAAGTCTCGTGACAATATTAGAAACAGCTGTCTTAGTAATCACACTTTACGGAAGAGGCCCAGAGAGGTCAAGGGGGTTGTGCAAGGCCACACAGCCTGACAGAGGCAGAGCCAGACCTCTGGCCCTGGTGTTCGGATGCCACCTGGAGCTCTTCCCAGGAGTCCAGGCGGCTGCTTCTTCCTCCCCCTTCTCTTGCTCTTTCTCCTCTGGTTTCTTTCCTTTCTTCCGCCTGTGCCTCTTTTCTGTTAGTGTCTCCTGGCCCGGCCAGCATAGCCTCTGCTTCGTGGACTTAGCCCAGGGGTGCCCAAACACAGGCTGGAGATCACGTGAGGCCCAGGGGAGGGCAGCTTAGAAAAAATACAGCTTTACATAACAAAACTATAGATTGTGACTCAGTGGGTCTGAGGTGCAGACCAGAACTCTCCTTTTTTGATAGGTTCATTGGTTCTTAACTGTTTGGAGGTCAAGGATGCCTTTGCTAATCTGATGGGAGCGATGGTCTCTCTCTCTAGAAAACTACACAGTCACATAAATATGGAAGACAATTCCAGATGGTCCTTGAAGCCTAGCCCGGAGCCAGGGATAGGAACCTTCATCTGGACAAAATGGACTGCTCACTTCCCCCACCTGCCCCGGACTTCCCATACTCAGCCCTTTTAAGGTTGTTCTAACGGGATCATGGGCCAGTATCATCAACATCACCTGGGAGCTGGTTGGAAATGCAGGATCTCAGGCCCACCCGAGACCAGGGACCAGAATCTGCACTTTAACAAAATCCCATGGAGATGTGCAAGGACTTTACATTTGCAGGGTCTGTAAGTTTGTTACAAAATGTGCCCCTCCTCCATCGAGCACTCACCCAGGTTTCCAGAACCTGCCAAACCCCTTGCCCACCTTAAATGCATCACCACCCAGCCTTCCCTGAACCTCAGCAGCTCCAGTCTATCCAGTGAGGGCAATCGTTTGTCTCTTGAATTTCCCTTAAAAGCAAGGGTCCAGCAAAGGTGGTAAAATGTTTCTCTGTGTCTCCCCGCCCGCTTTTCATGACCTCTGTTTCCCTAAGATGCACCCCCGAGTTCGGCACCTTTACAAAGGGCACCTCCAGTGTGTTCACCTGTCCCACTGACACTGCTCAGGCCACCCTGGGCAATGCGATCTCTAAGTGACGAAAGTGATTTCTTCCCTGCTCTGCTGTCCTTCCTTACAGTCTATCGAAGGATCCGCAGTGTCTCACACGACAATTACCCTAACAGTTTACTTATGCTCACTCCCCCACCCCCATGATAGCCCCTCACTGTAGGGTCAAGAGCTGGTGCATGAGGGCTGGCCCAGAAAGCAGTCTGAGTGACAAGCTGGGACACCACTCCCTCCCCACCCCCCAAAGAACCCAGGCCATTGCAGATGAATCTTTCTTTCTCTTGCAAAGGTTATCTGCACCCCCCTGACTCCCACTCCCCCCACCCCCCGTAATATCCTTGGCTCCTTCATGCAAATAGACGTAAGGCAGGTCCATCCTGGAACGCAGTAAATGCCTTCATGCTGGAAGCTTGGAGTGAACCAGTTCAGGTGTTTTTATCAACCCAGCCCCACTTCCCATGGAGACTTCTGGAAAGCAAGCTTCATGTCTGGTTCATTTCTCCTTCCCCTTACCCCAGTCCCCTTCCTGGTGCTCTGCACAGAGGAGATGCTAATCGTATTCGTGCTCTACTAAGCAGACAATGCAGGATATGAGCAAGGGTGCTACATGGAGAGCCCAGAAATGGACACAATCTGCCATTAGTTTTCTATGTCACCTCAGGCCCGTCACTGCCTCCTTCTTGGCCTCAGTTTCCCCATCACTGAAACAGGATGATGATCTCCAAGGTCCTGTGCTTATCGGACATTCTGTATAAGAATAAAGAATGGATTTCTAGTCCTTGAAAGGAACCAGATCACAGAGTTGGGGTGCCAGGAAAATGGGCTCTGGAACTAAGAGTAACCTGGAAGAAGGCCTGGGGGAGGTATCTAGAAAAGACCTGGCTGGGGCAGAGCCTACTGTGTGTCTCACTCAAAAGCCTGAGTGGCAGGATGGGGGAAGGGGGTGCCATGCTGGATGGAGACTTTGCAGTAACTACAAAGCAAACCAAGGCAGGGGCGAGGTGCTGGTTTCTGATATTTCTAGAAAGCTCAGTCTTAGTTCCTCTTTCCATTTCCCCTGACACTGAGTGGGAGTCTGGGGTGATGACAAAGGCCCATGCGGAGGATGTCTGTGGGGGGTGGGGGTCAGCCCCACTGGAAGAAAGGAAAGCAGGATTATTCACCAAGGAGTTATTCACTTTTCCATTCTTCATCTCTGAGTTGATGAGCAGGGGGCTAGGGGGCCTGGGTATTCCAGCCAGCTGCAAAACCTTGACCCTGCCTCTCCACCGTGTTCTACTTTGGGCCTTTCCCTTGTCCACTCCTAAGCAGGGGCCCGATCCAGACCTTGTGCCGGAACATTCCCAGCACAGCCCCACATGAGACGGCGCTGGCTCCAGGCCCAGCATCTGGAATGCGGGCTCCGGCCAAACTCATTATTTTCCATGGGATCCGGGAACTTCCAAAGCTGCCTCAGAGTGGGAATTTCCACTTGTTTCTCCTCCTCTGTGACTGACCTTCCAGCTGAGGAGAGCATCGTTGCTTGACAGCAAAGGTGGGAGGGAGACAGCTATCAAGACACCTTCTCCTCTGATTCCCACCCCCTTCATCTTGGGTCTGTTGATTATCTCACACTCACAGAGACCAAGTCACTTTCCAAAACTGATGACCCTTCCTGGCAGTAGATACTTAGCTTCAGATACTCAGAAGTCCATCTAAATACTCCGAGAAGCCAAGAAGCTTTCCTGTTGGCCAGAGACCTCCCGTTGGCCTTCCCGTCTGGAATATGGTTTCCTCACATAAAAGAGCAGATGTGGAAATACACCATCTGTCCAGGTTTTTTGGTCCAGGGTCCTAGGACTGACCATGACATGACTGAACCAGGATCTCAACATCTTTCAACCAGTTAACCTGGGCAGAACCCAAAGAATGGATGGACTCCACAGGCAAAGGGGATGCAACCCTCCCAGTCCCTGGCAAAGGACACTCAGAGAGATTAGGGAAGGGTTTCCACTAATAAGAGGGAAAAGCTCTTGGCAGCAGTGGAATGAGGAAGCTGAGACCTGAATTCTAGGCTCTGCTCATCTAATAACATGCCTCAAGCAATCCTATCATATTTGTAGAAGAAAGGGATTCACTGAGATCAATGTGAACACCTTTAAGCTTTTATGACTGTGACTCTGGGGGTTTCTGAGGACATCTAAGGCAGAGCTGTGGCACTAAAGCAGACATTTGAATCCTGTAACACTGTCCCATCTGCTCACCAGCTCTTCCTGGGAATCCAGAAAGGAAGGGGGCATGTGCTGCCTGACTTCTGCCTGCCTGCCGTATAACCACAGACTCCAAATCCCGCAGTAACTTAGGCACGAGGGATGTTTCTCCATTCCCCTTCGGATGCCTGCTACTTTGGCAGATGTGGAGGACAGAGGGCACCCAGGTATATTACCAGGCAGCCGGTTGGAGGATGTGTCACAGTGGTGATGCACAGACACACGGGGTCCTACACTGGGAACCTTGGCAGGTGACTTACGCTGTCTGTGCCTCGGTTGTCTGATCTCTAAAATGGGAATTAACAATACCTACTGGATGGGGGTTGGAGAATTGAAAGACTTAGCACATGTAAAGGGCATAGAATATTCCTGGCACACGGTAAGCACTGTATGAGTATGACACGGGAATTTATCTGTAGCACTACATGACCTCTGTGGCATCTGCCATGTCTTAAACCCAGTGATTCTTGGAATTCAATTCTATGGTTATAAAATCCTATAGTTTGGCTCAGCTTCAACTGTGCCACCATCCTGGATTTTAAGAAGCAAATGGATTTATTATGCTGCGGGGGAGTCCACCAAGGCCTCGGGGCCCCTTCCTGGCTTGAAAACCCCACAGGCTGTTGCCTAAAGGTTGGCTAGAGGGGGGCATGAGATGCTGTCATCTCTCGTGATCTCTGTTTCCTTGCTTCCTTTTCAACCACAAAATTTTCGCTTCAGAGAAAGTGGAATTCTTAAGAAAATCCTGTTGTGCTCACATCTGTGGTCGCTCTGGATGTAACTGTACCCCACCCACCCCACTTCTTTTGGTCTTAGCAGCAAATGGAAAAAGTGTCCAGGCCAGACTCACTACTTCCCTCCTACTTCCTGGAAACCTCCCAGGGCACTATCCTTGCTCAGCACATTTATGACTCTACTTTGTCATTCATTGAGAATGATGCTGCCCTGGGCCAAACTTTCTCTCTTAGCTCCGCCCTCTTTACTTTCCATAAAAAGCAGGCAGAGCAGCCAGAGGAACCAGAGGAGCAGAGAAGCTGAGACCAGCTTGGAAACCTCCAGCTCTCACGCCCAAGCTCCTCGTTCCCCGCAGACATGAAGGTCTCCGCAGCGCTTCTGTGCCTGCTGCTCACAGCAGCTGCCTTCAGCCTCCAGGTGCTCGCCCAGCCAGGTAAGCCCCTCTCTCCTTCCCTCTGAAGCCCATCACCCCATCTCTGGGTTCTCATAATCAGGAAAGTCAGAGAAGGACACAGAGGGAGCCAGATCACACAGCTGCTCCAGGGCAGAGCCTGGATGAGAATTCCAGCCGTGGACCCCAAATCCAGTCCTCCCAGGACTCCAGCTCTGTAATCACACCCTCCGTGTAGTTACTGCCCCGGCTCCTTGCAACAGGGGTTGGGGACTTGGATCATCAAAAAGAAGGGGACTCTGGTGGAGAATGTGCAGGGTATCTCCAGATATGGTGGAGAGGAAAGGAGGAGACCCAGAATCTGGTCTATGCTTCATTCGGTCCAGCATCCCGAGGCAGCAAGTATCAGAGAAACTCACAACTTGGAGCCTAGAGGGGGACCCATAGCTGGGTTCCCTGAGCTGATCTTCTCTGAACCTGATAATTTGGATTATTCACTACTCCCAGGATCAGTGATTAATGATACTCCCAGGAATTATCTAGTTTTAACAGTTCCCCCTTCCCACCACTCATTATCAAAGCTATATACCCATTATAAAGCAGAGGAAGCTGAGTCAGTATGCCATTCTAGCTCTGAAGCATAGGCAGAAATATTGGGATTTATGAGTTCTACCTCTACTCCTGACTTCCCTTCTCCTGCTCCTTCCTACTCTTTCTTGCTATGATTAAGATCAGAAGAATCTAACCCATCCTAACATGCTTTTTCTTTGTGGTTCTATTTCCAGATGCAATTAATTCTCCAGTCACCTGTTGCTATACACTCACCAATAAGAAGATCTCGATGCAGAGGCTGATGAGCTATAAAAGAGTCACCAGCAGCAAGTGTCCCAAAGAAGCTGTGATGTAAGTGGAACACACCAGCCCTCCCTGGGCCAGTTCTTCCTTGGGTAGCAAGGGACAAGCCTTACAAACTTAGAGAGTTAGGCCACCTAATCTCATCTTCAAAGGTGCCCAGTGGGAAAACTGAGGCCACAAGGGACAAGGTGATCCCAACATCACTCTCCATCTGAGTGCTTACACAGACCCTCCCAATTTCTTTAGCGGGAAGTCAGGACACCCTGATGTCCTCTCTCCACCTGCCTTCCTCTTCTTGTTCCCATGGCAGCTTCCTGGGGCAGAATGGGCTGTCGTCATAGGCTGAGATCTCGATGGAACTCTATCTGACTGTGTTCTCTCTCCCCTACAGCTTCAAGACCATCCTAAACAAGGAGATCTGCGCTGACCCAAACCAGAAGTGGGTCAAGGATTCCATGGCACACCTGGACAAGAAAACCCAAACTGCAAAGCCTTGACTACTCACTCTGAAACCGAAGAATCTAAAATTAATTTATTTTCTTCTAGTTTTCCCTAAATGCCCTCCTGATGTTATTTTATTATAATTTCAAAGACTACAAACTTTGTTTATTGATACTCACATGATGCCTGAAGTACTGTTAATCTTATTTAAGTTATTGATGTTTTAAATTTATCTTCCCTAGATACTAGGGTGTTTTTTTGTTGTTGTTTTTTTTTTTTTTTTTTTTTTGTTTTTACATATGGAGACCAGACAAATTGCTTTTCTCTGGGAGGGGGGGAAGTTCCACCCCTCGGATGGTGTGAGTGTCCTTGCAAGGACCATTAATGCAAAGACTATGTTTTAAATTCTAAAGAACTGCTAAAAATGCTATTGTGGAGATGTATATTATATAACTATTGATCAATATATAAATATATATTTTTGTACAAAACTGCCTTTGGTGTTTTCTTGAAAGAAATTAAAAAGCTGAGTGTAATTTTGGTGATTAGGAGGGAACATGTTTGCAGAGGGTGGGCTTGTGTTGGGAGGAGTGACAATGTGGATTGGCCCTGGTCTTTTTCACTGGGTAGGCAAATCTGAGTGCCTATAGAAGAATCTTTAAGTCAGGACCCAGTCAAGCATTCCAGCCCTACCACTCTAGTCCCCAAGACCATCTGTCCAGATTCCAATTACCCTTGTCACCCTATCTCCTTAGCAACGCCCCATGTCCTTTCTCACAGCCCTTGACCCCTGCCCTCAATCTTTCTCATCATCTACTACTACTGCCCCCTACCTGGGATACTTGCCCCCAACCTCTCCCCCTTCAAGTAATCTTCCAACTTGGAGTAATACAGACACTGCCGACTTTGGGAAATCAAGGAGAAACTGAATGACCACTGATAAGACAGTTAGATTCAGATTTCATAAAGAAGATATGACTTGAACTTCTCCTTGATGAATACATGAGATTTTTCTAGAAAAATTACAGTATCATTTAGAAGAGGAGAAAGAAGAATGGAGCCAAATACCTGGAGGTAGAAATGATGATGGTGTGCACATCAAAGAGGGTGAAAACCAATCAGGTGGGAGTTGGGGTCCATGTCGGTGTCAAGTGATGAGGAAGTTTAGAAAGAAAAGTTGGGAAAGGGTTTTGAATGTCAGGATGGTAAGTCAGTACTCAACTTTATAGCTTAAAAGGAGATGTTGACAATGTTTGAGCCAATGAGGAAGGACATGCCATGTTCAAAGATTCAGAGATGAGTTTCAGTAAATGTAACTTATTGGCTTCATACACGTTTGGAGAAGTATGGACAAGGGAGAGGCTACTGTCATGATCCAAGAAAGAGATGATGAGTGCTCGAATATGGAGCCCAAGAAGCAGCTTTGGAGAAGAATGGTCTAGGTAGAGTGAAATGCTGTGTGTTGTAGATGGAAGAAAAGGACCTGTGACCTAAGACTCAGAAGCCCTTTCTACAATCCACATTCTAAGAGACAGATGACCTGAAATCAGAATGTGCTTCTCTTCACCACTATCCCCCATTTCAATCCAAGGAGCACAGGATCATCCATTTATATGGATGGATCTCTTTTCCCTGAATGTCCACCTAAGGTCTGTACTTCCTTGCATGGCATTTGACCTACCTGTGAGGCATTTGACCCATCTAAGCACAGGCAGCCATTCCACTTAAAGAAAGCAGATCTCTTGCCCTATTGAATAAATTCTGCATGGTGATTTTTCAGATTCACCAGTCTAGTCTGGTGGTGAGATGGCTACTGTATCAAGCTAGACCAGGCAATGGTCTAGCAGCTGGGGAAAACCCTGGCTGGCAGGGACACTCGAGTTCTAATCCCAGTCCTGGCATTGACTCACTCTGTCATTCAGGGCAGATTGGGTATTCTGAGTTTCCATCAGTAAAATGGGGGTGATAATGTGCTACAAATAGGAATTTGGCAGAACCTAGGTTCTAGGATCTGGGAGTGTGTGTGTTGGAAAACCTCCATCTCCAACAGTTGGAGCTGGAGATGAATAAAGGGGATTCTGCTTCCATATTCCCAAGATAGTCCAGGGTCCCTGGTTCAGGCTGAGGGATTCTATCAAAGCTCCAAGCTCCCCAAAGTGCCTTGATACATCTGTTAGAAGACAACTTATTGGCTGCTTTTTATGGAACTCTCTGACCCATCTGCCAGGTCCAGTAGCCCTCCCTGCTTCTCCTCCACTCCTCCAGTCTACATCATTGATTGCCAAGCAAGACTAAATCCTCAGCTGCAGTGGATGCCGGGGGGGGGGGGGGGGGGGGGGCGGGGCAAAAGGGAATGGAGTGCGAGCAAATGGGACATCCACATACAGTTTAGGGAGCGTCAGACCCTCTAAAACCAGGCAGATTTGTGATGGAGGGTCTGGAAGGAGGGGAGGCCGAGGGAGAGGCAATCCATGTGCTCAAGCCCAAAAGCAATCCACTCACATTCCCTTTCCAAGCCACACCTATTCATTTTCAGGAAATCTTGAATCTATTTTTTTTCTCCAGCTAAGCAAGGGAGTCCTTGCTCCTTGCATGATAAAACTGTGAGCATGAGGCGCTGGCAATAGGCCCTGGTTCAGGAGGGAATGCCAAGTGTGGTGTATTCATTTCCTGTTGCTGCCAACAGTCTGTTCCAGGAAATCTAGGCCTTTTCTATCACACTCGAAATTCTTCCAGCCTGTGCTCATTGCCCAATTCCAAAGTTGCTTCTACATTTTTTAAAATATTTATTATGGCAGCACCCCATTTATAGATATTCCAGATATCAAAATCTCTTTTAGTTTCTTATTGCTACTGTAACAATTTATCATTAACATAATGGCTTAAAACAACACAAATATATTACCTTATAGTTCTGGAGACCAGAAGTTTAAAATGGGTCAGTAGGGCTGCATGCCTTTTGGAGGCTCTGGGGAAGAATCTTTTTTCTTGTCTTTTCTAATTTTTAGAGACCACCTGCATTCCTCAGGGCCCCTTTCTCCATTCAACATAGCTTTAAGGTGGAGGAGGAGTGAAGCTACAGGGATCAAAGTTTTGATACTATTGAAATAAAGATGACATTAACCTGAACCATGTTGTTATACATGATAATTATAGTCAGAGCGACTACTATGAAAATAACTAAAATATACATAGTAAAAGAAAAAAAGGGAATAAAATGGTATACAATAAAATAGTATTATTTATGTATCACAAAATAAAACAGTAATGGAAAGAGGACCGAAGTCAGTAAGATGGCCAAATAAGATGTCCCTTGCTCATATCTCCCCCTTAACAGCAATAATTTTGCACCCATGCAGGGACAAAAGTGCCTTTTGGGAGCTGTGTGATCCAGCACCATATGCCAAGGAAGAAGTCACCCATTCATTCATCAAGTCAAAAGCATTCAGATATTGCTTCTGGCTGTGGAATCTGCAGGGACCTCTCTTGGCTGTATTCTGGGAGTTCCTGGGGAACACTGTCTTGGACAGTCACCTACAGATGGGAGAGCATCTATCAAAGTCCAGAGTTTTAGTGGAGAAGTTCCAGCACGCTGTTGGAAAAAAATAAATCAAGTTTGGATGCATTGGAGAGGGTAAGAGGAACAATCTGACATTACCTGCATCACTCCTTCTCCAAAGTGGCACAGACCAGTGCCAAGAGAGACCCTCTCAGCCCTTGATTTCTCCTGTGGGGAAAGTGAGGGCATTTGGGGTGCGCTTCCCCAGCTCCCCAGCTAGGTGAGAGCTACCAAAGAGATCCATTTGTTTTCTGTCTCATCCAAAGTACTAACTCATTGAGCTACATGACTCAGGGAACAAAAAGAGGCTGACAGGGCAGCAGATAAGACTTTTTTAAGGCATTCAAAGGGCATGGATCCTACTAACTGCACCACAGACTTCATCAAGAAGCCTGCCCACAGGCCACTGGAGACATCTCACTGGCAGATCCTTTTAACTGGCCCCATGGGCACCCTCAGCACTCTATGAGCTTCACCAAAACACCCCTCCCCAACCTGCATCTGTTTCCCTGCATCTGTGACTGCTCCTGACAAGGGTAAGAGCAAGCTTTGACAGCTAGTGGTCCAGCACAGAAAACCACCTGCAGCTGTGATCCAGAGAGAGACCATAAATGTGAGCTTTAGTTATGCCCTTGAGGAAGCAAGACAGACTGTCAGCATTCAGCCTGGTGTATTGCAGGATTGAGAGAAGGCATACAAGCTTAAGAACTCTGTCACAAGAAGGAGAAAGAAGAATGGAACAGACATATCTATAGAAGTTCTGAGAAAGCCTCAAAATCCCTAGCAGGGCTGACAGAAGGAAGTTGTCTCCCAAATCCAGTCAGCAAAGAATAGAGGAGAAGGGCACCAGGGTGACTCAGTCAGTTAAGCACCCAACTCTTGTTTTTGGCTGAGGTCATGATTTCATGGTTTTGTGAGTTCAAGCTCCACGCTGGACTCTGTGCTGACAGTGTGGAGCCTGCTTGGGATTCTCTCCCTCCCTTTATCTCTGCATCTCCCTTACTTGTGCTGTCTCTGTCTCTGTCTCTCTCAAAAATAAATAAATAAACTAAAAAAAAAAAAGACTAGAGGAGGTGACTGCTACTTCTACTTCAAATTCAAAGAAACAAAACAAGACTTCGAGGAATATGTAAAATCAAAGAAACATGACACCACCAAAGGATCACAATAACATTCCAGTAACTGACCTCAAAGGCATGAAGATCTATAACTTACCTGAAAAAGAATTTAAAATAGCCTTTTTAAGGAAGCTCAATGAACTACAAGAAAACAGAGAAAGTCCTTTCAGCAAAATCAGGAAAACAAAACATCAACAAAATGAGAAGTTTAATAAAGAGATAAAAAGCATTAAAAAGAAGAAGTTGTGGAGCTGAAGATGCAATAAATGAAATAAAAAATACAATAAACATCATCAACAGCAGAATGGACCAAGGGGAAGAAAGAATTTGTGGAGAAGACCTTAGAAATTATCTAGTCAGAGAATAACAACAACAAAGAATGAAGAAGACTGAAGAAAGCCTATGTGATCTCTGGGATATTATTAAAAGAAAAAAAAATCTGTGAATTATTGGAGTCCCAGAAAGACAGAGAGGGAGAAGGGGCAAGAAAACTTCTTTAAAAAAATTTTTTAACGTTTACTCATCTTTGCAAGACAGAGAGAGACAGAACATGAGCGGGAACAGGGCAGAGAGAGGAAGACACAGAATCTGAAGCAGGTTCCAGGCCCCGAGCTGTCGGCACAGAGCCCAATGCGGGGCTCGAACTCACGAACTATGAGATCATGACCTGAGCCAAGGTCGGACGCTCAACTGACTGAGCCACCCAGGCACCCCAGGAAAGCTTCTTTAAAGAAGTAATGTTTGAGAACTTTCCAAATCTGGGGAGAGATTTCAATATCCAAATTCATAAAGTTCATAGGTCCCCAAACAAACTCAACTTTAAAAACTCTTCTCCGAAGACATATTGTAATAAAACTGTCAAAAAAACAAAGACAAAAAGAGGATCTTAAAAGCAGAAAGAGAAAAGAAACTTGTCACTTACAAAGGAACTCCCATAAGGTAATCAGAGGATTTCTCAGCAGAAACTTCACAGTCAGGAGAGAGTGGGATGGTGTCTTCATTACCATTAGACCTGCCTTATAAGAAATGCTGAAAAGGGTTTTTCGAGCTGAAATGAAAGGATACTAATTAGTAACATGAAAACATATACATCACACTAGTAAAGGTAATTATATAGTCAAGTTCAGAATAATACTGTAATATTATACTGTATTAACCACTTTACTATAAAGGCTCAAGGACAAAATTATTAAAAATAATAGCTGCAATATCTGTTAAATGTTACACAATGTAAAGAGAGGTAATGTAGCATAACAAACATAAAAGGAGAGATATAAAGGTAAAGGTTTTGTATGCAGTCAAAGTCAAGCAATCAGGCATAAAATAGCTTGTTGTATCTATTAGATGTATTATGTGAGCCTCATGATAGCCTTAAGGCAAAAATCTACAGTGAATACACAAAAGAGAAAGAGAAAGGAATCAAAGAATACCACTATGAAAAATTATCAATTCACAAATGAAGGGAACAAGTGAGATAGGAGAAAGGAACAAGGGAACTACAAAATAGAAAAAAGTAAGATGGCATTATCAAGTCCTTACCTATCAGTATTCACCAAATGTGAATGGACTAAATTTTCCAGAAAAGGCATACTGTGGCTAAATACATTAAAAAATTATAAATAAGACCCAACTCTATGCTTCCTACAGGAGACTCACTTTGACTTTACAAACACACATAGGCTCAATGTGAAAAAGATGGAAAAGATATTCCAAAAGAGAACAGGAATAACTATACATGTAGCAAAAAATAGACTTTAAGCCAAAAACTGTAAGCGACAAAGAAGATCATTATGTAATTATAAAGGGGTCAATTCATCAAGAGGATATAACAATCATAAATATAACTATACCCAACATTGGAGAAACTAAACATATTGAGCAAATACTAACGGATCAAAGGGGAAAAATAGATCACAATAATAGTAAGGGACTTTTATACCCCCTTCAACAATGGATAGATCAACCAAACAAAAGTCAGTAAGGAAATGTTGGACCTGAAGTACTTTGGATCAAATGTACCTTACAGACATATATAGAACATTCCATCCAATCAAATGGAATGTATACAGAATGTACATTCTCCTTAATCACACACAAAACATTCTCCAATGTTACATGATAGATAACAAAGCAAGGCTTAGAAAACTTTAAAAAGATTGAATTCATGCCAAGTATCTTTTCCTAACACAATGGTATGAAACTATAAATCAATAACAAGAGGAAAACTGGAAAATATGCAAATATGTAAGGATTAAACAACACACCCCTAAACAATCAATGGGTCAAAGAAGAAATCCAAGGGAAATAAAAAATATCTTGGAGGTAACAAAAATGGAAACACAACCAACCAAAACTTATGCAACACATCAAAAGCAGTTCTAAGAGAGATGCTTGTAACAATGGATGCAAACATTAAGAAAAAAAGAAAGATCTCAAATAACAAACCTAACTTTATACCTCAAGAGACAACAAAAAGGGCACACTCAACCCACAGTTAGTAGAAGGGAGGAAGTAATGAATATCAGAGCAGAAGTAAATTAAATAAAGACTGAACAACAATAGAAAAGACGGACAACGCCAAAGGCCTCTCATCAAGCCCCCTTTTCATTAATATCATCAGCGATTAGTTGATGAGCTTGTAGTGTGTGCATATAAACAAGGGCAGGTTGAAACAGCAAATGGACAACTGGTTTTCAAAATCTAGTCTTTAGATCCTTGAGATATGTATGAGAAGAGAGGTTGTGAAGACTCCTGTCTTAGCTTCCAACTGAGCAAGTCCACTTTGATTTTATTCATAAGTTTGGTTTCCCCTCTATTCTTTTTATAAGAGAGAGAGAGAGAGTGAGAGTGTGAGTAGGGGAGAGAGGCAGAGTTAAAAAGAGGCAGAGAATCTTAAGCATGATCCATACTCAGCATGGAGCCTAACGTGGGGCTCAGTTCCAGGACTCTGGGATCATGACCTGAGCCCAAACCAACAGTCAGACACTCAACTGACTGAGCTGCCCAGGCACCCCATCCCTTCTGTTATTTTACTTGTAAGAATATTTTCATAGATAATCCGATATTTTAAAAACCACAGCATCCCATGATCTTATTAAGTGCTTTGTAGTTCAGATAGCCTATGAAACAGATAGTGGTTTAAAAACATGTCTGCAGGGGCGCCTGGGTGGCGCAGTCGGTTAAGCGTCCGACTTCAGCCAGGTCACGATCTCGCGGTCCGTGAGTTCGAGCCCCGCGTCAGGCTCTGGGGCTGACGGCTCGGAGCCTGGAGCCTGCTTCAGATTCTGTGTCTCCCTCTCTCTCTGCCCCTCCCCCGTTCATGCTCTGTCTCTCTCTGTCCCAAAAATAAATAAAAAACGTTGAAAAAAAAATTAAAAAAAAAAAACATGTCTGCAAATTCTTTTATGGTCCTCAAATTAAGAGATGTGGTCTATGTTCCCTAACTTTGTACCTGGGAGTCTTAAACCATCATGTAAAATATCCATATCCAGCTATGTGGAAGGACCACTGGAAAGATGGGGGTGGGGGGCAAGAAGCTTCCATCTGATCCAATCCCCAGCTGTTTAAGACCTCCCAGCTCAGACACCTGACACTGAGTGAAAGCCTTGAGATGACCCCAGTCTCAGCCATCATCCAACTACAATGATGTAAAAATCCCTGAGCAAGAACTACCTGGCTGAGCCCGTCAAGTCCCATATCCAAAAGCAAAATCAATTATTGTTCTTGCTTTAAATCACTGTTTTCAGATGGGTTGTTATAGCATTTAATTACTAGATATACAATTTTAGGTATTATTCTAAAAATAGAGAAGTCTACTTTTCTGCTAATGTCCTATTATCGCATTCTTCTTTGGGTTTAAGAAAAGCCACCAGGGTTTAAAGCAGTAAAGGATTTTTTTAGTCCATTTTAAAGCCCAGCCAAAGTTTTACTTTCTCTGGAAACTGGGGTCCTGGAGATGCTGTCTGAAAGGAAAATTGGGGAAATCCCTTACATTTCTTTGATTTGGTAACCCTACTTCCTTTCTTTTTCTACATAAAGCGTTTCATTTCAAAAAAAAAAAAAAAAAAAAAGGAACCCTTGGTAACAGTCATAGATCACACACTGCTTGGGCATAGCCAGCACCTCACCAACACACCAGAGCTTGAATGGAAAGCAGGCCAGCATCAATCACATTTCTCTCTCATTTCCTAGTATGTTCCTCAGGGGAGGGCAATGGCTCAGCAGATTTACTATTCCATCCTATGATTCATTCAGAAGAACAAAGCCCTGTCATCCACTCACTTTCTTCTTATTCCTGTCTTCTCCCTATAAAAGGCAGGCAGAATCCCCAGAGGAGCAGAGAAGCTGAGACCAGCCTGGAAATCTCCAGCTCTCACGCCCAAGTTCCTCGCTCCCTGCAGACATGAAGGTCTCCGCAGCGCTTCTGTGCCTGCTGCTCACAGCAGCTGCCTTCAGCCTCCAGGCACTTGCTCAGCCAGGTAAGCCCCTTTCTCCTTCCCTTTGAAGCCCATCACCTCATCTCTGGGTTCTCATAATCAGGAAAGTCAGAGAAGGACACGGAGTGAGGCGGATCACACAGCTGCTCCAAGGCAGAGCCTGGATGAGAATTCCAGCTGTGGACCCCAAATCCAGTCCTCCCAGGACTCCAGCTCTGTAATCACACCCTCCGTGTAGTTACTGCCCCGGCTTCTTGCAACAGGAGTTGGGGACTTGAATCACCAAAAAGAAGGGGACTCTGGTGGAGAGTGTGCAGGGTATCTCTAGATATGGTGGAGGGGAAAGGAGGAGACCCAGAATCTGGTCTATGCTTCATTCAGCCCAGGATCCAGAGACAGGGTTCTGCAGAGGCTGCAGGTATCAGAGAAACTGACAACTAGGAACAGATTTCTCAGAGCCTAGAGGGGGACCTATAGCTGGGGTCCCCTTGACCTGAGGAACTGGACTATTCTATGAGCCTCTCCTAGAAATACCCAGATTTGTCACCAGTTCCTCTTCTCTTCTTAATGAGCTGTGGTATCCTTCCACTTTACAGTCCATGCAAATGAGAGAGTTTCAAGACAGATTTAGGTACTTCAAGACAGACCAATCCTTAGGGATTTAGGGTGGGTGGCTTCCCTTTCCTTTGACTCCTCCTCCTTACTGTTCCCTACTTTTCAAATGAAAGTCCCAGGACACACCCTCAATAGCCTTTGTTGTTGTTGTTGTTGTTTCAACAGAGGGGATTAATAGCCCAACCACCTGCTGCTATAGATTTACCGTTAGAAAGATCCCCATCCAGAAGCTGAAGAGCTACAGAAGAATCACCAGCAGCTATTGTCCCAGGGAAGCCGTGATGTGAGTGAAGCCATGACCACCCACACTCATCCCTTGATCTTGAGCTCCGCTCCCAGACAGTGGATTGGGTTCTATGATAAGACTGAGTTGGAATTTAACCCTCAGATGCTTAGACTAATCCAATCCCAGGAATTTTTTTTATGGGAAAAGTGAATTCAAGAAAGTAAAGAGACTTCCCATTTTCAGCTCCCTGTCCAGACATTGGTTCAGATGTCAGTTCTTTCATCTAGGAGCCAAGATGGCTTCACCTAGGTCAGCAAAAACAGCTGCTTCCCCAGAGGCTCCTTCCTAACCTCAGGCTAATGGGCCAGGCAAGTTTTCCATAGAGTAGGTTACACTCCCAAGCTGAATCTTCAAGGTGCTCCATCTAACTGCCCTCTTTACCCACAGCTTCAAGACCAAACAGGCCAAGGAGCTCTGTGCTGACCCCAAGCAGAAGTGGGTCCAGGATTTCATGGAGTACCTGGACAAGAAAACCCAAACCTCAAAGCTATGAACCTTCATGCCCACAATGAAGCCAAGTCAGTACTCAGGGAACAATTAATGTATATGCCCTGTTCTTTCCAACATGCATTCTGAAATTATTCTATTACAATTCTAAGGAATATGAAATTTGTGTAATAATGTGAATCATGGTTTTTCTTAAGTAGTGTATTATGTCTTCTAAGTTGTTAATATTTTAATTTAATGGGCTCTGGAATTGGATGTGTTTCAAATGCAAACCTTTGGACACATGTCACTTCAGACCCTTCAAAACTACAGGGTGCTCCTTCCTCTCTACCTCACTGTAGTGTTGTGAGTATCTGTGCATGAATCAATGCAAATATACATATATTTAATTTTTAGGAGGGGATGTCCCTACGAAACATAATATTATTATAGAACTGAGTATTTTTATATGTACAGCTCTTGAATTTTCACATAAAATATATTTTTGGATAAAACCTGACTTTGATGCCTTTTTAAAGGATAAGATAAAGCTGGTGGGAGTGCCAAAGAAAGGAGGGCTGGATTCAGAAGGTGGAGCTTGTGTTCTGGAGGAATGAGTATATGATAGACTCCGGGCTTGCCCCCAAGCTGGGCTCACCTGCATGTCAAGGAAAGTCAGCTTGGCTGGCGACAGGGTTAGCCAGCTCCACAGCTCCAGATCTGACATCAGTTTCAGTCATTTGTTCAAATACCTTCTTCCTTTCCAAAGTCATTTCTTTTCTCACCATCCCATGCCCTACCCAGTGGTCTCTCCTCTCAGTTGTTGCATCAGCCTTGTGGCTGGTTGATTTTCTTTCTTGTAATCAACTTTGAATCCAGAATAATACAAGTATCCCCTGCATTAAGAAACCAGGGAGGGGATCAACAGATGACTCCAGAAGTTCCCTTCCACACCTAGGAACCACATGTCTTAAAGATATCTACCTCCAGAGGTTGAAGAAGACCAAAGAGGGTCAGGATCCTGTATCCAAGGCAGCATACTGACAAACCCTTGACAACTTCAAGCTGAGCTTCTTGGGGGGGGGGGGGCGGTTTGCATCAAAATTGCAGTAGAAATCTCAAGGGGTCAGGAGAAGTCAGACACTTTGGTGGCAAGCAGACAATTTACTGGTGAACTATTTGCTGCCATTGTTGATGCTCAGACCAAGGTCCAACAGCCCTTTCCCCCTTCTCCAGCCCAATAGTCCTCATCTCCAAACATCAATAAGGAGCATAATCTCAAATACCAATGGGGAATGACAGGAAGATGACCAGGGGTAGGAGGGAAATAGATGCAATCGTGCAATGAGACACAGCAAAGTCGTGTGGTGCAGCCAGATACAAGCAGAATGTCAGGTAGTAAGACAGGCAAGGAGAGATGTGTTCCATGTGCCCAAGCCCAAACAGAATCTGATCACACTCTCTTTGTCAAGCCTATCTTTTCATTTTCAAGGAATGCTGAACTCACTTGTTCTCAATGGGCCTCTCTGGACCCAGAGTGTTAAAGAGAAATTCCAAACGACAACCAGGAACAGAAGCTGATACATAACTGGACATAAAATTTAATGGGATTCAAAAATCTGACTGGCTATACCACTCATGTGCCTGGTAAATTAGGGCAAGTTATTTTTCCTGACTGAGCCCGCATCCGTGGAGATTTATAGTACATCAATGGCTGTCATGTTGGCCTCAATATCTCTAAGACATTAATAAAAAAGCAGATTTCTGGGTACCATCACCAAAGATTCTAATACAGAGTGTTGGGCGGGCAAGGTGCTCCTTCCATCTTTGCAACTGGTTCCCAGCCTTGTCTGCTGAAGAGTGATGGGTACACTTTGAAGTTCCCTGATGTCCTCTTTCAGATCAATGCAGTCTCTGGGCTTGACCTATGCCTCTGGCTTAGACATGAGGAGTCTGAACTTTCTCATCCCCTAGACTTGAAATAGCAGAGGCTGAAAATGCCAACCACATGTTCGTGTGCTCGTCTACATTTTCCAGACTACACTGTGTTTATTGAGGGGCCATGTGACTGGATTCTAAGCAAGAAGGTGAGGACCGAAATGATGGAAGCCACTTCCCTATAAACAGCTCACAGTTTAGGGCTTCTCTTCCTCTGCTGTGCTGACCTTGGAGGCAACGTGCTCCAAAAACCTCAGCTTTCAGATGGAGACAGCCCACATCTTTAAGCCATCAGAGGAGAGCCACTTGGCCTACCCTGTTCAGTGACATGCAAAACAAATAATCTTTCATCGGGTTAAGCCACTGCAGTTGGGACCCTGGCCCAACCCTGATTAACGGAGGAATCGGTACCATGATCGTGGGTTGCCAGTAAAAACCTAAAATGTGCAACATTGACTAGACATTTGGCAGAGGCAGTGAGGAAGCTATCTCAGGTTGAAATGATGGAGAGTCTTGGTACAAAGTGCCAGAGCTGACAGGCCTGGTCTGCTGAAATTGTAGCTCCAAGGAGAGAGTTTTAAAAATATGCATCCATAATGCATTGGTTGTTTTTCTCTGCACTTGTTAGGGTATTGCAAGAAAGAGATGAACTCAGGAAATAATTGACTGTTTTTATTAATTAAGTAATTAGTTAATTTTTGAGAGAGGCAGAGCACACATGAGCGGGGGAAGGGACAGAGAGACAGAGGGAGAGAGAGAAAAATCCCAAGCAGGCCCAGCACTGTCAGTGCAGAGCCTGACGTGGGGCTTGAATTCACGACCCATGAGATCATGGCCTGAGCTGAAATCAAGAGTCAGATGCTTAACTGACTGAGCCACGCAGCGCCCCAAGAACTGACTGGTTTTAACATAAAATGAACTGGAATAAAGTCCACAAATTCAGGATCTCACATTGTTGGAAAGCCATCTGTTTCTAGGCCTCAAACATTAAGAGAAGGTAATTTAAGGGGAAAAAGTAAAAGGATTTCAGTAATAAACATTCAGGAAAAAACTGTGAGTTGGAGGAAGTAACTTAGGGCACAAATCAGACTGAAGTTGCTGCTCTGCCTTTTCAAGCCTCGTTAAGAGGAGGGGAGAGAGAGAGGGAAAGGTAAAAAAATAATGTGAGAAGTATATGTAGAAAGATCCAGGCTGTGGCTGCTGGCATATATCGAATAGCCTGGTGGGAAGATATTAGAAACCTGCTACGTTCTCAAGGGCGGTAGACCATATGGCCAATAAAACCATGAATGAGCCTGCCTGAAAACAAGATACCACTGGCCGTTCCAAATAAAAACAAACTTCAAGCTCTACAGTGCAGCAAGCCACCTTCAAAGGCTGCAGAAGCCCCTGGAAGATCATGTCTCTTCTACACCCATTTCAGAGGAGGCCAAAGAATAATGTAGAAGGAGAGACCTCACAAAAGCAACCAGGCACCAGGATCAACAAGACAAAAGAGTGTCCCCAGATTGCAGAATCTAGCCTAACCAAGGGTGAGGGACTTTCACAACATCTTTCTGGAGGATTTCAGGATCGCTACAGAGCACTGGCCACTGGTGTCACCATCTTCCCCTCCACGAATGAAGTAGTTGATTGCAAGCACCTGTCCTCTCCAAACCAGATATATTACGTCTAGGGCAAATAACTGGTCTTTTCAGTTCACGGGTCTCTGGACAGAGTGAATCCAATGCCCTCACCTGCCAGAGAAGACCACGTGCCATCCAGAGATCCTGGACATTTAATTTGATGCAATGACCGTATAGGACTTTGGGTTGATCTCTCTTGGGGATTGGTCAATTGCATTAACCTAGGTAGAGAAGCAGTGACAAAGGGCAGACTGTATAGAAACTATTAGCCCTCACCCGGGATCTTCTCTTTACTTCTCAGCCTCCTTGCACTTGGAGTCGTATGGCGAGTTAGGGCCACAGGATGTAGGCAGATGTGGTAATCAAGGCTTCCATGCCTGGTTCTTTAAAGCTCCCTGTACAATCTATCAACCCTCTCTCCCTGGCCTCAGTGAACTTGAGGGCCACGTGTTCCAGATGCTGGCTGTGATTTACAAGAAGGCTGGATTGCTGAGTCACTCCTCAGAAAAGAGCACCTTTGGCAAGCTGCCTGACCAACATCAAGCCATGACATGAACAACACAGAAATAAACACCTGTTGCAGTGAGCCGCTGTGAGTTTTGTCCTTGCTCTGGAAGCAGAGGCCAGTGTTACCATGATCAACTGGTTCCGGGAAATACTTTCACCATCCTTTGCCTCCCTGTTCACCATACAAAGGACTGAAGTTGATTGTCCCAAGAGGATTATGTAAGATCATGTAATAAACAGTAAGCATATTTTAAATAAAAGAGCTTTGGTTTTTCTCAGGGCAACTCTGAGAAGCAGGCTTCACTTCTATTTCTTTTTTTTAATGTTTATTTATTTTGAGAGAGAGAGGGAGAGAAAGTGCAAATGGGGGAGTTGCAGACAGAGAGGGGACAGAGGATTCAAAGCAGGCTCTGTGCTGACACCAGTGATCCCAATGCAGGGCTAGAACTCACGAACCGTGAGATCATGACCCGAGCCAAAGTTGGATGCTCAACCTATTGAGCCAACCAGGGGCCCCTGGCAGACTTCACTTTTAGAAATGACTTTGCAGAAGAGGAAACTGCTTGCCTTCCCTAAGCCTCTGTTGTCTCATTTTTAAGATGAACTTAGTTAGAAAACCTACTTTGTAGGTCTATTGGGATGATTAAATAAGTGAAGTAATACAGTGCTTGCTTACATTGAATAAGTTAGCACTGCTGTGGAGAACGTGCTATTTCTTAGACACATTGTTAGAATTTTTATGTTAACATATATTGGGAGTAACCTTCCTCCAAAAGTAACAGGAAACTGCAGACATCTTCAGTGACTTGAGAGAGAGAGGCAGCACACCCTACATGGTTCTGTTTGGCACAAGGGAAAACTGAGTCTAAGGGCTACTGCGCAGTGAAGGTTTCACAAGGTAGGGAGTCAAGAGTCAGGGGTTCTAGAATCAGACTCAGCCTAAAACATACCACGTTGCCTTAGGGATTTTGTCACTGGCCCTCAGGTCTCTATTTTTTTTTTAAGATAGAGTTGGAATAAAATGAATGTTAATGTCTCTTTCAATTCTGTGTATAACTTTGCGTTATTAGAGGAAGTCTAGAGCACAGCTGCAAAACAAGAACAGAAACAAAACTAAACTAAACTAAAAAAAAGTCCTAATTCCTGGGATCCTTTTTTCCACTGATCATTCATCCTTGGAAAGAGAGCTAGGATTTTGTTTTCACAATGAGGGACTCATTTCCTGCCTATTGCTCAGAGTCATTCCCCACCAACACCCCACATGTATCAGGCACCAGACCAAAAAAAGTAGTGGACCTAGCCCAGGTCACTTGTCCATGAGAGAACCCCCAGGAAGAGAGACAAAACAGCTGGTGAAGCTGCCCCCACTGTTAGAGACAGCCAGGCAGCTGGATGGAACAGCTGCTAAACTTGGATGTCTCAGATTCAGTTTATTCTTTCCCACTGAAGTGTCTGTGGTCCAGGCTAAATCCAAACCCCTGGGAGGAAAACACAAAAATGGAAAATCACTTGCTGATAGGGCCCTCTAGACACCCAGCAGCAGTTACAAAATTATTTCTACTAAGGGAATATAATCACTCAACCATGTCAACCTAACGCCTCTGAGGTCAAAAACATTCCAAACGTGTTGTTTGGACACACTTTTTGAGATTCTGCATCTCCCACAAGTGCAACTCAGGCATTTCTGGAAACCATCCCGGGGTTGCATGTCTTTACTTAGAAGCTGGGGGAACCGGGGGAGAAGATATGGAGAAAGCCATCTGGCCAGACTTGGAGTCGTTTTCTAGCATCCCCTGGCTGGCAAAATCCTTCTTATTTCCTAATAACAACAAGAACGACGACGACAATGATGATGGACTTCCACTTACAGAGCAACTGACTACAGCCATCTGATCACTCTTCTGAGCACTTTATATATACTAACTCACTTAATTCACACAAGAATCCTCTAAGGTAGGCGTGATTCCCTCCATCTTAATCTAGCAGAGTAGGTAAACTGTCCATGGCATCAAAGCTAGTTAGTGGCAGAACCATCCAAACTCAGGATCTTGATTCTGGGGTCCACACTAGACCATCCCACCTGGAACTGAGCAGGAGAGAACAATGAAGGTCCAGGTTTTCTGGTTCCTACTTGGTCCCTTTTTGAGTAATTATAGACCAATTATTCCAGATGGGAGCTTAGAGACCATGCAGGCCATCAAGGGCACTCTCTTAATCCCATGCCCATGACAGACATCACCAGTCAGCCTCAGAATCCTTCTCAACACACCTCTCTATGACCTGTTCCAATCAATCAACTTGATATTTAAGTGTGCAGGAAAAACCAGGCGACCCTTGCAGTGTCTCTGTGGCAATATTCAATTCTGTAATTCACCACAGTGACACCATGAAAGACTGCCTGTCCTTGCAGCATCTCCCATTAAGGGGCTTGGCGTTGTGCACAAAAAAGGATACGTGTTGGATTCTTGTCTTCTCTTTCTCTTTGATATTTTTAGCTACCAGTCGTCTGGTCTGGAACATGGGCTCAGGGAGCGAGGGCGAAACAGATTGCTGGTTTTCCGAAAGTATTTCTTGAACACTTGCGGGGTGAGAGCATAGGGGGCCCTCCACTCTGCTTCAAACAGACCTCCACCACCGTGTCTTTGATGTATAGGCTTTTGCTATTTCATTCCATTTGGGGGAGAAGAGAGTTAGCAGCTAAGCAAATAGTTTACAAATTCGCAAGAACCTCCATACTGTTTCCCACGGTGGCTGCACCAATTTACATTCCCGTCAACGGTGCACGAGGGTTTCCTTTTCTCCACACCCTCACTAACACTTGTTATGCCTTGTCTTTTTGATAGCCATCCTAATAGGTGTGGGGTGGTATTTCATGGTGGTTTTGATTTGTCTTTCTGGGGAAGGGTCTGTCACACTGTACAAACTTTCAGTTATAAGACGAGTAAGTTTTGGGGAATCTACTGTACAGCATGGGGACTATAGGTAATAATACTGCACGGTATTCTTGAAGTTTGCTAAGAAAATAGATTTTAAATGCTTTTACCACACCGTAAAGAGACTATGTGAGGTTCACTTGATTGCCGTGATCACTATATATATATATATATATATATATATATATGACATATATATGTATATATGTATGTATATGACATATATATGTGATATATATATATGACATATATATGTATATATGTATGTATATGACATATATATGTGACATATATATATATATATATGTAGAACTGTCACACTGTACACCTTAAATATATGCAATCTTTATTTGTCGCTGATGCCTCAGTAAAGCTGGGGCAGGAATTCACAGGAGGTCAAGATCAATAAGAACAATCTAGTCATGTCCTAGGACACAAAAATCCCAGGGTCTCAAAGCCTATGACCATGAGATTGAAACATAAGGACGAGGTTCTCATGTGCTACAGTTCTGGCAGGGCAGGGGAGGGAGCCTAGCATGAGTTTTAGGAACCCTTCCTGGCCTGCAAATCCTAAAGGCCACCACATGAACACAGGGACCAGGGGGGTTCCTGGATGTCTGCATCATCATGCCCTTGGTTTCCCCGCTTCCCTCCCCAACTACAGATGTGTCATTTGAGAAAAGGCAGAACTTTTAAGAATTATTATCCAAGCTCAGTCATTCCATATGCACATATTCTATACTTTGAGCCCCAGGACAGATGACAAATGTGCCCCCCTACACACACACACACACACACACACACACACACACGCACACACACCCTAGTTTGCCTCTTATGTCTTGTTCATTTGCTGGGACCTGGAACTTGGTCAGCAGTTAAGCGCTTCCTTCTTCATGACTTGCTCATGACTCTGGCCAGCCAAAAGCCTCCCTGGAAGGTCCCACCCTCTCTGCTCTTTTTTAAAGGTGGGCAGAGCAGCCAGTGTCTCAGAAAGGCTGAGACCAACCCAGAAAATGCCCGCTGTCACACTGAAACTTGCATCCTCACTCTCTGTCTAACAGGAAGGTCTCTGCAGTGTTTCTGTGCCTGCCTTCAGCACCCAGGTGCTCACCCAGCCAGGTAAACCCCTCCCTCCCTACGGAAAAGCTAACCACCTCCAGAACTATCAGATCAGCAAGAATCTGCAAAGACTTGCTACAAACCCTGCATTTTAAAGATGGGCAAACAGATGCCATGAGTGGACAAGAAACGCCCCAACCAAAGCTAGAAATCCAGGTCACCAAAGCCAGTCCCCACATTCTTGCCTGACACGAGTATTGAGAAAGGCACCATGTGCGTCCAAGATCTGACTGCCCTTGCAGTGTTCGGCGATGGGGCTCACAAAAGAGATGTTCTTGTACTGTGGCACAGAAGGTATTTTTGTCAGTAGCAGAGGGGAAAGAAACCTTTTGATTGTAGAACCAGAATTTTTACCGAACTGAGATGGCTTTCGCAAACAGTGGTTTGAAGAGGAGAATGAGGTCCCAACAGAATCTCAAGGTGACATGTTTTGACTCTGGGAAACAGTGTAGGTGTTTGTATCATAACTCATTTTTCCATCCTCTGATGACTTACATTTCTTGCATGTTTCAGTCCGAATAAGATAATGCTTGCTGTGGTTGCAAACAATCCTAGGTTATCAGTAGCTTAGAACAATGAAGGTTAATTTCTCACTGTACTAAATTATCTTTAATGTGCTGGATAAAGCTTTAGCCTCATATACTCAGGATCCTGGATCGAGGAGCAGCTGCCACTGGGGACATTGCTGCTTACTGTGATAAAGAAAAAGAAAGCTCGGGGCGCCTGGGTGGCTCAGTCGGTTAAGCGTCCGACTTCGGCTCAGGTCATGATCTCGCGGTCCGTGGGTTCGAGCCCCGCATCAGGCTGTGTGCTGACTGCTCAGAGCCTGGAGCCTGTTTCAGATTCTGTGTCTCCCTCTTTCTCTGACCCTCCCCTGTTCATGCTCTCTCTCTCTCTCTGTCTCAAAAATAAATAAATGTTAAATAAAAATTAAAAAAAAGAAAAAGAAAGCTCTTGGGGGTCTTGCACGGACAAGTACAAAGTCTGGCTCAGAGATGACACTTGCCACTCTGTTTTCTAACTTATTGATCAAAACTAGCTATGGTTGCAACCAACCAAAAGTAACCAGGAAATGCAAGTCTACCAAGTTTCCAGAAAGCAGAGAATGGAGAATATTTGGTCAACTGTATCATGACTATCACAGAGCCACATAGCTCCTCATAACGGCAGAGATAGAACTTATTGCACTGACCAAGATTTTCCCATACCCTTGCCAGGGGTGGTGGGTCCCAGATGGGGACAGTGAACCAAAGGCAGAGACACAGGACCTCAGAGCAGATGGATTCTACCTGCACCTCTTACATCATTTCTTTGCCTTCTCTGAAATATCCTTCCTTTCTTACAAAATCATGATTTTAAATATCTACATGTCATTAGTGGCTTATCCTTTCTATTTATTTCTCCCCCAAATTCAACTTCTTTCCCAAACATCTGCTGCTTTAATGTGGCCAGTTGGAAGTTCTCTGTTCAGTGATCATAGAGCTACAGAAGAATCACCAGCAGCAGAGAGCCTCTGACAATACTCACCTTCTCCCAGCCCCAAAATTCATTTCTCAGGGGCAGCGAGCAGTACAGGATTATTTCAAAGTTACTTGGAGTCATGGACTCAAAGAGTTCGATCCATGGAAATTCAATCCATGAAATTTCACAACAGGAAATGTTCATGCCTAGCTCTCTGCCTGGAAGCTTGTTCAGCTCACACTAGTTTCTTTGGGTGAAGAGCAAGGATGGCTTTACTGGGCCATCAAGAGTGGCAGATAACCCCCAGATTCCCCTCCTCTCTCTGTCCACCTCGTCCTCTCCAATGGCAACCCCCTTGCCCCATGGCAAATGGTCCTGGAAGGTTTAAAAGGACACAATTCAGTTAAATGGACACAATTCAGTTAAATGGACACAAGTTCTGTAGAGGATCCTTCTCATTGTTTCCCCTCCATCCCACCAAACAGGCCAAGGAGGTGGTCCCAGGGAGGAGTGTGTCTAGAATGCCATGAAGTACTTGGCCCCAAACCCCAAACTTCAAAGCCATAGATATTCACCTTTTTGAAGCCAAACCAGAGCCTGAGAAATGCCTGATTCATTTGCAACGGTCTTTCTAAGATTCATTCCAAAATAATCTCATCCTCATTCCAAAAGGAATAGCTTTTATTTCATCATTTAAAAATTTTTTTAATTTATTTATTTTTGAGAGAAAGAGAGAGAGAGACAGAGTGCAAGCAAGGGGGAGGCGGAGAGAGAGAGAGACACAGTATCCAGAGCAGGCTCCAGGCTCTGAGCTGTCAGCATAGAGCCCCAATGCGGGGCTTGAACTCATGAACCGCGAGATCATGACCTGAGCCAAAGTTGGCACTTAACTGACTGAGCCACCCAGGTGCCCCTTATTTCATCATTTTATTTTATTTTATTTTAATATATTTTTATTTTAGAGAGATAGCATGAGAGGGGGAGGGGGCACAGAGAGGGGGGAGCGGCGGAGACAGAGAGAGAGAGAGAGAGCGAGAGAGAGAATCTCAAGCAGGCTCCACACTCAGTATGGAGCTCAAAGTGGGGCTTGATTCCATGACTTTGGGATCATGATCTGAGCTGAAGTCTAGAGTCAGACACTCAGCGGGCTAAGCCACCCAAGCACTCTTTTTAATCATTTTAATAAAACATATTGCGTTTAAGTTATTGAAAAACTTTAAACTTATCTGCCATGAGGGTCTGCCTTGTTTTTAAAATATAAAGCAGAAAGTCAGCTGCCTTCTTCTCTGTGACCCCCAACTCAGTCCCTTGCAAAGTGTGAGTAATGGGACTCCTCTCCTCCCTACCTCCCTAGAATTCTGTAGAAGTCCTGGCGAAGATCATCCACATGAAGGTATTTTGTGTTTTTAAGAAAAAACATTGCTCTTTGTAAATCAAAGCATGACTCATAAAGTGAAAGTACATGTTATTTTAGGAATACATAAAAATAGATACTTTTTATTACAGTCAGCCGTTGTAATATTTGTGGGGGGTTCTATATTGAACTGGGGAGGGAGAAAGATAGAAGTAGGGGTAAGAGGCATGGTTATGGGGTGGGAATTGTGTGCCTGACACATAGCCTTTTGGTTCCACTGGTCTTCAATGAGATTCAGGACCTCATCCTCTCCATCCCTCTGATTGTGGTACCTAAGAGCGGCTTCCCAGACCCCAAGTACTTTAGCCCCTCATTCAGGAAAACCTTCACCCCATCACCACAATTCCCTTCTTGGCAGACCTCACACTTGCCCCAAGTCTCTCCAGTGGCCTATTGCAGTAGCCTGTGATATCATCCTTGTGCCTGAGCTTCTTCTTCGGATTATCCTCCAGCTCCCAATACACAGCTAATACAAACATTGGAAACCAGAGGAAGGCTAGATGGCCCTTGGCAAGAAGTTGACTGAGACTAAGGCTTTCCAGGCACTTAGAGAGGCTTCATCCTAGAACTTAAGCCAGCTCTTGATGGATGGGCAAGTGCAGGGGCTTCTTGAAAGGTATTTCAGGCTATGTTGATAGGAGACAGGTATGATTTGAGCAAATGTCTGGAAGTAAGGATGATCATGACGTGTTTATCAAATTGGGTGGAAGCCCACTGGGAAGGCGTTAGGGTCAGCATCTGTGTGAAGCAGTGGGGAAATTTGGGAAGGAAGGTTGAGGCCAGTCTAGGAAGGTGAGGAGTTGTGCTCCATTCATATAGTAAGAAGTAAGATGAACATGTCATATCAACGTCATTTTTATTGCCCAAATTAGGACACTTCTGAGAAAAAAAGGAAGTACCATTAATAATTATGCTGAGACGACTGTTGGTAGGAATGTTGGTAGTGCAGCAACTGGAAAATGGTATGGAGGTTCCTCAAAATATTGAAAATAGAGCTACCCTACACTCCAGCAATTGCACAAGTAGGTATTCATCCAAAGGATACAAAAATTGCTGATTCAAAGGGACACATGCACCCCAATGGTTACAGAAGCAACAATAGCCAAATTTTGGGGAGAGCCCAAATGTCCATCAACTGATGAATGGATAAAGAAGATGTGATATACATATATATATATATATATACACACACACACACACATATATATATATACACATATATATGTATATATATGTGTGTATATATATTTATATATATGTGTATATATATATATACACATACTCAGTGGAATCATACTCAGTGATGGAAATAATATCTTGCCATTTGCAACAACGTGGATGGAACTATAGGGTATTAGGCTAAGCGAAATAATTCAGTCAGAGAAAGACAAACATCATATGATTTCATCATATGAGGAATTTAAGAAACACAACAGATGAACATAGGGGAAGGGAAGGAAAAAATAAGATAAAAACAGAGAGGGAGGCAAACCATAAGAAACTCTCAAATACAAAGAACAAACTTAAGGTTGCTGGAGGGGAGGTGGATTGGGGGGTGGGTTAAACCGGTGGCATTAAGAAGGGCACATTTAAGGGGTGAGCACTGGGTATCATATTAGAGAGATGAATCACTGGGCTCTACTCCTGAAACCAAGACTACCCTATATGTTAACTAACTTGAATTTAAATTTTAAAAAATTATGCTGGGACAATATATATATATATATATATATATATATATATATATATATATATAAATTAACTGTCCCAAACATCTGGCCACCCTAGCATCTGTGTGCCCTGCTGGTGTAACTCCACATAGTCTGAGGCTGCCAATCTGGAGGGATAATGGCCCACTCCATCACACTCCATCCAGCAGTCCACCGCATTACATAGCTCCAAGGGGTACAATTCACACCAAAGTCCCCTTGGGTCACTATGTGTTGTGGCTGTGGCACAAGGTGACATAAAGGGCAGCATGAGGCACTAGAAACAGTACTGACCTGGGAAGCAGGTGACTTCCAATTTATATCCAGAATTGGTCTCTCCCAAGGTGTTACGTTGGGCCTTGATTGCCCATCTATAATTTGGGAATAATCACGTTTTTTTTTTAATGTTTATTTATTTTTGACAGAGAGAGAGAGACGGAGCATGAGCGGGAGAGGGGCAGAGGGAGAGGGAGACACAGAATCCAAAGCAGGCTCCAGGATCTGAGCTGTCCGCACAGAGACCGATGTGGAGCTCGAACCCACAGACTGTGAGATCATGACCTGAGCCGAAGTCGGACGCTCAACCGACTGAGCCACCCAGGTGCCCCTGGAAATAATCATGTTTTAGGGAAAGAACTAAGGGACCTAACAAATGACCTCACAAAATCTGCTCTGAGAGCACTTTTCTTGGAAAATGTCAGTTCTCCACCCTGGAGCAGGGAAGGTTGGGCACCAAGTTCTGCAGTCATACTCCCAAGTCAGGCAGGCCACTCCCAAGTCAGGCAGGCTGGCATGGCTACTGTCTATCAGACTGAACCTTTCTCAGAAGCTTCTCTGTGAGAGCCTCGGGTAGAAGCATGGTCTCCAGGAGCCGTCAGAGATGTTCTAGGGACTACTGCAGAATGGCTCCTGTCCAGAGCAATCCCCGATCGCAGTCCAGGCACAGCAAGTCTCCCAGCCTCTCCTGCAGCCTAGCACACTTCAGCCCCGAGTGCTAATCAGGAAGTTTTAGAACTGGGATAACCCAATGGGCAGGAAGACCCAGGCTTTTATACCCCATATGAATCTGTCATTGAGGCAGACTGCTCCTGGAAAAGGGCATGATCCTGGGCAAGACAGCGCTCGCTCTGTCAGCCAAGGGCAGTTCCTACAAGGAAACAGCTTAGAGCACGTTGACTGCCAACACACTCAGCAGCTGGGGAAGGAAAACACCAGTTCTGGGAGGCAGGATCTGGCAACCCACCAGGGAATCCACCGGGCCCTGGCCCTTTTGCTGCTCATCCACTCGGTTATAGGATAGATCCTAACTCATCTGAGAATCTGTTGAGGCTCTTTTCCTCAGGCAGCTTGTAAGAGCAAGGCTAGTGGAATGAACTAGTGCCCCCCCTCACTGCTGCAGCTGGTCTTGAGACTGTAAGTAATACTGTGATGTTGTGATTTATAATAAGAAATATAAGAATATATGATGCTCAACCTATTTTTGGCTCAGAGCTCTTACAACCCTCAGAATTTCCTGTAATGAGATCTATAAAGGTGTCTTTTGTTACGTTAATGAGGTGACTTTTGGAAAACACCTAAGAATGGGGGTTGGTTGCTAGAGGAACCAACCACATGACTAGATGGTTGGGACTGAAAATTCTACAACCTCTAGGGAGCGGAGAAGGGCTGGAGATGAGGCATCACCAATGACCAATGACTATGTAATGAAGCCTCCATAACAACTCAGAAGGACAGGGCTCAGAGATCTTCTGGTTGTTGAACACATGGAGATTTGGGGAGAATGGTGCCCTGTAAGATGGCACAGAAGCTCCATGCCCTTTCCCCATACCTTGCCCTATGGCTCTCTTCCATCCGGCTATTCCTGAGTTAAATCTTTTTATAATAAACCAGTAATCTTGTAAGTAAAATGTTTCTCTGAGTTCTGTGAGCTGCTCTAACAAATTAATCAAACCCAAAGAGGGCGTCTTGGAACCTCCAATCTAGAGCCGGTCAGTCAGAAGCACAGGTGACCATCTGGACTTGCAATTGATGTCTGAAATGTTGGGTTGGGGTGGATGGGTGGTGGGTGCAGTCTTGTAGGACTGAACCCTAACATGTGTCATCTGATTAGGACTGAACCCTAACATGTGTCATCTGATGCTATCTCCGGCTAGATGGTGTCAGGAGCGAGTTGAATTGTGGGACATCCAGCTAGTGATGGAGAACTGCTTGGGACACGCACGTGTGCGTGCGCGCACGCGCGCACACACACACACACACACACTCACACACACATATGCGTGCACTGAAATCAAGATCAGAATCTTAGATACTTATTAACTCTTTCCTTGACACTCATTCTAGATTGCCCTCAACCTCAGCCAACACCTTCCCTGGTCTAGGTGGCTTGACCTCAGGGTATTACTCAGACCCTCATTCCTGAGGAGTTCAGTGCCTGGTCATTATGCTCTTCTCAGGCTGTGACACCATCAAAATTGGGTAAAGGTATACCGAGAGATATCCAAGTGGATCACCTGGGAGCCAAACATAGTCTCCTCTGCCCCTGTTTCCACCTCCTCCCCTTACCTGTGGGTCTCTTAGCCTGCAAGTCTAAAGAGACAGAATGTAGCCATAGCTTGAGGTTTAATGAGACTCTTTCTATAAACTATGGTTTTTCTTCCTCAGGGAACCAGGACTTCTGAGCCCACAGAGCCCTCAGTTGCAGGGATAGGAAACCCAAACTCCCCCAAGTGGGTCACTGGGAGTGATGGTAAGTAGGACCATTCCTAATTCCACCTCTTGATACCTAGATATGCAAATTTTACCTGTTTGGAGATACAAGAGTATTTATTAGTTGATTTAGGGTATACATTGAATCCTAGAGGATGGGGCTGTATCCATACAGCATATTTTTTTTTCCAAGCTGGTGCCTCAGCTATGCCTTCAATAGGCCATTCAATTACTTTACCAGACTGGAAGCTTCTTGCTGAAGAAGTTATGTAGTAGGATCAGTGGACCCCATGGTCATATGTCCACTGCTATCCCTCATTTGCTGTTAAATATGTCTCTGGGTCTATAGAGATGTACTGTATGCCAGTGGATGAACACTCTATAAACCTTCAGGTAATGATGTTGGCTGAGATACTTGGAGAAATAATACCCAACCCATACCTGGAAGTGTGTGCCTACTCCAGTTAAGATGGATCACTTTCCTTCTCAGGGTAGAAGAGGTGCAATGTAATCACATGTGTATTTGCCACCAAATAGCTGGGTAGTGTCCTTGATGGATGATGCCATGTCACGGACTCAACCTTGGCCTCTGTTGGTAGTAGGTTAGACATTTAACTACATTGGTCTTGATGAGTGGGAACCCATGCTACAGGGCCTATGTGTAACGTAAACCCCTGCTATTCTGTTCATGTGCCCACTGTCCAATACTGCAGTGGCCAATGTCCACTGGTCATGTCACTCTGTTTGCTTGGCCATTCAATGCGTCTCTTGTTCTCCAAGTTCTCTGATGGACAGTAATAGCAAACAAAGGTCTTCACCTCCTGTGCCTTGTCCCATAGGTCCATCCACATGCCTCCCTACCAGCCTTTCTTTTCCCTAATCTTTCTACCTTTCTCCTTCCCGACCAACCATCCAGAGTATTCCCCACTGGCTACGAGTCCACACATATTCTAATCTCAGGCCACCTGAGTGGACGACCGGGAATGTTGATCAAAGCTGTGCCCTCTTCACTCTGTCTTTCAAGGCTACCCATGAGGTGAGCTGTAGAAAACTGCCATCCATTCTTTGCTGTATCCACATAGTGACATGAACCACCTGTGAACCGAGCTCAACCATTCTCTTCCTCCGTTAGTTCCTCCATAAGTGACTTCTCAGGCAGCCATGGGTGTGAACCGAGGGAGAGGCACTGCAGTGTGGATGACATCAGGGTCTGAGTCACCTGCTTCTCTGGCTTACTGTGCCCTCTGGCCCTGCTGGTGCCCAGGCCATATACGCGGTTTTAATATCTTAGTGGATTGCTGCTGGGCCCACCTGGCATCATAACCTGGTGGTCTGACTAAAACTCACCTCATGATGGGCAGTTTGGGCCGCAAGGTCACTTGAATTCCTTTGACCGGGGTCTTTGTCTCTTCAAGGGCTCCATCCGACACTGGGAATTTTTTTCCCCAAAAGATGTAAATTCTCCTCTTTAAGTGGCACAGCCTTGGTTTGGAATCCCAATTTCCATTTTGTGATTCTCCTACTGATCCATGGGCTGTGTGGGGCGCAGTGGGCTTCTTTTCCCAGCACAGAACACTCTAATACCATGAAGCCTACCTGGTGGTGTGGTGCAAGCCATGGGAACGGTTGTATCACACCTGCACCCGTGCAGAACCCGCTCCTGGTCAACACCCCAGTGACAACAGTGATCAGAGCAGTCTTCCCGAGGATAGGGGAGCTGACTCCCAGGCACCGCTCCTCTTTTTTCATGGTGGAGGCAAGAGACGTATAGTCTTTTACTTAGAGGAGATTATCTGAGCTGGGATGTTCCTTTCAGAGTTGTCCACGATTACGAGAAGGGGACATGCCTTTATTACACCTATATCACCAACCATTGGATGTGGGCTGTCCCCAGAAAAAGAGAGTGTGACCCTGAAGAAGGAGGCTCCCTACAGCCAAGGGCATTCCCCAGAGAGGTGTTCAGTGCAGGCTGGTCAGCTACCAACACAGCTGCAGCTGGGGAAAAACAGTGCTGACAGGTGGATGGGGGTCCCGGCAGGGCACCAGGGCATCCCCTCCAAGGTTGCAAGCCTGGGTCTGAGGCATGATCTCTGAGCCCTGGCTTGGTTTTGCAACTCCCTTGTAAGGTGATTCTTAGAAATTCACATTTTTCTCACTGAGCTTTAGTCTACCCAACTATAAAATGGAATTCTGAACTAGATGTATGGCTTTCAATCAGCTATGCATCACAATCACTAGGGACATGTCTAAAAGAACAGGTTCTTTTTTAAATGTTTATTTTTGAGAGTGAGAGAGACAGAGCGCAAGCAGGGGAGGGGCAGAGAAAGAGAGGGAGACACAGAACCCAAAGCAGGCTCCAGGTTCCAAGCTGTCAGCACAGAGCCTGACGTGAGACTTGAACCCATGAACTGCGAGATCATGACCTGAGCTGAAGTCAGCAGCTTAATCAACTGAGCCACCCAGGCACCCCTAAAAGAACAGATTTTTGTTGTCGTTGTTGTTGTTTTGGCATGGTGTCTTTATTTTTTTTTTAATTTTTTAATGTTTATTTATTTTTGAGTGAGAAAGAGACAGAGTGCGAGAAAGGGAGGAACAGAGAGAGAGGGAGACACAGGATCCAAAGCAGGCTCCAGGCTCTGAGCTGTCAGCACAGAGCCCAAAGCGGGGCTCGAACCCACAAACCATGAGATCATGACCTGAGCCGAAGTCAGAAGCTTAACCGACTGAGCCACCCAAGCACCCCAAGAACAGATTCTAAGTTATCTTCCCCAAAGACTCTAGTTCAATGTGTTAGAGGGAGGGGGAGAGGGGGACTTGGGACCCCTATTCTACTTCCTACATTTGCTTCAGCTCTGGATTGCCCCGCACTGGCTATGTATTCCCAGGAAAATTGCTTAATTTCGCTGGTAAGGTGGAGATCAACATACCTGCCACTAGCCAATGATGTGAGATCCTGGGTCAATGGCACTGTAACAAAGGCGTGTGGGTATGTGTTCATCCTAGTTCAGAGGCATGTCTGCACAGAGAGGCAGCTCTCACTTTCACGAGCTTTGTCCCACAAAAGGAAAGCATTTAGCTTCTCTAAACCTCCATTCTTTTATCTTTCTAATGAGCAGCTTAGGAGCACTTATCTCAGATGTTGATCAGGAGGATAAATTGGAGAAGGCACACAAACTCTGTACTCCCTGGCTTGGAGAACAAATACGACAGAAACAACCATCACTGTTTGTTATTTACCGCACAGCAGCTGCAATGCTGAACCCTGCAGGAAAATGAGTTTGTAGAATGTTTCTTCCAAGGGAGTTCCAAGCAACTTTGGGAAAGGCCGGTAGCACATGCCAGCTGTTTCCCTTCTGTAGAGAGAGAACCAAGGCCCTGGGATTGAGAGAGAATATAGCAGAAGATGTGGGCTCTGGGACACAGAGGCCTCTCATACCCTGCATGGCCTGAAGGATTTCGCTGCTGTCCTCGGGCCTCAGTTTTTCCATCAGAGAAAGGAGAGGATAGAAGACAAGGTGTTCTCGGGTCCTATTTAATTCCTCCTCCAGTTGTGTGGTCTCAGATGAAATCCAAGTCCGAGCTATAAAAGAAAGCGGAGAGTCTGGATTCCCAGGTTGCACAGTAACCTAATCACTCTTGCTCCTTAGGGACCAGGATGGGAGCCAGGGGCTCCGTTTCCATGACAGGGGACTCATCTTCCGCCAGAGTCATTCCTGATCACACACTTCCATCCACGCACCAGCAACAATGTGAATCGCATCTGCCTTGGGTAAGTGCTGGCCAGGAGATCATCGAGAGAGAACACGGAAGGAAAACAGACAGCACCTACCTGCAGAAGGCAGCTGAGCCAGCCTGAAGAGCTGCTGACCGCAGATGGCGGAAGAGATTGGGTTAAGGAATTTCACACAGAAGCTCCCCAGAGACCGTGACGTTGGCATCTGGGAGAGGATACCGCAAAATGAAAATAACAGACGACGGCCTGGCATCACTGAACACTTGCCCAGCTGTGACACTGGCATCACGCATTTGTCCTCTGGGGCCTCCTCCCTCTACCTGGCATTCCTCATGGTTCCTTTTCCATAACACAGGCATTTCTGGCAAAGTTTGCCCACAGCAACATGTCTCCATTTGGAAGCATGAGTCAGTTTGGGGGAGGAATTATGAGAATTCCATTGTCTTAGACTTTGAGTCCCTTCCCAGCAGCTTCTTTTGAAGTCCCTTTGAAAAAAGTCATGACTGGTAAACTTACTCTCCCTCCACGCACGCAAGATACAATGTAGGAAACGATACTCACCGACCAGCGGAGAACACAGCGCAGCCTGGCTTCTAGGTGCTAAGGATGGGTTCCCTCTAGTGGACGGTTGGTGCAGATGCGGGAAATGGTGTACCACTAGGATAGAAGTCACTGTTCAAAACACCTTTTCACCCGCACAGATACTGCTGTATAAGTACTGGTGAAAAGGGAATACTACGTGGCAATGAGAAAGAATGAAATATGGCCTTTTGTGGTTGGAACTGGAGAGTGTTATGCTAAGTGAAATAAGTCAGGCAGAGAAAGACAGATACCGTATGTTTTCACTCTTCTGTGGATCCTGAGAAACTTAACAGAAGACGATGGGGGAGGGGGAGGGGGGAAAAAAGGTAGAGAGGGAGGGAGGCAAACCATAAGAGACTCTTAAATACTGAGAACAAACTGAGGGTTGATGGGGGGTGGGGGAGAGGAGAAAGTGGGTGATGAGCATTGAGGAGGGCACTTGGGATGAGCATTGGGTGTTGCATGGAAGCCAATTTGACAATAAATTTCATATTAAAATAATAATAATAAAATAAATAAATAAATAAATAAATATCATTTGAATGCTAAAAGAAAAAAAAAAAAACCTTTTCACACATCAATCCATTTAACCCTCACAACTTGTTTTAGCCCCCTTTCCAGAAGGGGAAACTGAGCTCCAGCTTCCTATACCTCATTCTTTCCTACATCCCATGGTTGATGAACAAAGGGCTTTTATCTAGTAGACACCGTAGGCATTTTCCCCGGCCCCGGGGCCAGGGTGTTGTGGACCTTCACTTTGAGGAAGCCTCTAGAAGGAAGGGGCCGCATTATTTGAACATCATAGCCCTTGACCTATTGATGTGACATCCACAAGAGGTGTCCAGTCCCCTCTGCACACAGTCCCTATGCCATTTCCACATCCACATCCATGTCATAGGTCTTCGATGACGACCGTCTGCTGGGGCAGAGGGAACCTGGCCAAAAGCAGGGATGAGCACAGAACACAGGGGTATCTGAGCAAATGTCCCTAAAATGCACCCAAGCCAGTATTTGCTGCAGCGTTTTTCTCCAATGCCCTGGAGTACACAATTTCCCATGTCTGCACCAACTGTCTGCTAGAGAAAGCCAGTCTTCAGCACCCTGGAAGCACGTGGGGGTGGGGGTGTTCACCACTGGTCCATTAGTGGTGTCTCCTATACCCTGACTTGATGTGTGCGTTGGGGAAGAGGAGTTTGGCTGGATCAGTGCCATCTCACACCACATTCCATGCCGTACCCGGGAGCTCCGGGTGTGAGACACAGGGGTCGGCAGCTTCTGTGTCACGTAGATGGCTCCACTTGCCCTGACTGATAGATTGGGATTCCCCCCTGTGGTCTCTCTCGGGGAAAGGCTTTGCCAGCCAAACCGAGCTTGGAAAAACACAGCACTCCAACATCTGTATCTGCCACCCAGCTTTGACATTCTCAGATGCTGAGATCCAACAGCCTTGTAACTGTAGGATTCCTGGAGTCCTTCATCCAGCCCAAGTTTGAGTTTAATACTGTCCAGGGTTCTAACAAAGTCAGCAGGCTTCAGGAACAGAGAGGTGTTTCAGGTCTCTGGTTGGGATCCTGCCACGGTGCTGAGCCCCTCACGGGGATGCTGCCAGAAGGTGGAAACAAGAGCGGCTCCCTCCCTTGCGACCACTTTCCCTTCTTCCTCCTTTTGCTGCAGCAGAGGCGTTTCCATCAAGAGTAAATGGAGCCCTGAAGATAAGCCAACACGAAGCATCTCTTATTCTTAGACTGGGCGTGACTCCACCTCCCGTTCCTATCTCACCCCCGGAACTGGGTGGAAAATGTGCCATGCCCCGGCCCATTGCTACCCTTTCTGATGTCCTGGAAGCCATCCCGGGGCCCAGCACCTACTCTGCAGATTCCAGATCTCATTTCACCATTCTATGACCATGATCCTGCCAAGGGAAAGGCTTCCTTCCTTTCCCCCTAACTCTTTACCTCTTACAAAATAAGGGATATCAACTCTATAAAAACCGGCAGAACAGAGAGCAGGGAGGCTGAGACAAACCCAGACACCCCCCCCCCAGGTTTAGGACATGGGGGCCATGCCCTGATGAGTGGCCCTTTGACCTGGCTGGTCTCCACACAGGTCCAAGACGGGCAGGGCTGTTCCAGCACCAGGGTCCCAATGCCCAGTGCCAGCTCACACCCATCCCTTCCCTCGGCTGCCCACCACTTCTCCCTCTACCAGCGACAGACTCCCACTCGGACGACTGCAATGGTCTTAAGAGTGTTCTCTTCACCTCTAGTTCCTCCCACCCATCTATCTCAGCCCGAGAAATGCTGATCTTCTGTGAACTGAGACCTCAGAGAAAGGCTAGGGGACACCGATTTAATCATCAAGTGACACTTTTCACTGAAAAAGAGGCACCACAAGACCTGTCTTAAGGAGGGGATGAGGTGAGAGGCAAATGTTCTGCAGCATTGACTCAGGTTGGACAATGAGAAGAGGAGGTGAGAAGCAGAATTTGGCGGCAATTTTTGTGCAGGAGCAGGAGAAAGGTCTAGAAAGTTTAGGATGCAAGCTTGGAGTCATGTTTTAGAGGCTCTTGAAAGTCAATATGCACAGCTTGGGTGCAATTCTGAAGGTGATAGGGAGACACTGACCAGCAGGGAGAGGAAATGCCGCCATCAGAAGTGTGTTTTGAGGAAAAGAAAGCAGGTGGCTGTGGGCAGGATGGGATGTGGAAGGGAGGGCCCAAGAGTAGGTCTCTGCAATGATTCAGGCAAGAAGTAACAGGAAGGCAGTTTTAGGAGGGATGGAAAACACTGGGATTTTACCGAAGATATTTAGTGTGAGGAGAGAGAGGGAGGGCCAGGGACTCAGATCCTAGAACTAGCTCCCCAATACCACAAGGTGGTCTTTTGGAGCATGCCCACCTGAGACCCAAATTTTCTTCCATCACTATCCCCCTAAACCTTAATTATAGAGGTTTACGTACATATATTTAAAGGGACAGGGTCTGCGTTTTTTGGTGCCCCCTAAAATTCCACTGTAGTACATGAATTTTGCCAGCTCTTCTTTCCAAAATGGAACCCGCTTGTATGGAAACCAGCCTCCTCATCAAGGTAAAGACCAACAATCAGGACTCATGCCTGCCAGTCTCAGGGAGAGATGGTTGCTGTGGACAGCGGCACACTCAGGAGCCTGGGGCACTGAAAAAATTCCAGCCTGGGGATTCCCTCATGCACTTAGGCATATCAAGTTCTCCTTCAGGGGCTCAGTTTTCCTCTCCATTAAATGGGAATGATCCTGTGTCCCAGGTAGGAAGTGAGGGAATCTGGCAGATGACCTCCCAGTTCCCTCAGCTCTAAAAACCATGTCTCTTAGCAAAATATTATCATGTGCATTAGCTGGGGAAGAGCTGGATGGAAAAGTGTTTAAAATTTACATGTAGGGCCTGCGTTACTACAAACCCATTCCGTTGCTCCATTATTGCCTGCCCAGACCCTGAGTTTTTATCAAAGCCCCCAAAGACACCCAAAGTCCTGGGAGCACTTAGCAAACAGGCCACTTCTTCCATCCTCATGCCAGATCCGGTCGTTCTGTGTGCCATCTGCCACCAAGATCTCATCTCTGAAATCCAATCAAGCGGGACCCTTGAAGATCCAATCAAGGGTAGGCACACACAGATGACTAACATGTCACCATGCATCCTGATACTCAGAAATGACTCTGAGCTTGGGCAGAAGGTAGAGTATGGGTGGTCTCTGTGTGCACAACCACCAATAGAATTCATTTCAACCCCTCTTTCTTGTAAAGCCAGGGCTCTTCATTCGGAAATGGTCCTCAGTCCATTGCCCTCCCACTGTGTCCATGAACCTGCAAACTCAACGCATTGGAGATGTTGGGACCTCTGAAACGCAGAGTTCCTACCGGGTAGCAGGGACCAAACACAGATGCATGACACATAATTGATCGTTGCATCCCCGGCTTTTTCTTTAAGCTATGCCTCTGTGCTACATTACCAGGACTGTTTGCGCAAACCATCTTCCTTGCATGAGACTCAGCCACCAGTGCTGAGTGCTTTCACTCTAGATTGATGGCTTCCAAACTGGCAGTGAATCAGAATTGCCAGGACTGCTTCTAAAAACACAGATTCCCAGGCTTTATTGTGACACTCTGGTTCAGAACACTGGCTTATGGAGAAATGCCCCTTTCAGGTTTTTAATTAGTTTCCCTGGGGACCTGAGGCACAGGCTGGTCTGGGACCAGGCACTGGATGCTCTCTGAAGTTCCTCTGTGCTCTCAGCTTTTGGTCCTACCTGCCCTGTGTTGAACTTGCAAGGCAGTCTTTGTAATGACCTGCTTGGTCAATGACCACGTGCTGCTGGTCATTGCCCCTCCTGGATCACCATTGGACTAGCGTTGTGACCTGCTGGGAAGCACTTCACCTCTTTCTTTTAACATCTCTCTCCATTGTCTCTATGACGTTGTAACCTCTGAATAAATCTGAGGTGAGCTGTAAAAGGTGGCCAGGACTTGTGATTCCAGGATAGTCTTCCATCTGACCTTAACGTCACTTGGGAGTCATTTAAGAAGAGCTTCCACTGAAGGAGACCTATTTCTCTCCCAAGCTCATCTATCTCCATCCACCACTGACTTATTGTCTAGACCACAGTCTCGCTGTCCGGCAGCTAGTGGAGTCCAAGCACGTGGTCGTACATGCTTCAGCTAACTGCAAACTAGGAGGAGACAGAAGGGGAGGGGAGGGCGACCACCTTCCTGGGAATGGAGCGGCCACAGAACTTGGCCAATCCTAAGTTTCGTTTTAGCTTCTCACACCGATTTCCCAAATCCAGACTGAAACCAAAAGCAAAGGAGGGAGATTGCGAAATCAGGGAGATTTACTGACTGCAGTCTTTGATCTCCCTGCAGAACTTGGCCGTGGTGCCTCTTGGTGTCTGTCCTACCTGGGAATCTGTCTCTCATTGCTTCTGCGCCCAGAGCATTCTGTGCCTCTGGTTCATGTGAGGACCCGGGACCCTCATTCTGCTCTGTATCCAGGAGACGCACTACTTCCTCATGGACAGCAAAGCTCCTGCTGTGGTCCACCTCTGTCACGTGACCTCATCGGGAACCATGAAAACTGCTAAGGGAATGCTTCTGTCCAGTAGCCCACACCTGGGGCCCCTCCTCTAATCACTGCACCCACTTGTTCTGAATATGCATAACAGGTAACTTACTAAATACCTACCATATGCTAACAACTCCCTTTTCCTGTGTCAACTTGTTTAACTCACACTCATTTCACTGAAAAGGAAACAGATACACAGGTTGAAATATGCATCCAAGACCTGGCAGTCTGACTCCAGAGTGCATTCTCGTGACCACCATCCTGCTGGTCCTAGAGCAAAGCAGCAAAGAACTCTTTCCAGCCAATTCCTAGATGTCCAGTTCTCAGACTGGACTCATTTCAAGAAGATAATCATGGAAGAATAAAATGAAAAAAAAAGGAGGGATCACAAGTATCTCCTGGCCTAGAAGTGGGCCACATGTCACAAAGCTGGGGTCATCCCTCGACCTGTGCCCGTGGAGGACTTCAGTAAAGAATCGGATCACTATTTCTCATAGCACGAGATAAGGCCTCACTGTCTTTCCAACCACCCTCTTGGGTTGAAACTGGCACTGAGGCCCCTTGCCATCCCTGATCTTGGGCATTCCCACATTCTTTATATGAGGCAGGGTGGACCTGATGGAATCTAGTTAGGTCACATAGCTACTTAACAAGCAGGCCAGGATTCTGCCTGTTTGACATTCATCTCTTGCTTTCTACAAACCCACTCGTTGTCCTCATAAGGGACTTTAGCTGCTGTTTCTATTTCTTGCTTCCAGATGTGCCCTTATTATCAAGCCACATCACTGGAGAATAAATATAACCGGGACTTTTTCAGTGGAACGGTGGCCTTGTGTGGTTTTTGTGTGGATCAGTGCTATGTGACGCAACGGGCAGGGACAGTCCCAAACACTTTACAAAAAGCTGCCATCCTAGAGGCCTTAAGTTCTGTCTTCTTTAAAGAGGAAATCCCGAGTCAGGGCTATGTTTCCAGTGCGAGAACTTCTGCATCATTGAGAGGATACTGTGTTTTCAACACAGAGAATAAACAAAAGGTAGAAGTCCTAATGTCTCTTGTAAATAAATAAGAAAAAATAACTGAACTCCCAAACCAGGGAGGCTATCAGATAATTCACAAAATAAAAACGTAATCCATTGAACATGCACGTAAGCATATCCACCAGTAATAAAAGTTTGAACAAGCAGGTACTGGAATGATTTCTCTTTACTTCTTTCTTATCGAGGTAATACTCTCCTACCATAAAGTGCAATACAGATAAGTCATTTTTATACTTATATGCATTCCACATATCCACCACCCAGATCAACATTTGTAGAGCTTTTCCAACCCCAGAGCCTCCCTTTTGCCCTCACATGCTCCTGCCAGTTCATATCTATAAAAGGGAGTCTCTAGGCTGAATCCTATCACTATAGGTTAGTTTTGCCTATATACATGATAATATTTTATTAACAAAGCATCGTACATTTTTAAAGAATAATGTATTAGTTTTCTACCACTGTCATAATAAATTAGCACAAAATTAGTGGCTTAAACAACATAAAAATTACAGCGCTGGAGGTTGGAGGTAGGCCTTGGGTCTCATCACACTAAAATCAAGACATTGGCAGAGCTGTGTTAATTCCTAGAAGCTTTAGAGGAGGATCAATTTTCCTGATCATTTGGCTTGTTGGCAGAATTCAGTTCCTTTGGGTCATTGGACTGAGATCGTCATTTTCTTGATGGCTGTCAGGTAAGGGCTGTTCCCAGCTTCTAGAAGTTGCTATAATCCTTGACCCAGAGCCCCCTTCTTCCATCTTCAAATCCAGTAATGTGGACCAAGTCCCTCTCACTTTGAATCTCTTCTTCTTCCATCTCCTGTCACTGAAGCATCAGGAAAGAGTCCCACACTTCTAAAGACTCATGTGAGTAGATTGGACCCAGCTGGAGAAGGCAGGATACTCTCCTCCCAGGTCCATACCCTGACTCACATCTGCAAAGACCGCTTTGCCAGGTAAGGTGACATATTCTCAGGTTCCAGGGACTAGGTGAGGCTAATTAGAGCGGTGGTGGTGTCCGTTATTCTGCTTACTATAAATAGTAAATGTTGTCCAGAGTAAAACTTTCTAGAAAGTGCTATGGTGATATTCAAAGCCTCAGCATTTTATACTTTGTGATATATCAATTCCAAACCTACAGAAATAAATAAAGACATAGGCAGGGTTTTTAAACTGGCTTTTTCATCATAATAATAATTAAAATTATTTTTTAAATGAAAACATAAACAATATATATACCCAACTATAATGAGCTTTATATAGAGGACCAATATGAGGCCTTTAAAATTCAAGCAACTAAGGGATATCAAATGATTTGAAAGAGTATATGACCAATGTTAAGTGAATTAAGCTGTGAATATCATCATGTGTGCATTTTGTCTATATATGTGTATATGGATATATGGGTATATGTATGTGTAGATATACAAAAATACATATATACATATATGTTTACATATGTATATGTACATGCAGTGAAATTAAGAGAGAAAAGAGGAATAAAATAAAAATATCAGCTCAAGTTCAATCTCAGTATTTAAAATTCAAATAGGGTGACCAGCTGTCATGACTGAGACGACACTGAGGGGTTTCCAGGGATACTGGACTTGTAGTGCTAAAAACGAGAAATTCTAGGCCAAACCAGGACAAGATGGTCACCCTAAATGCAGGTACATTTCGTCCTCATTTTTAGGCACTTCTGTATATTTTTTATGTTTCCTACAAAAAAGAGTGCAATCATTAAAAATCACTAAAAGTCCTTCAGTGTTTTGTTCTGAGGTGGGGAAAATGCCAGAGTCTGGACCTGGGAAACATGCCAGAAGTCATTCTTAGATGTTACAAGTCCTGGCAATGTTGCAGACGAGTGAAGAAGTGTGCTACCATCCACAAATGAGAGACCTGAATTTCAAGGGCAGCTTCTGGAGGAAGCACGGTATTCCCGCGGATGGCAGCAGACCCTGGTTAGCAAACGAGTTGCAACAGAAACCTCCGCTTCTGTATGACGAGAACCACCTTGGAGATCAGAATAGGGAAAACAATTGAATTAAAAACCATGAAGCCAAACTTGAACACGTGGCAGCTGCAAATTGCAAGAAGAATTTCTTATTGGCGATCCGTAGTCTGGAACGTGGCCAGCATTGCTGCTACAGGTGGGCGTGTGCGGGTGCACTTCCGGGACGGTGCTGACATCACATCTGCCCGCTGCCAATCACCCGTGTTGGCAGATGCCTTGAGAGGGAGGTTTTACGTTTTCAGTTCATTCATATGGTGGAATACATTAGTGTGTATCATACTGACCTGAAGTTTCTACAATTGACTTAACGTTATGCATTCCTTTTTTTTTTAAGCTAGAATAAAAACTAGTTATTTTTGACATAAAGATCATAAAACACGTTTGGTCCAGAATGTTATGGGGTATAATATAATATCAAATTAGGTAGACTACACGGTCCCACTGAAAAAAAAAAAAACACTGATAAAACAAAACAGCGACTGTTTTGTATGTGAGGTGGAACATTTAATAGCACAAAGGCTCCTTCACAGTGCTTCATAGTTACTAATGTAGAGGTTCTTAGCCTTCACGAGTTTAATTGTGATCTTCATAAATAATGAAATAAAAATATTGCTCTAAGGGCCAATTAACACCTGTATCCGTTAAGGGCTTTATCATAATTTCCCACTTTACTGAGTTGATGTGGATAACCTTGTGTGGCAGTCATTGGTACAGTTCCCTGACATTTAGATAAAAGTCACTTACGGAAGGAGAACAAAAATAATACATCATGTTTGATTTAGAATGCCAAGAGGTGCACTGAAGATGATGAAACTATTTACATTCACCAATCTGTTCCAAGTTAAAATTTAAAAAATTAAAAAGAGTGGACTATTTTGAATGTGAAGTAAAAGAAATCATTTAATCAAAGAATGTCACATAGAACAGTCACTTCTTTGCAAAGTTTAACAGTTAATAAACTGAGGTAGATACCACGGAGCAGGTGGTAGTGACTAGAGATATCCCCTGAAATTTTCAGTTCTTATTCTTCTGTCACATGGTAAGATTAGCTTTCCATGCCATCTCGAAGACAGGCAAGCTGTATGACCCACTTTGATCAATAAAATATAAGCAGAAGTGACATGTGTCACTTAAGGCAGAGGCCTTTAGAGCTATTACAAGAACCCCCATGTCTCTGACCTGCCACAGTGACCAGGGTATTCCTGGTGATAAAGACAGCCCGAGTGAGGAAAGACTAGAGCAGTACCAAAGCCCTTCACTCACTTATTAGTGAAGGAACCCCTGGAAGCTGGGTAAGAGGCACCCCATGTGATGTTGTGCTGTGCTCTGCTATACCACACTGTTCCAGCAGGGACAGAGTAGGGTGAGGCAGCACCTAGAATCCACACTACCAACCCAGCCAGGAAGCGGGGATCACAGCAAATGCCCCCCACATAACCAGCAGAGCAGGCTCAGAGACTTTAATCCACATCCCAGTGGCTCCCAGCAAAGACCCAGGAACAACTGAACAGCTCACTATTATTAAGACAATGTTCTAGTTGCCATAATAGCACAGTCTTGCCCTCACATTGAGTCCAGTGACCCTGCTTACCTCTCTTTCTCACATCCAGCCCATAGCCCCAAACACCATTCAGGAGTTTATCCTAAAATCCCATCGATTGCATGGAGTTATAAAGGACAGGAATAGACATTACTAGTTAGTTTGTTGAGTCTCAGAGATCCCCTGTGCCAAGAAAATCTTAAGCATTGAGTGGGAATGATGGTTAAGAGCTTGGTGGCATAAGCTATATATCCTCGAGCCCAAATAGAATCTGTTCATGCTGTTCTTATTAAGACCCATCAAGTAATCCTCCTTGAAATCATGTACATTCCAGCTGGGCCCATAATCGTTTCTCCCTGCAAAACAGACTTTCAGACACAAAACATTGGAAATCTGGGGTCCTCCACTAGACTGAGACCCTACCTGTACCAGGGACCAAAGAGGCCCAGTGCATAACTAAGCATGGTGCCTGCATCTCTGAATTCTGGTATCAGTTCTTAACTAAATTTTCCAAGTGACTCTGGGCACATCATTTTCCTACCCTGTGCCTCAGTTTATACATCCGTAAATGAGACATTTGAACTAGGTTAATGGATCTGATTAAAAATCACTCAGCGCACTTCAAAAACAGAAACTAAGACATCATCTCCAAAGATTCTCACTCATTATACTGAAGTGGTTAAGGCATATCTTACTAATAATTGCCCAGAGAATCCTGATATTATAGGTGGATCTGGGGACTAGGACATTAGATGGTCCCTGGGGTTTTGGAGCACCTCACTGCAGTCTTCTACCTGGTCTTTGTCTTCTAACTTTGAATTTCAAAATGGTTTTCGTTCAGACATGACCACTGACCAGTCTTGGTTTGTCATGTAGTCGCTGTACAATCCATGACAAATCATTTCACTTCCATAATTCTTTCCCTCATTTGTAAAGTGAAAAGATTAGTGAAATTAAATGCAAATGTCTCTTCCAATGCAATCTATAATTGTGTGACCACTGAGGACACTGGAGACTGAACTGGAAAATGAACGCAGCAATTCTGATTCCCACGTGCTCTCCCATTCCCATCACATCCCTTAAGAACCACCTAAAAATTCAGATCTATTTCCATACCAAGATACTCATTTCCTGCCTGCTACTCACAGGTTTCTGACCTCAAGCTCCCCTTTGCAGCCACTGACCTGTAGGTGGGTTGTCAAAACTGCTTCAAGAATTTGTTTGCTGGGAAAGCACTGTGGAGAAGGAAAAGGGAAGAGGCAAAATGACCACTTCCTTGAACGACACAGCCAGGCTGCTGGACAGACATGAACTTGCATGGGCTAAAGTTTCGTTTTAACTTTTTTATGTTTGGATTTCTTGATTTCAGTTTAAAAACAAAGCAAGAAAGGGAAATTGCATAATCAGAGTGACTTGCCAGCTAAGAACTCTGAACTTCCTGTAGAATTAGGCCTGCTGCTCTTTGGCATATCAACACTGGGATCTGACCCCCATCTCTTCTGAGACTCCACAACATTCCATTCTTCTGGTTCATGGCAGGACGTCACTTCTCTGTTTCCAGGAGACTCTTTTTCTTTCTTCATCTAAAGTGTAGGCATTTCGGGAGGCCTGTCTTTATCACATATCTTTGTTTGGAAATGGTTTTGGGGGGAACTGGTAAAAGAGACCAAGAACTACATTTTGAGTTCCTTTCTAGCTTGTTCTAGACAGAACACTCATTTTATTTGACTATTGCTAATGGCTACCTTATTGCACGTATTACCATACGCCACTCACTCTGCAAAGTAAATTTTCAGTGTTAGGTAGTTTAATATTCTCAATAAACTTCATTTCCATATAAGAAAAACAAAGAATAGGTAAAGAATTTGAACTACAAAGAAATTAGATTACTTGTGCCTTCTCTGACATAGATATTAACTAGTAATCCTAGTATCTAAATCCAGACTTTTAACTACCATGCTGTACTGTCTTTCCTAGGGCTGACAGCTGAAAACACTTGTCTCCAAGTTCCTGGCATCCCAGCCTCTCTGGTTTCTGATTGGATCATTTGCAGATAATCATACATAAATTAAGTTACAGAAGAGCTTAAATATGATTTAACACTAGAAAAGAAACTATGTTACATGGGAAGTACCAATTCCCACTGTTGTACCCATGGCAGACATCAATAATCAATCATGACTTTACATTCAATACTCAAATGAAGGCTTATTGTTTATTTGTTTTCCCAACAAACCTTTCTGGTCACGTACCATAAATCCATCAGGTTAATACATGATTGAAAACTATTTACCATCCCTAAACTTTTCAAAAATCCATACTTTATAGATGAGGACAATGAACCTCAGAGTCAAGATTAGTTCATGGTCACATTGGGCAAGTCATTAGCTAGTTATTGGCTAAATCAGGATTAGACTCAAGACATGCAATTTATTTCTATTCATTTGATTATTCCTTTTTGATTCCCAAGAACTATGATTTCCACCATTATTTCTGTCATTTGTTTATAGATGCATTTTCCATACGAAGACTGCTCAGAGGAGAAATTAAAAATGAGGTCTTCAGGGTATTTTGTAAGACAATGATTTTATTTCCAAAATTAAAAAGATAAGCAAATTTGACCTGTTAGCCTACACAGCCCCATAGAGATCAGTGATACATAGTATATCTGGCAGGGGGACTGTCCCCAAAGTGATCAAAATCCTGCCATCCTGGAAGAACCAAAAGAAAACTATAGGCCATCTTATGAACCTAGATACAAAATCCTCCACAAAATATTAACAAATAGAATTCAACAATGTTTGAAAAGAATTACACAACACAATCAGGTGGGGTTTATTCCAAGTACACAAAGATATCAATATGATGATACCAATAGAAAGCATTTGACAAAATCCAACACCCATTCATGAAAAAACTTTCAGCAAACCGGGAATAGAGAGATGTGTCCTCAACTTAATAAAGACCATCTACAACAGGCCTACAGCTAACATCATATTTACTGATGTAGAAACAATGAAATGATGTTCTTAATCATGAAAAAATGCTTTTCCCCTAAGACTGGGAACAAGGCAAGGATGTTCCCTCTAACCACGCTTATTCAAAATACTGGAAGTCCTAGCTAATGCAATAAGACAAGACAAGAAAATAAACAGGTATACAAATTGAGAATAAATTGAAAAAAAAAGGTCTTTGTTTGTAAAAGACATAATTGTCCATGTAGGAAAAGAAACACACACACACACACACACACACACACACACACACACACACCCCTCCTGCACAAAAAAGCAATTATAGCAAGGTATCAAGCTACCAAGTTAATACATAAAACTCAATTATTTTTCCACATACCAACAACAAACAATTTCAACTTGAAATTAATAACACAATACTATATATATATTAGGACTAAAATATAAAGTACATTGGAATGAATCTAAGAAAATCTGTATAATATCAATATGTGGAAAACTACAATAATTTTAATGAAAGATTAAAGAACTAAGTAAATAGAGATCCTATGTTCATGGATAGGAAGAATCAATATTGAAGAAGCAAAGATAATTCAATAGAAAAGGAAATCTTTTCAACAAATGGTTCTTGTCATCCACATGCAAAATAAAATAAAATAAAATAAGAAGAATCTAGATACAGATCTTATACCTTTCACAGAAAGTAACTCAAAATGGATCATAGTCCTCAATGTAAAATTCAAATCTATGAAATTCTAGAAGATAACATAGAAAAAAATTGAGATGACTTTGGGTTTGGTGATGACTCTGTAGACACAACACGAAAAGCCTGATCCATGAAATTAATAAATTAATAAGTTGGACTTCATTACAATGAAAAACTTCTCCTGCATGAAAGACACCATTAGGAGAAGACAAACCATAGACTGTGAGAAAACCTTTGTGAAATACACATCTGTTAAAGGGCTTGTGTCCAAAATATACAAAGAACACTTAAAACTCAATAATGAGAAAACAAACAACCCAATTTAAAAATAGTGACAGGCCTCATCAGAGACACCCACCAAAGAAAATATGCAAATAGAAAATTGGCATATGAAATATATTCAACATCATATGTCATTAGGGAATTGCAGATTAAGACAATCAGAAACAACTACCCACCCAGGAGAGTAGCTAAAATCCAAAATATTGACAATAGCAAATGCTGGTGAAGATGCAGAAAACAGGAATTCTCATTCTTTGCTAGTGAGAATGAACAATGCATTGTACAGCCACTTTGGAAGACCCTTTGTCAGCTTCTTACAAGGCTAGACATAGTCTTACCATATCATCTAGCAATCACACTCCTAGATATTTACCCAAATGATTTGAAAATTTACGTCCACATAAAGGCCTGCACAAGAATGTTTACAGCAGCTTTATTCATAATTGCCCCAAAATGGAAGCAACCAAGATGTCCCTCAATAGATGAATGGTTAAATAAACTGATACACACATATGATAGAATACTATTCAGCAATAAAAAGAAATGAGCCATGAAAAGACACAAGGGAAGCTTAAATGCCTATTTCTAAGTGAAAGCAGCCAATTTGAAAAGACTACATACTGTATGGTTCCAACTGTATGACATTCTGTAAAAATAAACATATAGAGATATTATAAAGATCAGTGGTAGCCAGAGATTTGAGAGGAGGAGCACAGGGGAGTCTAAGGGCAGTGGGATTTCCACATGATACCGTAATGGCAGATACATGAGGGGAGGCGAGTAGAAGAGGTCAGTGGTTTGCAAACCTAGCTCCTTCCCTTCCTTCTCCACCCCTACCCCCACTGTATGTAAACAAAGGGAACTGAAGGCCTTTCTCAAACAGACCCATTCTACCTGCATGAAATATTGAGTTTCTCCTTATGATTTCACTGGAAAGAAAAATTAGTGTCTAAATAAAATATTTGGAAACACCACCCTGCAAGATCAGTATGTGCTGTCCAATTCTCATGCTCCATAACATAAGATTCCATGGCATTAAAACTTGAAGATTTTCCCGGACTCCACCATTCTGCCAGGGTTGTATCAGGCTACCTGTGTGGGGTTTTACAGGAGCCTGACTAGTTTAGGATGCCAGGGACCTGAGTCTGATGGAAAGTACAGTCAAAGACTTAAAACCCAGTCTCAGGCCTCCTGGGCCCCAGAGAGGGCCAGATCTTTGATTGTCTTCACTTCACTATGACTTCAGCTTCCATTCTTCCTTTCCAACAGAACATTTTCCATTTCAAACATTTCCATTTCCATATCCTTAACATTCCATTGAGGTCACTTCCTGTATTTCTCTTGGTACAACGACATACCCTTTCACCTCTACTCCACATAGTCTAAGTGAATGATAGAAACTGTTCAGCTTCCTTCTTCCAGCGTTTGGAAATCACCCCCAGGATCTGGTGCCTACTAAGCATATTCAAAGTCTTACTTCATGACCCCGCCCACACACTCTGCTCTCTATAAAAGACAGGCAGGGTGTCCAGAGGAACAGCGAGGCTGAAACCAACCCAGGAACTTCCATCTCTCACACCCAAGCTCCTGTGCTTCCTTCTGCCATGAAGGTCTCCGCAGTGCTTCTGTGCCTGCTGCTCACAGTGGCCACCTTCAGCATCCAGGTGCTTGCTCAGCCAGGTAAGGCCCTCTCTTCCTAAGGCTTACCATTTTAACTGTTGTAGGTACTACCATCCCAGCATGCTTGCTGCATAGCCTACATTACAGAGATGGAGAAAGTGAAACCAACAGCAGAGATAAAAAAGAGCTGTCATGGCACAATTAGCCAGACCCAGAACCAGATGCCCAGGCCACTGAGGCCAGTCCCCATGGTCCTTCCTGACACCAGCTGGAGAAGAGACACTAAATGCAGCCACTACCTCAATGACCCTTACATTGTTTGGGGATGTGACACAGAAGGAAGGACCATTTCTCATTGTGGATGTGAAGAACATTTCAGGCAGTAGTGCAGAGGAAAAAAATTAGTGCTTGGGGTTTCAAATTTTGAATTACAGGCAGCCATGTAAGAATAATAAGGACCCAGGGGCCTCTCAGTGTATGACACCGGTTGGCTTTAGAGCCCATGGGGACAGAAAGCTGGGAAGCAAGTTCTTAGAACTTATCTTTTTGGTGTCAGTGGTTTTGGATCAGTGGATCCTCCTAATGGCACTACTGGATTAGTCTTGTCACGTGAGATTTCTCCATTCCAAGTCAACAATGAGGGTCCCCAGACTCCCAAAGAGGAAACTGACTCCTGGGCACCATTTCATCTGTGGAATGTGAACTAAGGCACTGGACTTGGGAGTGCCCAGTGTTCATTGGAACTTGTATGTTTGTTTTGTCTTTTCCTAGCTTCTCTACCTGCCCTTGCAAATGCATGCTTATGATGCATTATAACTGTATCATTCTTTGCAAAATGTTTTTCAGGTTCAGTTTCCATCCCAATTATCTGCTGCTTCAGTGTGGTCAAAGGGAAGATCCCTATGCAGAAGCTAGAGAGCTACACAAGGATCACCAACATCCAGTGTCCCCAGGAAGCTGTGATGTGAGTAGATCATGCCCTGGAACCCTCCACCAAAAGTTCTATCTGAGTTACATACAAGGGAAAGACTCCAAATGAGTCAGATAAATATACCATCTAATCCAAAGGAACTTTTACCCCATGGAGAAACTGAGCTCATGGGAGGGAATCCATACTCTGTCCAGGCTAACCTTCTGGGAGCTTGGCCAGATCATCCAAGTTCTTTCAGCCAGGAGCTTGAGGGCTTCCCCTGGGACAAGAGCACAGTTTCCTTTTGAGGACTTTTCCTCCCCCACCTGTCCCCATCCAGCCCCCTCACCCAGAGAGAAAAAGCTGCTCAGGTTTAGGGTCCAACAGGCCACATTCCTGGACAAAATCCTCAAGGTGCTCCATCTAACTGCCCTCTCTTCCCTCCACAGCTTCAAGACCAAAACATCCAGAGAGATCTGTGCTGACCCCAAGCAGAAGTGGGTCCAGGATTTCATGAAGCGCCTGGACCAAAAGTCCCAAACCCAGAAACCTTGAACCTTTATACCCAGACTGGAGAGACAGAGCCTGAAGAAAATCTTATTTATTTTCCCCCAACCCTCCCCAAGGGCAGAGTGATATTATTTTATTACAATCCCAACAATAGCACTTTGTATAATAATTTAAAGCACATTTCTTAAATATTATTTAATTATATTTAAGTTATTGATGTTTTGACTTTTTCTGATATAAATGTTAGCAAATGTAAATATAAATATAAATATATAAATATAAATAAATAAATATATATATATATATATAAATATAAAATATAAAATCTGGTGGCATGTTTTCTTTCCTGTGAACTCAGTCAAGTTCATGGCAGGATGTCATTGTTCTCCCTCCAACCTGCCTACAGTATTGTCAGGTCCTTCCATGGATCATCAGAGTGAAACACTTCTGAATTCTTAGAAAGTCAATGCTCCTGTACTGCTGTGTAGTGTTGTTGAAATTAATGTTATTTAATGACTATATGGCAATTTCAAAGAAAAAATATATGACTTTAAACTTGTTCTTTTTTTAATGTTTATTTGTTTAGTTTTGAGAAGGAGAGAGCACAAGGAGGGGAGGGACGGAGAGAGGGAGACACACAGAATCTGAAGTAGGCTCCAGGCTCTGAGCTGTCAGCACAGAACCTGACGCGGGGCTCGATCTCATGATCCGTGAGATCATGACCTGAGCCGAAGTCGGACAGTCAACTGACTGAGCCACCCAGGTGCCCCTAAACAACTTGGTCTTATTTTTCATGGGGTAACATTTAGCTAGGAGGAAGAAAACAGCAGCAATGGCTGGCAATTTAGGGTTTGGGGGCCATCCTCTAAGAAGTATTTTAGATTCAACTGAGGTTCAGGGTGTTCCAGCCTTTGGCTCCAGTCTCTAACATCACCTGCACATTTCTTTTCTCATCACACCTCCTTTTGTCCGGTCTCTCTCTTGCTTCAAACTTTTCTCCATAACCCCAACTTTTATCTAACTAATTAATCCTCAAACCCAGACTATTGTCCTAGTAGTGAAACTAGAGGAAACTAGATGTCTATAACCTAGAAGCTCTTTCAAGGCTTTTCGTTAAAAAATCTTCAACAGGACTGGTCTTGAATGGGAATGGCATGCAATGGGAAATGAAAAGATTTTTCAGAGCTGGTACAAGAGGGGGAGGAAGAGAGTGGATGGAGGGGGAAATCCCATCTGGCTGGACTCTGGAAAAACAAGATGCACTAAAAGTTTTGGAAATAGGAGTGAAGGACAGTGTCACATTCCAAGATGCACATGAGGAAGAATGACCTGGTATCTGAGTATGGTGTCGGAGTGAGGGAGGGCCTGAGGGCAGGCAGGCCACTGTAAAGGTACAGGGGAGGTGAAGCAGGCTGGGAGTGGGGGTGAGGTTAGGTAGAATGGGCAAGATGGAGTGGTATGTTAAATGTTGGAGAGGGAAAGCATTTGACCTGGAACATAGACCTTCTCTTACAATCTCATAAGGCAACTATTTAGAGACAGCTGGTGCCCTTGAGACACAGAATTAAGCTATCTCCAGCCCCAATCTCCCAAAATTGCAAGCATCTGTTTGAAGGCATGGGACTTCCTTTCCTTAATAGTCTCTTAGTGTCAAGATTGTCTTGTACTTCGTGAGCATGGCTGGCTCCATTTTCAGACATGAGGCCCACCATAGTAAGGCACAAAGACCAGACCACTCCCTGAGGGAAAGAGGACTATTGTTCCACTGACCCAGCTCTGCAAGGCCTGTAATCTGTGATCGTGTGGAGGGATACGACAATCTGAGTACACTTGGAAGCTTAGCACTTGGGATCTGGTCCCAGAACTGACCCTGACTCTATGTCACTTAGGACAATTGGATCTCTCTCTCCGGCATTAAGATGCCCCATAAAAAATGGGAGGTTGTGCTGTTTCACAGGCAGAAAGTGAGGGGACCTGGCAGATGACCTCACAAGCCCCCTCCATGTCTCTTGGAATCTTGGCCATTCCTGTTAGCTAGGGTAGATTGGGGAAGTAAAGCACCCAGGATTAAAACCATTGAGCCAGGGGCACCTGGGTGGCTCAGTTGGTTAAGCATCCAACTTCGGCTCAGGTCATTATCTCGCAGTCTGTGAGTTCAGGCCCCACATCGGGCTCTGTGCTGACAGCTCAGAGCCTGGAGCCTGCTTCCGATTCTGTATCTCCTTCTCTCTCTCTGCCCCTCCCCGACTCATGCTCTGTCTCTCTAAAAAATAAACATTAAAGTATATATATTTTAAAAAACAAACATTGAGCCAGTCAGGAGCCTAGCCTATTACAAGTCAGATATATCACCTGTCTAAAGACCAGCTTTCCACTAAAGTCCAAGGTAGCACAGTCAAGCCCCAGGGACAATAAGCAGCTGAGTATCAGCTGGGTAAGAGGAGCACTTCTGGCCACAAGAGCTCCATCCATTTCTCACCTCTCTTCCACAGCCTCAAGGACAAGCTGGCTGATGAGGTCTGGGACCAGGGTTTCATGAAATAGCCTGACCACAAATCCAATTTCCAATGCAAGAAGACACAGCCTAGAATGACACCCAGGCCACAATCAAAACACAGTCCATTTGTTTCCCCTGAGCTTTGCCCAGCTAGCTGCACTCCAGGACTGTGTCATCATATTTCAACTCACAACAAACTTTGTTCACAACATTAAACATAAACACATAAGTAATGTGTCATCTCATTTAAGTTATTGATGTTTTACATGGCCTAACTTGAATATTAGTGCTTTGGAAATCCACATCCTTATATTGATTGGTTAATATCTGTGAACCCGACTTATTCCCTTGTCAACTAGGAGTGAAGACTGGGGAGGTCACTTGAAGATGATGGCCATCCTCTTGGGCACACCTCTGATTTCACCCTCAGGTCACAGCTTGCCTCAGGCTGTGATTCACTTCAGTCTCTCCACATCTGCTGCCAGTGTCCTCCTCACTTCTTGCTTTCTGCCCACAGGCTCCTCTTTGGGTGCCTTCTCAGGTCGGGATTTGGCTCAGCCTACACATTCGCCCAAGGCTCAGAAGTGTGGGGGAGGGAACACAGGGTGACAACCTACTGCCAATGAAGAGTGGAGGCAGTAGTTCACACACTCCTGCCACCCTTCTTTCCAGTGGTGGATTCTGGGAGCCATTCCATAGGCTTCTCAGGTAGTCCCAGGGGAATCAGTCCCCACTACCCTCTATGCTGACCTGGATTATGCATACTTGTGTTGGCTTCTCCTCCTTCTCCACCTCTGCCACCTGCTCAGTCCTGATCCCTGGGATCCTTGATCCCTTTCCATTGATCACTTCCAAATGAACTATCTGTACACAGGTCCTCATCTAAGGCTCTGTCTTATTGAGTCATGGCTTCATACAGTCAATATTTGTTCTCCTTTCCTTTGGTCAATGCCTAGATCTCAACAGACAAATTCACTGGCTCAGGGCCAGGCATTTAGCTGGGCATTTGATTGGGGTTTTCACCTGGGCTGGGGCTAGGACCAGAATCAGGGACTTGCCCAGTGTGCTCTTTGGGACCAGGGCTCGGACAAGACCGTGAACTTGACCAGCATGTTTGGTAGGACTGGGTCCAAGAAGGTGGCCCACAATTCAGGGCCAACAAGATTGGGACTAAGTTAGCTACATAACTAGGAGAATGTTGACATAGAGAAGGGTGTAGCAAATAAGCAAATATATTGCAGATAACAGAAGTCAAGCCACTTATTGTTGGAGAAGTTTCCATAGACAAAACATAGGAATGTCAGAAAGCTAGGGGAAAAAAGCATGTTGTGTTGGCCTGAAATTGGAGGTATTGGTGCAAACGTTAGGATTTACAGGTAGATGACAGATGATAGATAGATAGATAGATGATAGATAGATAGATAGACACAGAGGTAGATAAATACAGAGGTAGAATGTAGATGATAAATAGATGATTGGTGATTGATAGAAATACACACAGAGATCATAGGATATGTGTACGTTGAACATATGCTCACCCACCAAACCTTTTTTCAAATCTGCCAAATATTTTCCAAAACTATGGTGCTAATTTACATCCACTCCCAGCCACCAGCAAAGTATAAGGACTAGAGTTGCTCCACATTCGGTATTGCAACACTTCTGTCAATTCTTTTTAAGTTAGCCATTCTGATTATGAGTATAACTTCCCATAATCCACATGTAGCGGTTTAAAATTTCATTATATTCATGACTGCTGAGGTTGAGCATCTATTCAAATATTTGTTGGATGTCTTCTTTCATGAACCCCAGGCCATGCCTTTTGTCCATTTTTGGTAATGCTTAGATTTAGATTTTGTCCATTTGTAGATTGGCTGTCTTTTTTACCATAAATTAATAGAAGTACCTTCTGTATTCCTAATAGGAATCTTTTGTCAGATGTGTGAATTGAAACACCTCTCATAATCTGTGGTTTTTCTTTCCACTCCCTTAAATATGCCTTTTGATGAAATAAGCTTCCTAATCTTAACATGGTCCATTTATCAAAATGTTCCTCTATGATTTGTCCTATTTTCTGTAAACCATCCATTCAGAACAAGGTTTGGTCCCCTGTGGAATCTGTATGGGCTGGAAGCACATTTTAAGTCAGGCCTCACATGATTCCTGTTGGGGGCCAAATGGAAGGAATAATGTTGCAGGTGGATGGGATATTGTAAGTGAATGTGGAGATAGGAGAGAAGGAGGTGTGAAGGAAGGAGTAAGCAAGCAGTTTTGCACTGTTTGCAGGGGGATGGAGGGACTTCCCTCCTCTGGTGCCACAAGGGTGCTATTCTCTTCCTCTGCAGGCTTGCCTTTCTCTGGAGAGACCAGCCCGGGGGGCAGAGAGTGCCAGTTAGTGCTGGCTCACTCCCTTCCCATTGACTGCCATTCTAGCAGTCAAATATCCGTTCTGTAAAGTGGAAAGACTGTACTATCTCAATACTCCTGACAGCTTTGAAGAGTAAAGTGAGATGGACAGGGGGAAGCGTAAGTACAGGGTGCTTCTCTGACTAGTCGTAGCTTTAAGCTGTGACATATCAAGGCTTCCCAACAAGTTATTCCACGAGAATAGACTTCAATGGGTAAACCTCTGAAAATCACAACATGACATAGTGAAGCCAACTCCAGCATGTTCCAGTCTAAGACAGCAGGGCACTAAGATTGCCCAGGGCTACTGGGCACTGCTTGCAGGAGGCTTGGATCCTAAGACTCCACACAAGAAAATGATTCTAAAATTACAGGATTCTAAGTTCTGGGAGACTTATATCATATAAAGATCATTGAGCTAGAAAAGAGGTAACTGAACTTCTGCTCTAAACATCATTGAGTGAAACCCCATGCCAATAGAGTTTCCATAAGCTCCCACTCTGACCAGGGAGCCTGGGTGAATTTTCAGGTATCCAGAGAATAGCGTCCATTTAGAGCCATCATCAAATAATCCCAGAAGGTCTCAGTGTTTCTTTCCCTAAGGCAGAGTCACCCTGGTTATACGGCAGTAGGCTTCTCTGGGGAAGGCTTAGCAAAGATTTACAGTATAGACCTCTGAGTTTCCAGATTTAGCAAAAATACTGCCAATTGCATAGTTACACTAAAAAAATTGCTCACTGTTTATGTGAAACTCAAATTTAATCAACTGTCTTGTATTTCATCTGCAGCCTAACATTGCAAGGGCCCTTCCTGGTCTTCCTGATCTGAAGATTTCAGGTCTATGAAACTGTTTAGATTTGATAACTTGGGTAAGATGCCATGAATCAATGAATTCAAGTCCCATGAATACAGAGACTTGTATTGGGTTTCAAGAGGCCATGAATTCAAGTCCCACGGATACAGGGACTTGTATTAGGTTTCTGCCCATAAAACTTAAAATTTTCTACCTAAAGTCAAGCAGTCCCTTAGTAAGCATCCCATCCATTTCATGTTTAGGGATCTCATAACCGCTGCCACTGATCCCTGCTGGCCAAAACACGGATTACCTCTCCAGCCCTGGGGCTCCTGGGTGGTAACTGTGCCCACCTTGTCTCTGCTGCTCAAGAAGCAGCACTGTCCAGCCTGTGCCATCCCAGATCCCACTCCTCCCAGTGGGATCCAGACTCAGATGTATCACAGCATGGTTCCCCAGCATGGGCCCCAGACCAAAGGCGTGAGCATCACTTGGTCACTATTTAGAAATGGAGGTTGTTGGCACTGTGATGAGCACTTTCCATGGATTATCTTATTCAGCTCTGACATCAAAGTGAGGTAATAACTAACCATCAGTTTCCTCTTAGAGGCTCAGAGAGGTAAGCAATTTACTCCAAATCACATAACCAGTCAATGGTGGATATAGGACTTGAAGCCATGACTGGCTGACTCCAGATCCCTGGCTCCTAACCCCACTCTCCTATGAGATATTGTGTCCCGAAGCAGAGGGAAGGACAGACAGGAGTCCCTACAGTCAGGAGGGTTTGGATGTCCCTTCACCCACTCAGTTTGTGGGTTCAGGGTGCATGTATAGGAGTGGTCACTAATGGAAGAATAACACACAAGACTCATTCCGTCCAATTTATTGACATAGGCATACTTGCGGAAAATTTGGGATTTAATGTGTTAGCACAAGTACCTGGAAATGATGTTAATGCTCAGCCAGATTGGCTGATTGGAGTCTAGGCTTACAAAGAAGGCTGCAGTTAATTAATCTGTAATTCTGAGACTTCCCTGGGGTGTTAGGAAGGAGTCCAAAGGCTCAGAGAAGTGGATCTGTTGAAAGGGATCTACTTGCTCCCAGGGAAGGCCCCGGGATGCTTCTTTTGCCAAGGCTTTCTGGTGGCTTCACTAGAGATCAGAGACAGCTATGGGATGCGCTGTAACTCCATGGTTCTCAAACTTGGGTACACACCAGAATCACCCGCAGGGCTCGTTGAAACACAGTCGGCCACACAACCTTACCCGTGATGATTTAAGCAACCATGATGCCAACAGACGCTCCTAAAATATATGAGCGACCCAGTCCCAGAATCCCATGTGGAAGGACCATTTCCGGGAGCCATTTCTGGTACTGGGTCCAAACCTATGCCAGTGAGGGTCCTAATAAGGAATAGATAACACTTAAATTTGAGTGATCTGGGGACAGATTAGTAGAGGCTATTTAGCAAGATGTGGGCTGAATGTGGAGAAACCACAGGGGTGCTTTAGTACTCTGAGGCTAATAACAGTGTAGGAACTGACCCTTAACCCAAAGAGGAAAGGCCAGGGTATACGCCCCCTCCCTCCAGCCCCTGGAGAGAAGTGAAAGCCATTGGTTGAGGACTGCATCCACGCTGAGGCCCAGAGGAGGCAGCAGACCTCACCTTACTCTACTCCCTCTCTCATGCCCCAAGGGGCTCCCTAGTGCGCAAGCGCTGCCTACAGACGGCAGACCTGAAGTCCTACTCTAGAGATCCACATAGGTTGGCTTCCCAGGTCAGAGAAGAGGGTGGACCAGAAAGGAATGTGTGTCCAGGGGAACAGGTTTCCTTTCTCGTGTGGTTCTTGACAAATTTTTGTGTCAAAGTTATGTAAGATGTACAACATGAATTGGAGTGGGGGCGCCTGGGTGGCTCAGGTCATGATCTCACAGCTTATGGGTTTCAGCCCCATGTCGGGCTCTGTGCTCACAGTTCAGAGCCTATAGCCTGCTTTGGATTCTGTGTCTTCCTCCCTTTTGCCCCTTCCCCACTTGCTCTCTCTCTCTCTCTTTCAAAAATAAATAAACATTAAGTTAAAAAAAAAACATGAAATGGAGTGCACACTCTTTTGATATTCTCTGGAACAAAATTGTGAAAGATTAATCCATGGGATGCTTGAAAGAATTAGCTACGAAAGCCCTTGGAACCAGAGGATGTTTTGTAGGAGGATTTTCAATGACTGATTCCATTTTTTCAGTAGTTTTAGAATTACTCTTTTTTTTTTGGCAGTCTGGTAAGTTATAGTTTTTAGGAAGTCATCCATTTCATCTAAATTAAAATTTTTGGCATAAGGGTCCAATTTTCCTTCTGGAGTCTACAGGCTCCAGGGTGACACCTCTCCCTTTATTCCTGCTGCTGGCTATCTGTGCCTTTTTGCATGTATGTTTGAGACAGACAGAGAGAAAGGGAGAGAGAAGGGCAGAGAGAGAGAGAGAGAGAGAGAGAGAGAGAGAGAATTTATAGCAGTCTCCATGCTCAATGTGGAGCCAGACTTAGGGTTCGATCCAACAACCCTGGGATAATGACCTTAGCCAAAATCAAGAGTTGGATACTCAACAGACTGAGCCACTCAGGTGCCACGTTTTTGTATTTTTTTTCATGGTGAGTCTCAGGAGAGCATTAGCTTCGTTGTAGGTTCATCAAAGAACCGACTTTGAGCTCCATCAATCCTTTCCAGTATATATGATTTGATTTTCTATTTCACTAATCTTAGCTCTCTATTTCCATGCTTTTACCCTCATTGCACACAAGTGAAAAACAATTTGCTAGAGTGGAAAGACCCACAAGAATAGAAAACCTAGGGGAAAGCATTCCAGGCAGGTCCAAAAAGTAAGTAAGTTCTGGGAGCTGGGAAGAAGCATGGGGAACAGAAGGCTCAGGCCACGCCCCTTGGCAGGTGTTTTCCCAGAGTCCAAGCCCATTCCCCCTCCCACCGTGCACACGGGGATGTTCGCCCAAGCTCAAGCTCAGCCAGAAGCTCACTGCAGTGGGGAGCCAGGCCCAGAAGCAAGGATCCCACTTTGTTCTACTCTGCAACCGCCTTCCCGGCAACAGCTCTAGAAACTCAACAGTCCTCCCTGAAAACAGGGGTCCTGGACAAATCAGTGGACTTCAACCCATATCTCTCTGGGCCTGAGTGGCAGAAGGGGGCACCAGTAGGTGACAAGAGGAGCCCTTGTCATTCATCAGAAGCTGGCTTTGATTGGTCTCAAGTACGAGACTTCCACATAAACCCGCCCGGAGGAAGACTTCTGCAGTTCAGTGGCAGTGATTATATGTAAACAGACCAGCTCTCTCTTCTGGTGCCGCCACTCACTTCCCACAAGACTTTGGGGCAAGTTACTTCATGTCTCTGCACCCCAGCATCTTCATCTGTAAATGGGCACGATGATAACGGTATACACCTCGTCAGGACTAAATACATCACCCATGCAGAGCCCTCACACGGCGCTCTTTCTCTGGTTGCAGAGAAAGCCAGGCCCAGGAACAGCTCCTGGGAGCACTCACTATGGAGAGTGGTACCACATCTGTGTTCCCACTTCCTCTCTGTGGCCTGGGCAGCTGGAAGGAAACAGTACCTGCCCTGCTGCAGCCACAGCTTCCTTCTTGAAATTCCTGGAAAACGCTGGTAGCCAACCCCCAGCTCAGCAGATTCAGGAGCGCCCTGCATCTCAACTTGACCATGACGCGACCCAGGCAGTCATCCCTCTGGCGGCCCCTGCCCTCTCTGCTTCCTTATAAAAGGCAGGCAGGGCCACCAGCATTGCAGAGAGGCTGAGACCAGCCCAGAAAGTTCCAGATCTCACGCCCCAGCTCCCTGCGGTCATGAGGGTCTCCGCAGTGCTTCTGTGCCTGCTGCTCGCAGCTGCCGCCTTCAGCCTCCAGGCGCTCGCCCAGCCAGGTAAGCCCCTCTCTCCCTCCTTCCCGCCCTGTCTCCTTCTTTTCCTTTTCCTCTCCTTCTAGGAAGCCCAAAGCCAAAGTGTCCCACTTCTGAGCCTATCAGAGCCCTGGGAATCCTCAGAGCTTCACTTTAACGTCTAATTTTAAAGACAGAAAGCTGAAGACCAAGCTGGGGACAGAGGGGTCCTACGCGTCCACCCCCAGCCATTGCAGAGCCAAGATAAAACCTAAGCTGTTCACCCCAAATCCAGGGCCTTTTTTTTGACCCTGGCCAACCTTCACAAACTCGGCACATGGAGCGCCAGAGCCAGGACCTGTCACACTGGCCTGCCCCTGTCTGCAATGACGTGTCTGCACCACGCAGCTGAGAGAACCTTGAGCCACGTGGTCCAGGTCTCACCCCACCTCGGGGCTTCAGGCAGGAGCACTGAACCTGGGGTAGATAAGATCCATTTCTGCCTCTTTCCTTTCCTGTCCCCAAAGACGCTTCCTGCCCTATTCAAGCTGAGAAAAACCTAGCGCCTCCGAAAAGGCTTTTTCTTTGTGACTTTATCTCTAGGTGCATTCAGTGCCCTGTTCCCTTGCTGTTTCACGTTTAACAATAAGAAGATCCCCTTGCCGAAGCTGACGACCTATCGAATCACCAGCAGCCACTGTCCCCAGAGAGCTGTCATGTAGGTAGAAAAACGCTGCTCACCCGCTCCCTGACCCCACCCCACCCCACCTCATTCCCACATCCCCGCACCTGAAGTGCCACCCCAGAGGACAGGCATCAGACCAACCCGGGATCTTAAATTCAGACTGTGATTACCCTGAAAACAGGCCCAGAGAGGGCTGGCTTCCCCCACCCCCACACCCCCTCCCACCCCCGCTCCCCGAATGGGCTTGCATTCTCACAGTTGCTTTGGCTGATGCCAGGCCAGCTTCTCCAGGGCCTCCAAGAACAGTGACTACCTCCAGAGTCCCCTTCTTTCCACACACCCCCCCTCCCTCCTGTCCCGGGGAGGTTCCCTCACCTGGAGCAGGTGGGCCACGCAGGGTTTAGAGCACAGTGAGTCCTCTCTGGATCTAACTGTGCAGCCCTCCTTCATCCACAGCTTCAGGACGAAGCTGGCCAAGGAGATCTGTGCTGACCCGAAGGAGAAATGGGTCCAGGAGTATGTGAAACAGCTCAGTCAAAAATCTCGTGCCCTGAAGCCTTGAACTCGTCCAGCCACACTAAGACCAAGCCAGAGTGTGAGAAACGACGATTTATTCACCTCCAGCCTGCCCGGCGATACCCTGGACTAATTTTACTGTAATTTTCAAACAGGGTGCTTTCCATATTGTGATGCCAAAAAAAAAAAAAATGTACTAGGTCTTAAGTAATATTTAAGGTTATTTGAATTGCTGCCGGCCTTGGGGTTGTTTTTAATATTGGTGATCTTTTTTTAAAGCAAGGCCTTGAGCCAGCTGCTTCCCGTCATAAGCCCCAGTTCCCTGACCTGTAAGCTTCCAGCAGTGGGTCTGTCCCTGCCTAACTCCCCAGCCATTGTATGGGCCTCCAAACCTTGGGTTGCTGCGATCCGGGGAGGGGAAGACCTTGCGAATGTGAAGTGTAGCTAACTAGGTTAGTGCAGAAAGGAGAAGGCCATTGGTAAGATTGTGGGCTTGTTGCAGAAAATAAATTTTGTTTAAAATCTCGTAAGGGTGTTTTCTTGGGGAAGCGTCACTTCCAACCAGTAGGGGGCGCTCCCAGGCACAGGTGGCTGGCGGAGGGCGCTGGAGGAATGCGGCCGACCTGGGGAGGCCCTCGCGAGGTTGGTGGCTGGCCGACATGGGCTCATCGGAGTGTCGCAAGAGGGCCTGGATCATCAGCCCAGCATGTTCTAGAACAATTACTCCGGCCCCAACATCAGCTTCTAACTGGTCTGTCTGCCACCATGCCTCCCCGCTCCAAGCGGTCCTCAGAGTAATACAGACACTACGTGCACCTGACCTCCAGGGGAAAACGAAATGACCCGGTCCTAGTTAGTAGCGACCCTGAAGGATGCCAGAGCGCAGTCACGGCAAAGATTCTTCTAGAGGAAGCACAGGATGGAAAGGAAGGGAGAGGGGTTGAAGTTTGGGGTTCCGGGGACGGAAGAGGTAGAGTCCTTTAGAAAGGAAGGTTGAGGGAGGCGGGGCTGTAGAGGGATTGGAATATCAACGGGCGGGCGGAGTTTGGAGTCTGTTCTGAAGGCAGGAGGGAGGGGCCGAAGGCCTCCAGAGCCTTGGAGAGGGCAGAGGCATGCCAGGGTGGGTGGCCTGTGACCCTGGGCTGGAAGGAGTTGGCAAAGGAGAGCTGAGAGCAACTTACTGCCCTGCGGTGGTCCTTACAAGAGAGGACGGGAGGAAGTGGGGGCAGAAGGGAAGAGGCAGTTTAAGAAGAGTGGGCCAGACACTGTACTGCCAAGGAAAGGAGAGAAGCCTCTTTTAGAGCAGCCATGAGAACTTCTCCACTAAGGCCACTCCTTTAAGGGCGCCAACCCTGAGACCCAGAAGCCACATCCCTCCCTTTCTGTTCTCCCCGGAGTCCCACACTGCACCAGTCGGGGCCTGTGATTACCCCTTTGACAGGGACGGGGCCTCCGCTTCCCCTATGTGTCTACCTTGCATGCTGTGTCAGGCCGTCACTTGCCATCTTGGGACACACGGGAGAGTTCTGGCCTGAGAGGCAGGAGCCCCAGGCTCTACCACCAGACCTGACCCTGACTCGCTCTGTATCCTCTGGCCTATCTCTGTCCCTCTCCAACCCTCAGTCACCTCATCTGTAGAATGGGCCTAGCAACGTCTTACAGGCAGATGACCTCACAAGATCCCCTCCAGCTAGGTCAGCTGTGACTTTGGGAACCCCAACCCTGAGTTCCCATTTTCCGCTTCACCGTGCCTCCTCCCCCCCCACCCCCCGCTGCCAAACCTGGAAGCAGAGAATCTACATCACTGTCCTGAATTAATGTTCCCCCCACGCCCCAAGAAAAGGCAGTCAGCTGAGACGTGCAAGTCATTTATTGTCTCTGTTGATAAGAAGTCAATTCTTCTGGCACCAACCAGTCTTCCCCACCCCCACCCACCTGGCCCCTGGCCCCAGCTTCTCAGTGCCAATCAAGTTTGCACCCTGAAATCCCTGTGGGATCCAAGAAGCCCAGGGAGGCAGGAATTGAAGATTCTAGCATTTAAATATATAAAGTGCAACAACATAGCTTATTAAGACTGAGTCAACCCTCTACGACCTTACAAAGCTGGGCAGAAGGACTGGCATAGGGTCAGGGGCTGAGGCGGGGGACAGGTGAAGCCATGCGGTCTTCAGAGTCCAGGATGGAAGGAAATCCACTCGTGTTTACTTTAGCAGGCACGGTTCCTTGGACTTTAAAGATTGCTTAACCCATCGGGCTGTCGGCAAGACACAGGTCTCTCTGCCTCCCTTCAGCTTGATTCTGTGGGAAAAGAACAAAAGAGGAGCCGAATCACCTTGAGTTGCCCCCTGGGTGCCACACACAAGTCCCATCTCCCCCTCCTTGCTGCTGGGTCCCCCTAAGCTTCTCTCTCTGGGCCTGTAAAATGAAATTGTGGCATAAGACCTGCGGCTTGTACACTGGGAAGAACTCCCAAACCTCGGGAAGAGCTTATTCAACTGAGTTTCTCCCTTTTCTGGAGAGTGTGATTTGTTGTATTAGGGCGGGGTAAGGGCTGCAGACACTCTGAGGATTAGCTAGTATGGAAATATCCATCCTAGACTATCTATGAGGGCCCGCGATCCATCTTTTCATGTGTCTGTGTCCATCTGGAACCCTCAGTCATTGCTTTAGATTCACTGTGTGTGTGTGTGTGTGTGTGTGTGTGTGTGTGTGTCTTTTCTAACCTGCCCACCTCTTTAATTTGGCTATTGTCCAACCAAACTATAGACCAATTCTAAGTTTAATTATCTGGGTGACCTCAGACAAATATCTCTACTTCCCTGAACTTCACTGTTCATGATAATGAAAATGGGTGCCCCAAAAGGGTTAGCCAAGATCATATACGTGAATGCTTTCTAGATACTGAGAAGTGGGGGTAAGCTACCTCAGTCTAACTTTCTAATGACCCTATGATGCGACTGTCATCTTTACTCCATTTCACAGATAAGGAGTGCAGAGGAGTGCCCAGATAATGAGGTGCAGAAGAGTTACCCGCCCAAGGTCAACCAAGATTATAGGTTGGCAAATCCCGAGGCAGGAAATAATTGTGACCCCCTCACTTTTCCCACTACACAGTAATTCCTGGAGCTTTTAAGCAGTCCCTTCTTCTGGATATAAAATATCAGGATATAATACTTGGCGCCTTGGAGTTGCAAGAAACCCAAGTCACTGTGGGAGCGCAGGGGCATCCCTCCTGGCACCTGCTAAGAAGCGCAGCGCTCCCCCTGGCGCCCATACTGGGCTCTGCACACCTAGATCTTGGCGGCCTCGATCCAGGTTCGGAAACCAGAATCTGGTGGAGCATCGCCATCTAGCGTCTGCCATTCTAATTCCAGGTGGGCTGATTTCTGGTCCCTGGAGGAGAGAGTCAGGAACTGACCCAGGTAGGGCCACTCACATTAGACTACTGCGGGAGCACGCAGAGCTGGTGTTTTTGTAACACTGGATTCTCTGCGAGGAAATCTTCTTCTCCGCAAACGTGAAGCAACAGTTGGAGGACGATACGTGCACTAGAAGAAAAACACACAAAAAAATGGTTTGCATCTATTTCTTAACCTGGACGTTTTTCCTTTTATCCAAGTGGTTAGAAACAAACAAACAAAAAACAAACAAACAAACAAACAAAACCTTTTGGGACAGGCCCAGGCTTGGGGACTACATCCAGCCCAGTGCAGTGCTGTCTCATCAGCCACCTACTTCTGTAGGTAGGCAGAGGGTCAGGACATTGGGGTTTAGATCCCAGCCCCCTCCAATCTACCTGTGTGGCCTTGACCAAGATGAGCCCCCATCTGGGCCCCAGACTTCCCAACTGTCAAACAGGACTTTTTGGACTGATTTTTAAGAAGCCTCCAGTTCTGACATCCCACCATGAGTGTACGGTTCTGGCCCAATATTTGGGTTCAAGGGCTCAGGACTCCACATTCTGGGGGCCCAGTGAGCCTGGTGCACACAGGACAACTGTGGTCTGTACCTTTCGGTCAAGACTAGGAATGGTTCAAGGAGTTCAAACGGATGAGATGACCAGGGAAGAGCTTTCAGGAGCTGAGATGCTCTCCACCCCCTCTCTAGAATGCCCTTTACCCAGGCCCTCAGCCCTGTCCAGGCTCCACCCCCAACTTGGCCACTTTACACACTCTTTGCCACCCCCCACCCCCCAAGAGACTCAAATTCCAATCCTGGCTCCTTCCTCCTTGTTTCATTGTCTACGCAGCATTTTTCAGGTGCCTGGAATTAGGTCAATCTTCTTTCTAGAGCCCCGAGGGCAAGCATTATCAATCCCATTTTGCCAGCAGGGAACGCAGAGTTTGAGAGGTAAAGTGACTGGCCTGAGTCACTGGGCCAACACTTGCCCGACAGTGACTAGCCACCCGTTCTAGTCTCGGTCCTGACTTTACACTCTGCCTGTTTTCTGTTCCCCGGTAGAGGCAGGACCCAGTCCCTCCTCTGGGCCTCAGGCCTCCTGGCTTGCCTAAATAGCCTCAGAGCTCCCCGGAGGAGGCAGGGCCTGCTTCGGCTGAGGCTGGCAGCTGAGCTGTGGCATCTGGCCTGAACACCTTCTCCCTCCGGCCCCTTGCCCCTACCGCATCCAAGTCCTCCATTCACCCTCTTCAGGAAGAATTCTTCCAGGAGGAGAGGAGACAGAGGCCTTGAGTTCAGGGCAAGCCCTGCCCACAAGCCCAGAGCACCCTCCCCAAGGAGGAGCGTAGTGATGATGTCAACCACACTCACTGCTCCTGCTGTCCGCCTCGTGCAGCCACATCCCAGCCAGCAGCAGGCACACCAGGGCCACGGTGATGAGCTTCATCCTGGCGGGTCTGGCTCAGACCACCTTGCAGCGGTCTCGATGTGTCTGGTGAAGCTAAGAGCTCTTCCCTGGCCCATGCTGCGGGGCCCAGAGCTTTTATTCGATGACCTGAGTGGGGTTTCCCAGCCCCTGATGCAGAGGTGGGGAAGTCACAGGGAGGAGAGATGCTTACTCACGCCCAGTGACCACATGGAACACTCCTTTCCTCACCTCTCCTGGGTAGTGTGCAAGGTATGGGGAAACTTCTCCGAGTGCAGGAGCAGATAAGGATCTTGAGAAAATGAGTAGGAGCTGTCCCGGCTGAGTGGGAAGTGGAGACAGGAGAAAGGAAGTTGCCTGTTTGTGGCTTCTCTGACCCCACATCCTTCTGGCCCGGGCCGGAGCGGCTGGCCCGGGACATGGTGGAGAGGAGGGCCAGGGCTGAGGCATACCTGTGTTTTAGCCCCGTTTGGCAGGAGAGAAGTTGCACAAACTCACATATCCCAAGTCACACGTGCGCTGCAAGGTGGAGAGAGTGACACACGTCCCAAGGGTGTGCCATGAGAGGTAAATCTGCTATGTCACGTGCCTGGCCCAGATCGTTGCCATTGCTATTTTTTCAATCACTCAACACTCCTCAACAGCTTGCTCTGCCCTAAATCCTCAGGGAGCCCCAGGAAAGACAGCTACCGCTAATGGGTGGTGCCTCATCTTGACCTGGCTGCCCTTAGACTCACAGATTAACAAGTAAAAGCCACACAGTGTGAGGCCAGCAGTGGATGTGCCATCTGGAGGGGGACGGGAAGGACCAGGAACTGCCCAAGGGCATCCAAAAGGCTGCCCAGGGAATGTTCTTCACGCAGAGCCTCCTGCAGAAGGGCTGAAGTAGGAAGGGGAGTGCCAACAGAGGAAGGGGCTTGAGTAAGGACAGGGAGGCATGGGGGACCACACTCCTTGAGGGTGTGGGGTAAGGAGAGTGGACTGAGTAGGGAAGTGGCAGGAGAGAGATGCGGCTGTGTAGCCACAGAGTGGCCAGGTCATGCCAGACACCGTGAGCAGTGCTTGGCACAAACAGCACATAGTAGCTGCTCCAGAAAAGGTTGCGGGGCCGAACCCATGTATTAAAACCATGAGGCCGACGTGCATTAAATAACCAGAGAGGGCTGGTGAGGCTGATATGCTTTGCTCGTGCACCCTCTAGCTCAGAGATCTGCGTGGCTCCCCATTGTCATTTGGATGGAGCGCAGGTGCTCCCCTGGACATTCATAGCTCCTCACGCTGTCTCCACATTTGAATATCTGTAATTCCCCCACATGCCACAAGTGTCCCTACTGCTAAGATCTTGCTCCTACTGGGACTTCCACCTGCAGGGCCGTCCTCACGGTCTCCCTCAGTGGGCTTTCTGCCCTTTTCAAATGCCACTGTCCCTGTATAGAGCCTCTGCTGTCCCCAGCAGGTGGGCACTCGGCCTCCTTCAAAGCCTCCTGGATCACTCCCCCGAAGGTCTTATATCCCTGCGAGTCTCCCACCCAGCCCAGTGTGTTCTCCGAACTAACACCTGGGTGGGAGTCCTGACAAGTTGGAATTGAATGGGCCCTCAAAGACCATCTGCAGCAGGCACTTTTAAAGCTTCCTGGGACAGCTTTTGAAAAAAATGCAAATACCAGAAACTGAATCAAAACTTGGTGCCTCTACATGTTGAAGAAAAAAAAAAACAAAAAAACCTCCAGGACATTCAGACACCAGAAGGATCACGGGTCCAGTATGGCTCCAGTAGGAGCCTCAGAAAGAGGAAACAGACTTGCCCAAGGTCATACTGAGAATTTGTTGTGGAGATGGGACAGCAGACGCTGAAGTCATCTGCTCATCTGAGCTCCATGCGTGGCCGCCTCTGAGAACACATTTCCAGCAAGGACCACAGCTAACGGCTGCTCTGCTCCATCAATTCCCCTCCATCCTGCCACCCAAAATGCCCTTGAAGTAGCAGAAATCACTAACCCACAGTTGCCACTCTCTTATTCCCTTGGTCCTTACAGACTGATGCTTTTGGATTCCTCTCCCATCATTTTAGCAGAGTCTCCCTGGGGGAGAAGGGAGATAAAGGTATTGAATGTAACCATGTAATCCCGGGGCTCTCACTCACTTGGGGCCCGGAGGGAGGCTACCTTGCCACCCAGAAAATTCCTCCCTCTTCCCTTCCTCCCAGGCATGCTGCCTGGCCCACTCAAGAAAGGGACGGAAACTTACTTTCCCTCCTCCCCCTCCCTGTGGCCACCTCGAGCCCAGGGTGGGAAAAGAGTCACAGAAAGGCTTAATCATTCCCTCCGAGGAACATGGCATAGAGGTGCAACCCTTTCTTAGTTAGAAGCTTGCAACCAGGAAGTGCCTGCTGGAAGGCTTTCTTATCAGTTATCTTTTGTGAAATAGGTGCCCATTGACAGAGGATGGTTAGACACCAGACAGAGCTCAGCTGGTGTGGATCTCTCGCAAGTTCATTTCCACCAGGGGTGTCCAAGAGTGACCTTGAGTGGACTGCAGCCTGGCCCTGCCTGCTTGCTCTCCAGTCACATTTCTACCTGATCTTTGCCAACCAGGACATAGAAACCCACGGGGGAGGACTCGTTTGCTACCATCACAGCTGCAGAAATACTGGCCCAGCTTTGCCCACCTCAGGGGCCAAGTCTTCTCCGTTCCCTCACTTAGGGAGGAAGCATACTGTGGATTCTAAGAGAACTGGGTCAGATCTCCGCCCTACCTCCTCTTAGCTGTGTGGCCTCAGGCAAGTAACTTAACACTTCTGAGCCTTCTTTCCATCCTTATGAAACCCACTGCCAGCTGGACAGGTACAAACTCCCCCCATTGTTTTGAAGACCGGCTCCCCAAACACCTTAACCCAACTTTGTGCTATTTGAAGGAGCAAACGAGATTTCTCACCTGGTCTTGGAACAAGGGAGAAAGAAAGGAAGAGGGGGAACACAGGAAGGAGGAGAGGAAAAGAAAAGATAGTTGAATCATTCATAACCATTGTGAGGCACCCACTATACACTAGGTCCTGGGGACACAAGGCAGACACCAGCCCCGAGCCCCACGGGGAGCCTCACTCGGGGAGGCAGGTACAGAGAATTGTGGTAAGTTGTGGTAAATGTTCCAAAAGAGGCACAGTGTCCTGTGAGTTGAATCGTAGGTGGAAATCCTTCCCACGGGGCCTGACACATAGTGAAAGGTGCTCAGTAAAACCGCCCTCCTCTCCTCTTCACCCCTCAATCCTGGACCCTCCGAGGTTCATCACATGACCCCGGCAATGCCACCGCCTCCCCACCCAGGGCTGCTCCCCCAGTCCCTTTCCCTTCTAATCAGTGCTGCCCAACACCCAGGCAAGCTTGCTGTGGTCGACCCCGTGAGCACAGTGTCCCCTCTGGCCCCAGCCCTGCACCAGCCTCACATCAGCAAGCACAAGGCCAGCCCAGGCAAGGTCCCCCCAGCACCCAAACGCCTTGGAACTCACAGCCTTGCCTGGTATTTTCCAGTGCCTCTTACACTCTGCCTAGGTCCCCTTGTCCCCTATTGCTCTCTAACACCCAGCACTTTCCTTCTTTTAAGGCGGCCTCTCTTATCTCCTTCTCAGTGACAACGTGAAGGAGACATTGAACTGCTCTCATAGCAACTGGCGAACCTTGGGGGCCCGAGGAATGTCACAGCGGGGACGATAGCCGGCTTTTCAACGTGCAGCCACAGCCACTGAGCTCCTGGGCTTGACAAGAGCTCACACCGCGGTGCCGGGGGGGAGGGGGTGGGGAGTACAGATGTCTTGGCTGGGCTTACAAAGTCCTGCGCGATGTGGCCGACAGAGTGCCAGCTGCACGGCACTGTCACTGTTCTGCACACGCGCCAGGGGTTCACCGCCCGTTGCCTGGGCCGCCTGTTCTGTCTCCAGCTGGCTCACTGCCCGCGGCTGTCCCACCTGAGCTCGCGGGGTGAGCCGGGCTCGCTCCTCAGGGCAGGCGACTCTCACTGTCGTAACTGCCTGGCGGTCCACACACCTGCCGTATCTGGAAGCTCCCGGAGGGCAGGGTCCCTCTGTTGTGGGCTACCTTTGATGCCCCAGTGCCCAACACAGGGTGCGTGTGCAGTGACTGTTTGCTGAAGGAGGAAGGAGAGGTCTTATCCGTATCATCGACCCCGGCCACCAATGAGAAATGTTGGCCCTGGGCCTTATAGGAGCTGCACAGTTTGAGCAAGTGACAGAGCAAGGGTGGGGAGCTCCGGCCGCAGGGCTGTGCGTGTTTGTACCACCCCGTACTGTCTGTCTCCTGCCTCACGCACATGGATACGCATCAGGCTGTTTGCATCAGTGCTTCTGGCACTACTCCTTCGTGCCACATCTCAGTTCCTTATGTGTTCATTCATTCATTCGTTCATCCATCTGTCGGGCAGACATCTTCAAGGATCCACTCTGTCAGCCCCTGTGCAGGCAGTCAGGTTTGGGAGGAGACCTGACTGCAAGAACTAGAGCCTAGAGAGGGAAACAGACACGAAAACCAGTAAGCAGCACAGACAGGCTACAACTGCCATCATGCAAAAGCCACAGGCTGTGCACGCCCAGTCCGGCTGGGGTGCCGTGTGGCATTTCAACGGGGGCAGGGAGGGCGAAGGCAGAGTTTGCCAGGTGGGGGTGGACAGGATGGGTGCAGTGAGTTCTGGGGAGATGCCCGGTATCCACTCCCAGCTCTTCTGTGCTCCTGCTGGTGTGACTGACTTCTTTCAGGTTGCTCAACCTTGAGCCTCCCCTCCAAATCGGGATAATAATCATATCTGTAATAGGCTTGTATGAAAATAAATGTGACATATTTCTTAAGGGAAAATGAACAATTGCTTCACAACGATGGGTAGCCAGTGTATAGGCTGGTGTTTCTAGAGCACGGGGGAAACCATGTAGGCTTCAGGGGATGGCTGGGAGGGAAGCCAGCAGGACTGTAGGGGTTGGTTCCACAAGATCCTGTTTATGAGACTTGGGCCTTGGGACTTGACTCTATTGTCAGGAGAAGGTCTTAAGCAATCTTTTGTGCAGGAAAAAGGTGCAGCCAGATTTTTGGTTTGGACTGAAGGCTTTTGTTAGAGGCCAAAGGAAATAAGGAGCAGAAAAAGGCAGGAGGCCTGAAGGTTTGAACGAATCCAGAAGGGGTGACAAGTGAGGAGGTTCCGTGTGACAATCAGGATATGAGGTCTCTGGGCTCTGCTGCTCATTTTCTGTGGGACCTTGGGCAGGTCACTGCCTCTCTCTGGGCCTCAATTTCCTCACCTAAAAAGTGAGAATGCTGACCTAAGTCAAAGACTCTTTCCCCACAAATGGGATTCATAATAGGGTCGTTTGGGAAGCTTTTATCAAAAGACACATGCTTGGGAGGGAGGGGTGTATTCTGAATCCAGGGCAACTGGAGGATCTCGAAATGCCTCCCCAGGCAATCCAGCCCCAATGCTGCACCCCATCTGAAGCCCCTAGCCTGGATGGCCACTGAGACCCGCCCTGGTCTGGCATTTAATGGCTCTCCGAGTCTCCAAGTTCAGGCAGACTCCCACCCATCCCCCAAATAGCCCCCTCAAACACCCCCAGTGGAACTGGTCTTTGGATCAAGCCTGTTATGCTGGGGGGGCGGGGGGACTTCTGGTGAGGAACCAGGGCAGCAGAGCCTCATTGGGCTAATGCTAGCCCCTGAGCCCTTTAAGACCGCCCCCCACCCCCGACTCTAGGAGTCATGGGCTACATTTAAAATGCCTCATTTGGAACTTAGAAAGCACCCAGAAGTCAGAAGCTCAAAGAAGCCTGGGAGGCATGACATGGGCTTGGATTGTAAACGTGTGGTGGACTCAGTTTCGTGGTCCCTGAGCTGTTTGACCCTGGATCAGAAGTATCCACCTTGCAAAGTCCCCATGAGGATTCAAGGACTTGGCATGGGTCAGGTGTGCGCCACAGATAGCCTGGCATCTGGTGGAACGTTAGCCCTTTTGCCCTTCTCCCTCTGGGCCCCATTCCCCACAGAGCAAGGAGAGCTCCTAGGAAGAATTGGGGTGGGTCATCTCACATTATGGACGAGGATCTGGAGGCCCTGAAAAGAAAAGTGAGATGTTACATGGGGACCCAGTGACAGAGGCCCAAAGACAGCCCCACTTCTCAACTGCCAGGTCAGGCTCTTCCTCTGTGATTTTCTGGCCTTGTGCTCATGTTCAAAGGGCTGTACTGTGGCCAAAGAGAGAAGGTGGGCATGATCAGGGCCCCTAAGATGCTGGAAAGCCCGCTGCCCACCTGAGGGCTGGGGCACGGTGCCAACTTTGCAGGGAATGGTGGAAAAAATGCCCCAGCATTTCCACCTTGCAGTGCAAAGATGCAGGGACAGGAAGTGACAGCAATTTGACTCCACAGTATGCCCACCAAAACCAGCAAGGCCACTCATGATTCAGGTGACACACCCATAAACTGCTGGGAAAGCCCCCTGGGGAGCCTTTCTCTTCCTGCGGTGGCAAGTGGACAGCCTGGGCCTCACCACGGCCCACCGCCCAATTCCCACTACATCCTGTGCCCAGAGCCCTGTGAACCCAGGCCAGCTCAGAGCTGGCCCTCCCCCAGGGGTGCTCCCATCACCGGGTCTGGCCCCCTGGGCTCCCGAGTGAGCAGAACTGACGACAGACTGTGCACTGAGCCCAGACTCCTCATCCCTCAGAATGGGAGCCGTGCCTCGGATGTGCTAGCCAGCAGAGCTCAGACATCCAGGTCTCCTCGTCTCCACCCCAATCCTCTACTGTGATGGAAAGAGCACTGGACATGGGGTCCAGACACCTGCATTCTAATCCAGGTTGCAATTTACTAGCACCTGGTCAATTCTAATCATCTTGAAGCTCTGAGGCATCATCTCTGAAGCTGGATTCACTATGCTCTGTCTTAGGAGGTTAATACGGACCCGTGTGCAAAGGCCTCCAGCACAGAGCCCGACTCATCTATCGTGGTTTTGGGGAGCGCTCTGTGTTTCCTCCCTCCCTGCTTGCTTTGTGTGAGGCACCTTCATAGCTGCTCTGAAGAGGCGATTCTAAACTGGCCAAGTCCTGTTTCTCCACCACCGCTGGCTCTTTGAGCTTGGTCAGAGGTGGGTGCATTTCAGGAGCCAAGTTCACATGGGGAGCATCTGAAGTCAGGGCTGCTGCCTGCCAGACATAGCCAAAGTCCTCAGTCTGTGTGTCCCACCACCTGTGCCCATGGCCAGCATAGGTCACCTCATTTGCAGGGTCAAGTGCAAAATAAGGGATCCTTGTTCAAAAACGAAGCATGTCAAGATGGCAACAGCAGGGACCGCACGGAAAGCATGCCACGAAAGCTGCCCTGTCCCCGTCAGCCCTCTGGCCGTGTTTCTGCAGCATGTTGGATGGACATCTGTTGGTTTACCCCCTGGAATCTCCTCCAGCCCCCTCAGGGTCTCCTCTACCCAGGTTTGGAAGGTGACTTTCCCAAATCATATCATTATGGTTTTATTGTTCCAAAGTTCTCAATGTAAAGACATTTCCCAAATGAGCCAGAAGCATGTACTTCACTTCCCACAAGCATGTTCTGAGAGACACATTACCTTCAAGTCACAGCCCCAACTCCCCTGCAGCAGAGTCAAAAACCAGGACTACTTCCAGCAGCCAGATCTCACATGGCAAAGAAGGGACTGGGCAGAAGTGGCAGATGTGAAAATAGGTAGTATTCCTTCTGCTGATCTGAGGTCCATCTTGCCCACTATTTCCAGCTGGAGCTAGAAATCTCCACCAAAGACTTCTACCCAAATATGATGTGACTCAGCCAGATGGAACACGTTGGGCACCCAGCATATGCTAGGTGCTCATGAAAGGGATCTGTCAGCACTTCTCCTTGCCACCTTCACTGGACGGGCCCTTTGAGATTCAGGTGTGATAAAGCAGCTAGATGGCACTAAGCCCCCTACGCCCTCTTGCCCGTTCTCTTCTTGCACACAATCTTACCAGCATCTTCAAAAGGGAGAGGAAATGGGTAGCTTGGCTTTTGTCCCAGCTCTGCCGCTCTTAATCTCTGCCAACCTAAGTGTCCTTATCTAGAAGGATCCCAATCCTCCCCTTGCTTAGCTGATCAGAGGTCATGAGCCCTGCAGGAGACAATGGCTGGGTTCAATGGGTGTTTGGCAAAACAGATGGCTACCAAGCCTCGTGCCCCTCTACCATTACTGCCTCTCACTTGCATCCTTCCCCAGCCAGACAGCTGCGATGTTTCATCCCTCCCGGCTCCAGTTCCTCCCCACCCACCTTTTCTTACACCACACATTGGACTCTGACCCTATGACATCACGGAAATTGCAGTGGCCAACTTTAGCCACCCATGACCTGCTTCTTGCTAAATGCAAGGCCCCGTTGGCTTTGTCTTGCCTGACCTCTTGGTACCCTTGACTGTGTTGACCTTTCCAGAAACTTCCTCTTGCCGTGGCTTCTATGACAGCTTCTTGGATTTCCTCCAAACCCTATGGCTGTGATGTCAGACACTTGGTCAGAGGCTCCTTGCCCTCTGTTCATCCCTTAACCCTGGTGTTCCCTTAGCCCTCGAGGAATGGTGGTGGTTAATAGCTAACTTTACCGTGTGCCAGGCACTTCTCTAAGCACTTCACACGTGTTAGCCCTTTTACTGTTCCTCAACACCCTGGAAGTAGAGGGCAACACCCCATTTCACAGATAGGGAAACTGAGGCACAGAGAAACTGCCCAGGATTACTCAGCTAGTCATCAGGCAGGTGGGATACAAACACAGGCAGTGGGACTCCAATTCTGAACCAGCACTTTGCACTGCTTCTCAGCACAGACTCCCCCTCCCCAGGAGCTGCCCAGACATCTAAACTTATCCTGCAACATCCCTCCTAATCTGGCCACAACCTATACCACTATATCCCCATATGTATACTCTATGCCCCTACCCTGGATTCCCCACCCTGGTCTTTGCACTTGAGCCCTATGCCTGTTTCACCCCCCTGGTAAGTGTCCACTCTTGTTCAAACACACCTGCTCTGCCAGGCCTTCTCCCTTCTTCCCAAAGCTCCACTTCTCTGGATCCCGGGCACTGTGGGCTCCCCCCTGTCTTCCACCTACTGCTTTATAACAAAGCTGTCCATTCCCAAGCCTGCCTTCCTGTCTGGACGCTGAGCTCCTGGCTCAACACAGTGCATGTGATACTGCTAACGAATGCGGAGGTGACCTAGGGAGCTGATCCATACCCAGATGGAGCTGGAGACTTTAACCTTAAGCTTAAGCTTAACCTTAACCTAACCTAAGTCATGTCATTCAGGTCCATCACGTGCTCATATGCATACAACCATGCACACGCACACTTGCTCCCTGGCTCAGAGGCCCTCTTGGCAGCCCCAGCTTCCTCAGGCCATTGTCTCTGCTCCTTGTGGCTTTCCAGGCATCTGAAAATCCTGCCTTTTCCACAGTGTCTCAACCTAACCCCGAGATGCCTGAGTTTTGCCTTCTTCCATATTCTAGTCATTTCATGGGGCCACACAGTTACAACCTGACCACTGAGACATATCTCATGTACACAGGACTCTCTCTAAGCAGGAAGCAGTGGGTGCCAGTCACAATGATAGTCTTTACATGTTTACGGCAATTTGTGGCTTCCTTGGTCCCTTACACCCATGTGTAACTCTGAGCCTCACAAGGTATGGAATCATGATTATAAATCTATTTTACAAATGAGGAAATCAAGGCTCACAGAGATTAATAACACACACATGCTTGCCTCTACCTGAATGCCCTCGGCAAAGTGTTGGGCCCGATGAGGCCCATGTCAAAGCAGGTTCATGCCAGGTGGACATAGGATGGGCCAACACCCAAAAGAAGACAAGTTTTCTCTAAAGGACTTCACACAGAGCATTCTTTGTGGCCCCTGCATGCACATTTCCAGGGTCAAGGCCCTGCTAACATCTGACCTGTGTCATTAAGCAAGCAGGTAAATGCAGTATGGCTTTGCTAGTTCAGGTACAGGCATTGGAAAGGCGAGTTGAATTTAAGATCGTTATTAAGTAAATATGGTTTTCTACCTTCAACCATTCATAATTCCTTCTAATTCCAGTATTATCAGGTTGAAGGCACTTAGAAGATATGCTTTAATGGAGAGTTTATCAGGATTTGTAATTAGCAGAGCAATAGTGAGCTCTTTAAAGTAGCTGGAAGCAGATTAAGCCCACAAAAGAGAATCATCCACTCAAAAACACAATCGTAATATCCATTTACGTGCCAACAATTGCTGTTCAATTATAAATGCGTATACTCCAACAGCCTCTGTAAATCTTACTCCTGATGCAGTATATGACATCCCTCCCAGAAACAAACACCCCTTAACTAAGTCAACAAATACTTAAAGGATGCCTACTATGTGTCAGACACTCTCCTATGTCCTGGGAACCAGGATCCAGATAGCACTTGCCCTTGTAGAGCTAATACCCTGCAGGAAAGACATAATTTTCAAGGCTAATTATATAAACAAGATAATTTCAAATAGGGTAACTCATTGAAGAAACATAACAAAGGCACACGACTGGGTGGAGATGAAAAGACTATCATCTGAGCTGAGACTTGAATGACAAGAAGATATGAAGACAGAGGGGTGAAATGTGCTAGGCCGGGAGCGTCTTGTGCTGAGGCCCAACATGGTGCCTTAGCTTACACCACACTCTGAAGAAGACCCGAGACAAAGATTTAAGTGACAGTGGTTTATTTGGGAGGTGCAGGAAAGACTACTAAGGGAGTAGGGTATAAAATGAGGAAGGGGAAGACTAAATAAAGGGTATCAGGGCAGCTCCACGGTGGGTGACTGGAACTCAATCTCCAGGGGATACCATGGGAGACAGCACAAAGCAAAATCTTGAGCTAGGCCACACAGGAGCGAGGGAGCAGGGGTATTTACACTCCAACTCCTGTCCGTAACTGGTGAGGGCTGCTCCCTGACACTTCTGTCCAGCCTGGCTTACAGGAGGAGCAGGTTTGCGTGGCTGAGGTCAGCTGGTGGGCGCTGAAGGTAGAATGTCTAGCTGAGGGATGTGACCAGGGTACTGGCCACGTCTACCATGCGCAGAGACCAGCCTGGAGTGTTCCAGAAAGAAAAGTCAGTGAGGGGGGCATATGAAACGTATTGGGGGACATTGGTAGGAAATGAAGTCAGAGAAAGGCAGGGAGCAGCTCATGTGAAGCCTGGTAGGCCATGATGAGTCTGAATTGTATTCAAAGTACATTGGGAAGGCAGCCGAGAAATTTAGTCAGGGTGAGGAACCGACTTGAAAAATGTAATAATAAGGTTTTTCTCTGAGTTTTATGGAAAACAGGTTTTTTTGGAGAGCAAGAGAGAATGTAGGAGGACCAGCCAGGAGGGAATGGCAGAAGTCCATGCAAGAGGTTCTGGCAGCTTCTGCTGATGGGAGGTGGTGCTCAGTGGAAGGACCCAAGTGTGCTGTAGCAGCAGAACTGACAGAGGGAGGGGTTCTGTGGCAGGGAGAGTCCAGAAGGATGGAGCCGTGGCTTGGGCGTGCGAGACAGGAGGGTTACCAGAGAAGCAGGCTGGGCCAAGGGACTAAGGAATTGCGTGACTTAGATTGGTCACTCCCCCTTCTGGCCTCAGTTCTCTAATTTGGAAAATAGGAGAACAAACCAACTTCTGAGGATGCTTTTAACTCTAATAGTCTGTGATTTTAAAATAGCAATCAAAACAATCTTTTTTTTTAACATTTTACTTCTTTATTTCCCCCCTGGGATGCAAATTCTTTTTATTTTAGGTTTGTTTGTTTGTTTTTGAGAGAGAGAAAGAGAGAGATGGAGATGGGGAGGGGCAGAGAGAGAGGGAGACAGAGAATCCCAGTGCAGGGTTTGAACTCATGAACCTTGGGATCATGAGCTGAACTGAAACCAAGAGTCAGATGCTTAACTGACTGAGCCACCCAGGGGCCCCTGGGATGCAAATTCTTGAAGTAATTTCATTTTTTTTCATGTTTAGATCCTTATTATTGGGGTTTAAAAGCCCTATGGGCTTCTCCTTGACCACGCCTCTCCCCCAACCCCAGAAGTAACCATTATTCTGATTATTAATTATAACACTCTCCTGATTCTCTTTATTGATTTTATCTATCATCTATCTATCATCTATCTATCTATCCTTTTTTTTTCTTTTTCAGTTTTGCACTTTATATAAATGGAATCCCAGGGCACTCTCTTAGATGACTTACTTTTCTTTTTCTCAACTGTATGTTTTTGAGACTCACGCATATGATATATGCAGTAGTTCATTACTTTTCTCTACAACATAGTATGCTACTTATGGTAACACAATCTGTGCATTCTACTGTTGATGGACTTTTGTCTGTTTCCAGTTTTCACTCTTTAAAAAAAATTATTTTAATTTCAGTACAATTAACACACAGTGTTCTATTAGTTTCGGTGTACAATATAGGGATTCAACAATTCTATACATTACTCAGTGCTCGTCATGATTAAGTGCTCTTAATCCCCTCTTAAACCCATTTCACCCATCCCCCTACCCACTTCCCCTCTGGTAGCCATCAATTTGTTCTCTATAGTTAAGAGTCTTTTTTAACACTTCTTTTTGATAACGCCATAAACCCATGTGAACCACCATGCAAAACAAAGCTAACACCTTGTAAATAACCTCCTTCCAACCATATCTTCCCTCTTCTACTCTCCCTGACTCCTCCAACCCACCATAACCAACTCCCCGAATTCCCTCGCTTTCCCTTTTCCATAGTTTTAATCTGTATGGGTTTCTACAATGTATATGTTTTTACATAGGTTAATTGTACTTACTGCAAAGGTATCATACTTTTAGATTTTAGAGACTTCTTTTGTGCTGTATAGCATTTTGCCAACATACATTCACATTATTGAGTGCCACAGCAGTGCATTTGTTTTAGCTGCTGTATAAAATTGCACTGGTTAAGTATACTCCTATTGACTCATCTGCTTTCAAATGGGCATTTCAAATGGGCCTTTGAGTTTTTCCAGATTTTTGCCATTGTAAACAGTGCAGCTCTGAACATGTTTGTATATGCAAGACTTCTACAAAGCATATACAAAAAAGTAGGATGGCTGGTCTAGAATATTCACTGTTAGGAGATAGTTCCAATCATCTTCTAAAGTAGCTGCATGAAAACACCAGCAAAGTATGGGAGATCGTATGGATCCACATTCTCTCATCCACACCTGGTATCATCTGAGTGTTCAGTTTTTGCTAACCGATTATTTTTCATCGAGATCACTTTCTGTATGGATTTGCATTTCCCTGACCGACAATGAGGTTAAACATTTATTTGTCTATCAGCCATAAATGTTTCCTCTTCTGTGAACTGTCTGTTCCTGTTTTTTTGTGTTGTTGTTGTTTTTTATTTTTCTTCTGGGTATTTTGTTTTTCATATCGATACCATCAGCCTGCTTCCTGCCTGTAGAGTGCTGGGGCTCAAGATCATTTTATGGCCTGAAAAGTCAGTTTTATTTAGTGTAGACCAGCAGCATTTTGGGTAATATAACTCTCTCAAAAACTTTTTGGAACATCAGCAGCCAAACTCACAATTCACTTTGAGGCCAGGCCTTTCTTTTTCTCTCTAGCTGTGATGTCAATTCCTTTGACGCTATCAGGTTTTGTAAGATCCAGTTTTTTTCCATAAGTCACACCCTTGATTTGATCTTGAACCTCAAAGGCTGAGTATTCATAACCACAGCTTCTTAATCTGTGTCCTATTTTGAGAACATTTTATGCTGAAGAGATTGGAAATGAGGGATGATTGCCCCTTTCAACTCTGGAAGCCCTAGAATTTCTAGACTTTCTAGATTCCCTTTCAGTTCTGCTTGCAAAGAAACCGGTTCTTTTCTGCTGACATCTCCTTCGTGAACCTTATAAAATGGAGTTAGTAACAACCAGCTCGCACGAACCACATTCTGTCTCAAAACCTCTTCCAAAGCCATAAATTCCGTAGGTATGTTTCCCACCTTCCAAATGATCACATGTGATGTTTTACCAAATATTTCACTACCAGGTTACATAGCTTCTTCTAGTCCCCTATAATAATTTCTTCGCCGCTTGCCACTCAGCCCTAAAGCCAAAACCACACACTTTATTCTTTGGTGAGTGCAGTACCCCACTTCTAGGTGCTAGTTTCTGTAATGGTCAGCTTTGGCTGCAATAACAAAAGCATCCCCAAAATATCAGTGGCTTATAACAAGAAACATTTCTTTTTTGCTCTCAATAGGTCAACCGAATCTCCCCTCTGAGCTGTGGGTCAGGTCAGATCCTTGCTTATGTCTTCCCACACCTGGGCCCCAGCTGAAGGAATAGCTCTCACTTAAGACATGACATTCTCCTGGCAGAGGGTCCAGGAAAAAGCAGATGGGCAGAAACTTGCAACATTTTTAAGGCTTCTGCTAGAATATAGCAGGTGTCATACTTGCTCACATTCTATTGGTTCACGGAAGTTACATGGCTGAGTCCAAACAAAGCCAATGATGTAGGGAGTATATCCCAAATCATTCTTTTTTGATGGGCTTTCATTGTTTATTTTATTTTATTTTATTTTATTTTATTTTATTTTATTTTATTTTATTTTATTTTTTAAATTTGCATCCAAATTAGTTAGTATATAGTGCAACAATGATTTCAGGAGTAGATTCCTTAGTGCCCCTTACTATTTAGCCCATCCCCCCTCCCACAACCCCTCCAGTAACCCTCAGTTTGTTCTCCATATTTATGAGTCTCTTATGTTTTGTCCCCCTCCCTGTTTTTATATTATTTTTATTTTCCTTCCTTTATGTTCATCTGTTTTGTCTCCTAAAGTCCTCATATGAGTGGAGTCATGTGATTTTTGTCTTTCTCTGACTGGCTGATTTCACTGAGCATAATACCCTCTAGTTCTATCCACATTGTTGCAAATGGCAAGATTTCATTCTTTTTGATTGCCGAGTAATACTCCATTGTATATATATACCACGTGTTCTTCATTCATCCATCGATGGACATTTGTGCTTTTTCCATACTTTGGCTATTGTTAATAGTGCCTCTATAAACATGGGGGTGCATGTGCCCCTTCGAAACAGCACACCTGTATCCCTTGGATAAATGCCTGGTAGTGCAATTGCTGGGTCGTAGGGTAGTTCTATTTTTAGTTTTTTGAGGAACCTCCATACTGTTTTCCAGAGTGGCTGCACCAGCTTGCATTCCCATATTCCAAATCATTTTAAACAAAAATAGAGTCTCCCTCAGATATAAAGGAGCTCTTGACACACTCTCGTATCAATCTTTTGTTAGTATGTGTCTTGCAATATATTCTCCAATCTGTAGTTTTACTTTCAAGCTGTCTTTTTAAGAATGAAGGCTCATAATTTTAATCCAGAAACATTTATCCATCTTTTCTTTTATTTTTGTGTCATGTTTAAGAAATCTCTTCCTTCCCCAAAGTTTAAAAATTATTTTTATTAAGTTTTCTGTTACAAAATTTTTAAACATTTTTAAACATCTAAGCAACTAGGGATGCCTGAGTGGTGCAGTCGGTTAAGCCTTGATGTTGGCTGAGGCCATGATCTCACAGTTTGTGAGTTCAAGCCCCACCTCAGGCTCTGTGTTGATGGCTCAGGACCTGCTTGGGATTCTCTCCTTCCTTCTCTCTGCCCTTCTCCTACTTGTGCATGTGTGTGTGTGCACATTCCTTCTCTCTCTCTCTCTCTCTCTCTCTCTCTCTCTCTGTCAAAATAAACATATAAACTTTAAAAAGTTAAAAAAAACATTCGAGCATCTGGACTTGATTTTTGTATCTGGTGTAATGGATTGGTTTCATCTTTCTTCCATATGGATTGTCATTTTTCCAGAGCTAATTTTGAATAGTCTTTCCTTTCCCCTTTGATGTAATGTATGAAATTTACCATGACTTCATACATATATGGTTCTGTTTCTGGGCTCTCTTGTTTCCTTCCTTTGGTCAACTTGTCAATCGCTGCATTGACTTATAACTCATAGTAAGTCATGGTGTCTGGTAAAGTCAATTCTCCCATCTCTTTGTTTTTGTTTTTGCTTGTTGTTTGCTTTTTATTCTTCAACCAGAAGTGTTCTGGCTATTTTTACTTTCTTACCCTCTTATACAAACTTTTGAGCCATATCATCAAGTTCCAGGAAACCTTCTGCTGGGCCCCAGGCTACGCTCTTACATGTACTAGCTCACTGAACCCTCACAAGTACCCAGGGAAGGTCAGCATCATTTACCCCAGACTACAGATGACAAAACTGAGATGCACAGAGATCCTGGCCCACAGCTACGAAGTAGTAGCTCCAAATTCAAACCCAGGCCCGTCTGACTCCGGAGTCCCTGTCGTCCCCACATCACAGAATTTGGGGTGGATGTGCTCAGCTCGGAGATGCTGAATCAAGCCTGCCCTCTGGTTCCCACAAGAAAGGGGAGGTTGCCAAGGCCCTCATCAAACACCTGGCATTTCCTCTTGCTCATCTGCATGCTCCTGGCACCCAGCTCATGCAGGCAGCACAGTGGACTGAATGCTAAGCCTGAGGCCACAAAGCCTGATGCATCTGCAGAGTCCTTAGCAGTGCATACTGTCACTGTGCTGAGCCCTCCAAGTGACCGCGGGAGCCATGCAGGTAGGCTGTGTTTGAGTTGACTCATTCTCTCCAACTAAAAGAAAAGTCAGGGGCCTGGAACCTGGAAAGGGTTCACATTTGAAGAGAAGGCAGGCAGCTGGTCTCCACAATAGAAGAGGGTGTGTATTGGGAGGTGGGGGGTGCTTCTGTGTCCCTGTGTGTACATGGTGGGGCGGGGGGGGGTATGTGTGGATATGTGTGGAGTGTGTGTGTGCTGGTATATGTATCAAAGCAAATCTGGCCACTATCTGGATTGGCTCTTCCATACCCATTCTATTCTCTAGTCCTTGAAAGGAAAGGAGATAATCTGATGACTCTTAGATGCAATGAAACAAAGCCCATTAAATGACTTGCCAAGACATTCATGTTCTCGGCCCCCTTAGTTAGCGGGAGGGATATTTAAGGTACTTCATCAGCAAGGTTATTTTGAGCAATGAAACAATAGAAGTGGAGCAGTGGTTGTCAATACCAGGCCACAGCTTAGGCATCATTTGGAAACTTCTTGGAAATACAAATTCTCTGCCCCTACCCCAGATCTACTGAAAATTCTACCACTCTGGGGGGAGGCTCAACAATCTCTGTATTACCGTTTTCCTGGGTGATTCTGGTGCTCCTAAAATTTGAGAAGCAAGGATTAAGAATTCACCACAGCACACAACAGAGTATATTCCCGATGAATACTAACAATAGTAGCTAGAGCTTACAGAGCTAGATGGTGCGGAATCAAGGACTTAGTCTCCAGCCCTCCTGATTCCAGACATCTTTGTCCACCAAGTCTTATCTCCTGGGAGACAGATCTGCATATCCGGGAAGATTAGTGTAAGGTCAGACATTGGTGTTAAACAGAGATTAAGCGCTCAAGTTCAGGGCCTGGAAGAATAACAGAGCGGAGTCTGAGACATGTCAAGTACCATGGATACTTTGTAGTTTGCCATTTAAGACTAAGTCAAATGAGGGGTGCCTGGGTGGCATCCGACTTTGGCTCGGATCATGATCCCACGGTTCGTGAATTTGAGCCCCATATCAGGCTCTCAGCACAGAACCCACTATGAATCCTCTGCCCCCCTTCTCTCCCCTTCCCCTGCTTGTGCTATTTCTTAAAATAAATAAATAAATTTTAAAAAAAAGACAAAGGCAAACAAACATGTGGCATTCTTATATATGACATGTCTGTACATAGAGCTTCTCATACATATGACCTGCTAAGTCTCCATTATCCATAAATGGCTTAAATCTCTACTGCAGTTATCAGGTTGGCCTAGAATGGGTTTATCTTTCATATTATAGATAGCTTTTAGAATTGAAATCAGTTTACAACAACATTAAAGTAAACACACACACAAAAACATATCAATAATAGTCCTATAGCCCTCAAAGAACTGTTCTTTTCTCAGTTAGCATTGCTTAGCTCTTCACGGACAAATCATATCATCCCAATGACAGCAAACACCCAATTCTGTGCTGTCCTTTTTCACTGGTTTTATCAGAAATATTTTCTGCAATGCCCCCGAGCCCCCCTAATTGCCATTGTGATAACTGAAAAATATTCCCTCAGAGTTGACATCTTTAATTACAGGTATTGTCTAGCTACCATTATTGCCTAAAGAACAATATTTGTGACTACTTTTCTGTAAGTCACATTTTCACCTTGTGATGTTTTTCTTTAGATTAACTTCCTAGAAGTGGAATTATAAGAAAAGGAGGTGTGAATCTGACTCCTGGAACATATAGGCAAAATGTCTTCAAAAGAAATGTAAGTGTAGTCTGTTAGCAGCGATGCATAAATACATCTGTTTTACAAAAAGTCGTTCTCAGTATTGGGTGTATCATTCCAACCCTCACAGCCACCTTTTTTTTTTTTTTTGCCAATTTAGTGAAAATGTAATTGTACCCTATTATTGGTGTAATTTTCCTTTTTGTAAATCCCAGTTCTCTTTTTTCCAAAGACAGAGCTGGTCAAACTGGCCTCAAAGAAAATTCATTCCAATCTGGGCATACATGTACATGTGTGCGTGTCATGTGCTTATGTGCGTCGAGATACATATATGTGTCTGAGTATCTGAGCATCTCTGTGTGGGTACTTATTTCTGTGTTTATGCTCCAAAGAACACACGTGTTGTGCAGTGTCCATATCTGAGGGTTTTTCCCAGATACCATGTTTCCAAGCATGCATTCTTCCAGAGTATGTTTATGTGGATCTGAGATTCAACTCATAGATCATGTGGATCTATGTATAATGAGATCATGAAAGCAATATGATAAGTATCCATGGGGAAAAGACCGTCAAAACGTCCTCATGGAGTGGGGGGAGTTGGAAATCACTGGGACAAATCTGCAGATTTCAAACTTTTCAGACCAACACAACTTCTTTCATCCCTGCGCTTTTATCCATACAACTCTTAAAGGGAACTTCAAACTGTAAAGGGGGGTGGGAGCTACAGGCTTCCAGTTATGGAATGACTCAGTCATGGGGATGACAGGTACAGCATAGGGAATATAGTCAATGGTATAGTGAGAGCGTTGTATGGTGACGGGTGGTAGCAACACTTGTGGTGGGCATGGTATAACATATAGAGTTGTGGAATCACTGTATTGCATACCTGAAATTAGTGTAACACTGGGTGTCAGCTATATGTCAATAAAAAGGGAACTCCAAACTACGAAACAGATGGAGGTAGAGGTGGAGGAGAGGCGGGCCCCTCTCCCTCTCCCCCTTCTTGGACTGTGACAAGGGGCTCCTGGAGCTCTTCCCCACACTCTGGAGCACACCAGGTGAAAACCAGGCATCTAGATGGCCCCCCAGGGGTCCTCATCTGCCCTGCCGTTCTCTAAGGTTAAGCCACAGTTTCCAAGCAGCAATGAAAGAACCAGCTACATTTATTGAGAGCTTTCTATACGCCAGGTTGTATGCTCAGCTCCTTGCTACCCTATCTCACTTTATCCCCCATGTGTTCCCCAGGGGGAAGATCCTGATGGTACTATTAAGAAGGCCATTCCACAGTCGAGGATTCTAAGACCCAATACAAGGTGACTGGCATTATAAAAAAGGTGTCCAAGTTCATTCATTGTCTGTGCTATGGAGCCAAGAAGTGAACCTAGATAGTCTGGGTCCAGAATTCTAGGTTCTTAACCTTTCTCTGCAAAACCTCCCTTTTGGAGTTGAATCGCATCTTTTGGTTTTTAAGTTCCCATTCCCCAGAACTTGTGACAACCCAATTTTTTGTTCGTTTGTTTGTTGTTTGTTTTTCTTTGCTTTGTTTTTAAGTGGAGATATGGAAGTGGCCCCCAAGTCATGCTCAGTCTCTTATCTAAAACTGTGATTAGAAAACAAGGGTATAGCCCAGAGATACTGTCTAACCTGAGAGTCAAGCCATTGACTTTGACAACACCCATGGCTGCTGGTGGAGATGGTTCCTGCAGCTATTTGTTCGATGATGGGGCAAGGCCAGCATGGAGGCAGGGAGTAGCATCTGATATCTTTTGGTGTTTTGCAACACCACCTTATTTAATAACTATCACTTATTTAATAGCTATAACACCCCAGTGAAATAGATCATTATTTTTAATTCACAGATTGCAAAAATAAGGCTCAGAGAAAACTTGCTGGAGATCTTCCAGCTCAGACATGGCAGAGCCTAGATTTGAACCCAGCAGCCTCTGACCTTCCATTATGCTGCACTAGATTTGCCAGCCTTTGGGGACAGCAGGTCCTTAATCTTCTTCAGAGCCTTCCTCGAAGCTACCAGAGTTCCTTCTCTGCCTGCTTCCATCATAAGCCTTGTCACCCAGCCCTGCCAAGTGCTGGTGGCCAAGTCTGTCTCTCCAGCTAGCTGGGGATCATTGATGGCAAACAGCAGGTCCACACATGGCCTGCAGTGAAGGTTTGCTAGGAAACGAGCAGCCCAGTCCAAATCATTGACCTCCAAGTCATTGAGAAACCCTCCCCAGCACCTCTGGACTCCAGGCTTTGATGCTCTCAGTTCTGAGAAAGCTTCAGGCCCCTGAAAATTCACACTTCCTCCTTCCCACACACAGTGGCCCTCTTCACTCTCTGGGAAATTCCAGGGCTGTTTTGGGGCTCAAAGTGTGTGCAAAGGAGCCACATTTTCCCCAAAAGTTGAATGAGCAAGGGGGCATTTGAACTCTCACAGCTTCAAGGACTCTTGTCTGTCCTTCTGTCTGCCTCAGAACCGAATGTTACTTGGGGCAGTATGTTTAGGAGCCTGGGATCTGGAGTCAGCCAGACATGGGTTTAAGTCCTGCCTCTACCACTTGCTGGTTCTATAATTTGGGGGCAAATTCCCTAATTTGCCTGAGCCACTAAGAGGAAACAATTGCTAACTGATCATGACCACATCATGACGTTGTGAGAGTTGATAAGACAGAGCATGGAAAGTGCTGAACACAGTGCCTGGCTCAGAGTAGTTGTTCAGAGAGAGTGGGGGCTTGGAGTTCACCCCTGCCCTCTATCTGAGGCTCTAGGCAGCTGGCAAAGGAGGAGGAGGGTGGTCAGAGTGGACAGGGAGGAGCTCACCTTGGTGGGGCATGGGGACAGGAAGAAGACAAAGAGAAGTCCACTGCTGACTCAATAGGAGCTGGGGAGGGGACAGTGACTCAGAGAGATGTGCCCACTCAGAGAATCTGCCCAAATAACCACAGGAAGCAGAGATGAGTTTAAACAGAGGGGCTTTTCCATGGTGGAAACGTATGGGCAGTATGATTGAGAGAGATGTGGGGAGAGAATGCCAGGGTGGGCAGGAAGAGGAAGGAGACTAAATTCAGGCTGGAAAGGAGACGAAATTCAGGAAGCCATGAGCCATAGCCTCTCCCACAGCCCCACGGAGCAAGGTTCAGGGAGCTGAAACACCCAAGAAGGAGTCTGCTTCCAATCCAGCAGAATGTCCCTTTGCTGTAACCCAAGATGCTTCCCCAGGGTCTAAGGCCAGAGGGCCTTTGCTGAAGCCCAGAAAGAGAAGAAAGGAAGGCAGTTGACTGAGCCCCTACTCTGTGCCCAGGACCAGATTATAACAAGCTCTATCTCTGGATGCCTCTCTTGCCTGAACACAACTCAACAATACCTTATACACCTAGGAGCCCACGGTAGGAGCCTTCACCAGCTGGACAGAGGCAGAGAGGGGATTCAAACCCGCACCTATGGCGTTCTCAGATCCATGCTTTTCCTTCTAGGCAGGTGGCCCCATCCTTGGGCACTGGGGCTGTCTGTCCCAGGGTCAAGTTCACACTTCTGCCAACCATGAGATGTAACCACGGACAAGTCCCTTGCCTCTCTGGACCTCAGCCTCCCTGGCTATAAACCAATGACAGTATCTCCTACTACTATGGGTGACATAAGGATTCAGGGAGCTAGAGCCATGCCTGCCACAGTCAGTGCTTGATTTACCACAGTCAACTGTGGCGCTTGTGTTCTTAAGAAAAGCAGTTTGGGGCACCTGGGTGGCTCAGTCAGTTAAGCATCCAACTTTGGCTCAGGTCATGATCTCATGGTTCATGAGTTCAAGCCCCACATCGGGCTCTGTGCTGACAGCTCAGAGCCTGGAGTCTGCTTCAGATTCTGTGTCTCCCTCTCTCTGTGCCCCTCCCCAGTTTGCACTCTGTCTCTCTCTCTCTCTCTCAAAAATAAATAATACATGTAAAATTTTTTTGAAAAAAGCAAAGCAGTTTGTCAGAAGAGTGGAAGAAAGCATGGCTGACCCCATCCCACGTAGGGGCTTGGGCACTGGGCTTGGGGTCTACAGACCCGAGTCTGGAGCTGAGCTGTACACCTTACCAGGGTTGTGACGTTTGACAAGTCATGGGACCTCTCTGAACTTCAGTGTCTTCATCTCTAGAATAAGGATAATAATGCTACCGACAGCAAAGGGTAATGGTGGACCATCATGGATATGACAGAACGTGGTGTCGTCCAGAGAGGAGCAGAGACCAGCCAGCAGGGACCGGGATTTCCCTGTGGTAGAGGGAGCCGATCAGTGGCCAGTGTGAGGGAGAGGGGAAGGCGCATGGAGGAAGGTTCAGATGCCTGGGAAGATCCAAATCCCTCCTGCAAAACCAAGGTGGGCATTTCTCCAGCCACAGAGAAAGATTCTGATACACACGGAGCATATACGAATGGGAACCTTGTAGGGCTGGGGTCTTTACCTTTTTCTGTCACATTCTGCTCAAGGTGGCCACTAAGGAGCTGACTGCCTACAGAGGGGTAAGCTGCTCACCCACTCTGTTCCTTCTCTTTTTGGTGTTCACACTAGAAGAAAGTGATGCTCACAGAGTTCTTGGGTGGGAGGGGTGACATGAGGAGGATAAAGTACTCGAAAGGAAACAAATAGAAGGCCTGGGCAAAGCCCTGCCCAGTGCAGTATCAGTGATATCTCCCTGCCTTTGGTGTGGTTGGGGGGTGGGGACTGGAGGACTTCACAGGAAGGTGTGACTGAGGAGGACCAAGCCGCAGAGACTGAAATTAGCAACAAGGTCAGACAGGGAAACCCTGTGTGGGTGCAGCTGTGCTTCCACCTACCAGCTGCTGGGGAAGGTGGGTGTGGACCACAGCCCTCAGCCCCCTTCTCTCTCCCAGCTTCCACCAGCTCAAAGCGGACTGGGGTAGGGGGCGTCCCCAGTGCATGAACATCTGGGATGAGATTCTTGCTGTGTCTTCTTCCAGCCTATGGCTGTAGCCCAAACTTAACCTTCCTGAGCCTTTGTTTTCTCATCTCTGAAATGGGGCAATAATACTTACCTACTGAGTACATAGGAGAAGAGAATACAGCTGTTAAGAATGGTACCCGCTGATACATGCCAGGATGTGTGCTATCTCATGAATCTTCACAAGCCTGCCATGGGAATTCTTTTATTCCCGGTTTCCCAAGGAAAGAGCTCAGAGGAGTTAAGGGATAGATTCAAGCCACACCACTGGTAAACAGCAGGCTGGATGTCAGGCCGAGGTCTGTGGGTCTCTATTCACACTTTAGAACCTGGCATGTGATGACTGAAGAGTGCTTCGTTCTTCCCTCCAAAGTCCCTCCTTGGTCCTTGGTCCCTGCTCCATCCCCAGACTCTGCCCCACTGCTGGGCTCAGTCCCTGGCCTTATCCTGGGACCTGAGATTCCTGGTGCACACTGCTGTCCCCGAGGCCTACTGATTCTTGACCCCACCTGCTCCTGGCCAGTGGCACCTCAGCCTGGTCCTGCACACGCCCACACCGGTAACAGACACTCAGGCAGATGATCTAACAGGAGGAAGCGGACGGCCCAAAATGAACTTCATGGCTGTGATCTTGAGCTCAGGTCACCTCAAGTGCAGCTTCTTCTGTCTGCTGATATGTTGAAGCATGAAGGAGATCATGGTAATAGAATGAACTCAAAAAGGCTAGACCTGAAGGCGCTGAATCCAAAAGCACATCAGAAGAGTTCACTCCAGGGTCACTCATGCTCTCTCCTTTGGAGAAAGCAAGCAGCCCACTGGTCCTTGCCCCCGCCCCAGCCCCGACAGGATGTGGCAAGAACACTTTGGGGTGTAGGAGGGAAGGGAATGGACTTTCCCCGAGCCCCCTGCATGCCACGGGCTACAGTAAGAGCTGATGTGAGTACCTTCGTCGAGGCAGACAATCTGAAGAGCAGGCATAATATTCCCCCAGGAAAAAGAAAGATCTAAGGCTCAAAGAAGTTTGTCAAAGTGCCAAAGGCCACCAGCTGGTGAGGGACAAAGCGGCCTGCCTGCCTCCAATGCCAACACTCCTTCCTTTACACGAGGACCCCAGTGAGTCCACCCTGTTTCCATAGGAGGCCACCACACAAGGCCAGGAAGAACCCCACATCATGATTTTCATCATTGTCAGAACTTTCTCTGCCCCTCGGTCTCCAATCTGTCTTGAGCCACAAGATCATCTATTCGACAGATGGGTCCTGAACACCCATTATACCCAAGGCCCTATTCTAGAAGCTAGACAAGGGTATACATGACAAAGACCAAGATCCTGACCTCAGAGAGCTTAGCAGGAAGGCATGTGCAATGTCGACTATGACCACAGTCCCACAGGAGGCTCCCGGGAAATGTGGGGAGTTACAGGGGCAGAGATGGGAAGGGAAAAGGACCCAGGTTGAGTGTCTGATCCAGAGCTATGATCATCACAGATGGAAGGGCTCTTAGAGACCTCCTGCTCAAACTTCTCATTTTCCACATGAGAAAACAGGGACCCCAGGAAAGAGAGTTCTTTGCATAAAGCCATGTACCTTAATGACTGCAGCAGGGCCAGCTGAGGACCCAGTTTCCCTGACTCCTCAGGCCCATCAACCGTTCCATTTATGCTACCGACCACACTGACAGGTGATCTAGCAGATGGAACCTAAGTAGCCTGGGACAATTCAGTCATGAGTGTAAGAACCCCACGTGCTCAACATGCTGGCCTTTTGTATCAGATAAGACTCAACTCAGCTGCACAAAGAAACCCAGAACATGGGGCACCTGGGTGGCTCAGCTGGTTGGGTGTCCAATTTCAGCTCAGGTCATGATCTCACAGTCCGTGAGTTCGAGCCCCGCATCAGGCTCTGTGCTGACAGCTCAGAGCCTGGAGCCTGCTTCGGATTCTGTGTCTCCCTCTCTCTGTCCTCCTCCCCTGCTCATGCTCTGTCTCTCTCTGTCTCAAAAATAAATAAAAACATTAAAACAAAAAAAAAGAAAGAAACCCAGAACAGTCCTGGGTTAAGAACCAATCTTTTTTTAGTTTTTTTTTAATGTTTATTTATTTTTGAGAACGAGATAGAGTCCAGTGAGGGAGGGGCAGAGAGACAGAGACACAGAATTCTAAGCAGGCTCCAGGCTCCGAGCTGTCAGCACAGAGCCCGATGTGGGGTTCAAAACCACAAACCATGAGATCATGATCTGAGCTGAAGTCGGACACTTAATCAACTGAGCCACCCAGGCGCCCCAAGCACAATGGTTTTTAATCTTGCCGGTAAAAGTCTGGAGGCATGAGGTCCAGGCTATTAGGAGAACTCCACTCCACAAAGTTGTCAGGGACCCAGGCTGTTTCCAGGCACCCTCAATACCATCCCTAAGGCGTGGCCTTCATCCCACAACCCATACCAAAGGCACCTGCTTTCCAGGTAGCAGCGCAGGATGAGGAAGAAGAGGGGTGATCAGTGCATAACCTACCTTTTATCTAAGGTTGTTGGGGCTATCCCAGACACATCTCTTTACAGCCTGGGAGTCAGAGCCTAGTCAAGTGAGAAGCTGGAAAACGTGCTTTTTTATCATGGGCGGCCATGAGCCCAGCTAAAATTCTGTTACAATGGAAGAAAGGGAGAGTGGACGCCTGCCTTCGGTTTTCACCCCTAAATTCACTCTTGGTCCTACATATTCAGCCTCTTCTTCCCCAGATCCTAGACACCCTTGGGGGGCCCCTCCCTTGGTCCCCTGCTTATCCACAGTTTGGGGTGTGACCACCTTCCTTCCCCCAGTCCACTCCTGCCCCTTCCCAGGGAGGCCACATGGAGGTGGGCAGGGCTGATGCTGGACCAGAAAACCAGGCATCTGAGTTCTAATTCTGACTTAGCTTGTTCCTCACTCACTCTGTGACCTGCACCTAATCACGCCCTCTCCCTGGGCCAGGAGAGTGTGTTTCTGATCCACAGAAGGATAAAATGAAAATTAACGGGAAAACATGCCCCAAATTTACCCTACAGGGAGCCCTGTGCACGGGCCCAACAATGCATGTATCATACTGGACATTCAAGAAAGCCTTAGTGATAGCAGAAGATTGGAAACACCTAAACATCCATTAGCTGGGAACTAGATAAACACATATACTATCTCCGCTCAGCAGAATGTTCTGCAGTTGTGAGGAAGAATGAGGCCACTTCATGTGTGCATATGGAGCGAGATCTAAAATATATTAAGTACTAAGGGTAAGGGACGGAACAGTGTGTGTGGCATGAAACCACTTGTGTGAAATCGTGGGCACTCAGCTTTATACACTCGCTTGTCCTCTGGAAGGCTATGCGGGAAACTGTCTCTAAAGGGAGGAACTCACCATTGCGGGGGACAAAGAGAGACCGACTTTTCACTATGAGCTTTTTGCATTTTATACCAGGAAGCCCCTGCAGTGAGACAGAAGAAAGGAAAAGGACTTCTGATAGAGCATTTGGTGATCATTACTTTATCTTGGACCCAGAGAGTTTTCTTCTCCAGCCCCTAACTGTCCCTTTAGAAAAGGTGAGACACCCGCTAGACAGCTGAGGCCCCATCTGGTTCAGCCGTGTCATGATCCTTGGCGTGGACAAGGCCCGCCCCACGGAGTCCCTGACGCTTTGCTCCTCTGGCCCCGCCCTCGTGAGAGAGACCCCCAGTACTGAGGAGGAGGGGAGAGCGTGAGACTTGTGGACTTGGGCTTCTCCTTCTCGGACTCACCTCTACCATCCAACTGCGTGTTCCTCTTACGGAATAGAGAGGATTGGTCAGGAGGCCCGCAATGCAAGGGGCAGAGAAACCCTGGGTTGACTGAGCGTCCTTACACCGCTGAACGGGTTGATAGGCTCATATGACCCAGGGATAGGCTCATATGACCCAGGGAAAGAACTGGGAGGACGCTGGATCAGGGGCCTCCCCCACTGTCAGAGCCCCTTCGGGCCCGTCTTCCCTTCTCAGAGGTTCTTGATTCTTTCCCCCCAGCAGGCAGGCCCCTCACACCACAGCGATGTGGCCTCCAGCAGCGCTGGGCTCACGGCCAAAAGCTCAGCTACCTGGAAGAAAAAGGATCACTGTCTCCCACGCCCTTTTGGGAACCGTCCCCAAGACGGTGGCCTGGCGAGAGTCGCTGGCCTATGGAGAGTCACGTGCCCACCTCTGCACCAATCAGTGCGCTCAGAGGAGTGTATCCCTCCAGCAGTCCCGGCTCAAGTGCCACCTCCGAGAAGCCCTCCCAGATCCGCCTGATTAAGTTCTCATTGCACTGAGGCTCTCTCCCTCACACCACTCGTCTGAGCTCCCCCTGTGCACGCGTCTGTGCAACTACCTGATGAATATTTGTCTCCCCCACTAAACAGAAGGTCCGGGAGCGTGGGTACCACCGCAGTATCCACGGCACTTCGCACACAGCCTGGCACACACTGGCGGATAGTAGAAATTGTGTGGCTGCTTTCAGGCCTGTCTTCCTTCCGTGTCGACTTAAGAAAAATAGTTCTCTGAAAGTTTTCTGGCTACATCCCCCCTCCCACGGACAGCTTGATCCTGGTACTTCCTTACTTACCCAACAAAAATGGATTGAACGCCACTACATCCCAATACTGTTTTGGGTGTTGGGATACACGGAGAGAAATCCTCTGCCTGGTGGGGGAGACTGACAAGTGCCAAAACGAATGCAGGAACTTTGGGGGGGAGGGCTGCACTTTTGAAATTCGTCGTCAGGGAAAGCTTCACGAAAAAGTGACGTTTATGCAAAGCCTGGAAGGAGATGAGGGAGGGAACCATATAGCTATCAGGGGAGAAACATTCCAGGCAGAAAAAAACTAGCCAGTGCAAAGGCCCTGGGGCAGAAGCATGTCTACACAAACAACAAAGAGCCAGTGTACCTGCAGTAGGTGAGAGTGAGAAGTCCACAGTTAAGTCCAGGGATGAAACAGAGAGTGGGAGGCCACTGTAAGAAGTCTGACTTTTATTCTGAGTAAAGTCAAAGTTTCTGAACAAAGGATGAACATGATCTAAATTGCGTTTTCACGGGAGTCCCTGGGCTGCTTTAGGGGGCAAGGACAGAAGCAAGAATATTAGGTAAGATGTTACTGCACAAGTCAAATGAGAGATAATAATGGCTCAGCCAACGTGCAGTGGAGATGGCCAATGTTGGCAGGGGTGAATATATATTTTTTAAATGTTTATTTATTTGTTTTGAGAGAGAGAGTGAATGCACGCATGTCTGAGTATGCATGAGCAGGGGAGAGGGAAAGGGAGAAGGAGGGAGAGAATCCCAAGCATGCTCCACACTCAGCCTGATTTGAGGCTCTACCTCATGAACCATGAGATCACGACCTGAGCCAAAATCAAGAGTTGAACATTTAACTAACTGAGCCACCCAGGCATACCAGGGCTGGATATATTTGGAAGTTAGAGTCAAAAAGATTTGCACGTGGACTGGACGTTGGTTGTCAGAGAAATGGAGGGCTCAAGAATAACTCCAAGGATTTTTAGCTGAAGAACTTGAAAAAAATGGGGGCGCCTGGGTGGCTCGGTCAGTTAAGTGCCCGACTTCTCCTCAGGTCATGATCTCGTGGTTTGTGAGTTTGAGCCTCACGTCAGGCTCTGTGCTGACAGCTCAGAGCCTAGGGCCTGCTTCAGATTCTCAATCTCTCTCTCTCTCTCTCTCTCTCTTTCTCTCTGCCCCTTCCCCACTTACACTGTGTCTCTCTCTCTCCCTGTCAAAAAAAAATAGACATTTTAAAAAGTTTAAAAAGTAGAATTGTCATTGACTGAAATAAGCAAGAATGCAGGAGGAGTAGGTCTTGGTGGGGGACAGGGCAGTAGTAAGGGGTTATCACGAGTTTGGTTTTGGTCAAGCCATGCTTATAATACCTCCTGGACATCCAAGAGAAAAGATCAAGCCCAATATACAGGTAGATGGAGGTATCTGGAGTTCACAGGCAATAACGTTTGGGAATCACTGGGTTTAACCATATGACTATGCCGATATTCCGCCATTTTGACCCACAAAGTGGTGATTTTTTTTTAATGGTTCAGCCTAGAAATGGTTGTCAAAACCATAGCATTGGGTCAGATCACCAAGGATTGGATGTAGAGAAGGAAAGGACCAAGTCCCTTGACAAAGCCCTGGCATTCTCCATTGTTAAAATGTCAGGAAGTTGCGGATAGAACACTAAGCACACTAAGAAGGAACAGGAGCAGTGGAGGTGAGGGTGGGGTATGTGCAGGGGCAACAGGAAAACTGGGGGAATATGGTGCCCTAGAAGCCAAGGGAAGAAAGTATTTCAGGAAGGAAGGAGTGACCAGCCAAGCCAAATGCTTAGGGAGTTCAAGGAGAATGACAACTAAGAATTGACCATTGGATTTAGCTTTGGTCACTGGGGACCCTGACAAGAGTTAATCAGAATGGATTCAAGAGAGAACAGAAGAAAGGAATTGGAGACAACTGTTTACAGAGTTTACCTTTTTCTTAACACGCTAAAGGGGTGCCATATTTCAAGACAGTCAAAGGACTGAGAATAGAATATTTGTAATCATACTATATAGAGTAAAATTCAGATAATTAACTTCCAATTCCTCCTCATCAGCAATTAATGAGTCCATTAGCTAAGAAAATTATTTCTATGTGTAGAGCCAACCCAGATCCTTCTTCTCGTCACCAAGGACCTGCTGAAACTTGACCCGAGCTGGTCTGATCCCACACCAGTCTGAGCTGGGAAGGTCACTTCCATGTATCAACATGTTTAATATTAATTACGAAGATTTATCAGACTCTCAGTGTGTAATTATTCAATGTTCCTACTTTAAGCAGTTCTTACCACCCATATTTATATTTATATATCAAGAGAGTTGCTCTCTGGTAGGCTTGCAAAACATCTATTATCTGGAAAGACTGCTCTGTCTGGCCCTACAGCTCCCCCTGGGAGCTTATTAATGACATCAAGGCATGAACCCAAGCCTTCAGACCTCAAGTACCATGCCCTTTCCACTATGAAGCCCTGGCTTTTGAGCCACTCTGAGATCTTTAGGGAGGAAGCATCTGCAATGTAATTGATATGTTGTCCTATAGATTACTCTGTGCTCCAACCCTGCGTCTCCCCAGAGCCTTCAGATAAATCATCACAGCTAGAAGGTCAAAATTGAATTTTTACAACCACAAGAAATGATAGCTATTTAAACCATTTCATCATGTAAGAACCAGGGACTCAATCAACCCAGACAGATGAGGTCCACAAGAATCTGTTGGATCTCAAGATCCACTGCCCCCAACACTGACCATGTGAGCTGGTAAACTTCTTCCTGTCAGCAATGGACTCTCCAGGCCTATAAAGAACATGTCAGCATCAAAGCTGTTTGTTTGCTTCAGTTTTTTTTAAAGGTCATTGTTTAAAGGGTATCCCCCTATGGGAAAAGAATGCGTGAGAATTCTGTTGAATTTTTTAAACCTGTGACATTTAGGCATTAAATGATATTTGAAAGCTCTCTCTTTCTACTTCTGTCCGTGTCTTGGGTTCTCTCTCTCTCTCTCTCTCTGCCTCCCCCAGATTCTTTATAGAGAAAGACGGTATTTAAATAATACATGAATTTTTTTATTATTTAAGATATTAAATTTTTAAATTATACAATAATATTTAGCTTTTTTAAAAATTGCCTTTGTATGGGGTGCCTCGGTGGCTCAGTCGGTTAAGCATCTGACTTCAATTCAGGTCATGATCCCACAGTTTGTGGGTTCGGGCTCTGTGCTGACAGCTCGGAGCAGGGAGCCTGTTTCAGATTCTGAGTCTCCCTCTCTCTCTGCCCCTCCCCCACTCACACTCTGTGTCTCTCAAAAATAACCATTAAAAAATTATTTAAAAAGTGCCTGTGTAGCTGTTCATGAAGGGCTTGTTGCACAGTGATCTGGGCCAAGGGACTGTTCTAACTCACAGCTCAGTTACAGAGATTCAGTGGTTTGCCTCCCCTAAGACTTGCTAGGGATTTCACCCTGGGTCTGAGCTCAGCTCCACTTCCTGGTTGGGGACTTTCTCTTCCTACTCCCATCCCGGTGGCAAGGTAGGACAAAGGAAGACAGAAAGCTTTCCCCAGTTGCTGAGATTTTGATAGAAATTGCATGGCAGTTAAGACCCACTGTGTCTTCCAAAATGAACCCAAACTCTGTTATTTGTTGAAAGACCAGTGACCTCAAGCAGGATGTTGCTGCTATGGTGCAACTTTAAGGTGCTGAATGGGGTCTCTGTCTTACCCAGAATGCCACGTTAATTGTGCCCACACTGGGCTTTGGAACACCTTGTGCCCAGCCCATGCTCTTCTGCCGAACCACCTGGATGCTCTGGAGGGCCCAATCAAAAACCGGGCTAGAGTTTCCCAGAGGTCTTTAGCATGAATGGTAGCAAAGGCAACCTTACCTGCACAACATGAAGGTACCCACCATTGACCGTTCACATGCCCCACAGCACACACCAATATCATCCCCTTCACAACCATAAGACATAACCACCATGAAACAAAGCAGGCTAACTTGTTGAATAGAACTCGTTAGTATTAACCACCTGGGGCCATAGTACATCTGCCAACCTGAACAACTTTGCATTGGTCTCCAGCAGCAGCAGCATCACCATCATCATCACCATCATCATCCATCATCATCACCATCACAAGCAGTACTCACTGAGCACTTACTCTTGCCAAGCATGTAGAGCTCAGACTTTACATGCATTACCTCAGTGAAGTTTCATGACCAACACGAGTGATAGTTATAAACATCCTCATTTTACAGAGAAGGACACTGAGGCTCAAAAAGTAAGCTAATCAAGGTCATCTACTCAGAAGTGATAAAGATTTGAGCCCATATTTCCTGGCCCTCAAAGTCCATTTAAAAAAATGTTTTAATATTTATTTATTTTTGAGAGAGAGAGAGAGAGAGAAACAGAGAGACAGAGTGCGAGCAGGGGAGAGGCAGAGAAAGAGACACACACACAGAATCTGAAGCAGGCTCCCGTCTCTGAGCTGTCAGCACAGAGCCCAATACGATGCTTAAACTCATGAGCAGTGAAATCATGACCTGAGCCAAAGTCAGATGCTTAACCGACTGAGCCACCCAGGCACCCCTAGAGTCCATTTTTACAATTACTATAGTGTACTTCCTTAAAAGCCAGGAATATCATCAAATTCCTCAACCTTACCCAGGAGGTTTGGTCGTGTGTCCCTCTTGAGATAACACACTATGCACATTTACCTTCTGGTCTGGTCTTAGCAGAATGCAGACAAGTTTTGACAATTATCTCCCTGAGGGAAAGAGCTCAGACAAGGGTATATTCCCCAGCTCCACTGTTACTGGCAAAGGACTCTTAGTTTAGGCTCACCCATGCCCTCTTGTACCCCATGTTCGTACCTGTGAAATAAACATGATACCTAGGTGATTCCGGTTTGGGTCATAAGTGACAGAAACAGAAGCCAATTCAATTCCTCACTCAGCACAGTGCTTGGCAAATATGTGTTAAATGAATGAATTGGGTATATTGGTACATAAGAAGGGTGTCAGGAGCATCTGGGGCATCTCAGAGCTTCAACGAGAAACCTGGATGTCAAAGCCTCAGGAAGCTCAGGAGTCTTGGGCAGCTCTGGTAACCCCAGAAGGGGGAGTTCATGGCAGAGTGAGGACAAAGACTGGGTCTGCCAGCTCCTCCTACCGCACATCTCCCACAACCCTTGCGGTGCACGTGCATATGTGTGCATGGGTGCGTGCATGTGTGGGTACACTGGAAGGGTGAAGTCTACATGGAATGGGTTACATCAGATGCCTGTTAGCAACATCTCCCTAAGTGATTAACAGAAGGAGCGGGCATACTATGTGCCAAGTACTTTGCACCAGCTTCCTGTGAAGTCCCCATATTATCCCTGCAGAGCAGGTATCATATTTATACATGGGAATATGAGGCTCAGAGAAGTAAAGTGACTGGCCTGCATCACAGACCTCATGGGTGTGGCTTCCTCCTCACCACACCAGGATAGGCATCACTGGCAGCACAACTGGATAAACAAGCCCAGTGGGTTTGCAGATTTCTTTAATCAGCCTCAACTCCACATAACCATCTCTTTGCAAAGCAGCCTACCTCCTCCCCTTGTCAGAGCTGTGTCCCCATCCCCTCTGCAGGCTGACAGCTCCAGAAGTGCAGTCACCTCACCTTTCTTATCTCTGGCACTGGGCTTGGCAAGAGGAAAAGATGGACAACAAGACAAGAATGGTCAAGTCTTATCCAACTGCTCCCCCGTGACGCAGAAACCCTGACTTAGCATGAAGTTCCCTGCGACACAATGGTGGTCACCCATCTGTGGCTTTGAGTAGTGAAAATGTCATTCTAGCCACAGACATTGTCATTTGTGATTGGTAACTGATGACTGATGTGAGTGGAAATTTTGAAGGATGGAACAAGACACTCTCTAGTGTGTCTAGTATCTAGTATCTCGTGTAGGTATCAGAAATAAACATGGTGAGATGGGGTCTGTTCCCAGGAGCTTTAGCCTGGAAATTATTCCAGGCCACCTGGTCCATGCATGACCAGGGCCTGGCCCACAACACTGTCAAATTAAACACCGAATAAATATTTGTTAGGGATGCCTGGATGGCTCAGTTTGTTGAGCATCTGACTCTTGATTTTGGCTCAGATCATGATCCTGGGGTCATGGGATAGAGCCCTGCATCACACTGAGTGTGGAGCCTACTTAGAATTCTACCCCCTCTCCCTCTGCCCCTCTCCCTTGCTTGAGCTCTCTCTCTCTCCCTCTAAAATAACTTTTTAAAATGTGTTAAATGGATGGATGAATTATGATTATTTCCTGAATCCATACTAATTTGTCTTGGTGATCTCACAGGCATATCAAAATGAATATGTCCCGAACTTAATGAACCATTTTTCCATCCTTATTCCCTCTTATAGATGAAAGAGGCTGGGTCCATTGGTTACCCACTCAGAACCTAGCTGTCACCCTTCCTTGACTCCTTCCCCTTCCTCATCAGCCCCAGTCACTAAATCTTGGCAATTCTCTCTCTTAAGTACTATTAAACCCCTCTATCTCTTCTCCACCTTGGAGGCCACCATTTTGGTTAAGAGGCATCACAGTGACTGAGATCATAGGCTCAGGAGCCAGACCTCCTGGACCACCATACGCCAGCTCTGTGCCCTTTAGTAAAATTGCTCAACCTCTGGAGCCCTCAGCCACCTGTAAAATGGAGGAAATAATAGTATCTACCTAAGAGGATAACTATGAGAATGAAGGTAAGCAGGTCATTGTCCACCTGACTTAATATAAGATACTATTGATTAATCTCCGTTTTATGTCCTGACCCCTTCTTCCCTGAGAAAACAGAAGACCTAATTTGAAATGTAAGTTGTCTGTCACTCATGATGTCTAGAAGAGCCTGCTTTTTGGAACCATAAAATCCTAGATTCAGATTCATGTGTTTCCATGAAAGCCAGCTACTTAGACTCTCTGGCCCTTAGTGTCCTTATCCCAAATGCCATTAGACATTGTCGTACTTTGAGGATTAAATGGGATAATGTGAATGAAGCCCTTAGCTCCAGACCCAGCCTGCACTGGGCACTCAGTCAATCTTAGCTCTTCTTCCTCTGCCTCCTCCCTTGTCAGAAGCAAGGGGAAGGGGCAGAGGAATGCAGGATGAAACTGAAGTCAATCTCTGGGAGGAGGGATCCCAATCAGTGGAGAAAATGAAGGTGGCCACTGATGAGTCAGGTCCTCAGCCCTTCTGAGGAGCACACCGCGTTTCATCAGGACACACAAGAGACCTGGCCCCACTGTAGGTCTGTGGGTCCCAGGGCAAGCCCTTCATCAGGAGTCCTGGTAGAACCAGTAAAACTATAGCTTCCACTGCCCTATCACATACCATTCTCAAAATCCCCGTGGGTCAGCCTGGAAATCAGCATTTTAATGCACATCCTAGATGATCCCAAGGGTGAGCTGGGTTTGAGAACTCTGTTCAGAATGTTTGGCTTTGGTTAGTAGGTGCCCCAGAAGCCTCCTTACTGGCTGTCTTATTAGCAGAATGCCAAAAATGGATAGTATGGTTTCAAATGGACAGATTTACATTAATTTCGAGACAAAAATTTGGCATTGTGCTAGGCCGTGTGTGTGTGTGTGTGTGTGTGTGTGTGTGTATGTGTGTGTATACACATAACTACATGTATACATAAACATACTTGAATATGTATTTTGTATAAATGTATGTATGTAAATATTCATACTTATATATTTATGTATATATACATCTGGATGTGTGTGTGTGAGTACCCTCATAATTGCTCTCATTATCAGTCCATTGCAAAGTGAGGAAAGTCAAGGCTTAGAAAGATTACTTAACCTGCCAAGATCACAAAGCTGAATTTGACTCCAAATCTCCATGACTCTGAAACCCATGTTCCTTCCACACTGTTTCCTCTCCTAAAAATAAAATGTAATTAGACACGCGGCAGGTCTATCTCCCTGGGACATTTTTTTTACATTCTGTGTATACTGTGTATGCACTGTGTCCTACCACATTCAGCAATGGGACAGGGAGGAGACAGCCGGCTGTGGGCACACCAGGTAGCCCAGTGTGCCAGGCCAAGACCAAGGGAGGCCTGATGGGTCACCGCCCCCCTTCCTAATCCTCCTCTGTCGGCCCCATGCTATAGGGCCAAATCATCTAGAATAGAACTTTGAGACTCCCATGTGTGGGCTTAAGAGGAAGTGTTTTGGAATGAAGAATCTAGAGCCATAATTACCTTTCAGTTTCCATTGTAACTTCAGATGTTACAAAGTGCCTCCCTGTAAACTCTAAATAATGCATGGATCTCCAGTGATTATTGAACGGAAGTGTTTTTTTCTACTACAGCATCCTGTGGTCTATTACTGGTCTCTGACATTTTAATGATCTTAGTCACCATTGGTTTAGCATCTCTGAGCAGCTGTCTACACTGCAAGGTGGCTTGTACACGAGCCCCATGCTCGCAACCCCTGTCAGGTGAGTGGATTTCCTGCAGCATAGATAAGGAGCCCACATTCTTGTGTGGGTGCCCCTGGACTACAGGTTCCACGTAGGGCACAGTCAGTGTCTCAAAGGCTCAGAAGCACTGGGCCCTAGGACCTGGCATGGTACACGGCACCCAGAAGGCAGTCAACATTTACTGGGTAAACAAGATGAAGGGGGGCACCTGGGTGGCTTAGTCTGTCGAGCGCCCGACTCTTGGTTTCAGCTCAAGTCATGATCTCACAGTTCATGAGTTCGAGCCCCATATTAGGCTCTGCACTGACAGTGGGGAGTCTGCTTATGATTCTCTCTCTCTCCCTCCTTTCTGCCCTCCCATGCATGTGCTCTCTCTCTCTCAAAATAAATAAAACTTAAAAAAAAAAGAAGAAGATGAATGGATGCGTGAGTGTGGGGAGGTTATATTGCAAATATCAAAAGTGGGGTCTGAAGGCAGGTCTGTGACTCTGAAGTCCATTTTCCACCACTACATTTTGTTGTCTTGCCATTATTCATTGTTTCCTCTGTTCCCTCAATCACACTTTTCAAAATTTGTGCGTGCCATTTATTGGACTGATTCTATTCATTTAGCTGGGAGACGATTTGCATTTTCAAAGTTCATGTGCTTGTTTCTAAGTCAAGGTTTTTCCCCATGTATACTTTCTCCAGGCCTTTTCTTGTCACTCTTCATCATCACACTCAGAATTTCGCCCTTCTCCAAGGAGCAACTGGTTGGCTGGCGGGGAAGGGTCAAGAGCACCAGTCACATGGGCAACAAGATGTGGGTGACGCTGGCGGCCATTCCCTAGGCTGCCCGCCTGAGGGCCCCCAGGCCTCCATGTCCTCCACTGGTGTAGGCCAAGGTCCAGCCTCCTCTGCCACTGCCCCACCACACAGCCCCCACTTGGGGATGGATGATGGGTCAGTTTAATCAGTCAGGACAGGCTGGGGTATGCTGTGGTATGAGGCAATCCAAATCTCAGTGCTTAAATAGAACAGTGGCTTACTGTTTGTTCATGCTACATGTCCAGCAGGGGGCTTCCAAGGTCTGTCCCATCCCCACCTCCAGGCACGTGGAGCAGTCACCATCTGGAACACTGACAGTTATCAGGAAAGAGGGAATGAGAACTCTATGGGCTCTTACCCCAGCAATTAGATGCTTGACCCAGAAATAACATTTGTCACGTCTACTCATGTCTCACTGGCCAAAGTCATTCATGTGGTCCCATCCAAGGACAAAGAGGCCCAGAAATCTGGTCTCCAGCTGTCCCACCTGCCTCATCTCAACTGCTCCCCAACAGACCCTCCAGTCTCCGGTGACCCCGATGACTAAGTGCCGTGCTGTGCCTTTCCACATGCTTTCCTGCCACCTGATCTGCCTGTGAACTCATTCATGAAGACGGCACAAATGACTTCCAGGCAGCCTTCTCTGACAGCTTCAGTAGTTAGAGTTGAGTCCCAACCTCCACACTCCTTCTGTTCATTTACCTGTATGTCTCCTCCTCCACCAGTCGGACCCCGTGGGAAGTGACCACAGGCTACTTGTCTCCGAATACCTGAACTTGGGGCACCCGGGTAGCTCAGTCAGTTAAGGGTCCAACTCTTGATTTTGGCTTGGGTCGTGATCTCACAGTTCATGAGTTCTAGCCTCACATCTGCACTGATAGTACAGAGCCTGCTTGGGAATATCTCTCTCCCTCTCTCTGCCCCTGCCCTGCTCTCACTGAAAAATAAACTTAAAAAAAAAAAAAGAATACCCAAACGTAACACTGTCCTCAGCTTGAATGAGATATTCAGCATATATTCTTGAATATTTGGTGATGACTCCTTTGATAGTACCTAATACTAGGTGTGTTTTCTCCATTTTTAAAAAATCATGAATATAGGCTCAATGGTTTATGAGTTGTTACACAATTTTCCAATTTTCCTTGCCCATGCTGCTGTAAATTGCACCCATATCCATGGCTACTTGGCTGCACAATCAGATTTGACCTTGAGAGGCAGGAAGGTATATGTCACGGAGAAGAAAGTAGAGTCTGATTTATGACAGACCTCGATCACACCAGGACCCAAAGGCATCATTGTCACCAAGATACAGAGGGTATGACTCCTGTAAGTATGTTCTTACTTCTTTTTTGGAAGGATGAGTGTGATAACATCAGGAGCCCATGCCTGGGGAGAAAGGAACTAAGTATACTCGTGAATTAGCTATGCTCCCTTTGATGTATGGGACAAGAATGCTGCTCAAGCCAACTTACACATGAAGGGAAAACAATATAAGTGCCCAGGAGCACTCTTGGAGTCCAAGGGCAGGAAGCAGTTGGGTCTTAGGACAAAAAGAAGCAAGGGCTTGCATCACACTGGGCTTTCTTCTGGCATCTGTGTTTCTCTAGCATCTATGTTTCTCTCTCTATGTTGCCTTCAACCCTCTCTCTCTAAAGACCAGCTACCTCCCCTTTTCTACTCTACAGGGTAGGAGACATGGTTTCAGGAAGCTTATTGCTTCATAGATAACAATCCAGAGCATGAGAGGGAGGCTGTGCGAGTCTCCAGGCTCCAAATCTAAAAGTCCCAGAGAAAGGATACACTGGCCCAGCATGGGTCACGTATCCACTCTTAGACTAATCAGATACGTCTAGAGGCTGGGGTCCCCTGTGACCTAGCTATTCCCACCATGTGCAGGGAAGAGAGGATGGGGGTTAGTCTCATGAGAGAATCGGTATAGACAATGGATCTCAACACCAGAGGATATAAAGGTGAGTGTGGTGGGTGCATAACAGTCAGGAAGGGAATTTGTCAGAAATACAGATTCCAGCCCCTCCACCCCCTCATGCATCTGATTCAGTAGGTCTGAGCTCCAGCTGGAACATTCATGGTTCAAACAAGCATCCCAGGTAATTCTGATGAATTGCCAGGCTTGGAAGTCACCATCTTAGCTTGTGCTTCAAATTCAATTTTATGTCTCTGTTTTATTCATTTCTGTTTTGGGGTTTATTACTCTTCCCACTTTCCTTTCACTTGATAATTTGTACCCCTTCTGGGTTATTTAGGTAGAGACTTAATTCCCGGTTTTTCTTCTTTCTCACTAATAGAGGCCATCACGAGCAATACTTTCTCCTCTAAGTACCAGCCTGGCAGCATCCCATAAATTTATATGTTATGCTGTGTTTATATCTTTGTTCTTTAAATACTCTATTCTGAATTGCTTCTCTTTCCAGGGATTTATTTAGGAGTGCTAACTTCTACGTGACTGGATAACCCCTTCTTGTTTGTGAGATTTATTTCTAACTTCATTGAACAGCGGTCTTAGGATATGGAAGGCAAAATGTTTCTGTCTTTTCTTATGGAATAAGTGTCTTTGTTTCCTAGTAAGTGATATGTTTCAGGAAGAATCTATCTGGGAAGGCTAACTGTTCAAGTTCAAGTTCAAGATTTGGGTATTGCCCCTCGGTACCCCACCCCCATCCTTTAGCAACATCACTCTTTCATACACGTGTGTTTAAAAATGTAGCAGACAGCAGGTTGTGGTAGAAAGAGCAGGTCCTTGGAGCTGACTCCTGGCTGTGCTTCTAATTAGCTCTGTGCAACCTCCTCCAAACAGTTCACCTCCTCCACATCCATCCCCTCGTCTGGGGAAATCATGGGTGAAGACAGGCATGCACTGGACATTAGTAGCATCAGTGATACAGCGTTTGCCCTGCAGGATAAGCCAGGTTTATTTAGACGAGGGACGACATTGAAGGGCCTTTGAGAAAAGGGTGCAGTGTTCAGTATCCCAAAGGTGCATCACAGTCTTTCAGTGAAATGGAGCTGATGGGAAGTGTGAAAACTGTCAGTGGAAGTAGGCGTAAGGGCTGTCTCTGCTTACCTACTTTTTGGCACACAGAAGAGTATGAGTAATAATACATGAGCATCTCTCCTCTCCTCCATTGCTGTCCAGATCTTCCTTTAAACAAACAAACAAACAAACAAACAAACAAACTCATGGGCATTGAGGAGGGAACTTGTTGGGATGAGTGATGGTTTATTTGACAATAAACTATATTAAACATAAATAAATAAATAAATAAATGTAAAAACTCAGCTCAGAGTCAATTCTTCCAGGAAATGTTTACCCATCCCCTCCTCTGCCTCCAACCCACATCGCTGATTCTCATACGCACCAATCATGTTGTGTTAGCCACATTGTCATTACCCACTTCCTTGTACACCTCCACCATTACACTGAGCTACTCAATGGCAAGTACTGGGAATTATTTAGAGGAGAATGAGCAAAAGAGAAGGATTCTGATATCCAGAACCAGGTGATGAGAAGCAGAAGGTATTGAAGACCTTGGATAGACAGAGCATGCGTATTGTCACAGGGTGGAACGATATATCTATTCAGTAAATATTTATGGAGTACGAATACTGTGAAACAACTACCAGACGGCAAGCACTGGACATATAGGAGAGAACAAGAGTGTCATGATCCTTAAAGGGGAATATGGTCTTCTAAACAGACTAGTGTGAAGGGGGACTAGTGATGGGTGAAGTACAGGGTGCTGTAGGAGCATAAAGGACTATGCATCTCTTCCCACAAGGAGGTCAGAGAAGCTACCTGGAGGATATGGCTTTTTTTAAGTTTTTAATGTTTATTTTTAAGAGAGAGAGAGACAGAGCACAAGTGGGGAAGGGGCAGAGACAGAGGGAGACACAGAATCTGAAGCAGGCTCCAGGCTCTGAGCTATAAGCACAGAGCCCAACATGGGCTTGAACTCATGAACTACAAGATCATGACCGGAGCCAAGGTCGGATGCTAAACCAACTGAGCCAACCAGGCACCCCATGGGGATATGGCTTTTAATACAAAGCCCCAAAGATGAGTAGTTAGTAATGCAGAAAAAGGGGATGTGGTTGAAGGACTTTCAGGCAGAGGGAACAGCAGGTAAAAATGCTGGAGGTCACAGTGAGTGCAAGAAAAGGGAATACATTTAGAGCGGCTGGATGCTGGAAGGTGGTGATAGCACGGAAAGATAAATGAGCACCACTAGGCCAGATAGGAACTTGTGAGCCATGCCAAGAGGTTTGGATTTTCAGAGCAATGGGGACCCACTGAAGAGTTCATGCATCATACCTAAGTGAGAGATGATGGTGGCCAGAGTAAGGGTGTGGGCAGGGGACATGGGTAACAGGAAGAGGAGAGATGTTTAGGAGGTAGATGCATGGGTCTGGTGATTGGCTGGCCATAAGGATGAAGATAGCAGGGCAGTCCAGGATGTCTGGGGACTTCAATGGTATCATCCACCAAAAAGAAAGGAGCACATGGGGAGATGAAGATTTTGGAGGCTAAGTGAACATGGTGAGTTAGATTTGGGCAGGTCACATTCAATATGTCTTTGGGTCACCTGAAGGGTATGACATTCAGCAAACAGCTGGCTGTTCATAATAATAATTTAACCCTCACTAGGATCCTAGGAGGCGGACACGGAGGCACAGATATCAAGTAGCCTGTCCGAGGTCACACACCCACTAAGGGGCAGAGACAGTTCAATACACAGACATTCCAGTTCCAGGGCTCATAGTAGAAACCTAAAATTCAGCAAAGAGGTGTCACAGGCCTGCAGATGTAACTGGAAAATCATCCACACAGAGACAGAGGGCCACTGGAGCCACAAGAATGGAAGCAGTGGCCAAGAAACAGAGTGTCAAGTGGGGCGAATCAAACGCATACATAGTACCCCAAGAAACACCAACATTGGAGGACCAGGCAGAGAGAGAGAAGCCAAAAGATGAGACTGAGAAGGAAAGGCCACTTAGGTGGGTGGGAAGCCAAGAGAGTAAGCTGTCCCCGAGTCAGAGAAAGACCATGTTTCAGGAAGGAGAGAGAATAGCATTGTCATATCAATGAGATGAGAACTAGGGGTGGGGTGCCTGGCTGGCTCAGTCAGTTCAGCATCTGAAACTCTTAGTTTCGGCTCAGGTCATGATCTCATGGTTCATAATTTCAAGCCCTACATCAGGCTCCATGCTGATAGTGTGGAGCCTGCTTGGGATTCTTCCTCTCTCCCTCTCTCTCTCCCTCTCTTTTTGCCCCTCCCGCTCTCTCTCTCTAAAAATAAATAAATAAACTTAAAAAAAAAAGATGAGGGCACCTGGGTGGCTCAGTTCATTAAACGTCTGACTTTGGCTCAGGTCATGATCTCACAGTTCATGCGTTCAAGCCCCAAGCTGTGATGACAGCTCAGAGCCTGGAGCCTGCTTCAGATTCTGTGCCTCCCTCTCTCTCTGCCCCAACCCACTTGCATTCTGTCTCTGTCTCTCTCAAAAATAAATAAACATTAAAAAAAATTTAAGAAATGAGGAAGCCATTAGTGACGTTGATAAAAAATAGTTTCTGTAGTTTCTTATTGTTTACCCATTGTCTGTTTGTCATGTTGGCTCTGAGAAGAGCGTGCAAGTCCCAAAACACCTAAACAATGAAGAGAGTACGTTTAAGCATCGAGGGGGAAAAGGCAATAGAGAAGGCAAGTTTGAGGACCCAGGATAGAGAGGGTATAATAAGGAGAATGAGGTCCCTGCTAAGGCAGGAACAGGCGAGCTCCAGGAGGAATAGATCCACATCTGAGCAAGGACATTATGCTCAGTGGAACAGGGAGGAGAGAGAAAGATGAATTGAGGGAGAGAATGCAAACCACAGAAGCAGAGAAGGATCACCAGCATTGCTGAGCTTGGAGACCATGAGTTTTGTGCAGCATCGACGTGGGGGTTGTGTGATCTTCCTTCAGGTGTCCTCAATAGCCCAGGGGTGATGGAGGAGAATGTGTACAGGTAGATCGATTCAATCTGAGGGCTTTGCCAGGAGAGTGTAACTGAAAGACACTTGGGCAGAAGAACTGGAAAAAACTGGTGCTAAAATAATGGGACTCATGTTCCATGACTCCAGACTGAGTGGAGGGGCTATGGATCCTCTATTGCCACCCCACCCAACCCAACTACCCACCTACCAACACCTTTACAGTAGGACTCATAGGGTATAGCCAAGATTCCTTCTTGGTCTTCTTGTTCTGGGTATGTGCAGATCACTGTCCTGAGGTCAGGGGCGGGGTAGGCTACAGAAAAAGTACATTACTCAAAATGATCAGCTTTGGGACCAACTGACCCTTTGGGACACTTCCCAGGTCAGGCTTATTTGAAGGAAACTTGAGTCTTCCCTTTGTCTAAAGCTCCGAAGTCTTTGGGGAGCTTTCCAGCTGTGGTCTAATTGTAATCCCTAAGTACATATGCTCTGTCCCAGAGTCAATATATAGAGTGAATGCAATACCAATGTAAATCTCCGTAAGTCCTCTAATAGAATTCGATAGCTCTGAGTGTGGGACGCTTATTCTTCCGGGTAAAGAACCATCGAAGGATTCGTCTTTTAATGGCAGTGATAGCTGATCCCTCCTGAGCGATTAAGATGTGAATTGTCAATCACTGCAACCGTCCTGTGCTGAATTGAAAGCAGCAAAGTTCAGTAGAAGAGATTCCGGAGATGATTTTGGACCCTAGTAAAACTAACGCTAGGCCAGCAAAAGAGCACATTGGGGAAAGAAATTGTTATTTAATAAACATCGCTGGGACAGTTGGCTAACGGGCCAGGGGAGAGTTCATTTGAATTCATACAGCATGCCTGTCAAGTTCAGTTGTCTCGTACCGTTAATCTGTGACAAACCTGGAGACAAGGGACCAGCATCGCCATCCCCACTGCAACCGATGAGGAGATAAATTCCCAGCTATTGAAGAAACAGATACCATCGGGGCTCTGATGGATGGGTTCAAATATATAAGAATGAAAATTTTTACACCACAATGTAATAAAAATAAATATTAAAAGGAAAGCAGCGGCATCCATTATGTCTGTCACATTCTCCTTCCCAGGTCTGCTTACTGCCCAAAACAGATAATGGATGGGCGGCTATGTGATTCCCCCTGATAAGTGGTCAAAGGAGATGAACAGAATCACACCGGGAAATGGAGGTAGTAAATCACCATGTGGAAACATGTGCGATCTTGCCAGCTATGAAATAAAATTTAGATCCAACCAACTTTCAGGTCCCATTACATGCCTATTAGAGCCGCAAAAATAAATATGAGAAAACCCAAGATTGGCAGCCAGTGGAAGCACATCCTTCAGCATTGCTTTCTAGAAACACTGGACCAATTTACATAAGCAATCAGGCAACATGAATGAAAGCTGAGCCACTGTTTATATTCTCTGACCCAGTAATTCTCTCTTTGGTAACAAACCCCATGGTATTAGCCCAAAAAGAAAGAAAAACATGTCTAGAGCAGCATTACCCATAATAACGAGAAATTGTCAACAACCCGAAGGCCAAAGAAGAGGGAGGCTGACCAAGCAAAATGAAATGTGTTAACACAGTGGAATAACATGATGCCATCACAAATGACAAATGTGGGGGTTTGGTAGGTTCTGGAACATTTCTATGAAGCATGCATGGTCATCATTAGTATGCATATCAAGTGTCTTCCTGGATATTGATAAAGGAGAGACTCTGGATGGAAAAAATCACCTGGATTGTAATGTTTATTAAGGTTTTATAACAAGTTGGATACTAATTTTAGCCATTCATTCAACATTCGTGGAGTACTGACCACATGGCAGACACAAAGGATATTAAGATGTAGAAGAAATGCTTATTGCCTCCAAACGCCTATGTTCAAAGCGAAAATAGGCCGACAGACAAACACATGACACTGATAGTACAATCAAGTGTGGCAAATGACACAAGAAGTGTAGGTAGGGTGTTGAGTGCAGAGAGGGCGGGATGTGGATGGTAACATAGATCTTCACCTTCAGGATTAAGATAATTCACACATTAGGCAGAAGTGGAAGAAGAGAGGGCACCTGATGGCTCAGCCAGTTAAACGTCCAACTTCAGCTCAGGTCATGATCTTGCCATTCGTGGGTTGGAGCCCCATGTTGGGATCTGTGCTGACAGTTCTGAGCCTGGAGCCTGCTTCAGATTCTGTGCACCCCCCTCCTCTGCCCCTCCTCTGCTCACACTCTGTCTCTCCCTCTCTCTAAAAGTTAAATAAACATTAAAAAAAAAGAAGTGGAAGAAGAGGGAATGTTCCATGTAGAGGGAATAACATTGTACAGGCAGTGTCCATATAGATCGTGTGTGTGTGTGTGTGTGTGTGTGTGTGTGTGTGTGTGTTTCTCTATTCCACTAGACCTGCAGGGCCTGAAGAGTCTGGGATAATTCTTTCATGGGACCCAGGGCAGGCTTCCCAGTGCCAGCTCAACCCTACCATTTTCTGTCACTGTCTTTTGCCCTCAAATGCCCCCTTTGCCCCATTCTCCACACCACACACCTCCCTCACTAAACCATTTAGGGCCATTTGCCCCAGGTAAAGATGTTCTTGTTGTGTTGTATGATGCATGAAGAGGATTATGCTGAAAGCCCTTTAAATAGGAAAGGATTCTTACTTTACATACATAGTCCACATCTTACTCATTGTGGAGTGTTCTTTCTAAAAAGGATGCTTGGATAAGATCCAACCATATTAAAAGGAGACATGGAACCCCAAGTGAAATCCCCTTGTTGCTGGTTTCCTGAATGTGCAGGATGTGTAAACCATTGTTAATAAATTTAGTAAAGTGGAAAAAGTAATCAGCAGTGCAGTCCCCTGGCTCAGATAAATGTAAACAGACATGTGCTATATAGAAAGTCATCAATGAGAAATCACGAGAGCAAGTAGCCACAAGTTGGCATTTGAATGCTGATATTTTGAAAGGTGTGGGCATTATTATAATTCAACATAGAGTTGGGCTTCACAATGTACAGCTTGGCACTTAGAAACGTGTGTGTGTGTGTGTGTGTGTGTGTGTGTGTGTATGATGGAGGGCTGGGAGTTTTGAGAAAGGAAACAAGGATATAAATCAAGAGGTTCTTATGTGATAATAAGAAAAGAAGGGCTTGGTGAAATGGTGTGATTACCAACACACATGAATGTGAACTTGTGACTTCAGAAAAAAGTCCCTCTGTCTGCTGAGATGTCCTGACCTGCCCGTGGTGCACCTTGTGTGTGACCAGTAAGCGTGCAAAGTGACATAAACATAGCCACAAGCCTAGAACACAATCCTCTCTTACTGTCATCTGAGCAGAGCAGGGCTCCCTGAAGGACAGCCCTTTCCAGAGATGGGTTGAGGGAAGCCAGCTAGGTCAAGAGCATCTGGAGAGTCTGAAGAGTCATGTTGGACCGCGGTGCCAGTAAGCAGGTTGGGAGGGTGCTGCCGGGGAAGACGGTCCCTCTTATACAGGTTATCTGTCGTGCAAAAAAAGTGGAACTTCAACCTGATCATCGAGGCAATAATTACAGCCAACTGAGCAGGCTGAGAGTCTGTAAAAGATACTTGAGTCTGAGATGATCCTTTCAAAAGGCATGTTAATGTGGAGTGAGCCGACAAGACGGAGCCATGGCAGCTGAAGAGTTGTTAAGAGAAGTCAGGAAATGCTACATATATCCATCATGCTGTGTTATCAGAAATCCATCCCTGAGTTTCCACCTGCCTCAAGTTACAAGTCAGTTTCTCTTGCCCGACAAGCCTTCAGACATCCCAAGTTGTTCAGCCGAAGCTTCAAAATTTGTCCAGGTGATGCTATCGTGATACCTTTAAATCGTGCATAGTGTGTGTGAGAAAAGCAAGACTCAAGAAGTCTCTGGGGATCATGCACAAATCAGGTCCCCTGCCTTTGTCCTGGGGATGGGTCATGGTCTATCAAGGGTGGTAGATGGAACCAGGATATGGGAGATGGCTGGAGCGGTGTCTCAGAGGGAGATTACCTGCAACAGGGATTGTCTGCCTGCCCAATCCACTCTATGGATTGGTACTCATTTCCTCAGCTTCCATTTTAAATGGTCCAGGCTCATAATTTGGATTGGGATTGTGTGCCACAGACTGCTTTCTGATCACCAAAATCTAGTTCTTCCTCTTTGCCCACAGCTTGACTGTATTTCCCAGTCTCTCCTGCAGTCACGTGTGGTCTTGTGATCAAGTTCTGCCCTCATATACAACTTGCATGGCACTCCTCTCTGGCAAGGTGACATGGAGACACTCCTTGGGTCCTCTTGGAAGCATTTAGTTGAAGGCGGCAAAGCATCCAGCAGCCTGGGGCTCAGAGCCGACATGAAGGATGGCCTCTTGCTGACCCAATCATCCACCAGTCCTATAACAGAGGGAAGAAACAACTCTGTCACATCCAAACCAATGTACAATTTGGGGCTTACTTGTTACAGCAGCAAGCATTACTCCAACCCACTGAGATGGCAGAGAGAGTTGAAACAGTAGCCCCCCAGCTCTGATGTTGATTGAATCCAGCCAATCAATGATTTCGCCAACTCCTTGCTTGCTTTTGGTGATTGGAGGGATGGGGGTATCATATGCTTGAGGCTGCTCAACAGAGAAGGGTCATGACTGTCTTGAATGGTAGTCCTCTAGGGTTACAAAAAGGAAGCAGAGTTGCGCAAAATGCTGCAGGGTCGCCAAGACAAGATGATCCACCCATCTGCTACCTGTGCTATGATCTCCTGGGTCCATAAGGTGCTGGATGCTGTCCCAGGAGCAGAGGCCAGCTCTGAGCACCAGAAAAAGGAGTGGTAGAAAAGGGAGTTTGTGGGAGGCTCACATAGTCGACCAAACAGTGGGCGCCATTTCCCTATGGCTGGCACATCGAGTGCCCTCCCTAGAAAAGGATCCCTTCAGTTAAATGTCATATATCTCTGGGGCACCTGGTTGGCTCAGTCGGTTGAGCGTCCGACTTCAGCTGAGGTCATGATCTCATGGTCTGTGAGTTCGAGCCCCGTGTCGGGCTCTGTGCTGACAGCTCAGAGCCTGGAGCCTGCTTCGGATTCTGAGTCTCCCCCTCTCTCTGCCCCTCCCCCACTCATGAGCTCTCTCTCTTTCTCTCTCTCTCTCTCTCTCTCTCTGTCAACATACATAAACATTAAAAAAAATTTAAATGTCATACATATCCTTTTAAGTAATGCACGGTTGGGTTTTTTTACTTTTGCTTTCAGAGCCCTGAATTTGGCTAAAAGAGCAATTCACACAAACCACAGGGAAGCAACAACTTGTGTTGGAACCAACTCTCCCTGCATCTGGGCAACTGTTTAAAGAGGAGACTTGGCTGTCCTACCAAAGTCTTCTCGAGGAGCCGTGGATTTGTGGATTTGCCTCAATCTTGAGCCTCATGGTCACTTCTTCACTCTATACGGGTTAACAAATCTGAGGAAGCCAACCAATTGTAAAAAGATAGGAAACCAAATCACATACAACAAAGTCCAAGGGCTGTTTTGTGGAGAGAAGAAAAGACCCCAGGAGGCTGTGATGTCAGTCTTTACATATCTGAGGGTCTTTCAGGTGGGACCGGTAGGGCCAGTGCCCGTGTGTGGTTACATGGATACGCAGATTTGAGCGCTCAGCGTAAAGGAGGATTAATTCTCTTACGGTCACAGCTATGCCAGGGTGGAGTGAGTTGGTCTGCACAGTGGTGAGCTCCCTATCATTAGAGGTATGCAGACAGAATTGGAACGGCTATCTCTCATAGAGGTTGTAACACGGGATCCTCTTTGTCAGGGATCGTAGGGAGATGTGTTTGTAGGATGCTTCAGGTCCAAAATGCTATGCTTCTGAGATAAGTTTTAGTCCCCCAAACAGAATGGCATCTATTGTTTCGCATTCTCCACCCCAGCATCCACTCTTTTCTTGTGATAATCAATGCCCCAAGCATGCCTTGCAGGGACCATCTCTCCTAATCTATGGGCTCTGGGACAAGTGGAGCTGACCCCAGTCCCACAAAGCCTGTCATCCATGTCCACTAGGCTTAAGGTCAGGACATATCTCTAATGACAGTGATGAGTGCAGCAGGGAGCAAGCAGCCTAAGCTAGTCCAATCAAAGTGAATTTGAGGGCTTAACTAGGAGCTACCAGGGAGAAAATCTTGCTGTATCTTGTGGGCCTAGAAACAGGCAGGCTGAAACCGATGCCAGCATGCAAGGTCTGAAGATGGAATTAACAACAGAACTGAGCCAAGAAGCAACGAAAAACCAGGTCCTGACCACACTGCCTAAGCACCCGGATCCAGCTATACCTGAAGCCAACAGCTTTTCAGTTTCTTAAACCAATATAGTCCATTTTTTACCAATATAGTTTGCGATGTGATTTTTTTCCCTTCACTTTCAACAGAGAGTATCCTTGTTAATGTGACAGGTTTTAACAGAAGGGTCTTACGAAATAACTTATAGGTCTCGAGGGAGTAATGAGAATAAAAAATCAACACAAACTTTAGGAAAGGCTGCAGAAAGAGGAGAGGGGACCTGTTAGCTTTCTGCATACAACCCTCAAGTCTGGGCCAGCCATGAGAAAGCCAACCACAGGAGCATCTGGTATACATATTATCAGTATTCTCCATAAAGTTCCAGCCCAATAAAATTATCCCAAATATTCAAAGCTGTCTTACACAAAGCTGCTCTCTGAAGCATTAGGTGTAGCAGTGAAAGATCTGAAACAGCCTAAATGTCCAACAATCAGGAGTTGGTCCAGTGAGCTTGCGGCTTTCAAAATGGCACTTATGAAGAGCATGTAACAACATGGAAAATACTTATGATAGTGTGAGTGAAATCAGGGCATGAAATCGTATAGTCAATATGAACTCAACTATGTGAAGGGAGAAGAAAAAGAATTCTATATAGGAAAAACTAAGGAAGTAAATGTAGCCAAAAGTGAATGCTTGGGCAGTGGGATCATTTTTGTTTCAATTTTGTTTTATTTTCTAAATTCTCTTTGTGTTTTTATAACGGAAGAAGGTTTTCTGTGATGTTGTTGGTGACGTACATAGAGAGAGACACACAGGCACACAACCAATTTCTGAAATAAGGACGTCACTACCCCTTTGCCCAGCTGGAGGCAGAAGACGCTCGTGAGACAGTCGGATACGGCCCCACATATTTCACTCAGTAGCTAGATGACCTGTGGCCAATCTGTGTGTCCCTGTAGGTGCCAGCGTCCTCCTCTATCAGAGACAAGGTGTCAGAATAGATGTCCCAGAAACAGCACTGAACAGGAGTCAGAATGCCCACGTTCTCCTCCCCACATGCTCAGCCAGCAACTTGCTGAATGAATTCCCCCTTGGAATCCCAGTGCTATTGGTGGGACGATCCAGCCATTCCGTCCAGCCTGTGGGCGGTGGATTGCCCTACATGGATGGGAGTCTGTCTGGATAGAAAACCCTTGCCTACTGGGTCCTGCCTGGGCCCCGTCTGCTGTCATCTCTGCTCAATCGAGTTAAGCCATCTGTAAATAGCAAGACAGTGTTCTCTCTGATGGCTCTTGGGGCTGTGCCCTTTCTGATTTTCCTGTGGCAAAACCTGTTTACCCACCCTCCAGAAACATGGTTGGGCAGACAGGAACCTGGAACCACTGGGTAGGGCACAGACCTCAGAAGGACAGCATCCTGGGAGTTCACAGCCATAGATTCCAAGTGTGTGGCCCTCAGGGTGCCCCAGCAGAGTGCCTGATGATACACAGCTTAAAGGGCTGCCTTCTCCAAGTGGATAGACTTGTCCTCATTTCATTAAAGACCTCAGGCCTAGAAGGGGAGGCGGTCCCACCAGTTGATCAGAAAGCAAAGTTCCAGACTTGGGTCTGGCTGGCTGCAGAATCCACCTCTCAGAGGGGCTCAGGAGTAGAATGCGCAAGAGCATAGAAGTTGAGAACTGAAGGGTCGTAGGGAGGCTCTGCCCACCCCTTCCTGCTGCAGATGGAAAAACCAAAGCCAGAAAGAGCTGTGACAGGTCCCCGGGCTTATCAGCGGCAGAGCTCAGGCTGACACCAACTTCCCTGACCCCTGCTTTTGCGTTAACCCAATCAGCACCTCTGCCCGGAACACGTAAGGAGGAAGAAACTGCCCAAGTCAGGAAGCCAAATGACCGGGGGCCCCGGGCCTTGTGCTGGGAGTGTTTTCATTTGTCCTTATCCCTATGTGGAGTGCTTGGCCCTGTTCTTTCCAACCCTCCCCCAAGACTGGGATTCTCAGGGGCACGTGAGAAGGGAGGGTCATTGTCACTCTCCAAGATCAGACTCTCTTCCTATCTACTCTGGATGTTTATGGCAACCTCCACCCTGCTCTCTTGAGGAAAGACTCCTGCCTGCAAGCACCAGTGAGTCCCCATTGCTCTCTGCTAAAACCCAACCCCTCCGCTTGACCTCACTAGGCCCTCATGACCTAGCTCCTGTCTCCCCCAGACACCACTCCAGCATATTGAGCCTCTGAGTCTAGGATGACCAGATATGCTCTCGTCCCACTGGAAGATGGCTCTCTGAACAACTGTGCTGGAACATCTTGCATCAGCGGGGCAGTCCCGGGCACACCTCAGCCTGTGGTCATTCTAGACTCTTCTGTGACACGATCTGAACATATTTCTATGATCTATTTTCTAATCTCTCGTCTTCCTACTTGGCGAAGCCCTACTCATCCTACAAGACAAGCTGAAACCTCTCAGTCTCTGTGAAGTGAACCCTTCCTTTCCTCCAAAGACAGGTTTAATTACTCTCTTCTCTGCAACCAAACATTCTGGTTAATACATGTGCTATAGCACTGGACATGTTGTATTGGATCAGGGCTTCTCGATCTTGGCATTTATTGACATTAGATAATTCTTTGTTGTAAGAAGATACTCCACGCATTATAAAATTGTCTGCAGCATCCTTGGCCTCTACCCACTAGATGCCAGTAGCAATCCACCCACCCCCACCTAGCAGTGAAAAATGCTTTGAAAAATGCATTGAAATGCATTGAAAAAATGCATTGAAAAAATGTTTCCAGGCATTACCCAAACCACCTGCAGTGAAGAGCCACCGTCTTACAATTGTGTTTGTATGCCTTTTCTTCCAAGAAATCATTTGGGTCTCTTCTGCATTGGTCAGTGCCCAGCACACAGTAGGTGCTTAATAAAATTCGCCTCCCGAATGAATGAGTGAAACCACCCAGGAGGAACCCAGAAAGGTGACCTAGCTCTCTAGCTCCGTTGGGTGCGTTCCCAATCATGACCACTAGAGGGTAGGAAAGGCCTGCCGAAAGTGCCCAGCAGGTACTTGGAAAGCCAGGGAATCTGGGATAACCCGCTCTGGAGCCAGGGGTCCCCTCTTGGTCCTGGGGGCTGCGGTGACAGGGCCCCAGTCTCTCTTGCTGCCTCCTCGGCTTCTCTCTGCCCTATAAATATTCCTGCTCCCAGGCTCTGTCCTCAGACCTCCATTCTTTTCCACCCATTCTTTCTGGGTGATCTCATCCAATGCGGTGATTTTAAATACCATCTCTACGCTGATAACTCCCAGATTTGTATCTGTAGTCGGACATCTCCTCAAATTCAGGTGTGTATCCCAATTGCCTACCTGAACCTCCAATTGGAGATCTAATTAATTAGCCATTTGGACCTTCCCATCTGAGCTCCTGACATGTCCCACCTCTGCACCAAACCTCACTCTTTCCCCATTGGAGAGAATGACTACTCATCACTCTGGCTGCCCCAGCCTGAACCCTTGGACTTACTCCTCTCTTACCATCCTACATCCAATCTGTCAGCAAATACAGATTCTACCAGGTTCTACCTTCAGAATACCGTGTGTCATCATCCGAGCACTCCTTACCGTCTCAGACGCTAACATCATGGCGCAAGCCACCGTCATCCGTCAGCTGGACCTGCTGAGTGCTCCCCTGTGTCCTCCGTGGCCCCACAGTCTATTCCTCATGGCAACCAGGGCAGCCCTGTTCAGGCAAGAGTAGCAAGGTCTTGCCCCTCCTCAAGAAGAGAATAGGAATAAGGGGCGCCTGGGTGGCTTGGTCGGTTAAGCGTCCGACTTCGCCTCAGGTCATGATCTCATGGTCCATGAGTTCGAACCCCACGTCGGGCTCTGTGCTGACAGCTCAGAGCCTGGAGCCTGTTTCAGATTCTGTGTCTCCCTCTCTCTCTGTCCCTCCCCTGTTCATGCTCTGTCTCTCTCTGTCTCAAAAATAAATAAATATTAAAAAAAAAAAAAGAAGAGAATAGGAATTCAATTCCCCCAGTGGCCTCCACCTCTCTGACACAAGTCAAAGACCTCACCATGGCTGTCGGGACCCTTCATGACCGGCTCCCTGCACCACTTTCTCTCCGACCCGCTCTCCAACTCTCTTCCCCCAGCCACATGGCTCTCCTCCGTCTCCTGCTTGCTGGCTTGGTTCCTGGTGTTCCGTCAGGCTGGCACCCTCTCCCCCCACACCCACGTGGCTCACCTGCTCAGGTCATTGTTCAAGTGCACCTGCCCAGCCAGTCACCCCGACCACCCCCTCTAGCCTTCCTTTTCTGCTTTATTCGTCCCCACAGCAGTTGCCACACACTGAGATACTTTCTATTTTGCTTCGCTTCTTATTTGTGGCCGCGCTTTGTTCCCCAGTTATGGTCTCACGACAGTCACAGCTAGTGCCCGCAGTGTGTCCACAGGGCAGGGCACATGATACGTGCTCGGTAATAGTGTGGGATGTCGAGCAAAGGGAGTAGCGAGCAAGGGAACGTCCTCTGCAGAGGAGCCCCGAGTCGACAGAGGAGATATCCGTTTTTCAGTCCAGTGGGCTTTCCTGATGGGACAACCTTCCACGGAAGAGGCATCTTTGTCCAAAACAGAACAGCAAATGTCTCCAGCGTTTGGGAGAGGGAAAGATGGGAGACTCCCACTTTGGGACACTTATGATGGGTGAAAAGGATGAACCCTGGAGTCCAATACATTGGGCTCAGCTTCACCACCTCCTACCTGTGGGACCACGGGCAGGTGCACGAATATCTCCATGCCAGTTTCACACCTGGAAACAGAGGACAGTGGCAACACCAGCCGGGAAGTGCTGTTGTGAGGGTAAAAGGAGCTTATATATGTAAACCACGTAGAACAGTGATTGGCGCTGAGGAAGTGCTATGTCAGAGTTAGCTGCTGCTGGCATGGTGCGCTTCCCACATCTCACCTGATGCTGAAAACAACACTGTTGGGTGAGTCCTATTATCAGCCCATTTTGCAGACAGGAATATTGAGGCTCAGAGACAATCCGTTGCTTACCCAAGGCCGCGCAGCGAGTGAGGGACGATTCCAGCACAGCTCTTTCCGATTCTGTTTCCATCAAGAGGGGGGTGGGTCGCCAAGCACTGAGCCCCATGTCACTCCCCAGAGTCCCTCCTTCTCCTTGTCCCCAGCTTTGGTTTCTGCTGCTGCTGCCACTATCAGGGCACCCCAGTACTTAACGGCCTCTGCTTTATAGCTCTGGCCCAAGGGGGAACACAAACCCTTTTCTGTTCCATTAGCAGCTCTGAATCAGGCTGGCATCTTAAAGAGCGTTTTGCTCAACATTAAGGCGGTCATGATCCTAACGCATGATCCTAATCTCCACCAGCCCCTCCCCATCCAGGTCCAGGGGGAGGAGCGCTCCAGCCCACAGGCGACAGCACAGCGGAAGCCCTACCCGGCCCGATCCACCTCCCAGGCCCTTCCCTGGGGATTCTGCTTCAGTGGAGCCAAGAGGGGCTCAGAGTCTACATGTTACTGGGCTCCCCGGGGAGTTTTGTCTGGTGGGCGGGGGGAGGCCTGAGAAACACTGATATAGAACTGAAGGCGAGGTCTCCGCTTAGCCCACCTGACTTCAGATGCCGGTTCCACCCTTTCTGTGTGACCCTGGACGGCTCCTCAACCTCTCGGACCCTCCTGTGTCCTTCTCTGTGAAACGTGGCTCACAGAACTACCTGGATGGTAGGGTTGGGTGAGGATTAAACGGAGGAATGCAGCCAAGTGCTTAAGCAAACAAGTTCTGGCTGCTGCTGTGGTATTGCTGTCTCTGGGATTATCCCAAGGGAAGCACTTCAAAGTTGCAGATTCCTTTGGGCCCAAAGGTCAATGCCTTTTGCAAGTCTGCAAGTGGTTGGTGCGGGAGGCCTCAGGTTTTCAACCACAGGGACCCAGCCTCAGGGCCCTAGACTTGGGGACCCAGCCTGAGAGGCCCAGCACAATAGGAGCATGACCTCACAGCTGAGGAAGAGCTGACACACGTTGTCACTCAGATAATACCTCCCTGGACCCCTGGACACTGCACAACTGCAAGCACACACACAGGAAGGAAGCAGCCCTCTCAGACACCCCGGCCCTGCCTTGAGGTAGGAAGTTACACAGAGGTGTCTGAGGTCAGTGACAGGCCCTGTAGCCTGGGGGGAAGGTGGGGGGCAGAGAGGACCCAGAATACCTCCTCTTGGCCACAGGGAGCCATCTGCCTATGGCGAGGTGCTGACCCACCAGCAAGTGTGAGACGGAACCCGTCCTCCTTGGCCTGGAGACCAGACGCCCTTCAAGAACTCAGGAATTCAGGGGCTAGGAAATGCTAGACCCATCTCAGGGTATTTCCTGTCGCTGCCCAGCCTCCCTGAGGCCTGCTCTCTGACTCCACGCGACCTCATTCCCACAGACCGCTGACCGCCCCCCCTCCCTAACCTCTCCCAGCACTCCCCCTGCTTTGTGACCTCCAGACCTCTCGCTGGTCTCTGGGCCTTCACCCAAACCCTGCTCTTGACGGGACGTCTTCCACACAGACCCTGCTGCACTGACTTGCCTGGTTCCCACTTGTCTCTCAGGCTTCTGCTCTAAGTCACGTTTTGCGAAGCCTGCCTCGATGGCCCCCACCCCAGTCTGGTTGGTGTCCTCCTGGGACTCCTGCACAAGAGCCCCTTCCTCACCTCCCCATGGTCACACTCCCTTGGGGTCATAACTGCCCTTTGCAAGACTGTCTCCTCTCGCCAGACCGGGCTCTCGCAGGGATCAGGGATACTGTCTGGTGGCTGGCTTTCTTCTAGTGCCTCCCTCAGAGCTCAGCCTGAAGGAAGGAGGCCCCCAGAAGTCCCCACTGGAGGACACACCCGGCCTCTAGGCGACACCTGAGTCAAGCCTCTTTCCCACACCCCAGGCAGATTCCCTCTGTGGCATCTGTCTACACTGGTGGCTCAGCTCCCACCAAGTCCCAAACCCAAAGCTGCAGCCCCCCAAATTTCACACGAGCAAGCTAATAAGGAGTCCCAGGCCTGGAGGAGAGGTTCCCTGAGACCCAGGGGGAGAGAGCTTCCTACCGGGCCGCCCATTGCAGCAGGCAGAAACCTCTGGGTGAGGAAGAGCAGTCAGAAGCACAAAGTGACCAGCCAGAAATGCCCACCAGCAGCCGGCAGGGCCTGGAGACATCAAACCTGCCAGCTAAAACGCCCCATGAATATTTAACAGCCGTCAATATTTAATTAGTGTAGACAGATTAACTCTGAAATCACACACTCTTGGGCTTGGCTCCCCCACTCCTAGAAGGAGAGTGCTAGAAGGAGGGGCTAGGCCTTGAGGGGGAGGCATGGTCAGCGCCATATGGCCAGGGAGGCTGCTCACCTTCCCCTCCCCACCACCCCCAGCCACCTCCCCCTGCAGAAAGCAGGACCCACAGAAACTAGGGGTCCTAGGGGAAGTGAGGCTAGAGGAGCTGAAGGGTCTGCATCTCAGGAGGGGTCTGGGTATGATGAGGTGAGGGCAGTGCTGGGGTGCCGTCCAACTCAGCAGCCCTCAGCCCGGCCTCCCAGACCCCAGCCTGACTTTCAGGAGCAGGTGTCAGTGCGTAATTACCTCTGTGCCGTTGGCATTCCTGGATTATGCTGTTTGGTTTATTGCATCTGCAGTGGTACCCGGAGTCTTTTATTCCCTTTGAGTTTCTTTGAGTTTTATCACATCTTGTGCCACTTTTTAATTTAATGGAGTACCCCTGGACTTCATCATCTGGCAGTACATTGCCATTGTTGATGCCTTGTTTTATAAAAACATTTGGTCAGGGACTTGTAAAATGTCAGAGCTGGACCCGGGCTCTGCCTGCCTCTCTCCATTCTGGGATTAACATTCCAGCACAAAGAGGAGCTTGCGTTCCACACATGTGCCAGCTTGCTTCACAGCCTTGTGCCTTCAGGCACGCTGCACTTTGTGCCTTGAGAAACTTTCTTCTTCGTCTTCCTTCTCCCAGACTCCACAGAGAGATCTTTTTCCTCCAGAAAGCTCTCATTGACATCATATTTTGTAACCATCTGTTTACCTCCCCCCCTGCCCCACCGTCTCCCCTAGGCTAGCTCCTTGAAAGCAGTAACCAAAACTTCTAAGTACATTATGCCTAACTTGGAAGTGGGCACACAGTAGGTACTTAACAATTTGTTTTTACTTTTAATAAATTAAGGTAAAAAGATTTTAGAAGGGAATTGTAGATCTAGCAAAGTACATTGTGTAGAACAACCATGTATCAGTTAGCCGTGGCTGCCTAACAAACAACCACAAAATCCTAGTGGCGTGCCATAATAAGCATTTGTTCTCAAGGATATTCGGGTCAGCTGATGTGTGACAGGTCTGGGTTCATTCTGGCAATTTTCTTCCTGGGGAAGCTTGGTTTCTCCCTGAAAGACTGGGAGTTGGCTGGGGTGACTCTGCTCCAAGTGTCTCTCATCCACCCTGAAGCAGTGGGAGAGCTGGAGCGTGTTCATCTCATGGCAGGGACAGAGCTGCAAGAGAAAACACCCAACCACACAAGTACCTTTCAAGTTCTTGCTCTGCCGCATGGTTAACATCTCACTGACTGTCATATGGTGAAGCCCAAAGTCAAGAAACAGGGAAGTGAACTCTACACTAGATGAAGCCATAGCAAAGTTTAGATGAGTAAGAATCAGGTCCAGGTGGGTCCCCATCACACTGTGCACAGGACTCCAGAATGACAGGACCTCGGTGGGACAGGAAAGAGACAAGTCCTACAGGCTTCTCCTACCATCATCCCCACCACCTGCCCTTGGCATCAGGACAACAAAACAGCAACAGAGACAAGATGTGAGGTTCAAGAAGACACTGATGTGAACCACAGGTTATGGCACAACGGCAGAGAGTAGAAGATAAAGCTAAAGCTGAGAATCAAATTCAAGGCCAGTCTTTGGATGTCACGGGACAGAAGTCAGGGAACGGGACAAGGGCAAATAACAAGCTTAGGCCAAGAGGTGCAGAAAACATAGCCTTGGACCTCAAGTCAACAGTCCTGGCTATGGCTCTAACTCCTGCTCTCACCTTGGGAAAGTACCCCTCCTCCCCCTACAGGCCTCGGTTTCCCATAGTGTGGTGTGGACTTTGGATTCTAGGAACCTATACATCCCTGATGACTCTGACACCTCATGCCCCTGGGCCCACATTCTTCAACCTCTGCCCCATTTCTTTCTCTTCAACATAGGAATAAAATCCTCTCTAAACATCTCAAAATTAGAATCAGACAGTCCCCTCTCTGTCATTGTCATCAGAATCCCACAGCTTGAGGACAGAGGACCATGACTGGCAGGAGGTCCCTGGCAGGTGAGTGTCCTTTCTCTCTGGCATGTAGAATCAGATCTTGAGAGTGAGAATCAGCAGCTGGTAAAGAGCAAAGGAATCCTCTTTGGAATCAGAAAAACGTGGGTTCAAGTTCTGCTACTACCATCTGCTAGTTGAGTAATCTTGGAGAGTCGCAGAAACCCTCTGGGTCTCAGTTTCCTTGCCTGTAAAGAGTGCTAATCACAGATGCAGAGGTGCTGCTGGGAGATTTAATGATGCAACAGCATATGGCACAGAGCCAGGCCCTGTGAATGCGTTCCACACGTGGTACTTCTCTTTCCTCCCTCTTTTTCCCAAGCTCTTGAATTTCCATCGATTCTGCTTCCCTCTTCAAAAAAAATTTTTTTAATATATATGTATATATAAAATTAAAACACCTGCCAAGGGTTTAATAATCTCATCAGCAAATCCCTTCAGCCCCCAAGGCCTATATCCGGACACAGTGATGTGAACTGGGTAGGTATTATCCAATTTTTCTAAGTATTCTCTTTCCTACCTTTCATCAACTATATTGACAAGGCTTCTGTCCCTTTCTAATTGCCCATCCCTTGGATTTTTTTTTCCCTTTCCTTGTTAAGGACCAATTTTACAAAGCACTTCAGCAGCTCAGCCATTTTTATCATCATCATTAATTTTATTTCCCTTCTCATTTATTAATGGGCCAGGCAGCTCTCAAGGATCCCTTTTCCCCTGATATATTTGTAAAACGCCCTTCTTATTCTCTTTGGCAGCCTCAAAAGTCTCCACAGCTTTTATTTCTTCCCTTGGCTGCCCTTCTGTTTCTCCGAAGGCTTTGCTGACTCCAGATCTTCCTTTCTGGGCCCCCTCCCCATCTGCTTCCGCTCTGCCCTCCCTCCCTCCTCAGACTCCATGGCAGGCCTGGCTCCTGAGGCCGCCATGAACTTGAGGCCCGCAGGGCCCCATTAGCAGCAAGGGTGTGTGAAACTCCTTCCCGTCCCCATTCTGCTCCCACTCTGTGAGCAGAGAGGCCCTCCAACCCACCTTGGCTGGAGGCCGGATGGAAGGGACCGGAGAGGCCGAGGTCCTGGCCTAGTCCCCAGCCCCCCACCTCCCCAGGATTCCTGACTCAGGTAGCTATGCACAGGGGAGCATCCACTCGTTCATTTTTCAAAACAGCATAATTGAGGTACAGACACCTCACTTATTTGCGCTTTGCAGATAATTGTGTTTTTTACAACTGAAGGCTTGTGGCAACCCCACGTCAGGCAAGTCTGGCGCCATTTTTCTGACAGCGTTTGCTTGCTTCGTGTCTCTGCGTCACATCTTGGTAACTCCTGCAGCATTTCAAACTCTGTTTTATTATTATACTGGTTATGGTGATCTGTGATCAGTGATTACAACTCAGTGAAAGCTTGGATGATGGTTAGCAGTTTTTAGCAATAAAGTATTTTTTAATTAAGGTATAGACATTGGGGTTTTTTTAGACACAACACTATTGCACACTTAATAGACTATAGAAAAGTATAAATATCACTTTTTATGTGCACTGGGAAGAAAAAAACTCATTTGAATCACTTTGTTATGATGCTCAAGTGGAGGAGGGTAGAGAGAGGAGACCGAGGATCTGAAGCGGACTCCACACTGATGGGCTGACAGTAGTCAGCCTGATACAGGGCTCGAACTCACGAACCACAAGAGCATGATCTGAGCCGAAGTCGGGTGCTCACCCAACTGAGCCACTCAGGCACCCCACAATATCCGCTTAACTGAGGTGGTCTGGGACCAAACCCTCATACCTCTGAGCTGTGCCTGTACAACTTACATACCATACGATTCACCCATTTTAAGTGTTTAATCATTAAATTCAATGATTTTTTCATAAATGTACCAAGCTATGCAACCACCCCCAACAATCCAGTCTTACACATTTTTATCACCCCATGAGATCCTTCCTACCTATTTACAATTAACCCATCCCACCCCATCCATAGGCAGCCACTAATCTGCATTCTCTCTCTCTGGATTTGCCTTTTTGGACATGAAATGAATGACATGGGATCATACAACACACAGTCTTTTGTGTCTGGCTGTTTTATTTTGCATGTTTCTGGGGTTCATCCACATTGTATCAGTAGTTCAGTCCTTTTTCTTTTTCTTTTTTTTTTTTTACATTTATTTTTGAGAGAGCACTAGCGGGGGAGGGTTAGAGAGAGATAGGGAGACACAGAATCTGAAGCAGACTCCAGGCTCTGAGCAAGTGTTCAGCACAGAGCCTGACACAAGGCTCGAACCCACCAACCATGAGATCATGACCTGAGCCGAAGTCGGACTCTTAACCGACTGAGCCACCCAGGCACCCCAGTAGTTCACTCCTTTTGATGGCCGGCTACTATTCCATAGTATGGATATGCGGCATTTTGTTCAGCCATGCACCTGCTGATGGACATTTGGGTAGTTTCCATTTGAGGGGATTTGCAAAGGCCGTTGCTGTGAACATTTGCATGCAAGTCTTTGTGTGAATACTGTCTTTGTTTCTCTTGTGTAGACACCTAGGAGTAAAATCGCTGGGTCACATGGGAAGTTGATGGTTAGCTTTCAAAGAAACTGTCAAGCTGGAGTGCAAATCGGCACAACCAGCAGAAGAGGGTTCCTTCTTATTCCCATGCTTGCCAGCCCCTGTTATTGTAGGTCTTTTTTGTAATAACCATTCTAGCAGTATGAAGTAGTGTCTTGTTGTGGTTTTGATTTGCATTTCCTCAAGGACCAATGATGCCGAGCACCTTTCCATGTGCTTCATTGACTCACTGTTTTCCAACAGATATTCATGGGGCAGCTACTATGCCCAGAACTCTAATAAGGACCAGTGAACAAAATATCTAAAACTCTTCAAGGCACCTCTGTTCTTGCTGGGGAGACAGACAATATACACGACAATAAAGTGTATAAAATGTTAGATATAGAAAACTGACAGAGGGGAAAAAAAAGAATAAAGCAGGAAAGGGAGATATAAAATGCTACAGGGTTGAGATCTCAGAGAAGGCAGTCAGAAAGACCTCACCGAGTAAAGACTTGATGGGAGTGAGGGAGCTCACTACATGGGTACTGAGGGGGAGAGCTTTTCAGGAAAAGGCAACTGTGTATGCAAAGACCCTGAGGTAGGACAGTGACAGGCCCACTCAAGGACTAGCCAGGAGGCCAGTGTGTGAGAAAATGAGGAAAAAAGTAATAGAAGACAAAGTCAGAGAGGTAAGGGGGAGCCAGATTTTGTTGGGTCTTGTAAGCCATAGGAAAGTGTGTGTGTGGGGGGGGGGGGAGAGAGAGAGACAGACAGACAGACAGACAGACAAACAGTGACAGAGACAGAGAGAGAGAGAGAGTGTGTGTGTTATTAAGGGGCATTAAAAGGTTTGGTGCAGATTAGTGACATGATGTGACCCTCAGGTTCACAGAACCACTCTGATCGAGAATGACCCATGGTGTGGGGAGCAGAGGCAAGGGTAGAAGAAAGAAGTCAGGGGGCTCCCTAGGGACCTGTGACACAGACTAGATTTGGAGGGGCAGTAGGGATGGAGCCAAGTGGTTGGATTCTGGATGTATTTGAGATGCTGAGCTGACACAATTTGCCAGCTGATTGGAGGTAGGCTGAGAGGAAGAGAAAAGTCACCAGTGACACCACGGTCTTTCACCTGGGAAACCAGAAGAAGGGCCCTGCCATTCACAGAGATGGGACCCACTGCAGGACAGCAGGTCTGGAAAGAGAGGATCAGCAGCTCACTGAGGCCATACAAAGAATGGCATGCCTGGTAGATGGCCTTAGGAGATGCCAAGTAGACTGTCGGATGCAAAGATCCGGAGCCCAGAAAGGGATTCGAGGATCGTCAGCATATAGCTGGTATTTAAAGCCAGGAGACATGAGCAGAATGGAGATCAGAAGATTATTTTATTACTATCTGTGTGCCACTACTCAGTAACTCTCAATGCCGGTGTTTCTGCTACAACTGACTTGGGGAACATGGTTGAGGCTTGGCAGTCTGACCTGCCTTCTATTTCCTTCCCCTGAGTCTGGAAGTGGGTGTAACTCAGCCGCTCAATGTGGGGTCCAGAGGACAAAGCCACGCCCGAGTCTTTGAGGCCTGCCTTGTCTGCTTGCAGTCTCCATATGAAACACAGAACGAGGGGCCTGTGTCATGTGCATCCACGAGGAAGCACCAAGTACCAGAGGGCACGCTGCACTGGGTGCAGGATCTTGCCTGCTTTCTCATGTTCCTAAGAGAGTCCAGAACTTGGCATATCACGTTGCCACTCCTCTTCCCTATAGGGGAATTAGTAGGGGTGGGGGAGAAAAAGTGGAAGATGAAAAAATGGAGCTCCCCCAGCAAAATTCTGTCAATGGGAAGAAGGAAGTAGGTCCTTTACTCTGCATAACTAATAGTAGTTGTGACAATGCAAGAATCACTAATCACGTGCCATCTCCTGCTTTGTCTCCTACAGCAGTGTTAATAACAGACAAGGACACCTGCTCCGGGGACACGCACAGTCTAACTCCTGCCAAGTAGGGACATATGCGGTCTCTGCACGTGGGCCACTCGCCTTGTACCATCCACCAACTAATGCACAGAGCACCAACTCTGATTGTTGACCGTCATGCTTGGGGACTCCTTGCACATCTCATTCTCCACTGAATTCTCTAACAGATTCTTTTAGCATCTAACATTATGATCTCCCTGACATTTTCTCCCCACTTTGCCCTTTGAACTTGGCTCTTGGTATTGCCCTTTCTGGGTCTGGGAACTTGGAAGCCTCTCACCTATGATTTGAGCTTTTGCTCTACCTAAAGGTCTTAAGAGACCTCAAGGTTCATCGTCTGTCTCTTCCACCCTTCCACACCCTCCTTAAACTCCCACCACCGCATCTGGCCTACGGGGTCTTTTTATAGGAAGGAACATTCTTCAAACCAGTCATAGTAACACATACAGAAAAGTAAAGAGGGGCACCTGGGTGGCTCAGTTGGCTAAGCGTCCAATTCTTGATTTGGGCTCCAGTCATGATCTCACAGTTCGTGAGTTTAAGCCCCTCTGTGCTGACAGTGTGGGCCTGCTCAGGATTCTCTTTTCTCCCTCCCTCCCTCTCTCTCTCTCTCTCTCTCTCTCTCTCTGAGCCTCATGCATACACGTTCTTTCTCCCCATCTTTCTTAAGATAAATAAATAAACATTTTTTTTAATTTAGAGAAATAAAGAAAAGAGACACAATCTTGTAAAGGAAAATATCTTCTTCTCCAAGTTATGGTGCATGTGGAATATACTACCTGTTACCCTATAGATCAAAAAAACAAAAACAAAAAACAAAACAAAAAAAGGTTATTAAATTTAAGCACAGGGCTGAGGTATTTGAATTTCAAAGAATGTCTGTGCTAAGCAGAAAAAAAAATTGTCCCAAGATTGAGAAGAGAGTTGATATAAATGATAACTGACAAAGTACAACCCAGTGGTCCTCAGACTTTGGGATTTTGTAGTTCAGCAAAATTTTTAAAGAGAAAATTGGAGGATTCAACATAGAATTGCCAGTTTTGTACTCAGCCAGGTATAGATACTCAAGAAATCAAGTCTACTATCCCCATTGTTTCATAGAGGAGATGGTATTTTAACACCAGGAAAAGAAAGATATAATCCCATAAAAAAGGACAATCCTGTTGAAACTGAATACATTTAGCTTTTTGAAAGCCTCACTCATGTTTTCTCACTTCTCCACGAGCTGATGGAAACTTTGGCATGAAGCTCTGGAGTGCCGAAATTAAACACGCATCAACTCCCACAGAATAGGCACAGTCCCATAAATGCTCAGCCCTAACCCAGATGTTGCCTTTTAGAATCTGCATGCAGTTTGAGAGGCCCTGAGATGAGGGGGTGACAGGGGATGGGGTGGGGGGAAGTCCTGTCTTGCCCTGGGGTCTTCCTTCCTTTGAGAACTGTCTTCTTCTCTTGAAACAGATGACGTCAAATGGGTCATCATTTGTGGTCTTCCCCAGCTGCCAGCAAGCTCTCTCTTTCCCCATCACCGACTTTCCCCACAAGGTTCTGATAAAAATCCAACACCACTGTCTAAGCAACTGGTTGCTGGGTTTCGGAGAACAGCCACATCGCGGTAGACACTAGCAGGTTTGGGGTTGAAGTGAAGGCAGCGCCCCACATGTTCTGCAACACCTCCTGATAACCCAGGGCCATACCCATGGCGCTCCACCCTGCATTGTTTCTTATAGGTCTATTTTATTTTTCACCGGCCTTCTAGGCTACTATTAATATGTAAGGAATGGAACAAAGTGGGAGGAAATGATATGAGGGGGGAGGTTGCCTTAGAGTCCACAAGAGTCGCGATATCATAGAATTCTGTGTTTTCCAAGTCACAAGGGATGGGAAAGTCTAAAGCTATGGCAGGCCATGAAAATCCCAGGAGGTGAGCAAGAGGGGAGCCAGAATGATCGCAAGGAGGGCAGTGAGGGTTCCAACCCCCGCTCCACTAGCCACGTGCCATTGGACACATCGCTTAACTTCACCAAACCTCAGCGTTCTCACCTAGAACAGAATACACTACCACCAGCCCCAAAGAGCCATGGCGAGGATCAGATGAATGAGGGACACAGAGCCTCTGGCACTGCACCTGGTCCCAAGTAGGGGCTCCTTTCTTTCCTTCCCTGGTTCCTTGGCTGTAGAGGAGGGAGTCTGGGCAGAGCACCCTTGTTAAAAGGTCAAGGGTGGTAAGGGGCGCCTGGGTGGCGCAGTCGGTTAAGCGTCCGACTTCAGCCAGGTCACGATCTCGCGGTGCGTGAGTTCGAGCCCCGCGTCAGGCTCTGGGCTGATGATGGCTCGGAGCCTGGAGCCTGTTTCCGATTCTGTGTCTCCCTCTCTCTCTGCCCCTCCCCCGTTCATGCTCTGTCTCTCTCTGTCCCAAAAATAAATAAAAAACGTTGAAAAAAAAAAAAAAAAAAAAAAAAAGGTCAAGGGTGGAATCTCGGCGGTCGTGAGAAAGATTCAATAACATCCCAAACAGCACACCCCAACAGCACACCCCTCAGACCAGCTGGCTTATGTGAGCAAGCTCTGTAGCCCTGAGTTGGCTTCACATAACTGCCAGGGATACGGAGAGGCCGCCGCCAGGCAGCGAAGGGAGCCTGTGTCAGGCTGGAGGGCGGGCAGCCGCTGCCCACGTGACCCGGCCCCACGCACCTGCCGCTGCGCTGCATACTTCGCACACAGGACCTCCTGGGAGGTGGGTGTTACGGGTCTATTAGGATCGTGCGTGTTGCAAGGCAAGAGGAGCAGGGAGGTTTGTAACTTGCCCAAAGTCATCAGCTGGGACCTGAGAGACTCGGCCTTCCAAGCAGGTTTGCCTTTGTTCGGTGCACTCTCTGTTGCCCCTGCCTAGGAAGGAGGAAGTACCGGAGAGAAATGGGCAGGACAGCCCTCTCTCCAGGCTGCTGCTCAAGGGGATGAACTCCTGAAACATTCCATGTGTGCTTCCCACAGTGCACCTCAGAGGTGGGGGTGGATGAGGGCATTATTTGGGGAGGGCACTATGTTCGGATGTAGAACCAAATGTAAGACGAGAGGGACAAATGCCATGGAAAGGGGGAGGGATGGAAAGGGAAGGCAGAATCTTTATCCCTCCCTCCCCCTCCCCCACCTCTTCACCCTCCCCCCACTTCCCTCCTCACTCTCCCCCCTCCCCTCCCCTTCACCCTTCCTCTTCCTCCTGTCTCTTCCTCCCCTCCCCCACCTCTCTATCTCTTCCTTCCCCCCTCCCTCCTCTTCCCTCCCCCATGCTCCCATCTCCTCACTCTTCCTCCCCCTCCTCCTCCCTCCCTTTTCCTCCCACCTCCTCACTCTTCCACCCCCTTCACAGGAACATCAAGGAGCCCAGCCCACCCCTGCTTCCTCCCTTCCCCCCTCCCTCCCCCCCCCCCCCCCAGCCAGGACGCTGGCTTCTCCTCACCAGTTGGCCCAAGGGAGCATTCTGCCACCTTCCATTGCCTCCATCAACTTACCTCTTCTAATAATTGCACATTTCCCTGAGGGAAATTCAAAGGCCAAAGAGAGATGCGATGATTCCCAGTCAATAACCCCTTGAGCAAGTTTCTCAAAAGGCTGCTTTCCTGACAGACTTGTAAGCCTTGTTTTCTGCCTTGCTTTAGAAAGGTCTATCACTCACCCTCCACTGGTAATGATCAGTCAGTTATCACTGAGTGTCACCTATGTGCCTGACACCGAGCTGTGCGCTTTACCTATATCATGGCATTTCATACTCAGAGTAATCCAGGGAGGCTCTCTACCCCCCCCCCATTATACAGAAAAAGAAACTGAGGCTCAGAGAAACAAAAGGATTTGCCCAAGGTCACATAGCCAGGGAGTCATGGAGGCAAACACTGAAAAGGTTCCTTAAGAGAAAGTCCCTACATGCTGTCATTAAAGTGTGTATAAGGTACCGGGGTGTATCGGCTAGACTCTTAAAATACAAGCAATAGAGACACATTCTAGCTCATGGAAGTGAAAGGCATTTTCCTGGCAATGTGCCTGGGGCCCAAATGATCAGCAGGATGGCTGGAGAAAGGGGCCCAGATTTTGGTGGGAGCCAGGACCACTTAGAGGACCTGATGTAAAAGGAACCTCCCCCACCCCCGATGGTCCCCAAGCTCCCCATTTTGGGAAGATGGTGGTTCTTCTCTTCTCCAGAAGATGCTTTCAAATGGCCATGCTTGCTCATGGGATGCCCTCCCAGCGCCCAGCTCACAGGCTCCAGATAGTTGGTGCCCCATTAGACAGCAGCTGATGGGGAAGAAATGACCAGACTTCCACCAGGAAGGTGACACCAAGGAGCGGACACGTACTGTGGCAGGGGCCCCATCAGAGCAGGTGCACAGAACAGGAGACACATAATCTGAGGCTTGAAGGGACAGCAGCAGTCCAATAACACCCTGTAGGGATAGGCTGTGTTCTGGGAGAGCCGGGCAGAGCCTGGCCTGAACCAGTGCTCCTCCCAGAAGCCCCAGAGGCAGGAACAATCACCACCCGCTGCCTAGGTGAGGAAACAGGCACAGCAAGCTTAGGTGTCTCCCCCAAGGCCTCACGGTTACAAGTGGCAGAGTCAGAATTCAGTCCAGGCCTGGCTGACTCCAGAAACCGAGCTCTTAACCGCTCTGCTAGCAAATAATGCCCCACTATTACAGAGCACTACGCATGTCAAAGTGCTCCCAGATCTATTATCTCTGTTCACGCTCGCAGCAACCCTGCAACGTGGATAGGGCACGTGTGAGTATGCTCATTTCCCAGTCAAGCAAATGGGGCCCAGAGATGTTCAGTGACCCGCCCAAGGTCACACAGCCAATTAACAGAAGGGCCAAGCGTGCTGCCCTCAACTCAGCTCCCTCTCCGTTGCTGCATATGCTCAGAGGGTCCCGATGCCCAGGGACAGGGACCACAGTCCAATTAAGAGAGAGTTAGGGTGAGCCACACATTTTCAGACTCTGGCATCTAATTCCCAGGCAGGCTACCTGGCCCCTCGCCCCACGCAAGCACCTGAGGACCATCCACTGCCCGGTGCCCTGCCGTCTCTGAGTCTGGGCACAATTAAACACAAATGAGGAATTGTAGCCTAACAAATTAGCAACAGGTAAAAGCAATCAAGCCATCTGTTGCCTCCCACCACTGCCATCGCCTAATCCCCCTTCTCGGCGGCGTCCCCAGCTCCGTGCTCAAACACAAATTAATATACTGGCCTTTGCATATGTATTTATGGCTTCAGGTGGGGAGAGAGCCGCAGGAGCAGGTGGCGAGAAGGCAGTCGCTGGAGATGCTCTGCTCATGCAAATGTCCTTAGTAAGGGAGGGAAGTCAGCCGAAGGGCAAGTGGGATGGGCATCGAGAAGGCAGACGATGGGCCCAGAATGGCCAATTACAGAGAGGAGGGCCCATCCCAGTTCTCCTGGGATGTATCTCCCCACACCCTGCTGGTTCCCTCCAATGTCCTGATCACTCTAGAAATGCTGAGGCAAGGAGCGGACACGTGATGTCCCATGGTCAGCAGGAGGCAAGGATGGACCAGGAAGGAGCCGGAGGCAGCACCGATGGCCACCTGCCTAGAAGCTAGTCTTGTCCACACCTCTGGGTCTCAAGTGTTGCAGGTCTCCAAGATGTGTGAGTGCTCCAGCTGAGTTCAACCCGAGAATGAGTACTCATATGAATAGCAGCTGGTATCTACCCAGTGCTCACCTCATGCAAATCCTTTGCTGCTTTGCCCTCACAGCAACCCTGTGACATAGATGTTACTATCCCCAGCTTGCAAATGAAGAAATAGAAGGTGCAGGGAGCTTAAATTCAATGATTTGTCAACAGGTGCTTAGGGTGGACCTCAGCTGGCTCCCAGGCTGCAGGTGAGCACCTGTGAGGCAAAGGTGTGCCAGACAGAGCTGGTCTGTATCCTCGCGGCAGGGTCAGAATAGCCACAAGTGCAGCCCAAAGGATGAAGAGGAACCATCCAGAAGTGGAGGGAGGGTATCCCAGGAAGAGGAGACGGCATATGCAAAGGCCTTGCACAGGGAAAGAACTTGGGGTCGGGGTCAGGATAGCTGGGATCTGTGCAGGCAAGGGCACCGCAGGAGGCAAGGTAGGGATAGAGGCAGACCCAGAGCAGGCAGGGCCTTGGAAGCTCTAGAAGTTCCGATTTTCTCATAAATGTGACAGGAAGCTGCTGCCAAAGGTCACCTGGGTCTGTTAGACACCAAAGATGGAGTCTTTACACCTTCTCATGCTGTCCCCTCCCACCCCGTGCTGCGCCCTCTACAGGAGTGGCAGGAAATGACCAGTTACCTCCTTGGTCACAGAGTGGGGCAGAATGAGGGCATTGGGGATCCCCCGTCTGGGGTTATCTTCTTCTAGTCACACATGGGCTGTGCTGCACTGGACCAATGTCCTTCTGATTTTTTTTAATGTTTATTTATTTTTGAGAGAGAGAGACAGACAGACAGACAGAGTGTGAGCGGGGAAGGGTCAGAGAGAGAGGGACACACAGAATCCGAAGCAAGCTCCAGGCTCCGAGCTGTCAGCACAGAGCCTGATGCGGGGCTCGAACTCACGGAGTGTGAGATCATGACCTGAGCCGAAGTTGGACACTCAACCAACTGAGCCACCCAGGCCCCCCAATATCCTTCTGATTATACAGTCCCAAGTTACCTGGGATGGGGCCAGCAACGGAGGAAGCAGTCCCCTGAACAAGGCCCCCAGGACCACTGGAAGGACCACCTCAGGCTTGCAAGGCACATGTCTAACCGTCCAGGAATCCCTCTGGGGGTGAGAGGGACAGAGAGAGGTCTGAGCCTCTATGCCTGTGAGCTCACAGTGGGACAGGGTCTACGAGTGGTCCCAGTTCAGGTAGTGGGCGTAGCCAGACTCGACCCTTACTGGCAGCATGACCTGGAACAAGCTTCTGAACCTCACTGTGCCTTTGTTTCCCCACCTGGAAATAGAACAAAGCATCTCTCTCGTGGAGGGGTGGTAAGGATGGTCGGCCATCAAGCACTCAGCCTGGGGTCTGCACTTAGTAGGTGCTCAGCCAATGCACAACGACACAATTATGAACCTGATCTGCTTCTAGGCCACTCCTCTCTCCAGCCACTTAGCATTAACCCTGTACCTCCCACTGTCCCAGAGCTTTGTGCATCTGAAGTTTCAAATCCCTTGTTAAAAATAAGCTTAAAAAAAAAAGCCAGAAGAGGAGGTGAGGTAAGGGGGAGGAGCGGGGAAGAGGGAGAGAGAAGGAAGGAGTTTTTATCACCTGAAGCCAGACCTCCCATTCTGCTGGTGGCCAAGGACAGCCCTGCCCATGGCCTCTCTTGCTGCAAAGCATTGGGCTCTTCGAGGGTGGGAAACCAGGAAGGAGCTCTCACCTTCCTCCTGGGCTCACAGGAATGCCTCAGGTGGGTCCAGGCTGTGCCAGACAGGCTGGGCAGGCACGTAACTGGTGGGGAGGGCACAGGAGGGTGGTCGGCCCCAGCCAAAGGCCAGATGGAGCGGGGAGACCAGTCCAGTGTTGGTTGTGTTGTTGGACCTGAGTCCTCACCCATGATTCTGGCCTGGCGCACATATCCTTCGGCCTCCATCACTATGCCTGTGAAATGGGCTTCTGGTGGGTCCCATGTATAGCACACAGTAGGTCTCCTTGAGTGATGCTTCTCATCAATGCTGCACTCTCTGCAGGCAAAATGGCGGAATGAAGGGCTCAGACATCCAGACACCAAGCCTGCTGTCTACCCCGAGCCCACCAGGCTGTCCTTCCTCTCTTTTTCCCTAGAGGCACCTTCCTGGCTACAGACTACTCAGCTGGGCTCTCATGCCATCATTCCCTCTCTCTCTCCCTGTCCTGGCCCCCTAGCCCTTGCCGGCCTCCCCATCATCTTTTTCCCCAGCCGCCCCAGCTGCAACCTCACAGGCCTCCCTGGTTCCAGCCACCCCCGGTCCCACCTCATACACACCTGTAGGTCTACTTCCAGAAGCCCAGTTCTGGTTATCCCCATCCTCTGTGCCAGGCTCGGCCACACTGCCCACCTCTTGGCAGTTGAGGCCAGCCACATTCTGGTGCCCCTGGCCAACGCAATGACCAGCACAGCTCCTGGTACAAAGCTGGCACTCAGCCGACAATGGCTAACCTCCCTCACTCCATCCTCCCCCTACTGGGCCATGCTGCCCTTCCCGAGACCCAACCTACCCTATCCTGCCTCTGTTTCACGCAAGCCATCCCTCCCACCTGGAAGGCCCATCACTCTTCGGTGTGTCCAGATAACATGCTGGATTCTTCCAGAATCCTACCAGCCAGAACACTCTCTCCCTCTGCTGTGCAGAATTTGGACTCTTTGTCCTAGGTCCCAGCAAAGTCCACTTCTAATGGGGTTATTCGCACCAATGGGTAATGTTCTAAGTGAGCAGTGAAGTCTGTACCTGCACCAGAATGTTAGCTCTCACGCAGGTGCCAATGAGAAAGATTCCCGGGAACGGAGTGTGAGCTGGGGCTACGCCAGGGTGCTCACAGGATGTGTGGTGTGAATTGTCGGGAGTGTAGACTTGAGGGGCAGAAATTATCGTGTGCGTGTGCACCACAGTCCACAAGTGTGCATATGGGACCCTTAGGGCACAGGAGTCCCTGTACCAAAGCCAGCACATAGACCTCTCTCTCTCTCTCTCTCTCTCACACACACACACACAGCACACAGACATCTTGTAAATCTTCACATTCTTAAACCCGATGATTGGTAAAAATAAATCAACACATACAGAAATGATGCTCAGCTGTGCCTGACAGGTATCGGTCCTGCTGGGCACATCTTAATGCTTCTAGTAACTGAATAATAAAATAATAAATACTGACAACCTGCTCTGCCCTTTCCAGCATGTTCTTCACAATCATGACCTCACGGGGTCCTCACAGTCTGGTCCCACCCTTCGGGCATGGAGGGCAGTGAGCGCAGTCTGTGTGAGGCAGGACTGGGGCTCGGGCCCCCCTCTTTGGGCTCTGATCCCAACCCCCTGAAGGCAGTAGCCATGCAGGACTCTGCATCTTCAGGAACTGGGGCTGTTGGGGAACTGAAAGTAGAGCTCCTCTAAGCCTGAAGATCTGTGCTTCCTTCTTCTGTGAGACAAGAAACAGGACTATTCCATTCAGGTTAAGTAATGGGGGGTACGGACCTCACACGTCCGCTCTCAAGGCTCAGCTCAGAACAGCTTCCTCCAAGGAACCTTTTCTGAACAGCTCCCCTGACCCCCAGACTCCAGTGTGTTCCTGTAGCTCCAGAGCCCAGCGGGTGGCATGGGGCCTGTTTGCACTTCTGGTCACTTGTCCTCCTGCAGCAGCCTTTGAGCTTTAATGGCAGGGACAGGGTCTCGTTCACCTCGGCATCCCAGTGCCTGGCACATCTTAGACATTTACTGAGCCTATGAGTGAAGGAGAGAGTGAGGGAGTGAGTGAATGGGTGAGTGAAGGAAGGAAGGAAGGAAGGAAGGGAGGAAGGAAGGGAGGAGGAGGGAGGGAGGGAGGGACAAGGATTAGCCCAGGACACACAGCAACTCTGTGCACAGCTATGTTAATAGAAGCAAAGCCCACCACATGTGCGCATATGGGGAGAGGGAGGAGGAGAAAGAATGTGCTAGAAAGAGGGTACAGGAGCCTGACCCCATCCGCATTTCTTCAACCTGGCCGCTCTCCCAAGAAGGTACTGGTTATGAAGGAGGACAGAATATGGGAACCCAGTAGGGATAAAAGTTCCTCTGCCTTCAGTTTGGTCCAGAGAAGGGGACCCAGCCTTCAGCCCAGGTGACTCCTGAGCCCCAGGAGCGCTCAGCCTTGGGTGACAAAGCCAGGCTTCTCTGTCACCATGCTTGCCAGGGAGCAGGGGTCCGTCCTGCAGCACTTGCCCCAGCACTGCCTGCACCCATCACCCCAGGCGGTTTTCTTCCTCCAGCACTCATATCTACAGGAGTTTGGGGGAGTCATCTCAGAAAGAATCGCCCCTCTGCAAACCCCACGGAGCCTGGAGAAGTTTCCCTCCCATCCTGTCGGTGGCCAGTAGCCAACTGTGAGCCAGTTCATTAATATTAATGTTAATAATCTCCTACATTTGCTTCACGCTTTCCCGCTTACAAAGCACTTTCAGATCTGTCATCTCATCGGCTCCTCCTCGCCACCAGCCTGGTAGGTCAGCAGGGGCAGCGATTACCAAGCCCATTGTCCCCTGGAGAGAGCTAAGACCCAGGACGAGGAGGGGTCCGCCCAAGGCTGTCACGACAGGACAGCCTGCGGGAGAGCTGCTGGGAGGAGCAGAGGCCAGGCGCCCTGACCCCTGACCCCAGGACGGTGCTTACCTTCTCCCTGCAGTCAGCCCCTTTCTTCACTCACCTCACCGTGTCAACGTCAGCATCATCTCCGCCTGGTTCAGGGGACCTGTTCTCAGCCATTACAAAGACAGGCTTAAAATAAACAAGAAAGCCAGGCTTCAGCCATCTGCTAAAATGGTAAAATGACCCGCCAGCAATTTGCCGAGTGACCTTGGGCCAGAAGCTTCCTTCTCTGGGCCTCCGTTTCCTTGGGTGTTGAGCATGAGGGCTGGCCTCTTGGCTTCCTCCCACCCCCGCCCCCGTGAGTTGGGGACTGCTGAGATCTGAAGGGCCTGCCCTGTGTGTCTGGCTGAGACCCCCACCCCCCAGCATTCTGGAGGGGGAGGACAGCCACCTCTCCTGGGCAATGGCCACCAGGGGAGAGAGCTAGGAAGTAACAGAGTGTTCCGGGGGCCCTCCTAAGGATGGGGCCAGAGTTAACCGAAAGCTCTAATCTGTATCTTCTCTATGACAAGCATCTTACATTATCAACCTGCCTCAAAATAGCCCTATCAGACAGGCACTTTGCTCATTCTTTCCACGAGAAATGTGAAAGATTAAATAAAGCATGTTTAGATGGGAAACAGAGTTCAGAGAAGTTACTTGACTTGCCCCAAACCCCACAGCAAACAGCAGAGGCAGTTTCCAAACCTGGATCTGGTCTGATTTCTCAGTCCCAAATGCTAAGGATCCAGAGGGTGGGATGGGAAGGGTGCTCATGGAGCTCCTCCTTGCTCCTTTCCTGCCTGCCTCCCCTCCCATCTCCTCTCTTCCCCCCTGCTTCCCCTGGAGGCTCAGCCCTAGGCGGAGCCTCCTCTGCTGCCTCAGCTCCCCTGTCATCTCAGCCCAGGCTGAGATTTATGGATCTCACTTCAAGGATTTTTCTTTAATAATAACATTTATAATCATTTTAGAAATTAAGAGCTGAGGATGCAAAGCATTTTAATTAAAATAATCCGCAGTTGATAATTATAGGACTCTCTTAGCTGGAACCATCTTCTCTCAATCTGTCACACTCCCCGAGGAAGGCAGGCGACGATAACTGCGAGCACTTGAGCGAGGCTGGTACCTGTGTGTGGTAGAGTGGCCCAGGGGTCACTCTCAGAGGCTGCCTGTCGGGAAGGTGGGCTTGGGGTGAGCCGGCCAGGAAGAGAGCTGGGGTTAGTCCCCTGTGATCCAGGCAAAGCTGGTTTCCCAGTGGGCTCAGCGGGGTCGAGGCCTCAGGCGCGGAGGGATACAGGAAGGCCATGTAGTGAGAAGTAGAGCCCTAACTCCCCGGACCACCCTCCCTGAGCCACCTGCACTGTCCTGCCCTCTGTGGTCAGGAGAGGGCAGCGAAGGCCACCGAATGCAGACCCGAAGCCTGGACTGGGAGATGGGGCATAAAGGACAGGAGAGGAGCCCGGCTTGGTAGGGGTGGGCACCAACAAGTCAAGAAAGCCCCATCCCACACCCGCCGCTAAGACACCATCTGCCCAGCCCTGGCCCCACTGCTGCCTGTAGGAGACGCCGGAGAATGAGACACACCCCTTCCCCTTAGGAGCTCACACTCCTGCCCATGATAAATGTGCGAACCAGCCACAAGAGAAAGCGATTGATGACTAGACCGAAGCTGCAGCAGTGGGGCCAGACATCGAGTCTGCGTGTGAGGCTAGCAGAGAGGCTTTCACAAGGAAACGGATGCCTGGGCAGGGTTGTGAAGGATGAACAGGAGTGCGGCCCCAATGACAATCACAACCACTAGGATTTCCTGACTATTTATCGGGCGCCAGCTACTTGCTGCACAGTGCAGCATCTCATTCAAACTTCACAACGAGTCTGAATGATCAGTGTTATGGGAAGCACCTCTGTTGTCTTCCAGGTAAAGAAACAGGCTTGGAGAGGTTGTGCCCTGTGTTGGAGGCCTCCACAGAGAGGTGGAGTTAGGCTTGAACCCCAAACCATGCATGCCAGCCCCTGTGCTTAGCCCGTGGGCTCCGGGGCACTCTAGGATAACAGACTTCTGCGAAGGACACTTCCCCAGAGGAGGGAACATGTACAGGGGGTCCGGGATTCAAAGCAGGTGACAGGAACTGGTAAGATAGGAGGTCAGAGCAATGGGTGGTTGTTACCCTGCCAGATCAGTTTTGGGAAACCTTAACCAAATGACTTCTCTCTGTGGGCCTTAGTTTCCCCATCAATACATCTAGGGTGGGGCTCTCTCTAGAAACCCTTCTGGCTTGAGGGATCTTCAGCTTCTGGGCCCACAGCTGTATCTCAAGCTCTGGACAGAGTGCCCCACCCCTCTCCCAACCCTCAGCCTTAAGGAGGAGAAGGGGGTGCCGGGGAGATGCTCCCCACAGGGCTCCATGTCAGATCCACTTAGACTAAAAATCTGATGGGTGTGGGGGTTCTGGTAGTGGCCTCAGAGAGACCTCCCTCGGGCCGGTGAATGCCTCTGTTTCCCCTTGGGAAAAATGAGAGACATAGGACCCGTCAGCCAGGGAGAGTGCTTGGACCTTTCTGCCAAGAAGGGATGGCTGCCCTGGCAGCTGAGGCCAGACCTGACTGGCTCCCTCTGTGGCCCACGAAGCTTCCCTCCCCACTGCCTCCCCAGGCAGTGGACAGGGACCAGAAGAGGATTATGCAGACTCACTCATGGATAAAATTGGTTCTCAGCCTGAGGAGCCGCAAGGGGGGGGGGGATTCAGTATGAACATCTCAGAGGCCCCGGGGCTAGCACACTGGCAGCGAGGTGGCCTGGCAGGGGGGTGGTTGCTGCAAGTCCAGGGCATGACATCAGGGCTGCCTTCCATCCCAATAATTACATCTCAGGCAGTTTCCCAGTAGGTACCTGCTCTGTGCCCTCCAGAGGGTAGACATTGGCTGGAATCACTGAGAATAAACTTTGGCCAGCAAGACCCTGGGCTTCTGGGGAACAGTGCTGGGTGGTCAGTAGAGGGTACACTTGGTTTACAAGGCTCCAGGCTTTAGACAGGGATGAATGAAGTGAAGGCTTGGAAGGAGAGGGGAGTCACCCAGAAAGCCCACCCTTCTAAATTCTGCCCAGCAAAGCACACCCTTCACGTCATTTCCTAAAATAGTGGCCTCTCTGGATGGGGAATTTCCCTCCCCCACTCATCCCCCCACCTTCAGAGAACACTGGAGGCCAAGGTGATTTCAGTAACAGAGTTTAATTGCAGCTAAAAATAATGGAGCAACCCACATCTCATTTCCTGTACTTTATGACTACACGCACCCCAAATGGGATGGGTGGGGTCAGCAAAAACTCAGGAGAACTAGAAAATATTTAGATGCAATAGAGTAAGTGAAAGTAAATGAATGGCAAGATGAAGAAAGAAAGATGATGAAAGAAAGTAAATGAATGGCAGATACTGGATTCCGAATGATGGTTATTTTGGATGGAGGAAGGCAGACAGATGGTATGGGCAAGAGGAAGTCATACAATTAAGTAGTGACCATTATCAAGGTATTAGCTTTTATGTTGGGTGATGGATTTATAATAAGTATTATATTTTTAACGTGAATGAATGAATGAAAAGCAGGACCAAACATGGACCAATGAGGAGAACATAACAAAGACTGTAATTATTCAAATTCTGAATATCTGAGCTTCCAAAAAAAATTGGGGAAAATATTTTTTAAAAAAAACATGAATTCTGAGATTGGACTGTATGACCTTGGCTTCCTGGGCACCTGGATCTCTGAGCCTCTCTGGCTTTCCAAGAAGAGTCAAAGCCCAGATTATCCAGAAAATTTCCTCTTTTTGAAGCAGTACCCAGCATGGTTCCCTTAGTGCCCTGAAATCACAGGGGGAAAAATTAATTTTAATTAAAAAAAAAGATTATCCAACATACTGAAGGCCAAATGGTGTCTGCTCCTCTAGGACCCAAGGGACCATAGCTCCAGGAGAGGCTGAGGCCAAGGGTACTGAATGTGATTTGGGGAGGGGTCAGGGCCAATGGAGCCCAAGGGCCTATCCACCTCAATTTTCTCACTGCACTTCAGCATTCCTGCCCTGGGAGTCTTGGCCCCAACTTGGGTCTCAGTGGGCTGAGTTTCCTTACCACTGCCATCCCCCTCTCCAAGATTAGGACAGGGGGAATTGGCCTTCTCCCAACCTCTGTCTCCATCTCTCTCTTGTCCTCCCCTCCCAGCTCTCCTGCTCCCATCCAGGATATTTCTATAAGGAAGGATCCCTGTGGGCCCTGGGCTGTCAAACTCATTGTATTATCCTTCCTTGGGGTGTCCAGAGATATGGGTGCTCCAGAGAAGCTTCTCTACTTTCCAGAGCAGCAGGAGGGCAGACTTCCCACCATCCCAGTCAGGCAGAGGCTCTGGCCCCTTGCCTCAAAGCCCCCAGGGAAGCAGCAGAGATGGGGGGACCCTGATGCCCCCTCCTTGTTCAAACAGCTCTATCTCTATCTTGCACGTCATAAGCTCTTAAGTCTGAGTAAACTTCCATGGTTCATGTCAGTGAGGTGTCCCGTGCCAGTCTTCCAGGCTACAGTGGGCAGAGCTGAGAGAGCCAATGCTTTTGCAGATGGGGAAGACAGGAAGGCCAGCTCAGAGGCTGAAGCTTGGGAGGGGATGGGGTGAATATCTGGGCCTAACAAGTTCTACATGTAATACTCCTGCACAGCACCCCTCATGCCCTTGACAGTGCTTTGAGGGCTGAGGGTCACTTGGATATGTGGCTCGTGGCTCAGTGTTCTCAGTCCCCACTTTGCAAGGATGGCTGTAAGAAGACAGGTTCACGATACTTGTGGAAGACAGAGACTGACCTAGAGCCCAGTTCTCCCAATTCCCAGGCTGGAGATCTCTCGGGCCACTATGCCAGCATCCCTGCCTCCATGAGGCCATGGGAACGGGGGCTGCCTAGACTGTAGGAAGGCTCCCTCTACTTTCCACTGTGGGAAGGCCGCACCAGGGAAGGGGGTCTGACAGGGTAAGGACCAAGGACAGTGGCCGCAGAAGGCTTTGGTGTAGTCTAAGAAAGCCCCTGGTAGCAAGACTCCTGAAAAAATATCAGAGAGAAGATAGGGTGTGATCTTGGCTCTGTCTGTTTTTAGCTGTGGCACCCAGGCCTGGCCGTTTACCTTCTCTGAGTTTCAGGGTCCCCCTGTGCAAAATGAGATTTTCATTATTCATCCTCCTGCCTCACAGAACCACATTGAGAATTAAATGTGATATGACAGGTTGCAAAAGAGTCTCCTAAATGACGCTGGTCAACTCTAAGAGCTAACCCTTTCTTCTTGATGTTGTCCAACAGAGGGCAGAAGAGAAGGCAGTCCCAGTCAGTGGGGGTGCTCGGGGCTAGGAGATTCTGCGAACATGCACTGAGCGAACATGCACTGTGCCAGCCGCTGGGCTGGGCGCCAGGGACAGAGGGGTTAAGTTGATCAGTGTGGCCCCTGCTTTCTTGGAGCTTAGGCTCTAATTCAGTGACCCTCAGCCATGGGTGTGCCATAGGATCTTCTGGAGGGGGTGATGAAAACATCAGCACTCAAGCCTCATTCCAGACTGACTGAAACTGAATCTGTATTTTTTTAAGCTCCCAAGCAATTCTCATCTGCAGCCAGAATGAGACAAGAAAATCAGCAATTACAGTATATTCTCATCCTTGCTGTGCTCAATAAAGTACAGGGAGAACCTTGGAAAGGTGCCTAAGTCAGATTTTTGGTGGTGGTGGTGGTGGTGGTAGGGGAGGCACAGGGAAGGCTTTCCGGAAAAAATGACAGATGACCCCTAGCAATATGATGGCAAGTTGGAAGAAAGAAGGCAGTCCTGTGGACCAAGTCCAGAGGGTGAGGGGAAAGTGCATGAGATAAGGCTGGAAGAGGCAGCCAGGGCCAGATCACAGAGGCACATTTGCCCTATGAGGGAGTTGCACAGACCCCAAAGGCAATGAGAACACTGGAAAATTTTAAGCTAGGGAGTGACATGATCAGATGCCTGCTGTCTGCCTAGGGAGTGTATGGTGTTCATCTGGGTGGCAAAGAGTTCCCAGCAAGATGGGGATGAGGACCTCTCTGCTACTATGGGGAGGGCAGAAGCTCTCCCCAGGGCCACTGGGTGCTCCCAGTTTAATCTGAGTTCCACGGTGCATTAGCGAGGGGCTCCTGGGCCAGCCAAGTCCCTGGTACTAATCGGCCACTGAAGCGAGATCGATGGCAACTGCATTGATCTTGCCTCTCTTTGGTTCCTTAAAGAGCTTATTGACCAGAGAGCCTCAGGGGGCTGGGACGCGAGGCAGAAACCTGAGACTCATCCAAATGCGGGAGGAAAGCAAAGAAGAAGAATGTGAGGAGCGGGCCCCTCCCTGGCCTCTGCCACCTCCCCCAGTCTCACACTCATTGGGGACTTGTAGCCCCACCCCCACCCTCCAGTGGTTGTTTTCCCATTCAAAGATCAAGCCCCTCCTCCCTTCTCCCCCCACCCTGCCCCCACACACCAGGTTCTGGCCACACAGAAAGGCCTTCTCTTTTCTGCTCCTCTGCCTCTAGGTATGTTGTTCTCTGTGTCAAGGATGTGATCTCTACCTCCATTTCTCCATTCTGACCTACCCCTTCTTCCAGGTCCAGCTCAAATATCACCTCCCCTGACAAGCCCCACTCTCCCACCCCAGGCCTAACCTCATCTCTAAAGCAAGAATCAGGTCTTCTGAACATCCACAGCAGCTGATACTTAGCCATATGTGCAACACGGGTCACACTTTTTACAACCATTTACTGTATCCCTCTCCCCAGAATGTAAGCTCCTCAAAGATAGTGACCTTGCCATTCACCTTTGCATCCCTAGCACAGCATTCCAGCCCAGTGAAGCGTTCTGGAATGAATGTTGAACAAACGAATGAAGGAATAAATGAATGCTCTAAAATGTCCTAAGGACTTCCTTCCTTAACCCTACCCCAGCACAGCCCCCTGAGGGTAGCAGATAGTAGAGACTGTGCTTAATTGAACATGGATGGCCATGCCTTGGGTCTAGACCCTGAAATATTAGAGTTGAATGGACACTGGTGTCTTACTATCATCAAGTTCAATCTCCAGTTTTACAGTTGAGGTCCCAGGTCCAAAGACAGGATATGGCTCCCTCAAATTTCACAAAAGCAGGTGGCAGGCCCAGGACCTTCCAGATGGTGCTTTATTTGGATCTGGCAGTGGGGTCATTAGAATGACATTGGCATTGGCAGTGGGAATGACCTCCAGACATTCCCATCCATTACTGACTTCTTGTGACATCCTTGGTCTCTTCCACTGGGTCTGGCTGATAAGATATCTGTTATCTGGGGTACAGCAAGGAAGTTCCCAGAAGACCAAAGTTCTTTATTATCTTGACTCATTATGTGACCAAAGGACAAGTCACTTCCTGCCTACAGGCCTCAGTTTCCCAATTATTAAAATGGAGGCAAAGATTCTCTGTCTTTTCTCTCCTGGCCTTAGGAGAGGTGACACCTGCCATTCTTTGAAAATCATCATCAGAAGGTCATGGCATCTGATATCAATGAGAAAGGGCAAGAGAGCCCAGGGTCCGGGAACTCAAGGTGGGGAACATAGCCTGTTTTTGTTTGTTCACTTTTTGTTGAAATATAACACACACACACAGAGAAATGCACTTATCGTAAGTGTGAAGCCTAATGAGATGTTCACAATGGAACCATCTATGTAACCGATATTAAGACCAAGAAACAGAACCTCCCTGGCCCCTGAGAAGCTTCCTTGGGCTTCTTCTACTCACTGCCACCCAAGTCCCTCATGCCGTCTTCAAACACCATAGATTAACTATGCCTCTTTCTGTACCTTGTATAAATGGAAACCTACACTATGTCCTCCTGGGTGTACGCCTTCTTTTATGTAACGTTGTTATTCTGAAACTCATCCATAATGTTGCATGTCATTGTTGAGTGCCCCTTCTCATTGTTAGGTAGTATTCCATTGTGTGAACATACTATAATTTATTTATCCACTCTATTGTTGAAGGGCATTTGGGTAGTTTCCAGTTTGGAGCTATTACAAATAGTGTTAAAATAGCCTGTTTTTAATATTTTAAACAATCATTTTAGAAGACAGATGCTTAAAAACAGCCAAGAAGAAAATAATTTTTCACTTATTCCCTCATTTGATAAATAGCTATTAAGCACCTACTATGCCCTGGAACAATCTTTTCCCTTCCTCTCTTGAGCTTAGCCTTTATAGACTAGGTGATATCCCATCTCTTCTAGAAAGTCTTTTGTGGTTGCTCCTAATTCACAGTGTCCTCCATCCTCCTCTGAAGCCCCAACCTGGGTCTTCCAAGAACACACAATAGACATTGAGCTCACATGCTGGCCCGGTCCCTGCTCCTTCTCTGTGCTCATTTTCAGGTGGGCGTTCCTGAAGAGCGAGTGCTGGGTCTCCTGTTTCTCAGCTTTCCACAATACCATGCACAATATTAGGCATATTACTGAACTCACCAAACAGGAATTGAACTTCACTATATCTCAGTTATAGGAAGGTAGTATGAATAAATGAAGATCTTCACTCTCTATCCACACCCATAAGGAAACAAAAAAAAAATATGCAGAACATGGGCAAAACCCATAGATGGCAATGGATGGGGCAATGCATTGCATTAGTCTTGAAAGTCAAAATGAAATAGATTCTAAAGCATGGGCTGCTATGGTTTATCTTTACTTCTCTTTCCACTCATTGGTGCAAATAATCAGAAATTGTTTGGTAGACACAAAAGTTTTGGATGGGGGGCAAAATTCAGCACCATGACAGTTGTCTTGACTGTTCTCAGGAAACAACAACAAAGTCTTCTAGAAAGGTTCCCTACTTCAGTGGAGTTTTAGAATAGTTCCCATTCCACTTTCATTTTCCTACAGACTCCTACTAATCTTTACATCCCACCTAGTGAAGTTGAAAAACATAGTCTTTTTTTAAAAAAACTTTTTAAATGTTTATTTATTTTTGAGAGAGAGACAGAGACAGAGTGCACGCAGGAGAGGGGCAGAGAGAGAGGGAGACGCCGAATCTGAAGCAGGCTCCAGGCTCTGAGCTGTCAGCACAGAGCCCAACGCGGGGCTCGAACCCACGAACCGTGAGATCGTGACCTGAGCTGAAGTTGGACACTTAACTGACTGAGCCACCCAGGCACCCCTGAAAAAATAGTCTTTAAAACCAGATAGACTTGGGACTCAAATTCTAACACTATCACTTGCTAGTGTAACTTCGAGGAAATTACTTAATCTCTTGGAACCTGAATGTATTTTATTTATAAATGGTGATTATAGGGGCGGCTGGGTGGCTCAGTCGGTTAAGCGCCCGACTTCGGTTCAGGTCGTGATCTCACGGTTCATGAGTTTGAGCCCCACGTCAGACTCTGTGCTGACAGCTCAGAGCCTGGAGCCTGCTTCAGATTCTGTGTCTCCCTCTCTCTTTGACCCTTCCCTGCTCATTCTCTGTCTCTGTCTCTGTCTCTCAAAAATAAATAAACGTTTATAAATGGTGATTACAATGCTTCTTTGTTTAAGATATATTTTTAGGTCTAAAATTTGCATTTTTGTAGAGATTATTATTATTGTTGTCGTTTTTTGCTGAGATTAGTTCTATGTTTGCATTCATTGTGAGCATACTTTCTTTACATCCTTGAGGACAATTATAAAAGCTGCTTTAAAATCTTTGTCTGTTAATTGCAAACCATGGATCATTTTAGGATTCATCTCCATTGATTATCTCCTATGGGATTATCTCATTTCTTGTTGCTTTTTACATCAACAATTTTGGACCGTATACTGGATATTGTAGATAATGAAGTTGTAGAGACTTTGGATTCTTCGTGTGGTTATGAAGAGTATTTGGTTCTTTTCTTTATTTAACTTAGTAGGTAACCTGAATGAACTGTCCTCTGCAAAGCTGTCACCCCTTTAATGAATTGCAGCTGAAATTTCTGTTCAGTTCCTTATAAGCTCTGCTGGGCAACTTGACTGCTATCCTATACATGCATTGATTCAGGGGGTCAGCAGTATTTTCAGGCAGAGTTTACACTCAGAATCTGGGGTTCCCCTATCTGGTTCCTGAGTTTCCTCCTTCATTTTCCACCTGCCACAGTCGCCTTGAAATCTATTCCCTCCATCTTCAAACCAGTATGACTGCAGGATTCTCTCCAAGTTTTAGCCGTCCAGCATGGGAGGACAAGGGCTTGCCCTCAGGCTAAACTTGCAAAAACTGAGAAATTCACTCGGTGCCATCCTCTTCTCCCAAGTGTCCATAATCTCCCCGGCCCCTTGACTCTGAAATTTGTCTGCTTTTGAGTCGCTCTCCTTCTGAAAACTATTTTTTAATATTTTGCTCAGAATTTATAGTTGTTATCTGTGGGGCGGTCAGTCTATTAAGAGCTACTCAGCCAGGATCAGTGGCAGAAAAGCCTATAATACCTCTCTGAAGAGCTGTGTTGAGGGTTGTATGTGATAACGTCTATGAGATGCTCATAGTTGCTCAATAAATGTTGCCTCCCCATACTGCAAGTCCCAAGCTTCAGCTTTTATGCCTGAGATCATCATTCTGTAAATACAGGGTTTGTTCTTCTTGAAGGTCTTTCATCTATATTGTATCATTCTATGCTCACAAAATCTCTAAAGGATCTGCAGGATAGGCAATATTCCTCCTCTTTATAGGTGAGAGAACTAAGGCTCAGAGGAGTTATGGACCTGCCCAAGGCCACATAGTTCATTGGTAGCAGAAGCTGGACCAGTCCCCACATTTACTGATGTCTCCCTCCATCAGTATCTGTTGACAGCATGCATTACAAACCCAGATAAGTTTTGGGGGGGATTTATCACACACTCCCAGGCCCTTTTCTACACAGGAATCCTGGGGTTATGGATGGGTGTGTCTTCCCCAGGCCCAGCCTCACCCCAGAAGTGAAGTCCTGCAAATGGCAGGGGTCAAGCACTGATGGGTGCGAACACCCTGGTGAGTTTATGCTAAGTGCCTCTGAGGATCCCTGCATTTATCCTAAGTCCAGACCGGGAACAGTGTGTGGTTATAGTGTCAACATACAGCCCGGCCGCCCACAAATTGTGTGCCTTGGGGTATTAAACCCATTTTCCTAACTCTTTAAATGGGAAAAATACCTACTTTGCCAGCTCTGTGGGTTTATTGTAGTCACTGAGGTTATGTGAAGAACGTAAGAGTACCTTGTAAACCAACGGTGTGTGCTTGTAAGGTTGCATGTATATAAGACAGTGCTGCCGTGATCCTTAAGACCCCACCACTCAGAGAGACACAGGACTCCTCCCTCGCTGCCACACACTGACATGAGTCTGAATGCCTGAGGTGAACCCACTCAAGGGGAAGGTTATGGGCACCTGGATGGCTCAGCAGGTTGAACATCTGATTCTTGGTTTCAGCTCAGGTCATGATCTCATGGTTCATGAGTTTGAGCCCTGAGTTCACTCCACACTGACAGTGCAGAGCCTGCTTGGGATTCTCTCTCTCTCTCTCTCTCTCTCTCTCTGCCTCTCCCCTGCTCACTTGTTCTCTCTCTAAATAAATAAATATGTTTTTTCTTTTTTTTTTAAGAGGAGGTTTAGCAAAGCAGGGTTTGGGGTCATATAACACTGCCTCCAAATCCTCGCTGCTTAGCTGTGCACCTTGGGGTAAGTTACTTCACTTCTCAGAACCTCAGTTTCTCTATCTAAAAAATGAGAATGGCCATGATAATGGTAGGAATAGTAAATAAATCATAAGGTTATTATGAGGATAAAATGTGATTATGTATGTTAAGTGCTTTGCACAGTGTCAGGCAGATGGTAAGTATTCAATAAATAATAGCTAATAATAAAAGTGGCAAATGTTACCTGTGGGTGCACTTCCTACATAGGCTCTGAGAAGGCTGCTTGGCGCAATGGAAAACAGCAATAGTGGTCTGGACTCCCATGGCTGGCGCTGTCCATGACCCACCATGTAACCTGGGACCCTGAGAAACTTCCTCCCGTCTCTGGACCTGAACGCCTCATCTGAAACAGGACAGGGGTTAGACTAGGTCCTGTCCCCTTGCTCCACATCCCACTGCTGAGTGGATTCCAGACCTTCTTAGGCAAGGCAAGAGATGTGAGGAAGAAGGAGGGATTGGCGAACTCAGGCTCTGCCCCAGGCCGAGCCCTGAAGGGATGGGAAGGCGTCCAGACTGTGCTGAGCTCGGGTAATGTGGCCTGGGTGGTGCGGGCTGCAGAAAAGCCCACGGGAGGGATACATTTCCCACATAGAAGGGGAGTGGGCACCACCAAGAAAACAGAGCAAGTCCCAGCCAGGCGGAGGGAGCCAGAGGGCCCCAGAGTAGAAGCTGGGATTTCAGCCACAAATCAAACCCACTCAGGCCTCTGCCCAAAGTCTCCCCCCATATGCCCCTTCTGATGGGAGGCAGGTTTTAGTTCCATCCTGAAGTGAGCTAATCCTTGGGCCTGGCCCAGCAAGGCCTTACATAGCACATTCTTTCCCCACCCCACCCCCGCCTCTGTTCTCACTCCTCCAGCAGAAAGTAGTCAGGCTGAAGCTGGGACCCCAACTTTGCCCTTTACTGCTCTGTGACCTTGGACAAGCATCCTAGTCAGTCTGGGCTGCTATAGCAAAACCATAGACTGAGTGACTTAAACACCAAACATTGATTTCTCATGGTTCTGGAGGCTGGCAAGTCCAAGACCAGGGTGCTGACAGATCCTTGTTGGGTGAGGGCCCGCTTCCAGTTGGTAGATGGCTGCCTTCCTGCACCGCACATGGTGAAGGAAGCTTGCTCGCCTGTCTCTTCTTGTAAGGGCACTTAATCCATTTGTGATGGCTCCACCCTCATGACCTTACCACTTCCTAAGGGCCCCACCTCCTAATATCATCACCATGGGGGGTTAGGGTTCCAACACATGAATTTGTGGGGGACACAAACATGGGGTCTGTAAGGAGTCTCTCTACACCTCTGTATCCACATCAATAAACAAGGGATGATGATCCAATTGTCATAAGGTTTCAACAGAACAATGTATTTTATTTTTTAAGGTTTATTTATTTATTTTATGAGAGAGGGAGAGGCAGAGAGGGGAAGAAAGCATCCCAAGTAGGCTCTGTGCCACCAGCACAGAGCCCAATGCAGGGATGGATCTCAAGAACTTCGAGATCATGAGCTGAGCTGAAACCAAGAGTCCAACACTTGACTGACACCACCCAGGTGTCCCTCAGCAAAACAATGCATTTTAAAGTGTGTGAGCCGGGGCGCCTGGGTGGCTCAGTTGGTTGAGGGTCTGACTTTGGCTCAGGTCATGATCTTGCAGTCTGTGAGTTCGAGCCCCGCCTCGGGCTCTGTACTGACAGCTCACAGCCTGGACCCTGCTTTGGATTCTGTGTCTCCCACTCTCTCTGCTCCTCCCCCACTCAAGCGCTCTCTCTCTCTCTCAAAAATGAATAAAAGTTAAAAAAAAATAAAAAATAAATAACGTGTGTGAGCTGGGCACTCGGTTTGTGAGTGCTGTAGCTGACACCCTCACTCCAAGCTATTCCAGGGTCCACAGTCTTGTTTCAGGCAGAGGCCTATAGCTGTCATGTCACTCCCTGCAGATCTCATACATTTCTTCATTTACTCAAGAAATAGTGAATGGGGGGCACCCGGGTGGCTCAGTCAGTAAGCATCCAACTTCGGCTCGGGTCATGATCTCCCAGTCTGAGTTTGAGCCCTGCTTTTGGCTCTTTGCTGACAGCTCAGAGCCTGGAGCCTGCTTCAGATTCTGTGTCTCCCTCTCTCTCTGTCCTTCCCCTGGTCTCTCTCTCTCTCTCTCATAAATAAATAAACATTAAAAAGTAAAAAAGAAGAAGAAGAAGAAGAAGAAGAAGAAGAAGAAGAAGAAAGACAGAAAAGAAATGGGCATCTACTCTGGGCCAGACCCTGGCTAGCTCAGAATTTTTCCAAGTTTAATGTGCACTCAAATCACCTGTATCTGATTTAAATGCAGGTAGCGTTTAAATATAGGTGATGGGCGAGGTCTGACATTGTGCATTTCTAACAAGGTCTCAGCTGATGCTGATGCTGCTGGTCTGTGGACCACATTTGGAGGAGCAAGAGGCTAGACATGAGGGCTGCCATTCTGAGCAAGGTGCATCCCTGCTTTCTTGAGGTTCAGCATCTAGCAGGAGACATGGGGCAAGGGACACTCAGTGGATGAGTGTGTCACTGTCAGAGAGGGTGATAGGGACACACCTGACTTTCAGAGGGCTTGGAGGGCATCCCGGAAAAGATGGCATGGGGAGTCCTGAATGATTGCTGAGGAGTCAGATCAAGGGGAGAAGTCAGGATGTAGGGGAGGAAGATGGCGGGGCACAGAGAAGAGCTTGGGGTGGCTCTCAGGCCTGTGCCTCCTTTACTCCACCCTCTCACCAAGGACCTTGAAGCTGTTCACCTGAGCTCAGTCTGGTGGGAGATGGGGAGCTTTTGAAGGATTTTGACCAAAGAAGTGGCAATGGTCAGATTGGGGTTCTGGAAATCTCCCTCTGGCTGCTGGGAAGAGAACGGCTCCCGGGCACACCACAGGCTGAGCCACTGCAGGTGGAGAAGGCATGTCCTGCTTTCAAAGACATCACACATCCCCCTCCTTCCCTCCTACTTTCCCACCAGCACTGTCTCCATGGCCCATAACACCCACACCAGCCCGGGAATTTTAGGCAGACAACCAAACAGAACACAGGAGCTCCAAATGCCACCCCACCCCAACCAACCACTCAGGGTGTCAGACCCCCAGCCAAGGGCTTAGAAAGGAAAAAGAGAGAAGAGCCCTTTCTGCCATGGGCTCCTGCCTTGGCTTTCAAAGCTCAGCGAAGCAGAAAAACAAACAAACAAACAAACAAACAAAAAAGTAAGAGAAGACCCTCACCCAGCATCCTAAGCTCAAAGGGCCTGCCATCCCCTGAGAGAAGGCATCTCAGATTTGCTGCTGGAATGGAAGAGGGGGTGGAACTCAGGGCAAGGGGGAAGTGCTTCTACACAGGCTAGCAAGATATCCCGAACCTGGACGACCAGGGGAGACATGAGGTCCTTCTGGAAAGTCTAATCTGTTGTACTGGCCACTTCCTATCTTGGGTACCCAGAGCAGGTTAACAGGAAGAGGAAAAGGAGCAGGCTTCTTGGGGTCACGATTCACCTCTGGAGTGTCCCACTTCCCAGGGCGGCTCTTCGCGTGAGCGTCGGCACCGTGCAGAGGCTGGGTCTGCGTCCCTCCTCTGCTTGTCATTTTCGATCACCTGTGTGGCTAGGAGACAGAGCTACAGCTGATGCTAATATTGATGCATCTGTCCTCTGGGGTCCTGTGGAAACTATCAGCTCCTCAGACCCTGTGTCCCCGGTCCCAAGGTGCCAGACAAGACTCCCAGGCAGGGCTTGCGCCTCACAGACCCAGGCCAGAGGTCAAGACCTGGACACTCAGGAGAGTTAGTACTAAAGGACAAGAGATGTGTTTCTACCAGGGGACCAGGTACACAGGGTCTGAGGACTGGTGGCTGTGGGCATTAACTGAGAGCGTATGAAACTTCAGAAAGCACTGTAAGGTCGGTCACATCATTTGCCAGGACCCCTCCCCTGCAGCCCCACACATGGGCACGGTGGTGCATTTGGCTCAAGTCCACCTCACCCAACCCCTGAATTTCCAGGTTGCTTCTTGTACACTCTATTAAATGGATGAAAGGACGTGGACTTTGGAGTCCAAACCCTCTGTTCAAACCCCAGCTCCTGTACGAACTAGGTGACCTTAGTTAAGTCACCTTACATTCCATGTGCTTTCTCATGTGCAAGCTCGAAACACCCACTTACGGGAGGGTTGTAAGAATAAGGAAGAGAAGGTCTGCCAAGCGCTTGGTACACTCTAGACATGCAGCACCCTTCCATTCTTATCCCGGGACAAGAGTCAAAATATATATAAAGCCTTGTCTCCTTCAGCAAGGAATTTGCTGGCAGGAATGAAACTCGGCCCAGAATGTGACGAACACGCACCTTCAACTGCCACCCCCTCACACCCCTTGTTCAGGGCCATTCTCCCTGGGGTCGGCCCATGTCTCCTGATTATCTAAGCAATCAGGCTGCAGTGACCCCTGTAATCTGAGCAAGGCAGAAGGTGGGAAGGGATGTGTACCTGAGTGACTGGAAGTCTGTGGAGGCAGGGTTTGAAGCACGCACGGCCGAAATGAGATGTCAGCAGCTGTCCCAGGTACCTGTGCCTCCAGAGGGTACCAGGCATGTAACAGAAGCAGGGGATGCTGAGGTAGCAGGAGAGAGAGTGTCCCTGGGGGGCTGGGGAACATCACTCAGGGTGCATCATGGGCACCTCAGAACAGCAGCCACGGGGAGCCAGAAGTTTTCTCACAAGATGAGTATAGTGAGGCTGGAGGGGGAGGACCAGAGATGGGGAATCAGGTAGTCAGGTCAACTTACATTGGCCAGGAGCTCCAGGTAAGCTCCTTCTCCACAGCCTCAGGCCTGACAGACAAATCAGTATCAAGCTCTGAAGAGAAGGCTGGGCAGAAGCAGACAGACCTGAGTTCAAGCCCCGACTCTGGCGGGCCACCTCTGAGGCCTTGGGCAAATCAAGTCACCTGAGCCCCATTTTCCTCTGGGGCCTCATGGGAAAGGAGCACCTCATGGCCTGGCCCAGGATCCCTGGGATTATCACACAAGAGAACATGAACAAAGGGTGACACAGACAGTGAACCTTGGCCTCTGGGGCAGAGATGTGGCTTGTGATCATTCTGGATGAAGCTGCACAAAATTCCTCCTCCTCCGGGAGACAAGAGCAAGGTGTGGACCCAGATGTCGGGGAGCAGGTGGAACTAAAGGGGACAGCGGGGACAGCATCCTGCCCAGGCTGGAACAAGAGCACCCTCAAGAAAGCGCCAGAGCACGGTCTCCAGAAGACAAAGCCCACAGACCCGACTCCTTGCTGCGGGGGCACAAGTCCTGACGGTGGGACATAATGCATGTGCAGAGACCTTGGCACATGAGGTCTGTATCACCCATCCGTGCTCCCCCGTCCCTCTCCCCCTCCCCCACCTCAGTCCCCACTGTCCTGACCTTCCTCCGCTCTGGTCCCTGGTGCCCCAGGCTCGGCGGCCTGGCCCAGCCCCCCAGAAGCCCCAGCAGCGGTCATGGGTACTCCAGGAGAGGGTGATCTGGGCCCCCTCCCTCCCTCCCTCCCCTCACCTGCCTTCCCTGAGACCTGTCACGGGCTGCTCAGTGTTTCCTCACTTATCTGCTGGATAATTAAGCGTCCTTGTCCTCAGTCCCCTTCCTAATCTATTCATTGTGAGTCATTAGTGGATAATTGGACAGAGCTGAAGAACCTTGACAGCTCTAAGCCGGCCTCGGAGGCCCCGCCCCATGGGCTTAACAGCCGCCTTCACTGTTGCTGCAAGCCAGGGCGTCATTTTCCCCTTGCCGTGCCTCGTCTCTCGGTCACTCTGTTTACGCTGTCCACTCCCCTCCCCACTTCCCAGTCCACCGCACGACTGTGAGCAGAGGCCTTACGTTACACAGCTCAGCATCCGGCTTCCAAGCCTTTTCCCTGGCAGGTACTAGGTGCTCAACAAACATTTGCTGAATGAATGAATGAATGAATGAGCAAATGAGTGAATGAATCATGGCATTTCACAGATAAATACTTCCTATTTCCCCCTATACTTCCAGTTGCGGGGTTTGCCTGCATCAAGGAGAAGGATGATTGTTGAAATGCTGAAGAACGAGCACTGGAGCAGGGTCCTGAGGTCCCCACAGGCCAAGCATTAACCTTAGGGTTTCTGGATCCAGGAGATCCTGAGGGACAGTCCTAGGCCCTGAGAAGTCACCATTGAGCAGCCAAGAGGGGAGAGTTTCGGCATTTTAACAGGATACTGGTGCATCCTGGATGAATGTGGGGCCCACATGACTGAATGAATCCCTCTGTCTCTAAGTTGCTCTGGGTCTTGCCTGTGCCTGCCCTCTCTCCCTCCTCCTGTTCTGCTTCTCTTCCCTTCTGTAATGGGGTTGGAAGGGTTATTTCCCTGGGAAACACCACAAGGAGCTCAGGGGTCCATGGGAAAAGCATAGTCCTACCCGAGTAGCTACAGTCAGGGCTCTGGCAGCCACCACAGCACAGCCCTGGAGAAAGGGTGGGATGGCCCAGCACCACCACCACCAGGCTGCCCCTGTGGAGCCCAGGCGGCCTCACCGCTGCACGTCCCCATCCCATATCAGGATGCAGAGGGGCTGGCTGGCGTGCTGGCAGCGGGACACCCAGCTCTGTACCTGGGAGTCAGGATTCTGAGAACCTGTCCCACCCCTGCCCCTGGCCTGCTGTGTGGCCTTGAACAAGTTGTTTGCTCTCTAGGCCTCAGTTTTGCCAAAGGGAAAATGGATTCTCCGCTCTAGCTCTGAAAAATCTGTCAAGATCAGCAAGCCAGGAGCCAAGGAGGCGACTCTTAGACTTGTGTGCCCAGGGAAGGCAGGGAATTCACTGCCCGGACGGGAGGGACAATCTGGCATCACTCCGGTGGTCCAGAGCTGCCCATTCTTGGACCAGTAGGCTACAGCAGAGCTCTCACTTTTCTCAATGTTTCCTTGGCTTCTTTGACAAGAACAGGTCACATAGGGGAAAAGAAGGTCTTTACAGACATTACCTGATTGACATTATTCTCAACAAACAGATGATGCAACCATCAGCCCCATTTTACAGATGGAGAAACAGAGGCTCACGAGGACTAAGAGGGCACCCTAAGATTTCACACTCATCAGTGATGAATGACCACAGGTCTTCTTGACTCTGTCCGTAATGCAGAAGCCAACACAGAAGAGAAGAGACTTACTGTCTGCCGCCTCCTTTGTCCCCTCTAGTGCATCACAGCCTGTCTCCACACACAGAGACCTTCCTGCCTCTGCTGGGCTCTAGACATCTAGGAGCACATATGGTACTGGCTTCCTGGCAGGAGAAGAGCTGCTGAAGCATCCCCCTCAGCCTTGGGGCTCCAGCTGGGGTCAATCCAGCTGAGTTGGGGGATGAACCAACTGGCAGAGCCTTGAGGCCAATGAACTGTGCGCTGGGAAGCCAGCAGTGGCAACAGCAGAGGCAGGGTCAGGCCCTCAGAATGGGAATTAGTGCACATTCTGATCCCTTTGGAGGACTCTCTTGGGTTTCTTGGGCCAGGATTTGGGAGCACGAGGCATCAAATGACAGGTGCTTGTAGACACCTGGGCAGCCAAGGAGGCGCTGAACCCAGCCACAGGTGGAACCTCCATCCCTGGGAAGGCCAGCAGGAGCCCATCAGGGGTGCAAGTGTTGGGGAGCCACACCTCTCCCTGACTCTGAGGTACTGGACAAGAAGCAGGACCCAAGAGGTCTGAGCTGAGCAGTGCCCAAACTCCGCTGACCAGCCTCAACTTCCTTCTTCTCCTGGTTGCTCCAGGGTCTGAGGCTGAGTTGAGCCCCAGGTGGATGGGTCAGAGAAGCTGGGGCATCACAGCGAGGGTATAAAGATGGCCAAGGGGTGCATGGTGGCTCAGTCGGTTAAGCATTTGACTTGGGCTCAGGTCGTGATCTCATGGTTCATGGGTTCAAGCCCCACATCAGCTGTGCTGACAGCTCAGAGCCTGGAGCCTGCTTTGGATTCTGGGTCTCCCTCCCCCTGCCCCTCCCCTGGTTGTGCTATGTCTCTCTCTCTCTCTCTCAAGAATAAATAAACATTAAAAAAAAAAAAAGATGGCCAGGTCAGGTCACACTTCAGCACAAGTACACACACCCTCACCTGGACTGTAGGAACACCATGCAGATTCCATCTCAGAATGTCACCCTGCCAGGCTTCACCCCACACAGTTCCTCGAAAGGGCTTTTCCTCATTAATGATATCACTCTTAGGGAGGGTCCATGCCTTAAATTCTAATCACAGTCCAATTAGTTCAGCTGCAAACTTCGAGACGATGTCCCAAAAACACCGGATGGGAGAAAGCTGTCATGGCAGGAAAAAGACCAGGGAATCATCCAGAAGTGAACAAAGGATAAGAAGGGGACCTCATGTGGCTCCTTTGTTCCTCATAACACTCTGCGAGGCAGGAGCTATTATACTTATTTTAAAGCCAAGAAAAATGAAGTTCAGGAAGGTGAATTGGCTTCTGGAGATCACATGTAATGGAGACCACATGAATACCCCCCAAGAGATTTCGGGTTTTGATTCCTTGCAAGGCAATCAACGTACACAAACCTCCTCGTATGGGGTTTCTTTTTCTCCAAATCTTTTAGAGTCCTACCCACACCAAATTCAACAGCAACTTTTTAGCAACCTGCCCAAAGCATTAAATTAATTACCATGGCAACATAACTCTTTTCTGCACTCATATTTAATTGACTTATGCCATGCTTGATTAAATTATCTGTACAACTGACATAAACAGGTTTGGGAACACACATGACATGGGCAAATGAGAAAGGAATTGTCTTACCTGCCAGGTAGTTCCAAATAAGCAGGCTGCTGCTGGCAGGATTGACAGGGTGAGTAGACAGAGGTCAGTTTATGCAGACCTCAGTTAAGCTGTGTTAAGAGCGTTTGCTTGTGGCAGGATTTGAACCCTCATCTGGCTAGCTCCTTTCCACTATACCACACAGAGTCTCATAGCCATCTCCATACTTCTGTGCAGGGTCAGCCCTATGTGGATCTTAACTCTTAGGAGTCAGCATTTTCAGTTATACGTAGGGGCTTCTCCAAGCCCCTGGCATTCCTTGTCCTCACCCCATAATGTTCCCCAATGGCCTTTCCTAAAAGCAGGGTGGGCAGGAAATGCCCTTGAATGTGGTAGTACAGGAAGACAGCCTGAAACTGCAGGAAAGGGAGCTTTGACCTCCATTCACACCTTCGAGCAAGGCTTTCTCACCTTCCAGCACAAGGTGGGCTGGGGGTGGGGGGAGCCTCCCCCTCTCCTTTGAGTGGGTCCCTACTCCCCATTGGGGGAATGCATACCCACACCACAGTGGAGCTGTGTGATCAAAAAGGTGATGCAGAACTGGGCACCTAGCAAGAGCTTTAAAACGTCATTTTCTCTCCCTTCTCCCTACATTAGAGAAAAGAAGTTCTAGGTTGTTTAGATGCTTAGGCTTTCAGAACTGGAGAGAATCTTGCAGAAGAACAAGTAGTCCTCTATTTTCCAAACCTGTCACGGGGCCCATTCCTTCCTTGGGATGAAAATGGACAGTTTGAGAAAACAAGGCTGTGGAGAATGTATGGGAAACACCTGATGAGACAAAGTTCTAAAGCTCTACCAGTCCCATTCAGGAGCTCTCCCTGCCCACCTTTTCCTTGAGAGAACCCACCAGGGAATAATAATATGGGCTGAGGACAAGGGAAGTCAAGGTCTGGGAAACCAACCGACATGTAACTGAAAAGCGAATGGAACAGTTTTCTAAGTCCAGAGGATGGACAATCCATTCTTCCAGACTTTTCCCCAGCACATCTTACAATAGTCTTCTGAGGAACCCTCTTTGTAAACACCTGATCTTTTTTTTTTTTTTTTTTTTTTGGTAAGGTTTATGTTTGAGAGAGAGAGCAGGGGAGGGGCAGAGAGAGAGGGAGACACAGAATCTGAAACAGGCTCCAGGTTCTGAGCTGTCAGCACAGAGCCTGACGTGTGGCTCGAATCCACAAACCACAAGATCATGACCTGAGCCGAAGTCGGATGCTTAACCGAATGAGCCACCCAGGCACCCCTCTCTTCCCCTCATCTTACTGAGGAGTTGAATGGGGCCCTGAAAATGGCAGGAATTTGCTTAAAAGTCCCCAGCAACACAAGGGGAACTGCATCATCCTCAGTGACTTCATTCCACGTGGCTCGCCTCCTTCCCGGCTATCCCCTCCCCCACTGACTCTCCCAACTCCCCAAAGATGTACAAAGAGGAAGACCCAGAGGGGCCCCAAGGATGGTTTAGCCTCTGCAAATGTTCACAGCCTGGTGGCTGGAGGGTCCCCAGGAGCCAAGAGGTTTGGGGCATTTCTGGAGAGGACTTTGCTTCTCCTGGTTTGCACAGTCCCATGGGAAACCTGCCAGATTTGCAAGCAGACCCTCTTGGCCTGTGAGCATTAGTCAATCTTGCCCAGGGCTGTCTCTTCCTGGGGCTCTTCTCTGCTGGTCCAAAGCTGTGGAAAGACAGCTGGAGGCAGCGCCCACATCCCGTCTACGGCAGAGGCATGCTGCCCTAGCAGCCCCCACTCCTGGTAGTGGTGTGGTGGGGAGCTGTGTTTCATTAGAATTCTCCACAGTGCAGGTGGGGAGAAGAAGGGAGGAAGAGAGGGGTCAAGGTCCTGCTCGTGGTGGCCTCCTGGCAAAGTTGCCCTGGCCCCTTTAGGTCTGACTCCATGAACTGTGGCTCCCCATGGTGGTGGCTATGGATGACCCCCAGTTGGTGCTGGGCAGGGATGTCAAACTGGCAGAACCGACGTCACCTGCCTTACCACCTGTTCATCTTCACGCTCCAGGGCTACTCCTGACTCAGCCCCTCTGTCGCGTCTCTGAGCCAGAGCATTCTAGATGGTGCCCCTGTGCCTCCTGGCCTCCCGACACCTTTGTTCCACTTCCTCTGGGCCCTCTCTCCTGTATGACTACACCAAGTCCAAATGATGGACCACACCACTGCCTCGGCCCACAGACCGACACGCCTGGGCTTTGGCCACCATGCACTCCCATGGCCCCTCCAGCACTTTGGGCCCCACCTCCCGCACACATTATCTCCCTGCATCCTTTTTACCTCCTTCTCACCCCTCCATACCACACCCTCCCTTTCTGGAGGATCTGACCACTGCCAACACTCTGCAGGGCCAAGAGTTGTTATGACTTATGTAAAGGGAGCTGTTACAATGGTGACATTCCAGCCATCAATGACCCATGAGGGAAAGAACTTGGTAGCTTGCTACCCAAGGGTCCTTCTGAAGTCCCTCTCATTCTGCCTCTTCCAGGAAGCTGCTCCCGCTCCCTTACCCACCTCTGCTCCACCTTGGCTCAGAGACCCCTCTTCTGTGTCCCAGAACCCCCTGTCCCCCTCCATTAACGCACTCACCACGTTATGGGAACTGCTACTTCTCATCTGCTTCCCCTTTGGCTGGGGTCTCAAGAGAGAGGGAATAAGCCTTCTTTAGCTTTCTGTTCTCAGCACATCACGTGGATGCATGACGTCCCACAGGCTACTGCTGTTTGGACATCTTGGTCAAACAAAGCAGTACATCATTTTTTCAAATAACCTTACAGGAAGCCAAGGAGGGTAAAAATAAGTCTCTCCAAAGGGCACAGAGGATGAGACATTTGCACAGGAAGGGCTTGGAAGACCTGGGAGGGGACGGCGACACTGGCCGGACGAGCTGGCCCGAGACTCTGAAACTCAATGTTCCAATTCACTCTGGCAACCCCTGACTGCTTGTCGTGCCAAGGAAGTTATTGACATTGAAATTGAAATTGAAATTGAGTTAGGAGAGGGGAGGGAGGCCTGCGGGAGCCATGCAAATCAGTGTGAGGGAGATAGATGGAGACATTCCTATTCTGGGAAGCTCTTTATCATCCCAAGTTCCCAGCTCCTGTTTATTCATAACCTGTTGCCACTAATTGGCCTTTCGTCTTTCTCCAGCTCAAAGGCTGTGGGACTGGGCCTTCAGGTCACTTCATCCAAGCTCCTTCCAACAGCAGTGCTGGTCATGAGCACCTCCTACCGGCCAGACACCATGGAGACTGCTTTGTGTAGATCAGTGCTAAATGTTGGCCGGTCTCGACCACCCAGTCATACCCTATCCCTTACTTGGGAATCCCCACCATAGCAGCCCTGACAGGGTGGCCAGCCCCTAATTAAATAACTTCAATGACAGGGAGACCACTACCTCACCAACAGCCCATTTTGTTTGTTGGACAGCTCCACTGTTCAAGAAGGGTTCTTCTTGAGCTGAAATGGGCCTCTCCATTGGTTGCCATGGGTACTGTCCTTCCCTCTCCCCCTCTTCCTGGAGCTTCTGCAGGGAACACCTCTGTCTGAGGTCTGGGAGGCAGGTAGTGCTTTGGGGTGAGACGGATGGTGCTCTGGACACCCTTCTGGGGCTGGGGAGACCTTGAGTGGTCCTGTCTCAAAGAGGACAACCCAACTGTCACTCCTCTGTGTGTGCACATGCTCCCTCCCCCATGTGTACTCCTGTCTGTCACTCTCTCCAACTCTCATTTACCTGTCTCTGTCACCCAGACATCATACAATGGAGCCCAGGTACAAGAGAGTCAGCTGCAATCAGAGCAATGGGAAGGTGGATTGTAGGCAGACTGACAGACGGACGGAAAGCCGGGCGGACTTCTGCAGAAATGAATGCAGCAGGCAGGAACAAGTTTAACAGTCTTTCCTGAAGACCAATGGACAGACAGCTAGGCCAGAAATACAGACAGCCAGGCACTGAATAGGGAGGGTGTCAAGCAGACACCTGACACGTAAGATGAACAGGTACCTCTGCTTGAGAAATGAGCCTTGTGCCACTGAGGTCAACAGGCTTCTCTCCTGGCCTCTGAGCCCTGCTTGGCTGAGAAGTTACTAAGGACAAGTCTTGGCTCTGTGAGGAAAGAACATGCTTCCCTCACACCCCAGCAGGCCAGACACTGCACCTGGGTGAATGGCCTCAGTCCTTGTCATCCCACCACCCTCTCCACCCTCCCAAAGGCAACTTCCCTCCTGTCCCCTGTGAGCCACTAACTACAAAGTCAGGCAAAGGACCAGAAAGGGAGTCTACATCTCCCTCTGGAAGCTTCCACAGACTGTCCACTGCAAGGATAGTCTCTAAAAGAGGCAGGGGGGAAGGAAATGAGATTTGACATTCACTGAGCACCTGCAAGGAGCAAGACCCTTCACATTTACCATCTCACTAATGACATTTCTACCCTTCGTGGGTATTATGAGCCCATTTGAGAAATGGAATATCATATAAGTGAAATGGCTTGACCAAAGCTCTTCAGCTAACAAGGGGCAGAGGTCAGATTTGAACCTGGGTCCACATGACTTCAGGATCACACTCTTCTCTTCACTCCCCACACCATCTCCAGAGGACACCCTCGTGGGTGGATTCCCTATTTTCTTGGGAGGATGAGGCAGCCATGAGAAGGTGGGGGTGATTCATGTCCTCAAGGAAGTTCCCACTGGATGAGGCTGTGAATTGGCCCAGAAATAACAGATGATGTCAGCCAGGGCTTCCCCCCTCCCTGGGCCCTTGGCATCACCCTCATGGGACCGTCACCAGAATTGATGCACCAACAATTACAGAATTGGATTTGCCCTTCCCTGGCTCGGCCTGCTCAGACGTCATCCCTGGTGCTCAGGGAACACCTGTCTATTTGCCCAGCTCCCTCATCATCACGTACACCCTCCTCCCCCTCCCAGCCCGGGAATAGCAGGCAGCAATAATATATTCTGGCCGCGTTGGGCTGTCCATGCATCACCCAGCATAACGCAGTTTCTGTCCTGAACTGCCTGACCTGGCCCTCCTTGCACATCACACTTCCCAACCTGTTTCTCCTCCAAGTGCCTAACTTCCTGGCTCTTCTTTTCACTTTATAGCCTCACCTGTCACTCAGACTCAATGCTCGGCACTCTAGCTGAACCTTTTGCTTCTCGCCTGATGTTGATGTAGATGCTTCCTCAGACTGGGCTGTTGCTGGTTGTTTTGGATAAAGGCAGGGAGGGGCTGGAGCCGCTCCTACCAGCTCTCAAGAGCCAACTGCACACCTCTCTTTCCATTTCCATGTTCCATGGCTTCATGCTAGTGGACTGAAATCAGTCATGGTAAGAGTGTTTACACCAGAGAAATTGGTAGACACTGCCGATCAGGGCTTTTTTCTTCCAGGAAGCCAGGTGTTGAACATTTACCAGCACACCTCTGGATAAAGGACTTGCCCAACCAAGAACAACCGCAGAAGTCCCACACACTTCAGCATAGTGGATGACAATCCCATTACCTTCACCCCAAGCCCATGATCGGACACCAGGTGAGAGCCTGGCCAGGTTTTACATGGGAAAACTGATGCTAAAAAGTCCAGTCCAAGGTCATCTCATAGGTCAAGAGCAGGGCCAGGATTGGGACTCTGTGGCTTGAGTGAGGTCTCTCACAACTTCTCCAGGCTGCCTGCAAAGCAGGTGGGAACAGACTTCTTGGTTCAGGTCTCAGGAACAGCAGGACCAATGTGGCTTTGGCCCAGGTCAGAGCATTTGGGAGATCCTGTCTGGAATGGTGTAGGGCCAGGCTTGGCATGGTGGGGAGGAGCCCTCTTCTGTCCTGCAACCAGTAACAGAGGCTTTACTCACAGCACCTTCTTACCCCTCTACTAAGGAAACAGGAAGGAGTTCACTGCTCTTGCAGATCAAAGCAGTTACTGCAGAATCTAAGAGCTCAAGGGCAAAAGTGGGAGATGTGTGGAGGTGGGGATAGACACAACCCATCCCACAATGTCCTATGCGGAGTGTCCATGTCATTAGAAGGGGTGGTGGCAGAAGATGGAATTAAGGTACATGAGGGCCTGAACATGGCGCGCGCAAACACACACACACACACACACACACACACACACACACACATTTCACGTGCAGATCAAAGCCTCATGGTTCCTGGGGCAAGTATGCATACTTTTCCACAGCAAGACAAAAAAAAAATCATGCACCCTGAGGCATGCTGGCAAACAGACACATGTAAACATGTTCACTCCCAAATGTGTACACTTAGAGAAGTAAACATTCACCTGGAGGTGTGCTTACACAGGCATGCATGCTGAGAACCTTCACTCTTCACCAGCTCCTCTTAGCAACCGACTTGAGGTTCCCCACATCCCCGGATTCTACACTGACACCCTCCCTGGCCTCCTGGCTTCCAATCCCAACCTTTACACAGGAGCCACATGATTCTGATCTTGACCCTCTCCTACATGGAAAGGGTCAATGGCACCTCACTGCCTCTGGCATGAAGGACTCAGACTGGCATTCGAAGCCCTGGGAAATCTGGCCCTTCCGCCTACCCAGCTGTCCCCCATTTCCCCATCCCCCGTCCCTCACCATTCACTTCCCTACAGTGTTTCTCCTCCCGCTGCCTCCAGCCAAATTCCCCTCCATGTTACAAAGTTCCATTCTTCAGTAACACCTTTAGAAATGTCCCAGGTAGAAGTGGTTGCTTGTTGCTCTGAGCAAACCCATCTGTCTTCTTTTGAGGCCTTTGACTGTGTCTGGTTTGCATGAGAGAGACCATGGGCATGCTTTACTTCGCCCACTGCACCATAGGCCCTCCATGGCTCATTTCTTATTGGTCTTAGATTCTGGCATGCACTAGGACTTCTGGAAAGGTTTGTAGGCAGGTGAGTTGAACCATTGCCCCTTCTCATCACCTCCTCCCTTGCCTTCCCTCTTCTCTGTATTTTTGATGGGTCTGGTTTTCTCTGTTAGGTTCTCTAGAAGTTAAGGGTGCCCCCCTCTTATGCTGGGAGGATTTGGGAAGGCCTGTCAGTCATCCCATTGCCTAGGAGGAATCCTCAGACTAAAGGGAGACTCCAGGAGTCACTAAGTCCCTCCCTTCTGTGTGCAAGCATGTGGTTGGTCACTAGCAGATCTCAGAGACAAATACAGATTGTCTCACTCCACTCCCCAAATCCTGCAGGGGAGCTTTGCTCTTGGAATATCCTTCCTCATGCTTGACTTCAGAAGATAGAGAATTGTAGTGTTTGGAGAGACTTTGGCCGATCTCTTATCTTCCCTGGAATCAGACCCTCCTCCCGTGCTATGCCAGCTCTTGGAATGTCTCCAGTGTTGAGGAGCTCATTCCTTATAAGGTTGGACACTTCTCCTTGTTAGAAAGCTGTCCTTGCCTCCTGTGACACATCGCTGACCCAGCTCAACCCTAGGAGGCCACAGCAGTCTCCAGGACCGGCCTCTGAATATCATGAGCAAATGACACAGCCCTGTTTGTTCACTCAACCATTCCCCACAACATGGATTACACACCCTTGCCCTTCTCTGAATGCTTATCCCTGTGCCATACCTTTGTAAATGCAGCAGGGAAAACCAGGCCTGCTAGAAGGGCCAGTCTAGTCCTGACTCAGCACCAGCTGGGGCTCCCAGCCCTCCCTACTGGCTCCACCCTTCCCACCTGACTCATTTCCATGGTCCTTTGCTCCATTTCCAAGGCACCCAAGCACTTCTGGCAGGGAGGTATCTCTTACCCCCGGGGCAAGAGCTCTGGGTTTGGACTGAGGTAGACCAGGATTCAAGCACAGGCTCAGTTGCTGACCCCATGCAAGCTGAGGCTTGACATTTTGTCCCTTTGAGCTCCCCTTCCCTTCCGAAATGAGGAAAGTCACCCCTTCCTCCCTGAGTGCTGTGGGGATTGGATGGGGTTGTAGACCTAAAGCCCCCAAGACAGTACCTGGCCCAGAAGTTCATTAAACATCAGCCTCACCCCAGCCCTCCCACTGGGGAGCCCAGCGATTCCAGCTGCCTTCGAGCCCTGCATGGAATGAATTTCGCAAGCATCTGCGCAACCCTCTATCAAGGGCTCTGCTAAAAGCAAGATTCATAATGTCTAATGTGTTTCTTTCATCTACTAATTTAATAATTCTGCTAAAAAAATGAGCTCGTTTGGCCCTCGATTTGCTTCCCAGAGGCCTAACTCCTATTGCTCATGACTTCATTAACTCCCAGACACACACATTCTCCCTGTCACCCCTTGTTTTCAAGAAAGCAAGACTGCATTTGATCAATTGTAATGGTCCTGGCTCCTCTTCCCTGCCCCTCCTTGCTGTGCCTCAACCTTGGGAAGATCGGGGCGAGCAGGCTTCTGGTTTCTCCTTGCCTCTCCTCGCCAGCTGAGAAAACGAGCTTATGCCCATTAGACCATGGCCTCAACATGCACTGGGTTCTAGTTACAAGAGCCCAGCTGAGTGTGAGGATGAGCTTTCATCCCGAACTGTGTGCTCCTGCAACAGCACAATATGAGGCATGGTAGTGAGTTTTCTGGGACTGAAGATACCATACACACGATGGCCAACTGTATGTCAAGGATGCCTTAGGGCAGTGCATTTAATTTCTTTTTCGTTTTGATTTTTGAGAGATTTGGCTTTTGCTCCTATATCTTCCCCCAACAACCATGGACCATGCTTCCACTGCTTTCTTACCTCCAGCATCAGAGGTAAGAAATCCTTACAACAGAATCCTAACCCTGTGTCCATGGATACTTAAGGGATTGATGGGTGGAATTCAAGGGGGCACTGGTCCTCATGAAACTGAATGCAAAATGTTCTGTCTATGTGCATGTATTCAGGATTTTTATCAGATTCTCAAAAGTATCTCTAGTCCAAAAAAGATCAAGAACCAGTGCTATAGACCAGGGGTAGGGAAACTTTTCTGTAAAGAGCCAGATAGAAAATGCTGTAGGCTTTGAGAATCGTACGATCCCAACCACTCAGCTCTTGCTGTCATACCAAAGTAGCCATGGGAATATATCTACAAAAGGACATAGCTGTGTTCCAATAAAACTTTATTCACACGAACAAGCACCTGGCAAGATCCAGTCCACAGGCTGTAGTTTGTTGACCCTACTATAGAAGGATTTCTGGTTTTGAGTGAGAGTTTACACTAGGTATCTTTTCAGATGTTCTCCAACTTCATTCATTCATTTACTCATTCATTCACTCAATTTATTATTGAGTGCTATTATTGAGTGCTGTGTGCTAGGCCTTACCCTCAGTACAGAGAAACAAATAAGATACCATCACTTCCTTCAAAGATTCTACAGCCTAGTAGGAGAGACCTGCCTAGAAACAACAGTCTTTTGGTACAATAAGGACTGTGATGGGAATTTGTACAAAACACAGTAGTGACAAAAAGGAGACCACACAGTGAATAAGGGAGAGACTTAGACAGGTGCCAACAGAGAAAGAGATACTTGAGCCATGATCACAAAGAGGAGGAGGATTTTCCAAGTAGGTGACTGGGAGAGCATCCCACACAGAGGAAAACAGTGAGTGCAAAGGCACTGAGGCATGAGCTATGTTTGGGTAGGTGTAAGAAATGCAGCCTAGAACTAGAGTATGGGGTGCAGGTGGGTGTCTAAGGGAAGGGGAAGCTAGAGGAAAAGATGGGGTGAAGACATTCCATGATGGTCTTTCAATCCAAGCTAAGGACTTGGGGTTCATTCTGAAGATAGCAAGCATGTAAGTGTAATTCCTCCCTTCATCTCCCCTTTTCTGACGGGTAAATTTTGTACAAACTCAAGTTTTAATACTCCATGACTTTGAATTTCCCAGTTCGAGCCAAATTGCAGAAAGTCAAATTTGGTGAGGGAGGGATTACCCTCCAGATGATTGAAAAGCAAATCCATCTTGCCCAAACCAAGGGGTCCAGTATTCTCAATATTCTTGTCTCTCTCCCTCTCTCTCTCTCTCTCTCTCTCTTTTATTTTTGTCTTTTTACTGATTGGATTAGGACCCCAGAACAAGGATGGCCCAGCACAAAGTCACCAGGAAAATGTCTGTAAAATGTAATCAAAATGAAACATTCCCTTTCCTAGGAGCACATTACTAAGACAATATTCATGCATTTTAAGACTTTAGAGTAAGTCCTTGCTTCTCCCCCAGAAACGGCTCCATTTACAGAGGCTCTTAATCTTTGAGGGCTGTGGGTGAAGAAACTAAGCACCATGTAATTACACTGACCTATGACTTCATATGGGCAGCCCCAACCTTCAGGCAATAAGAGTAAATGCAGAAACCACCAAGTACAGCTACAGACCATGCTGCCTCTTCTTTCCTTAGCTGATCAGCCTCCACCTTGGATCTAGGATTTCAAATCCTTATGCTATTTCATGCCTTACTCTTTCTTATATAGTTTTTGGCTCCATCAGGGTAAAGGCCATGTCCATCATATTTCCAGCATTCAGCACAGCCTGGCATATAACTGGTTCTCAGTTCAATTCATGTGCAGACAGCTTTCTCCCTGTCACTTTCAGGAGACAGTTTATGATGTTATGATCTTAAAAGAACATCATCCATGGCCTTGGCACTCCGGGATATGGGTCAGAGAAGATCTGGAATGTCAACTGCACCCCTCTCCTTCTGGCTCTCCATGGCTAACTCTTTAATGGCTCTTATTAGTGCTATTCATCAAATGTTTCTATCTCTGTGTCTTCCAGGCACATGGTAGGATTGCATTTCCTGGTCCTCCATTGTTGGAAGTATCATGTGACTAGTTCTGGCCAATGAGACATGAACAAAAGTAACCATGTGACTGGTTCTGGCCTATGGGATGTGAATGAAAGTGTCACTTTCAGGCTACTAATCGCTAGCATGAGACCTCAAAGTTCTCTTCTCTCTGACACAGTGACTAGTGATGTCCAAGATGATGGCTACTGTGTCATACTAAGTGCTTGAGTCACTGTAATGAGAAAAGTCTATATACAAGCTGCCAGCCCCTAGATCCATGTGGAGGAGTGAGAAATAAACTTTTGTTGCTTTAAGCTTGTTTGTTACCACAGCATAACCTAGCCTCATCCTAACTTATCATTTTCCCCCTAATTCTTCTCTTTCCTTCCACTCAAGCCAGCAACCCAAGATCTCCTCTCCCTTCAGTTGGCCACCTAGCCAACTTTATAGTCTCACCTCTATTCAATTACTCATCTATTTAGCAAATATGCACTGAGCATCAGCTCTGAGGAGACAGGATGTTAAGAACTAGAGAGATAAAGATGGACCAAACATGCCTTCAGGGACTCACGGTCTGGTGGGCCCTGCCCTGGCCTGTGCACCTCTCCACTTCTGATAAGTTCTGTGTTGGTCACTCTGATGTTCCCACCATGGTCATCTGGCTGATCCTTGGAGATGGTGATTGAGGTCAGGAACCTGTCTCCTCCCCTACCATGGCCCTCCGTCACCACCAGGGCCTCTGATTATCCCTGAAACTATCTTGGAGGAAGTTCCTTTACTGTGAGGTTGGATGGTCCCAGAGGCCTGGATCCCTGTACAGGAGAACTCTGGAGCCCCACTGTGAGACACTGTGATAGAGCATGGGATGTTGGCAAAGTCTTTGATTCTTTTATTGGTAAAGAAACCAAAACACAGAGGGGAGCAATGATATGCCCAGGGTCACCCAGCCAGATGGTCACAGGGTCAGAACTAGAATTAAAACCATGTGTCCTTGATAGAAGGAATTCTTGCCTTGTGTCTCAGTTCAACTTCAGCACAACAGGAGAACAGTCAAGGATATGGGAGGAAGCTGGGGCGCCTGGGTGGCTCAGTCGGTTAAGCGGCCGACTTCGGCTCAGGTCATGATCTTGCGGTCCGTGAGTTCGAGCCCCGTGTCGGGCTCTGTGCTGACAGCTCAGAGCCTGGAGCCTGTTTCGGATTCTGTGTCTCCCTCTCTCTGACCCTCCCCCATTCATGCTCTGTCTCTCTCTGTCTCAAAAATAAATAAACGTTAAAAAAAAATTAAAAATTTAAAAATTTTAAAAAAGGATATGGGAGGAAGCTGTTTTTCCCTGTAGATACCAGGCTTGAAGACATGAGCAGCAGGGAACTATTATGGGGAGTGGCCAATTTGGGAGTTTGGAGAGAAAGGATAGTCACATTCAAGAGAGAGGATAGGGAGCCATGATGTCACTAATGAGAGGCAAAATGAGGAAGAGGTTGGCCCATGTAAACCATTCCCTTGCTTCCAAGCAGGTGTCACCACCCCTCCACGTCACACAGTCCCCTGGAAAAGACCCCTCCCCTTACCTAAAACAGGCTTGGCACATCCTCTCCAGGTGTCTGGGAACTGGGGGGTTGCCTCTTTTCAAGGACCTTCAAGTCCTGAGATGAGTTCTCTGTGCATTCCGATGCAGGAGTGGAAGAAGGAAAAGATTGGGTATCGAGCCTCTCCTATCTGCTGTCCTCCCTGCAGTGGCCATAGTCCTGGCCCAGGCACCCCACAGCCCACTCCCCTGCTCAGCCTCTCCCACCTCCTGTTCAAACAGGGGTAAAGTTACGTGACAAGGTGACCCTGTCCCCAGTTCTGAGGTGGATGGGGAGGCTGGAGACTAAGCAATTAACACACAGTCGGGAGTAAGGTGCCCAGGGAAATTTCCTGCAGAAGCGAGCCTTGGCAGATGAGAAGGCTCAGCGGGGGCAAGGCAGTGACTGGGGGCTAGCAGGGAAAGCCACAGGCAGCCTCCTTTGCACATTGCCTGCTTCTTCTTCTCTAGAAAGAAGCCACTGTGGTGGGGGCAGTGGGGCCAGGGAGAAGAAGGGTGTGGGGTGCTGGACAGAGAGGGGTCCCCACAGGAGCACTGGAGCTCAAGTTTGGAGAGAGGACTTTCCCCTCCATGCCCTGCCTTCGGGAGAGGCAGCCATTTGAGCCCCTGAACTCCCAGCTGGGGAGCTGGTCTCCTGACGGCCAGGAGCAGGTTCTGGGGAGCTCCTCAAGTTGCGGCACACACCCAACATGCAACAACAGACACACCAGCCATGTGGCAGCACATGTGACACACAGCACTGGCAGCAGGACACATGCTCAGCCACACACACCACACAGCAAGAAGGACAAAAGCACAGCCACACGCAGAGCGGCACCACACACACACACACACACACACACACACACACACACAGAGTTCTACTACTGCCCAAGCTTCCCCAGACCACTTCCCCAGGAGGAACCTCAGCCCTGGAGCCACCTTCTCAGAGGGAGCTTTCCACTCCTCTGCCTCCCTCCTGTATGACTCACTCCCAGAAGACAGTGTGGGTGGCTCTGAGCCTCACCCCAAGCACAGGACTGGGTGTCAGTAGACACAGGGCCCTGGCCTGCCTCTACAGCTCTATGAATGGGAGACAGTGAGGGGAGGGCACAAGTCACAATGTCTCTGGGCCACAGTTTTCTCCCTCTGTCCAATAGGGAAATAGGAAGAAGGAATAATAGTGCCTACTCATGGGATTGCAATGAGATCTGATGAAAGCATTTTGTGAGATAAGTTGATCCCCAGACCTGGGAGCAGAACCCCTCCCCTTGGGTGCACAGCCACTCTGGGCCTTGTCCTGGAGCCCTGGTCAGCCAGCCAGGTCTAGGACACTAGGATACACTAGGACAACGTCCACGGAAAGGGTGTGAAACTTCCATGCTCTCTGAGCATGCCATTCTCCCTGCATCTCCACATCTTCACCAGCCTGGAAGCTCTCAGAATCCATCTTTTTGGTTTTTATGGAAACTTCAACACATGAGCACGGTGGATTAAATCATTGGCCATTGGCAATTGCACGCCATCTCCAGTCCCCTCCCCTCTCCCTTCTGCAGAAGTCAGGGAGGGACCCAAAGTTTCAACCTTCTAATCACAGGGTTGGCTCCTCTGGTAGCCAGCCCCCCTCCTTAAGTGATTTAGGGGCTTTCCAAAAGTCACCTCATTCACGTAAAAAAGACACTTTTATGCTCTAGTCATTTAGGAAATTCCAAGGGTTTTAGGGGCTCTGTGCCAGAAATGGGACAAAGACCAAATATCTATGTCTTAGTATAAATCACAATATCACAGATTTAAAAATGGACAGTGCCTTGTCTTTGCTCTTAGGCAGCTCCTGGGATAACTCAGCATTCTCAACCCTGGTTATCTGATAGAATCCTGGCCTGGGGGTCTTTTAAAACACTGGCACCTGGGTCCCATCCCCAGAGATTCATAGTCAATTGATGTGCAATGGGGCCCAGGCAACCATGTTTTTAAAAAGCCCCCCAGGTGATTCTAATGTGCAGTTGGAGTTGAGACCCACCCATCTAGTGGAGAAATTAGACATAAACCAAAAGGCAGAATGGGACATTTTTACAATAGATGCACACACAATAATAATAGCTAACATTGGCTGGGCCATTCTGTGTGTGTGTATGACCACCACTGTGCCAAGTTGCACATGAGTATATTTGAGCTTCCCCTAAACCCAGGAAGGCATGCCCCATGCACCTAATTTACAGAAGAATAAATGAAGCTCGAGAGACTTACTCAAGGCAAGACTTCTCCAAAAAGGCAACATTCATGCTGAAATTTGAAAGAAAATAGAATTTTCTGGAGAGACAGAGCAACAGAAGGATAGGGGTGTTCTCGATTGTCTGGCTGTTAGAATCCAAGACCTGGACAATCAGCAAACTGACAGAATGGGAGAAGATATTTGCAAATGGCATATCAGATAAAGGGTCAATATCCAAAATCTATAAAGAACTTATCAAACTCAACACCCAAAAAACAAATAACCCAGGGAAGAAATGGGTAAAAGACATGACTTCTCCAAAGAAGACATCCAGATGGCCAACCGACACATGAAAAAATGCTCAACATCACTCATCACCAGGGAAATAAAATCAAAACCACAATCAGATACCACCTTACACCTGTCAGAATGGCTAATATTAACAACTCAGGCAACAACAGATGTTGGCGAGGATGCGAAGAAAGAGAATATCTTTTGCATTGTTGGTAGGAATGCAAGCTGGTGCAGTCACTCTGGAAAACAGTATGGAGGTTCCTCAAAAAACTAAAAATAGAACTACCCTATGACCCAGCAATTGCACTACTAGGCTTTTATCCACAGGATACAGGTGTGCTGTTTCAAAGGGACACATGCACCCCCATGTTTATAGCAGCACTATCAACAATAGCCACAGTATGGAAAGAGCCCAAGTGTCCATGGATGGATGAATGAAGAACACGTGGTATATATATACAATGGAGTATTACTCAGCAATCAAAAAGAATGAAGTCTTGCCATTTGCAACTACATGGATGGAACCAGAGGGTATTATGCTAAGCGAAATTAGAGAAAGACAAATATCATATGACTTCACTCATATGAGGACTTTAAGAGAAAAACAGATGAACATAAGGGAAGGGAAGCAAAAATAATATGAAAACAGGGAGGGGGACAAAACATAAGAGACTCTTAAATATGGAGAACAAACAGAGGGTTATCGGAGGGGTTGTGGGAGGGGGGATGGTCTAAATGGGTAAGGGGCATTAAGGAATCTACTCCTGAAATCATTGTTGCACTATATACCAACTAATTTGGATGTAAATTAAAAAAATAAAATAAAATAAAAAGAATCTAGGACCCAGGAGGCTCTTCAGATGTGCAGGAATGTGGGTATAGAGGCACTATTGGCTGGGATGTAGGTGCCCAAAAAGGACGAGCAGGAGTTCAGATGACAGATGCTGGTGGAGGCCACCTTACGGGAATAGAACATTTTAGGACAGATAAAAGGTTAAAAGGTAGAGCTACTGTTCCTGGCAGGTAGCAATTCCAGGCCCCTTGTCATCATTCCCAGAGGTGGCAGGGATGAAAATAGAATGCTGAAATGGAGTCAGAGATGCTGGACCCTGAAGGAGGTTGTGGGGAGGAAGCTTAGACTATGTCCTTAACTTTTTTAAAACAGTGAAATGGAAATCAACCACATACCCTCTATGCAGAAGTTAACAAAGCGTGGGCAGGACAACATTGAACTCAGGGTCAGAGGCCAAGTTCCAGACATTTTGCTCTCTTAGCCTGGGTTCTGTCATCTGTAAACTGAGGGCAAGGATGGTTGTGTCTTAGCGCTTTCAAAGTGAGTGCTGGAGAGCCAGCGTCCAGGAGGGATACTGGTGTGGAGAGAGTAATGGGGCTCTCTAGGCCCCACTCGCTCAACACAGGGCAGGTCTACTTTCCCCTGCTTTACATATGGGCTGTCATGGAAAGTTTCACCAAATGAGAAGTTCTGCAGCTCAAACAGTGTGAAAGTGTAGCCTTGACGTCTAGTTAAAGATAGCTTTATCATCTTTCTTTCCTTCTTTCGTAGGACCTCCTAAAATTATAGCAACCCCACCCCCACCCCCGCTGCCGGGGCTTGGGTACCAGCCACACAGAGGTGAGATTGATCACCGAAGCTGGAAACAGGGGGATTACATGGAAATCTAAACAGAAATCACTGGGAACCCCAGGTTCCTTGCCCCCATAAGTCAGAGAAGTCCTCACTGCTGCCCCCTTTATTGGGTAAAAACATGAGCAAATAGCTCATTTGCTATGAGTACAAAAAAACAAGTTGAAAATGCCAATGTGATGTCCAATGGCAAGAGCAGGAACCCTACCCAGTACTCTACATTGAAGTCCACCTTTCCACAAACTTCAACACTAAACATAAAACTGCCAAAATCTGCTTTTTAGTACCGCACAATTATTTGAGAAGAGATCCTACCATGGACAATAGGTAACTAAGGTTTTGTGCCAGGTGCTAGGGTTGGATGCTTCCAGGTGCTTTCCATGTGTTGACTTCTCTAATGCTCCCAATAATTCTTGATGTAGGCTACTATTTCTGTTCCCATTTTACAGATGAGGACTCTGAGGAAGAAAGAAGTCAAGCCCAAGTACAGTCATCTAGGTAGTAAGCCAGGGAATCGAGCTATAGGTCCGGGCAGTCAGCCTCCAAGTCCACATTCAAGAGCTCATGCTATGAGCTCTTACCGCTAAGGTGGAGATCAAGCCCAACAAAGGCAGGTGGATGACGCAGAGGGGAAAAGAAATAATGTAAGGAACTGTGAGTCATTTTCTAAATGTAAGAAGTTTACAGATCAACACATATTCTGAGATAAAAAATATATTTCATTCATAAAATAGGAATAGAATACTGTGAAAAAGAAAAATTAGACAGCAGGAAAGAGCTCTAGAAAATTTTAAAATGTGAAATAAAACACACAACATGTATTATAAAACAGGGTCAACCAAATCTTCTAGGAAGTAGGTCAGTATGCCATAGATGTAGAAATACATGATGTAATGGACTATGATAGATTACACTGATTGCCCTAATTCTTTGCTCAGCCCAATATTCGGACCTTTTGCCATGTGATTGGGCAGTTCGCTCCACTAAAGGGGTCTCTTGATTTTGGGGTGCTGCCGTCTGATTTGCTGTGGGCCATTAGTGGTGGGGGGGTGTGACCAAAGGCTTGAAAGCTCTTATGGGATTGGGCTCTTGCTTCTTTGCCATCACCAGGCCAAGAACATTCTTGGACTAGCCCACTGGTCTCACAGTGTGGGTGAGACCCATTTAGAGCAGAACTACATTCCACCAGCCAACCCCGTCCTAGATCAGCCACCCCCTAGCTTACTCCCAGTTGAAGGGGAAGCACAGTCAACACAGCCACTCAACCAATTCAGCCTAAATCAGTGACTCCCAGCCACAGATCCCTGAGAATAAATAATTTTGTTTTAAGCCATAGAGTTTTGGGTTGGTTTGTTATGTAGCATTATTGTGGTCATGGTTAACCTATGCAGCTATCAACCTAGGAGCTGATACCCAGTTAACAGAGAAAATGGAAGGAAGGGAATTACCAAAGAAATAATTCATGTGTGTTTCCCCGCACCAAAAGGTAGCAGCCTCCAGATCAAAGGGCTTACGGAGTACCCAGAACGATACATAGATCCACCCCAAGGCATACTGTTGAGAAATGTCAGAAACTATGGTCAAAGAGATGATACTAAAAGTTTTCAGCTAGAAAAAAACAGGTTTCATAGGAAGGAACATGAATCAGGATGGCTACAAGGCTTCTCAAGAGGAACACTGCATACTACATAATAGTAAGGCAATGTCTTTTAAATGTTTTGGAAGAAGTTGTTTTTAATATAGAATTCTAGACCTAGACACACAATTAAGATATAAGTTGAATGTAAATATTTTTTTAGCTATAGAAGGATTCAGAAAATTCACTTGGCACACCCTTTTACTTAGTACGCTACCAGATGATGTGCTCTCCAGCCAAAGTGGAAAGTAAATCTAAAAAATAGAATCTAGGGGGGCTCCTGGATGGCTCAGTCGGTTAAGCATCCGACTTCAGCCCAGGTCATGATCTCACGGTTCGTGAGTTCGAGCCCCGTGTTGGGTTCTATGCTGACAGCTCAGAGCCCGGAGCCTGCTTCAGATTCTGTGTCTCCATCTCTCTCTGCCCCTTCCCCATTCGTGCACATGCACGCTCTCTCTCTCTCTCTCAAAAACAAATAAACATTAAAAAAAATTTTTTTTAAATAGAATCTAGGGAATCTGGGTGGCTCAGCCAGTTAAGTGTCCAACTTCAGCTCAGGTCATGATCTCATGGTTCATGAGTTTTTGAGCCCCACATCGGGCTCTGTGTTGACAGTGTGGAGCCTGCTTGGGATTCTCTCTCTCTCCCTCTCTCTCTCTGACCCTCTCCCACTTGCTCACTGTCTCAAATAATAAATAAACTTAAAAAAAAATAGAGCCTAGGAAACAGAAGATTCAGCACAGTTGGCTGGCAGAGGAAATTCCAAGGATAAAAGCTTTGCAAGGGCACCTGGATGGCTCAGTCAGTTAAGTGTCTGACTTTGGCCCAGGTCATGATCTTATGGTTTGTGGGTTCAAGCCCCATGTCGGGCTCTGTGCTGACAGCTCAGACCCTGGAGCCTGCTTCAAATTCTGTGTCTCCCTCTCTCCCTGCCCCTCCCCAACTCATGCTCTGTCTCTCTCTGTCTCTCAAAAATAAACGTTGAAAAAAATATTTAAAAAAAAAAAAGAAAAAGCTTTGCAGCAGACCTACAAAGTAATAGGCGAGATTGAAACAGGAAATTCAGTGCTCCAAAAGAGAACAATCCAGGGAAACAGGAGGGATTGATAGATGAACTGATATAAGACAATGCTTGTGAACAAAATAGTGACAACAATGGAATAGCAGATCTGATGCACCATTTAGAAAAATGTAAGAAAACAATGCATTGGAAGTGTGAGATGCTTATTACCTCTGGGTATATTTTTCCAGGTAGTTAATACCAGGTGTTAGTGATAGACAGTAAGAATTTATTTCCCACATCACATTGCATACTGGCCAGCCAGTCCTCCCTTTGGAGAACCCCATGGAACTCCTGGCCTACACAGTCTGCTCACTAGGCAAGAGACAGACAGATGGAAGAGGCAGACAGCCCCTTCACTGCCCTAGCCCAAAGGGAGAGCTCTAGGCACATGACCTCTACCTACCTGGAAAGGAAATGGAGACATATATGGAACAGATAGATATCAGAGGAACACCAGCTTTCTTTGCCACAACAGAAAAAAAAACTATGAGAAAGAAAATAAACTCATAATTCATTGCTTGTCTCTCAAGTGAGCCATCTTTACACGATCATCTTCATGAGGTTCTAGATTTAACCGAAAGTCCAATGTAACTATACTGACTAAAAGGACTGCACTTTTAGGGGCGCCTGGGTGGCTCAGTAGGTTAAGCATCTGACTTCAGCTCAGGTCATGATCTCACAGTTTGTGAGTTCAAGCCCCGCATCAGGCTCTCCCCTGTCAGCACACAGCCTGCTTTGGATCCTCTGTCCCCTTCTCTCTCTGCCCTTCCCCCCACTTTATCTTTCTCTTTCTCAAAATAAACATTAAAAAATTTTAAAGTACTGTACTTTTAGAAGAGTATAGTTATACCCTACTATTCCTGTATAGGAAGGGGCAAAAGTGAGGTGGGTATCAGAGCAAATCATCTGAAATGCCTACTATAGCAGGAAGTCAATAAATGGTGTCTAATACTGATAAAGCAAGAAACAGCATTGTCCGCGTATTACTTAAAAATATGAAGGCACCCAGCAAACAGGATGCTAAAAGAGCTAAAAATGTACTGTCCCCATAAAAAGCAAAAGTAGAGGTAGGAAGGGGAAAGACTGTGCTTTTTTTTATTATAAGCCCTTGGTATTTACAATTTTTTTTTTCGATTTACAGATGTATTATTTGGACAATTTTTAAAGCAAACCCAAAACAAATGCTAAAAATAAAACCCCCTGCATTTGCTAATCATTTCTGACCTTCTAAGGTTCTTGAATTCTAAGCATCTGGGGGAGAAAGCTTGTGTCACAGTGGAGATTTTTCTGAACACAAACTGTCGCAGGCCCTGGACAGAGAAGTCAAAACAAAGAAAGGTCATATGTCATTCTGAGCATGTGAGGTCCTTGTGAGATCTTACACTTGAGCCATGGCCAAGGGGATCTGGAATGGGCACGACCTGATCCTGGCACCGAGGAAGCTTCTGGAAGCCCCAGAGACCCCGCCAGACCTGGCACTGGCCTCCCTGGAGCTCTGGGGAAGAACACAGCCAGTTATGCCCCACAGCCCCCTGGCAGGTACCATGGGCACCAGCTATAATGAGAAGTGACAGGTACGGTTGCTGGGAAAACATCCCAGCCTGGAGCTCAAGCTACCCAGAGTTGCTGGGGGCCTTCTCAAGCTGTCAGGAGGGTCCCCACACACTTTGATGCCACAGCCAATCTGGTCTGGAGCATTCGCATCTCATTAGCATGGACTGAGGCCAACCTGGAGCACGGTCCCCAGCCCAGCTTTGGGTAGAGGGGAAACTGAGACCCCAGGTGGACAGGCGGGAGGACACTGCTTCTGCCATCCTCCCAGAGCACTCTCCCTAGTATCACAGGAGAATCAACTGAAGCCCCTAGAGGCCAACCTGACTTCCAACCCTGCAGATGATGTCATCAGTGGCCCTCCCAGAGTCTGGCCCCTGTCTCCTGGTATAGCCTCACTGCTCCTTAGCACTGGTCCTAGCTCTGCCATCTTCCAGGTGAGGTGAATCTAAGCCAAGCTCACTTCTGGACAATAGGAGGCCAGTGTCACCCAGCTGACAGGGAGAACCTGAGGCTGAGTTTTGCTTCCATTCAGGTGGGATTCCCATGGCCGCAAATGCCTCTTTCGGTTTATCCTCAACTGTTCCCTGCCAGCAGGAAAGGCAGTCGGGGCACTCTGGTGCCCAACCCTCATGGCTCTTCCCATTGCGACAGGCTGACCCTGGGCTTCCTCTTGATACCCATTTCCACAGAAACCAAGATGAGCAGAGCCGAAAGGTCACTGGCTCCCCACTCTGTTCCCAGGCAAGACAGCCCTTGAGAGATTCCAGAAAGCTGTCCAACCCCACAGACGCCAGGAGCCAGGCCGAGGAAATGGGTTTGGGAGACCTTCCATGCAGGTGCCTCTCGCAGTCCCTCTCCCCGCGGGGAAATTCTCCCAGAAGCACACTCTGGTAGACAGCAGGAGAGACGCTCCATGCTGAGCACCAGACATCGAACGGATGAGATAATCATAAATCCACAAACTGCAACAAGATAAAATTATCATTATATGAAGTTAAATTATTAATTAGCGCCTCCAAAAAAAGACCAGCACCACCTGGTCTTGAATCCTGGAAGCTGTCTTTCTGAAAGCAACAGAAATACCAAAATAGTTCAGCAGCGCTCCACATTGTGGGTGTGGTACCCCCATGTTTGTGGTTTCCAGAAGCTTGATGGCCAAGGGGTCCTGCCAGGTGGGCCCAGCGGGGCCAGGACTAGTCAGTTTAGATGAGCAACTCAAGAGATCCGTTTTTATGGTTAGGGAAACTGAGGCAAAGGACTAGGTAGAAGGGCCACAGGAGCTGGGTGGGGGCAGACTGAGGAGTTTGTATGCTGGGTTGAGAAGAGGTAAGTGCTGAGTCTGCCTGATTGTCTGAGGGCTGAGGACACTCACCCACATAGTAGACTTCTACTGAGCGCCCAGTGAGTGTCAGGTGCCAGGAATACAGAGGAGAAGCCATCATTCCTTGCCTGTGAGGAGCCCAGTTTGTGACAGGCTGGACCAGTGGGTCAGCTGTGTCTTCCGTCTTCTTCACCCCCCCTCACGTCATCGGATTTATCCTTTTTATCGCCGTCATCACCACCATCATCCTCCTCGTCACCATCACGATCATCCCGCACCACCACCAACTCCTACAACCCATACGTATTCATTAAATCCTACAGCCACTGCGGCTTAATGAGAGGGGAGGAGCTTTAGAAAGCACCTTTCTAACCAGGGCATCAATCCTCGCTGTGAAATGCCTGGTGAATTGTGACCCAGCGCAACAGTCCTGGCAATAAGGAGCTTACTCGCTGCTTCATAAATCAACCCACTGCATCTCTGGAGAGCAATTTCTCCCTCATTCATTTATTCATCCATTCAGCAAGCATTTACCAAGCATCTACTAGGAGCCACCTCAGGACTAGTTTTTGGAGAAAAGAACTCTTTCTTCTGGCTGAGGAAAACACAACCCAGTACCTTCTTGCAGAAAGTTCCCAGGATGGTGGGAAAGACAAACAAACAGCCAAGTGATGACAACACGGGGTGGTGTTTGGTGGAACACGCGATACGTTCCGGTGTGTTAGAGGTATGGTCTTGTCCACCCTGCACCACGAGCTGTGGGTGGGCACCACTCTTAGCCCCATTCGACAGATGAAAACCCCGAGCACAGGAAGGTTAAGTAACTTGCCCACGGTCACTCAGCTGCAAGATAGATGGGTCAGGATTTACAGCGAGGCTGTTGGACTCCTGAGCTGTGTTCTTGGCCCCTCTGACAGAACGCGCCATCCCCTTGCTGATGGGTGTAGTCCTGGCAAATCCACCCACAGCCTGGAAGACTGACAGTGAGCTGTGTGCGGGTCTCTGTGCTTCAAGCTTGGGGACCTGTCACGGAAGCGCACTGCTCCCCGGGGCCAGCAACCTGGCAGATGACTCTGGATCCAACAGCACTTGGGTTTTGGCTCAGATAGAGACGGGAATGGAGATATCTCTGTTTGCCACGTGCGCCTTCCACGTGGTCCCAAATGGGATGAACTGCATGGCCCAGACTCTCCTCCAGCCCCAATATCCGCCCCTGCTCCAGCCAAATGAGGCCTGAATAATTCATGGCCAATGCACACGGCCTGGGCCTGGAGCAGCTTTCCAGTGGCCAAATTGGAGAGGGGGGTGGAGGCCAGGGCAGCTGGACCTGGGAGGAGGCGGTGGTGGGGTTTTGAGAGCCACTAACAGCCAGGAAGAGTAAACAAGGTTCGATGAATTATTCAGCCAGGCAGCTGCTGACGCAGCCCCGGGGCAGCAATGGCATGACAATGTACAAAGTCTGACGTCACCGCTCACCGGGGGCAGCCCAGTGCCAGTGTGGCCAGGCTCTGACCAGAGCCCACAGGGCAAGCAGTAACTGAGATAAGGCACAGCACAGCCCCGCCCAGGAGAGCAGCAGGTGCCAGAAGGAGACAGAACCTGAGTCCCAGGCCTGGGCCTGCCTGAAAGGACGCGTGAAAGGTAACGTGGTCCTAGGAGAAGGTTGTGGACTCTGGAGGCTGTTAGAGCTGGGTTCCAAGCAGCATCAAAACAGTGCGGCCTTTGGAAAACCATTTAACCTCACTAAGCCTCAGCTTTCTCAACTGGAAAATGGGAACCAGGAGATGGCTGGATACAGGATAATCACTTCACCATGATCCGAGTCTCCCACTCGTGGCCCCGGCCCTGAGCGCACTCCTAGACACATGGTGAATGGCAGGGCCTCTCCCATCCGTCGGGTCAGCAAGGCCAGCGCTCTGGGCCTTTGGAAACCTCTTCCGTCCCTCCCTGCTGTCTTCCCACCCTATCTCACAGGGCATCGAGGAACCCTGCTGGTGACCCTGCTGCAAACGTTCACCCAGGGAGAAAGTCAAGATGTGTACAGATCCACAGCACAGGCAAGGGGCCTGGAACTGGCCAGCAGGGACCACACTCCTCCACTGATTGCTGTGTGACCTTGCACTGGCCCTTTTCCCTCTCTGGGCCTCAGCGGCTAGACAAGTAGGTCCCTCAGCCTCCTCCAGCTCTGACCTCAATTGACTATAAGACAGTGGAAGGGAGGGGCTGATTGTTCCCTCTGGCTGGGGTGAGAGGTGGCAGAGGCTACACATTTCTGGAATTTGCAGGGTGGGGGTCAGGTCTTTCTTCAGAAGGTTCCAGCTCTCCAGTTTCTCTCTTCTCCTAAGAGCACCATGCTCTGCCAGGAAAAGGTAAAACAGTAACCACCAGCAGCAAGGGCTCCTCAGCCCCACCCCTTCATGGCACAGGGCTAACCGCCTCACCAGGCAGGGTGCTTCCTGTGGTTTTGACCCCCATTGAAGGATGGCATGGCACCAGCTCAGAGAAGCTGAGTGCTGGGTCCAAGGCCACACAGCCATCAGGAACAGAGCCTGTCCTAGAATCCCAGACTGGGCCTGCTGTCTCCATCACCCATGAGCAAGGCGGACTTCTAAAGCAGGGCCCTCCCCCCCCCCGGCATTTGGTCAGTGACGTTGCTGGAACCCAATTCCCCCTTCTCCTCCCCAGTGCAGCTCCAAGCAGACTGGGAGGCGGCACCAGGACTCAGGTCATTCGATGAACTTGACTGGGGTCCAGTCCTAGCTCTGCCACTCACCAACTGTGTGCCCTTGAATGAGTCTCTCACGCTCTCTGAGAGGCAGTTTCCTTGGCTGGCATGTTGGGGTGATGATGATGCGCCTCTGTATGGCTGTGATGGGCTTGCCCTTTGTGCTGGACCCTCAGATGGCAGGGCCAGTTTAGAACAGAATTGGCCGGAGCAGAGAGGGGGCGGCCTGGGTAAGAAGAGGGGCCGGCTGGATGGGAAAAGGGAGGAGGGCACTCTGGGCAGAAGCCCAGAACAGCTGCCTAAGTGCTCAGTAATAAATAAGTGATATTGGCCACCACCTAATGTTTCCACAGTGCTGGCCAGCTGGGGCGGGAGGGGAAGTTTATTATAGACCCGGCCGTCTCTTAGTCTCACTCACATATTGAACCTTATGCATCCCTAATGAGTTCAGGGTGACAGGCTGACCCTAAGGGCACAGGCTCTTCCCAGGAGCTGGAGGATGAAGGCCCTTGGGGGCAGCTGTCCCTTTGGTCCTCAGCAATGTTGACTCTTAGGGGCAAACAGCACAGGCTCAGCAGGGGCCGGGGCACCCCATGCCTTCCTGGTCATGGAGAGGACATGAGGAAAGGTGTGGGTGCTCCTTTCTGGGGATCCTGGATGTCTGCGTTCTGATCCACCCTCTCTGCAGTGCCCCTTATCCCCAGGGCCTTTCTCTGCCCCCCTGTAAAGCAGACACCCTGGGAGCTTGGGAAGCCCTGGTCCTGCCTCCACCAGGGGAGACAGTGAACACACCCCAGGAACTGAGGCTTCCTTGGATGGGGAAGAGCAAAGCTACAAGGGTCCGGAGAGACCCTCTGCCCCTTCTCAACTGTATGGGAGGGTGAATTGAGGTCCACAAAACAGAGAATGACTCATCTGGGGTCACATAGCAAGGTCTAGGATCTCCGTGTCGTGTTCTTTGCACGCCATCCAACCCCATCCCGCTGGGGCTTTGGAGACCAGAGGGGAGGGCCCTGCCCCCAGACCTAAAGCTCAGAATGGGAAAGGTTCCCAGAGCCCTGAGCAGCTAGAGCATCCCTAGCTGGTCTCTATGGGGCATGGGGCAGGGAGGCTGCCCACCCACCTGCCCAGCTGGCCATGTGGCTTCAGGAGTCCCTGCCTCTCTGGGCTCTTGAGTCCCCATGTACAGAATTACCATGCTTCCGGGGCGCCTGGGTGGCTCAGTCGGTCAAGCATCCAACTTTAGCTCTGACTTCAGCTCAGGTCATGATCTCACCATTCATGAGTTCGAGCCCTGCATTGGGTTCTCTGCTGTCAGCACAGAGCCTGCTTGGGATCCTCTGTCCCCTTCTCTCTCTGCTCCTCCCCCACCATCTCAAAAATAAATTTTAAAAAAATATTTAAAAAAAAAAAGAATGCCATGCCTCAGTGAGGTGTTCCCAGAGCTGCCCTTAAAGGTAAACAGAGGCACACACTGAGAACCCCATGTTCTAATCTTGACTGGGCCACCAATACACATGAGAGGCAGAAAGAAGGGCCTGAGGCTGGGCTCTCATTTCCCTGTCCATAAGCAGGAGTGTGTGGCTTCTGAGCTTCCTGTCCAGCCTAAGAGTCTACGGCCAGAAATAGTATGGCAGTTCATTAAGAGATTAAAAATAGAATTACAGTATGATTCAGTGATTCCACTTCTGGGTATAGACACGAAAGAATGACAAAGCAGAAACTCAAACAGTATTTGTACCCTCATGTTCACGGCAGCACCACTGACAAGAGCCAAGAGGTAGAAGCAAACCAAGGGTTCGTCAACAGACCGATGGATGAACAAAATGTGCTACATCCGTACAATGGAGTGTTACTCAACCTTAGAAGGAAGGACGTTCTAGCACATGCTACAACACGGATGAGCCTTGAAGACGTTATGTTGAGTGAGATAAGCCAGTCATGAAAGGTCAAATACTGGATGATTCCACTTCTAGGAGGGACCTGGGGCAGTCATATTCATAGAGACCAGGTAGAATGGTAGTCACGAGGGGCGCCTGGGTGGCTCAGTCGGTTAAGTGTCCGACTTCTGCTCAGGTCGTGATCTCGTGGTTTGTGAGTTCGAGTCCCGCATCAGGCTCTGTGCTGACAGCTCGGAGCCTGGAGCCTGCTTCAGATTCTGTGTCTGCCTCTCTCTCTGCCCCTCCCCTGCTCATACTCTGTCTCTTAATAATAAATAAACGTTAAAAAAATTAAAAAAGAATGGTAGTTGCCACAGGCGGGTGGGCAGGGAAGGGAGACATGGAAAATTTTTAAGGATATAGAGTTTCAGTTTTACAAGATGAAAATGTTCTGGAGATTGGTTTCCCAACAATGGGAATGTACTTAACACTAGTAAACTATATGCTTAAAAGTGGCTCAGGTGATAAGTTCTATGTCATGTAGCAGCCACGATTTACAAATCTTTTAAACAAAGAAATTATGACCAGGAGCTCAACGCAGAGAGGTCTGCCACACCTTTCGTACTAAGTATATGTGCTTTTTTTTTTAAAGTTTATTTATTTATTTATTTTGAGAGAAACAGAGAGAGAGCAGGGAAGGGGCAGAGAAAGACAGGGAGAGAGAGAATCCCAAGCAGGCTCTGCGTTGCCAGCACAGAGCCCGACGTAGGGCTTGAACCCACGAACTGTGAAATCATGACCTGAGTTGAAACCAAGAGTCGGACGCTTAACTGACTGAGCCACTCAGGCGCCCCATCACACCAAGTATATGTCCTTTAAAAAAAGAAGACACCAAGAAAATTTGCTCTGTAAAGAACTTTGCTACACAGCCTTTTGTGGCATGGAGAATCCTTGCTGAGTGTAAGGAAGCCGCCCTCACCCAACATCTCCTTTGCATCAAGTTTTGCAAACCAAGCACATATGTCCCTTACGATGCAATATGCATTGAGCCAGCACCCTACTTCCTGGTGTGAGGTGGGCACATCAGATGGTCTCAGATGCTGCTGGGGAATAACTGCCTCAGTCCTAGGGTCGGCATTCAAGCCCTCCATGGTGTGGCCCGGGAAGACTGCAGACTTCACCCTCTCTCCACTCCCGGATCACCCCATCCACTTTGGGCGTGCCCTTGCCCTAGCCCGAGCCCCACATATGTCACCCCTTCAAAGATGCCCCCAGGCCCCGTCAGAGATGGTTTCTCCCTCTGTCTGCCCTTCCATGCCCCACTCCCTTGGCTTCTCCATTAATCCCCATAGTTCCAAATTCCCTACCCACCAGACTTAGGGATGGTGAGCTCCTTGAGGGGCGGAGGGGCTGTGTCTTGTTCAAGTTGTCTTAACCTGGTTTCAGCACTGGTCCCCAGCCTCGCATACTGGGAAAAAATTGTGAGGACAAAGTGAGAATCTCCTGCAGCACATCCCCGTGCCATCTACCCAGATGGAAACAGATTCCCAGGGAATCTGAATCACCGAGCTGGGCCACTTTGGATAGGAGCACCTTATCTAGAATCTCTCAGTCAGAGTATTAGGCATACGGAGTACTCACTGTGCCCCACGCACCGGCTGGTGCTTTCCATGCTAGTCTGTGAAAATCCTTCGAAGAGCCTCATAAAGTAGGCAACTGTGGGGACACCTGGGTGGCGTGGTCGGTTAAGTGTCTGACTCTTGATCTCGGCTCAGGTCATGATCTCATGGTTTGTGGGTTCGAGCCTTGCATTGGACTCTGCATTGATGGTGCAGAGCCTGCTTGGGATGCTGTCTCTCCTTCTCTCTGACCCTCCCCTGCTTGTTCTCTCTCTCTCTCTCTCTCTCTCTTTCCCTGTGTTTGTCAAAATAAATAAATAAATAAATAAACAAAGTAAGTAAGTAAATAGGCATTGTGACTGCACCCATTTTACAGATAAGGAAGTTGAGGCTCAGAGAGTCAAAGGCATCAAACCCAGAGCTGGGGTTTGAACCCCGAGGTGCAGGCCTCCCCAAGAGCAGCATGTGCCATTGCCATGTGAGCACACTTGCCTCCCAGGAACAGGTGACCACGGGGGCCACCACCCTGCCCTCAGCCTCCACGGCAAGTGGCCCGTCCCACCAGGTTAGCAGGTTAGCCCCCTGGCGGCTGATTGACGGGCTGGCCCAGCGCTCAGCTGCTGCTGCCACGCCTCTGTAATTCTCCGAGTCAGCTCCCTAGCTCACTGACCTGTTGGGAGAGTAAGTGCCAACGGGGGAAGGGGGGAGGGACCCTCTCTCCCGCACCCTCCTCTCCTTCCGCTGCCTCCCCAGAGCACCTGCCCCTGCCCTGGAGGGGCCAAGTGGGAGGTCTCTCGGCCCCTGGAAAGGTTGGATTCCTGGCAAGCCAGAGCAGGAGGGGCGGGTGTCCAGAAGCCTTCCTCCTGCCTCCCTCCAGGCCACCTGGACTCTGTAGAGGACCCTCCCCATCCCTCGGGCAGGCTGGCGCACTGCACACACCCTCAGCAATGCCAGACAGGGAGCCCCCGAACAGCCGGCTCACTGCTCGCCTCAGCTCCCAGGGAGGCTGCTGCTGCGGCTCTCAGGGAAACTGAGGCAGGGCACCTGATTCACGCCTATGCAGCACAGGGCTTAGCACAAAGCCTCTGGAGGGACACAAACCATGGGGCTTGATCCCTGCCCCTTGAGAGGGATGAGGCCAAGCACAAATGGCAGAAGTCCAAGGCAGAAGGAAAAAGATCGATACCTTGTGTTGGTCCAGAGCACGGAAATTTACAAAGCACTTTCACAGTCTCAATTAATCCCCAAGCAATCCTGAGATAACGGAGCATCCAGTGCTTACTGGGCTCTCACTAAGTGCCAGGCATTTTTCTAAACGTTCTGCACATGTTATCTCACGTAACCCTCACAGCAGCACCGTGGGTTGGGTGTCATTACCAACATCTCCATATCACAGATGGAAAAACGGAAGCACAGAAAGGTTGAGCAACTTTGCCAAGGTCATTCGGATACTCAGAGGCCGAGCTGGGATTTGAGGCCAAGCAGTCTGGCTCCAGAATCCAGGTGCTGTCTCTAATGGTGCTGGGTACTTGGCGAGTATTTCTACTCACAATAACAGAGAGGAAACAGAGGCTCTCTTAAATAAACCACCCGAGGCCCCACAGCCAGTCAAAGGTGAGGGTAGGATCTGAACCAAGTGACTCACCTATGGTCACACCTGCAGTTAGGTAGCAGGGCTGGGGTTTGAGCCCAAACCCTTGGATTTAAAACCCAAGGATTTTTTTTTGATTTCAAAAAAAGGAGGTGCCTGGGTGGCTCAGTCAGTTGAGCGTCCGACTTCAGCTCAGGTTATGATCTCGTGGTTGTGAGTTTGAGCCCCGCGTCCCACTCTGTGCTGACAGCTCAGAGCCTGGAGCCTGCTTCGGATTCTGTGTCTCCCTCTCTCTGCCCCTCCCCACCCCAAGTAAAAAAAAAAAAATTAAAAAAATTAAAACCCAAGGAAGATACAAGTTCAGAGCAGGGAATGAAATTCGGTTCTGTCAACAAATCAGGAAAGGCTCTCTGAAGGGGGCAGCATTAAAGACAGACCTTAAAGCAAAGCGTGGAGCCAGGCGGAGAGGACCATGTGAGCGAAGCCTTTGCAGCTGGGAAATGGGGGCAGCAAGGAGTCTCGTTTGGATGAAGTGCAGGGTAAGTGTGGAAGGATGGCCCAGACAGAAAGAGAGACCGGTGAATGGGAAGCCTTTGCCACTTGGCCTAAGGCAAATAACTTCACCTCTCTGTGCCTCAGTTTCCTCATCTGGAAAATGGGGAAGCTAATGCTACAGACCTCACAGAGGCCTGGGGAACATCATAGAAAGCATGGAGAAAGTGCTTAAGCACCTACTGTGAGCTAGCCCCAGGTTAGCGGCTTAATAGAATATCACTTATAGCACAATCGTGAGAGGCAAGTATTATGGACAGATGAGGAAACAGAGGTTCCATAAGTTTAAGTGGCTTAGCCAAGGTCTCAGAGCTACTAAATAGGGAAGGTAGAATTCGAACTCCGGCTGAAATCCAGGAAAGGCTTGACTGACCCATCAGGGAGTGTGGACCTGCCTGGCTAGAGCAGGTAGTCAGTGGGGAGTCCTGGAAGGTTTGGGGGTGGCAGGCGTAACCTGTCAGTGGCCAAGGCTCTCCCTGGCTCAAAAACGTGAGGCTTCTCAAACACTACCCCATCTCTTCACCTGCCACTCCTCATTTGTGCACTGGAGACACTTCTTCCCATCCTGGTGCTAAGTAAATAGAAACAAAAACGCAGCTTAATTAAGACCATGGAAAGCAGGTGCTGTCTCCTGCCAGCAGAGAGAAGATGAGAGTAATCAGATCAAAATGGAGGCAGATGTTCAGAACTGGGCACAGATGCTCCCCCCCAAACCCGGGCTCCTGGCTGCCATCCCTCACCTGTCTGCCCAAGGGAGTGGGTAAGCAGGGAGGAGTGGTCCAGCCAGCGAGGGGGTGCCCAGCCTGGTGAGGAAACCCTCCACCCTTGGGCAGCTGGCACCCTCCGGTGATGCACCCCACCCCCCTTTGGTGGCTTGGAGCACAGGCTCTGGAGCTGGGCTAATTGGATTTGAATCCCTGTCACTTTCAACTGCGTAACCTTCGGCAATAACGTAACCGCTCCGTGCCTCAGTTTCCTCATCTGGAAAATGGGGATGTGCATAGACCTCATAGGGGTTGAGGGAGGATAAAAGGGGACATGTACCGAATGCTTAGGACAGCCTCTGAAATAGAATGAGGGCTGTGTGTGCTAGCTATTATTATCACCATTATTATTCATAGACACGTGGCTCAAAAACAATGGATAAAGTCCAGAGTCCTCCCTGATAGGGGCCAGATCCTCCCTACTGGCTCATTGTAGCTCAGATTTCCACACTTCCCCACACTGGACACCATCTACTCCCCAACCACCTAGAACCTCCTTCCCTAAACGTGCCTCATGTCCCAAAGACCTCCCTGCTTTGTTTTGCGCATGCTCGGTGTCACGCCCAGATGCCCTTACTCTCTCTCCCTCATTAGCAGGGACTTTTCTCGCTCATCCTTCAAAACTCAATTCTGTTGCCTCTTCTGTGAAGATTCCCAATGGCGTCCCTCCAGACCTCTCACTTCCTCCGTGGCCTCTAGTCCAGCATATATCCCTCCTCCCAAACTGTGCTGTGGTTATCCGCGCACGGATCCGCCTTCACCGGGATGAGGGCCCCTGAGGTGAGCTCTGTGCCCTCCTGTATGTCCACACCCACGCCCCAGGGTCTACACAGCGGCTTCCACAGCTAGACACTCACAAAGATGAGAGAAGGGGAAGGGGACGCTGGAGGAAGAAGGGGGCAGGGCAGAAGACAAAGGGTAACGATCCTACTCTACAGAGAAGGGTCTTGGGGTTCCAGGAGGAGGAAGGGGGTCTTGAGACAGCTGGGAACGTAGGCATCCCCACCATGGCCATAGCCTGAGGCCTCTGAGAAGTTCAGAGACATAGATAAATAGAGCTGAAAGTCCTTCAGGAATCAACAAACCCGACTCTCCCATTTCATAGATGGGGAAACTGAGGCCCCGAGAGGGGCAGTGACTCTCCCTGTGTCATCCAGGGAACTAACTAACGTCAGAACTGGCACCAGAACCCAGGCGTCTGTTGGAAGCTCTTTCCACTGTACAGTTCGGCCACTCCTGATCTCCCGGCCCTGCACCTGCTGACCCCCAGCCTGAACACCTGCAGGCTGTCGAGCTGTGCCCTGAGGTGTCTGAGCAGTGGACGTCCGTTGGGTTTGTAGGGAATCCTGAATTATAAGTCTGGGGCCCTTGGGGGTGGCGAGGCTGAGGTGAAGGAGGAAGAAAGGTCACTGAAGGAGTCAGGCGACTTTGGTCATCAGGCCAGAGGACCCAAGAATGTTACTCAGAGATGGTCTGGTCCCACCTACCCACCTCCCAGCCTTTCATGGCCAGCCAGCCCCTCCCAGCCCCTCTGCTCCTGTACCGACGCCTGCCCCAGGACCATTTCCTGGGCTGGATATGATTGGTATTCTAGGCCCATCCATACGGTTTTGTCCTTGGCCATCCTCCTTCCCCTTCCTAGAACTCAGAGACAGACAGTCCTCTGCCCCTGCTCCAGGAGATGGGGTCGGCCGAGATCAGACCAAATGACAGTGGAATTTAAAGTGGGTAAAACACACCGATGGTTGGAAAAAGCGAGGCAGAGCAGAAGCAGAGGGTTTCTTCCAAGGGAATAGGGCAGGTCCGGTGGCCCATCTGTCCATTGTCTGCTAGGGCTGGCTCTGTCTCTGTCAGGGAGCTGAGAGAGGAGATAGCAGGGATCCCTGTCCAGATCCCAGACAATGATGGAGGTGTGGACGAAGGGGGGAGGAGGACAAAGAAACCTCCTCTGAGCACCTCCCCCTTGCACCAGGCACTGAACTGGGCTGTTTCCGTGGGTACATGCATTATCTCATCTAGTCCTCAAACAGCGCCCCCGGAGTGGGTATTCATTTACGAAGGAGGAAGTGGAGGCTTTACAGAGGTTAACAGTGTGCCCACTGTCCCAGAGCCAGAACGTGGTGGAGGCAGGGGTCACACATCCCACACGATCAACAGCCTGGTAGTGAGGAGAGGAAAACACAGAGGAGAACTGAGATGCAGGGAAGGACCCGGGAAGGCCCTGAGCCCTTCCGGGACCCCCATCGCCTTGCAGAATCAGACACCCGGCTCCAGCAGGGGGGCGTGGCTTGTCTAAGATCACACAGCAAGGCAGCGAGAGGGACAGCCAGGACATGGAGCACAGGTCCAGGGCCCCAGAGCCCGTGGTCTCCCTGCAGTTCCGCGGAGCCTCCAAGGCCCATGCGCGGGGACCAGAGGGAGGACACAGGAGGTATCAGCCTGCTCCTCGCTGCCAGTCGCTCTACCCCACTGCAGGCAGCGGGGCTCTTCTTGGGGGCATCGGTGCCGCTTCCCCACAAGGAGGCTTGAACATCCTGCTTTGCAAAAACCCCAGCGTGGCTGAGATGGCCCGTGTCAGCAGGGTGCCTGATACAGAGCACATGCTCGACAACCATTCGTTTGTTTCCTTTTTATGCAAGGGGTGCTCCCGGGTGAGAATCGTGAGTCCTCTGGGGGGAGCCCCTTCACTCTTGCTCCAAGAATTTATTGAGCAGGGTGCTGTGCCCACAAAGCCCCTTCAAGCAGCTTCTCTGAGCCCCTGCCAAGCTTCCTGTGGTGCTGAGCTGGCCTTGCGCTCTCTGCAGGACGGCACAGCCGCAGGCTGCTCCCCCATGCACCCCCCCTTCCTCTGTCATGCTCCGGCTGACCCTGGAACTTCCACTCTCCACCTCTAAGGACGTACATATCCAGTCTTATCTCACCTCACCCATTCGACATGGGGCTCATCCCCGGGTCTTTCCAAAGGTGGATTTCTTGAGCCCAACACAGGTGGTCAACCCAGCCAAGGGAAGAAGACACAGACACACAACTTGTATAGAACCACCAGAAACGAAAGGCAAAAGAGACTTTAAAGACCATTCAGAAGGTGTGATATGCACTCCTGAGTTCCTGAGCATGACCTATGTGGTCCTTCAGCCAGGGTTCCAATGTGTCTCCGGTTCTGATGGCTCAGGTGGCCCTAGGAAGCCTCTTCCCTGGGAAATAAGGACCCATTTGGTAGTCAGCTCTCTTGTCTATTTTCCTCACCCATCCGAGGCAGAATCAGGTTCCAGATGTGTTAGGAGTTACGACACACTGTGACCTCCCAGAACTGTCCCGCGGCCTGAGGAAAGAACTTTGGAGTCAGGGAGTCCTAGTCCAGATCCCAGCTCTGCCTCTTTCTAGCTGTGTGACTACAAGCAAGTTACTTAACCTCTCCGAGCCTCAGTCACCACAACGGGAGATGATAGCAAGCCCTACCTATCTCCCAGGGTTGGTGAGAAGATTAAATGAGATAATGCAACCAGAACAACTTGCATTTTGCCAGACCCACAGGAGGCGCTCAGTAAATGAAGTCTGCGATTATTCTATTCAAGGCTCCACCTCCAAATCAATTGCTGTTTCCCTACGCTCCCTGCATGATGTCAGCCCTGTGCCCGCCCGCCCCCCCCCCCCCCCCCCCCCGGGAAACAGAACTGAGCAGAATCCTTTCCTCGGGGTTGGTCTCCACCCTCAGTCTCAGAGGTCAGGGCAGCCACACAGGGCTGGGGACAAATGCTGGTTCCATTAGCAGCCAGAGAAAGGAGCAGAGACCTGCGTTCCCCTAAGAGCCGGGTTATTTTCCACTTTCACCTGCCAATAATGGATGCAGAGGGAACACGGGACAGAGGAGAGGGAGGCTGGGGAGAGGTAATGCTAATAGGTCTGCCTATTACCCCCCAGGCACCTTTGCCCATGGCCCCAAAACAGGAAGCTGAAGACTCCAGCCCACCCCCAGACTCCCAGGCAGAGATCAAGCTATCGGCCAGTGTCTGACCACTCTCCAGGGTGACCATGGACTCGGCCTCAGCTCAGAGACAGGAAGGTATTTCTTGACTTGCTAAGTGTCAGTCCACTTCTTCCTGCCTGTTCACCCGGGACTTAGCATTGCAGGCATGCGTGAAGATTCCTGGGGATATAGCTTTGCCCCACTGGCTCTGGGTCACAGACTTGTGGGCCAGACCATTGATGGCTGCAATCAGAGAACAAACAGCATCGCAGCCTCAGTGGGAGGAGGTCTAGGCCGATCAGCAGGAGCAGGCCAAAGGAGGAGCTCTGGGCAGGTGAGGAGAGGGCACTATGGCAGAAAGAAGTTGGCAGACAGCTGTGGGAACAGCCCTTCCTCTCCTAGAAGAACCCTTATCCCGGAGGAAGGGGCTTCCCGATAGAGATACCAGGCAGGCCATTGATCACAAAGGTGGCAAGAGTCAGGGTCCAAGGTCAGAGCCTGTCCAGCAGTTCATGTGACTTACCTCACATTCCCTTCTCTCTGGGGACAGAGATAGCCCAGGGCACACGCGTAGCATCACTGGAGGGTGGGGAGGTGGGTACATACTGAATGTGCAACCGGGATACGCTCCACCACGGGCAGAGGGCCTGGGCTCCATCCATGAAGCAGGGACAGGCCAGAGAAGAAATTCTGCCCATCTGGGCTCAGAAGAAGGCCTCCGGTTGCTGAGAGAGGCAACATTACCCAGCAGGCAGGCAGGATCCTCAGAAGGCGAGGCTGGAAAGGCAGAGAGCCAGGGTGGGGAACCTAGAATAGCCAACCTGGAATCAGAACTAAGCTCTTGTCCTGTGCCGACTCAGTCTAGTTAACTCTTTGTGCTTAGCACAGAGAAGGTGCTAATTACATATTCATTGAATGAATGAATGAATGAATGAACAAAGGAACAGAGAAACCATTAAAGATCAAAGGCCGTAAACGCTGGGATGTGTCTTCTTGTATTGAATCCTTGTATAGGGCACTTCATGTGGGTCCCAAGTACCCACCTACACCTGACCCAGCTTTGTAGCAAGATTACGTCTCCCGCGCCCGGGTCTTAACTCTTCTGCAACCTACTTTTATAGAGGGAGCGCTGTACAGGGAGTCATGCAACCTGAGTTTGCCTCTTAACTCTTTCTGATGGATGGGGGGCCGTTGGCAAATCATCCAAGGGCTTCTTCCCATACTTACTTGGTAAACAGTGGGGTAGGGTAAGATGATTCTCCAAGGGCCCTTAGAACGTGAGTATCGTCTCGTTCTGGAAGACACAGGGAAAGTGCCGATCCATGCTGAACAGCTCCTGGCACTCTCACCTTTGATTCCACCTGTGAGGTGAGCTCCTGAGACAAGCAGGTGCCTTAAACACCCCACGTTCCCCAAAGTGCCCAGCACAGTACACATGCTCTCTGGAGATATGCATCTATCCTGTATCAGAGTCATAGCCCTGAGGGCTACAAAGGACCTGGAGAGATCTGTCCCAGCCCAATGCCGTCGGCAGATAATTTAGTTCAGAACCACAAACGTTTATTAAGTGCTTACTGTGTGCCAAGTACCACACCAGACACAGTGGGACAAAGACAGAGGGGGTCCAGGAAAGGATCTGCCAAGAAGGCACTGGGTCCCCTTCACTCCCCTTCCTCCAGCTGTGCTGAGCTGATCCCGCACCTCCCCCCGGAGCCCCTCCACCACCACCCCCGCACGGACTGAGAAAAATGCCCACTAACAGGAGGGATGCTGGGCTCTCCACGGCAGAGGGGAGCTGAGCTGGCTCGGCAGGAGGAGGCTGCTGACACCAGCCGCGCCGCGCTTGGCCGGGCAGACAGGCTCGGAGGGGAAGACAACAGCTCCAAACAACAAGTATTAGAAGATAAGCTATTAGAGGCGTCCTGTCGGGCTCTCTCTCCCTGGGCACTGCCACGCACCCGCCAGCCACCGGCATCCCTCCTCGTCCAATTATGCATCTTCGCGTGTTACGTTCCCCTCCGCCGGAGCCGGCGGGAGACGGCGGGCAGCCCAGGGCTCAGGCGGCACTGTGGGAACCCAGCGACAAGCCCAGGGGGTGGCAGAAGCACCCTTCCCGAGGGGAGCAGAGGGGAGGGGGGAAGAAGTTCCTGTCCTTCCTCGGAGAAAACACTTTGCCCCATCGTCCTCCAGAATAACAGGGAAACAGACAAGGGAAATGAGGAGAAGAGGGGCGAGGGCTGGCTCCCCGTTTGGAAATGAACTCGTCCTTCCTCCCATCTCCAGACTCCATTAAGCATTCTGGAAGAGATGGGAAGTGATTATGGAGACAGAGGGAAAGACAGAGAGCTCGCTTACGGGAGGGAGAGAGGGAGGGCAAAGTGGGGGCGGAGAGCCGAGTGAGCCCAGACATGCGTGCGCGCACACGCGCGTGCGCGCACGCACACAAACATACACAGATCCCCTTATCTGATTAAGGATCCAAGGGAAGTCGAAAAGCTTCTGGAAAATTAAAATGACCCACCGGGTGAACCAGGCAAGATCTGCAGGCAGATTATGAAAAACAAGTCGAGTAGGGATTTCCTTTACTGGGGTGAGTTCTCCAGGCTCTCGCTGTTCCTTAGGCCAGAGGACAGCAAGCCAGCCAGAGAGAGGAGCTAAGGCCAGTCCTGCCCCCACCAGGCTTCCAGTTCTCATCCCAGCAGGCCCTGTGGCTGATGGCTAGGGCCTGCACCTTTTGCTCTGGAAGGCAAGGTGCGAGGAGGAGAATAAGGACAAGGACAGGGGCTTTTATTCTTCTCAGAGACCTGAAAAATGGATGCTGTCTCCTCCTTCATTCCCTGATACCTGGTTCTGGCCTCTGCCAAAAATGCAATGGTTCTTGAGACCGTTGCAGCCTCTTTCCTAAACCCTGACCACCAAACAGAATGTCTAGGAATGCTCTGGGTGACTGGGATCTAGTCTGTTTCTGCCATCCCTTTGCACCAATGACTTTAAGCAAGTGCCTTTCCTATCTGGGCCTCAGTTTACCCTGCTGTAAAATGGGCAATAGGACCTGATACTCTGGAAAGGGCCCCGAAGTCCGAGCCCTCCAGGGTTTTAGGACATCCTGACAGTGGGCCTGTATCCTCCGTTGGGAGCTGGGCTGAGCTGACGGGTCCATTGACATTCTGTCCCCCAGTGGCCAAAAGGATGCCGGTGAGATGGGGTGCTCTGGAGGCCGCCACACCAGGCCTGAGTGAACCAGGGCAGTAAAGGGTTTAAATGCCACAGATAACATCAGCTTAAAATGTGAGCAGCCTCTCCAGCATGCCTGCAGAGCTGTTTGCCGAGCTCTGTAACATATTTGCAAACATCCCAGAATACACATATTAGGAACCTAACAAGTTGCCTGGCATTGAAAATATATTATACACAGTGTCAGATATACTTAATATGCATCCACAATGATCCTTTTTCCCCCTACTTGCAGCAGCATATTTTGCTTGCTTTTTTTTTTTTTTTTTTTTTTAAGAGTTCATTTCCCTTGATGTTACAATCAGGCAGCGGTATTAACTCAGCATCTTGGCCAGGCCTAGAACAGTGCCATGCACACCATCAGCACTCAGTGGATATTGGTGGGGGCAAATCACACCCCAGCGAGACTGACCCTGGGCTCTCTGTTCACCTGGAGCCAATGAGGGCTATAGCCTCACTCTTAATTTCTCTCCCTTAGAGAGTGCAGTAAGAACCTTGGCTTTATTAGCTCTGGAAACAACACTTCATCTACCCAGAGAACTTTTTGTGTCTTGGCAAGTCGCTCCTGGAACTGTCCTAGCCCAACCAACCTTGAAGCTCTAAGTGTGGGATTTCTCCAATCCAGAGAAATAGGAAAGATGGAGCCCTGGCTTTCCCCCTCTTATTGGCTATAGGACTTTCTTCCAGGCTTCGGCTTCCCTGAGCTGTGAAAGGAAGAGGTTAGTGGCCATTTTCAGGATTGCTGGGGGGACTCCTTGAAATTGTGGCAGGGAAGGCATTTGTGGTCCCTTATTTGTATGTGCACACGCTCTTTCAACACACGCGGCGTGGGTTCCTGTCACATGCCAAGGACCATGCCAGGTGGTGGGGATGGAGAAGAGGAAGGAAAGAAAGGCATGGCCTTCGCTCTTGAGGAATACAGTTGGCCGGGGGGGGGGGGAGGAGGGAGAACAAGAGATCATGATGCATTGTTAAAGGAAAAGCTACTTGGCTGAGGGGCTCTAAATCCCAAAGGCCTGGGTTCCAGCTTTGCCTCCAGCCCTTGGGTGCTCCAACATCTTGGGCAAACTGCTTAACCTCCCTTGGCCTCAGCTGTCTCACTTACAGATGGGAAGACTTGCTACCCCCTGGAGTTACCTTGAGGACTGGAATTAGAAAACGTATCCATCACAATGCCTGGCACCAACTGAGGTTTGGGATGTGAATAGAGGTAGGAACACAGGGTTTCAGAACTGTGAAAGAGGGAGCTAATAATCCCCCAACCCCCGGAATCCTGAGCAAGGCCTGTTAAACCAGCTGGTCTTCAAGTGAGATATTAGAGGAAAAGAAGGTGTTTATCAGGCACAGTCAGGGGAGAGGTCCCAGGGCAGAGAAGCCACTAGAACAAAGTTCCACAGAGTTATGGAAACACTAAGGGATCTGGGGGACAGTTAGGGGTTTGGAACTGCTAGGTTCCAGGCGAGGGCATGGTAGATGAAGCTAGAAATATGAGTTAGTGTCTAGAAGCACCTGGAGGCCCCTGGGGAATTCTGACAGGCAACTCTCATAACCAGATGTGTACGATAGACCAAGCCCCTGGAGGGCTGGTGCAGCAAAGGTGAGAATAGAGACAGAGATTGCTTGGGGAGATGGCTGCAGTGATCCACATGAGTGATGAAGTGAGGTGCAGGCGGGGGGGAATCGGCATGGGAAACACTGGGTCTTAGGAAGAGCAGCAGTAGGGAGATGAAGACTGGGAGTCCTGCCTGCATGCCTGGGAATATAGGGAAAGGAGTGGAATAGGGAGGAGAAAGGGAATATTCAGTTAAGGATATGTTGTGGTCAAGAAGAGGTGCTTGAGGTGAGGCACTCATGTGGAACAGTCAAGAAGGCTGTGGATAAGGGCACCTGGGTGGCTTAGTTGGTTAAGCATCCAATGTAGATTTTGGCTCAAGTCATGGTCTCACAGTCATGAGATCGAGCCCTGCGCCAGGCTCTGTGCTGAGCATGGAGCCTGCTTGGGATTCTCTGTCTCCCTCTTTCTCTCTGTCCTTCCCTCCCCCAGACAAATAAACATTTAAAAAAAGAAGAAGGAGAAGGTGGAGGAGGAGGAGGAGGAGGGGAGGAAGAAGAAGAAGAAGAAAGAAGAAGGCAGCTGCAGATAAACGCATCTGGGACACAGAAGCAATGGCCAGGCTGGGTCAGGGATTCAAGAATCGTGGGGGTTCAGTTGAAGCCAAGGAGGGATTGAGTGAGGCATGTTGGGTCTGAGAACAGAGCCCAGGGGCAGGTTGGCTTCCACAGGTGGGAAAAGGAAGAACAGGGAAAGCTCTCACCTAAGACCCAGAAAAATTGGTCAGGGAGTTACACAGTCAAGTGAGAGGGATAGAGCCACATGAGTTGAGATACCTGCTTGTTACCTGTCACCCCAACCCACTAGAATGTAAGCTCCAAAATGGCAGGGATTTGGTTTTCTGTTCCGTTCACCATTTTGTCCCTAGTACCTAGAATCATGCCTGTCACATAGTAGGGACTCAACAACATTTGTTGAATGAATGAAGCTGTAGAAAATGAAACTCTATAGTTCCTGTTAAAATTGGCAGCCAGCAAGTCACTGGTGGCCTTTGCTGGACAGGGCTTGAGGGGGACAGAAGGCTGGCTGCAGCAGGTGAGGAAGTAGGGTAGGGACAAGAAAGAGAGGTGACAGGTAGAGAAAGCAGAGATGAGCAACACACATTTCAAGGACACAGGAGACTTACACATAATCTTATGTTGAGGAGAAGGAGCCAAGGAAGAGTGCAGGTTTGAAGAAGCAGGAGAGAGGGAAGGGATAATTGATGGGCCAAGGCCCAGAAAATGCAAAAAGAAATATAAGTTGCTGAGCAAATAAAATAGGTTATTGTTTCCTTCTGTTTATCCTAGCTTTGTAGAAAGAATGGAGGCCATGCAGGTAGACAGACTGGGCTTGAGTTGTCCCTCACCTACCCCACCCCTTACTGGCTGAAGGAGGTTTAATCTTTTTATGCCTTAGTTTCCTCACCTGAAATCTAAGGATGAGAATTCCTACCTCATATACTGCTGGGATAGTTTATTTGTAAATTATAGGTGGGAGAATTTATTTGTAAAGTGCCTGGCACATGGAGGTCTCTCAACAAATACCAGCTCCCCTTTATTTTACCATCTGCTCAGTCAAGAAGGAAATTTGACAGTACTTCTTGACCTTGTCAGCCAGCACCAGAGCATCCTTTTCTCAAATGCTGCCAATGAATAGAATTGACAGCTCAGGCTCTCAGACAGACTTTCCCTGCAGCAGTGAGAAGAAGGAGGCTAACTGCCTCCCCTTTTAGGACTTCAAGCCACCACCTGAGTGATGAGTTCAAGGTACCAATGCCAACCTGTCCAGGAGGATCCACAAATGTGACCCTCCATTGCCTCTGACCCTACAATGTCCAGAGCCACCACTCAGATCCTAGGAGATAATGAGGAGATTGGGCTTTTGTCTCGATATCTCAGTTTTCACTTCTCCTCTGTCGCTTAAACAGCCATACAAACTTGGGCAAGTCCCTTATCTTCCCTGAGCCTCACAACACTCCTTCAAAGCAGATTTTATACTCCCACTTCACCCATGGAGAAAATGAGACTCAAAGAGATAAAATAATTTACTCAGGGTCACACGGTATATCTGTATCAGTTTGGGTCCCAGTAGGAAGCCAATGGCCAACTAAAACTGAGTAACCTGAGGAAAGTTTAATAAAAAGGCTATTTTCAAAGGCTTGAACATAGCATAGGAAAATGGCAAGGGGTATGAAAGTACCTGAGGACAGATAACAATAGGTGACTTTACCTGAAGAAAAGATACCCAGAAACCAAGGATAGAAAGGGCTGTGTAGAGAGAACCACCTGTCAGGACCTCTGACCATTACTTGAGGGAGATAGATGGAGAATTAAATACCTTAACTTTGCTCTCCTCCCTCCTTCTCATCTCCCACTGGTGCTCTCCATGGTATGAACTCACCTAGAGGCCAGGGGCAAGGGAACCCACTGATGCAGTCCATGCAGATCAACCTCCCTGGGCACAGGCAGGGAGAGTGCATCTGGAGAGCAAATGGAAAATGTCCAACACACATAGAAAACTCCAAAATGGCAGAGAATTTGAAGCCCATTCCACTACAAAGTCATTTTCTGTAGATTCTCAGTAAATGATCATTAAACGTTTGAAAAAGGATGGATGGGTGGATGGATGGATGGATGGATGGATGGATGGATAGTTGGATGGATGAGTGGGTGGGTGAGTGGATAGATGGATAGGTGGGTGGGTGGATGGATGGATGGATGGATGGATGGATGGTTGGATGAATGGATAGTTGGATGGTTGGATGGATGAGTGGGTGGAAGGATGGATGGTTAGGTAGATGTATGGATGCGAGGGTGGATGTATGGGGAGCTGGTTGGAGAATTCCTACAGGCTTCATTCATGTGGTTTTGACTAATTTTGTCACCTAACTAGAAATATAAATCTTGCTAGAAGGTTTATTCCTAAGCCATAAATGGGTACTAAGAATAAAAGCCCTCTTCTCAGTGTCTAAGTCCCTGTAAGAGTTGCTTGTCTCTCTCTGGCCTCTGGCTCATTTTTTCCTACTTCTGCAGGAGCTGCTCATCTCTCCAAGATTCGAGCCTTGAGTCAGGCTGAGCTGTCTGCAGGTAAAGCAAAAAGAAGGCAGAGGTCAGAGGGGCTGCTGCCCCTGCGCCCCCTGGACAAAGTGCAAAGCTGAGTTAGCCATCCTCTCTGTTAGTCCGAGGGAGCCGCGGGGGTGGAAGGAGGAGGGAAGTGGAAAGGCAGGATGTTCACTATAATTATTTTCATTGATTTGTCTAGTTGGATCCCAAGTGCTGTGAAGCTGTTGTGACATTTAATAAAAATAATTCAAGGTAAAAATACCTCTTCCTCCCTGCTCCCTCCTCCCTCTTCATCAACACCACCTCAGCTTCCATCTCCCCTTCCAGACTCAGGCAGCCTCCTGCCCGCTATTGGATGGCCTGGACCAACTTCAAAAAGAGGCAGGTGAAGGCGAGAATCTACCAATGCAGAAAGGGCTGGGGACCTGCCACCTGTAGCCCTGGGTTTGAGACGCACAGTTACCAGCTGGCTGCTGACCCCAGGCAAGGTGCTGCTCCTGTGAGTTTCGGTTGCCCTCTCTGGAAGATTAGGAGACAATATAAACGTGTAGGTCCTCGTTTGCAGCCAGTGGTCCAGTACCAGACCCTTCTGAGGGCAAGGAACTTGCTTTCCACACCGTTGCCTGCAGATCTTGTTCCTATCTGCTCAGTTCCTTCGTTGTTTTGTTTGTTTGTTTGTTTTAAACTTTATTTATTTTGAGAGAGAGAGAGAAAGAGAGAATCCCAAGCAGGGATTCTCAGCACAGAGCCTGACATGGGGCTCAATCCCATGAACCGTGAGATCATGACCTGAGCCAAAACCAAGGATCGGATGCTCAACTGAGCCACCCAGACACCCCACTGCTGATGTTCATTTCTGATCTCCTGCGTTTGACCTTGAAAGGACCTCCTCCCCCATACCACTGTTTCTGGATGGTTTCCAGGCCATGGGAGGTTCATCCTTTCCTTCTCTGTTCTCAAATCATTGTGAAACAAATAAAATTCAACCCATTATACAGAGAGGATAAACTGGGATGCCAAGTGGTCATTATTGCCACCTTGTCTTGCCTACCACTATATGCCTGGTATTTTACTTATTTATTTTTTAATGTTTATTTATTCTTGAGAGAGAGACAGAGCAGGAGCACAAGCAGGGGAGGAGCAGAGAGAGACAGAGACACAGAATCCGAAGCAGGGTCCAGGCTCTGAGCTGTCAGCACAGAGCCCAACGTGGGGTTTGAACTCACAAGCCGTGAGATCATGACCTGAGCCGAAGTCAGGCGCTTAACTGACTGGCACCCCATATGCCTGATATTTTAAATATGTAAACTTGTATCCTGACAGCAATTCTGCCCTATAGGGATTCTCATTTTGTAATATTAAAAAAATTTTTTTTATGTTTATTTGCTTTTGAAAGAGACAGAACATGAGCAGGGGAGGAGCAGAGAGAGAGGGAGACACAGAATCCGAAACAGGTTTCAGGCTCTGAGCTGTCAGCACAGAGTCCAAAGCAGAGCTTGAACTCACGAGTTGTGAGATCACGACCCGAGCCAAAGTCGGACACTTAACCGACTGAGCCACCCAGACACCCCTACCCTATAGGGATTCTTGAGGAAACTGAGGCTCCAGGAGTTTAACGCAGCCACCTAGACACACAAATGGAATTTGGCAAAGCTGGACACTGGTTCTGGTGATGCAACACTGGAGCCCACAGCTGATCCCTCCGGCTCCAGCTGCCTCTCTCCACAATGTGTCCAAGGCTGGGGGCCTAAACCGAGGCCTCCTGCCTTCCAGGTAGAAAGCTCTGAGCCGCACCCTGACTCAGCAGAGTGAGAGGAGCAGGGAGAGACCTGGATTTGGAAACGCTTCTCATTCAGGAAGTTTTCCAAGTGGCTTGCGAGGAGCCATCCAGGGCTGTCAGGGGGAAGATGTAATCAGGGTGACCTCCTATGTTTCACGGATTCATTAAAGCCTGTGTTCTGGGGTAAATGATTGCTTTCCCCCCGTCCTGCTGAAAAGAAAAATCGATAGCCTCCTTGTAGATTTAGAACAGGACAGTTGGCAATTAGAAAACACTTCCCCAGGCAGGCACTGGGGAAAGGGGTCTCATTCCATATCCCATTCATTCTGGCGGTGACACACTGGCTGTGCCTCCCGGCTTGCGGCAGGCTAGGGAAGTCCTGGACTGGGCCCAGGGACATGGTGGACGCCTCACTCGGGTCCCCTGCGCTCTTGGTCCAGTCTCTGCTGCTGAGGCTTCACTTGGGTCTTCGTGCTCCCTCCCACGTCCCTACCCCATCCCTGCCCCTGTCAGCTAATGGGTTTTTCTCTGTGCAGAAAGATTTACTAAACAACTGAACTAGCACGCATTAAGTCTGCGGGTTTGGAGGTTTGTTTTAGAGCAATTCTCGCCCGGAGAACTGGCCGCTGAAATTAAGATGCATCCTTCTCAGCAAATATTGATTTCAACTAGAAGCAAATCCGAGAAGCTCACTGCTCACTGGATTTAAGTGCTGGCAGCTGCAGTTTGGATGGCAAGGGGGGGGTCACCTAGGTGCTCCCCACCTGAGGCCACGGAGATGAGAGCGATAAGACATAAGCAAGAACTGAAAACTCACCACAAAAGCATTCCAAGCAGAAACTCGCTTTGAGCCTTACAGCTGCTCATATGGACCACTGTCCCATGTACATTGTGAGCACACCCAGTATACACAACCCCGTACGAGACTGAGATGCACACAGCCACAGCGACAGACACACAGGCTTTGAGCTTCCCTTCCAAACTGGCGCCCAGAGCTCCATTCTTCCAGGAAGCCAGGCTCAACCAACTCCACCTTTTGTCTCCATTTCCTCCAAAACATCAGCAACCCGGAGATGCACGTCCACGTGTGTCTTCCTAGAATCATCCTGCATTGTTTCCATTTTTCCCAGAACCTTCCCAGGGGTGGGACCACATATATATCTTCAGCATCTCCCACAACACCAAAGGTCGACAGAGCAGAGAGCTTGGGACGTCTAGTAATGAAATTAGTTGATCTACAATCTTGATCCAGTCAGGAACTTTCCCGTTGTAGGATCTGGGCAAAAGCTTCTTCTCTTAGGCCTCTGTTTTCTTATTTCTGAAGAGCAGAGAAGTAAGATTGAACTAGATAGCCTTGAAGAATTTTCACAGCTACTAAAAATAGAATAGAGCTGCTGTGGTTCTTAGTTCTGGATAACACCCACCGCCCCCACCCACCCACCCGCCTTTTCAACATATGGCAAAGGTTCTGGATGGAGAGACCTGAAAACAATGCCCTCCCCCAGGCCCCTCGGGTGAGGGATCCAAGTTGTTAGATTGCATGACAATTTAGCAACAACTTTGATAAAGGGGCATTTGGACACCTTACTAAAGAAGATCGAGGGATGGCAAAGAAGCCTGTAAAGAGATGTTCCGCATCACTGGTCATATGCCAAAATGCACCTGCTAGCATGGCTAAAAAAAATGTTTTAAACTGACATATGAATGCTGGCGAGGATTGGAGCATTTGTACAAAATACACAGCCACCCTGGGGACATCTTGGCAGTTTCTTAACAAGTTAAACATACACTTATCACATGACCTAGTAATCCTACTACCAGGAACTTGCCCAAGAAAAAGAAAACTCACATTCACCCAGAAACATACATATGAACGATAGAGCGGCTTTGTTAGTAATCACCAGAACCAGAAACAGAGTGAATGCCTCCCTCCATTGAGTGAATGGACAAAGTGGGGTGTATCCGTACAATGGAATACCACTCAACAGTAAAAGACAATGTGCTATTGATACAAGCAACAATGTCACAGATGAATCTCAGATGCATTTTGCTAAGTGAGAGAAGCCTGGTCCAAAAGGCTGTGCGCTATGTGCTTCCGTTTCTATGACTTTCTGAAAACGGAACTACAGGGATGGATAACCTATCAACAATTGCCAGGCAGAGGCTCTTGGGAAGAGGCTGACCTTGGGAGGACAGCACACAGGAATTTGGGAGTAACTAAAGTGCTCTGTGTCATGATTGCAATGGTGGAGACGTGACACTTTGCATTTGTCAAAACCCAAATAGAGCTGTAGGCTACAAAGAGCAAACTTTTCTGTGTGTAAATTTAAAAAATACATTTTAGAAAGTGAAAACAAAAAGCCAAAAAAAAAAAAAGCATCAACGAGGCCATGGTTTTTTTTTTATTTATTTTTTTTATTTTTTAATATATGAAATTTACTGTCAAATTGGTTTCCATACAACACCCAGTGCTCATCCCAAAAGGTGCCCTCCTCAATACCCATCACCCACCCTGCCCTCCCTCCCACCCTGCCCTCCCTCCCACCCCCCATCAACCCTCAGTTTGTTCTCAGTTTTTAACAGTCTCTAATGCTTTGGCTCTCTCCCACTCTAACCTCTTTTTTTTTTTTTTTTTTTTTTCCTTCCCCTCCCCCATGGGTTTCTGTTATGTTTCTCAGGATCCACATAAGAGTGAAACCATATGGTATCTGTCTTTCTCTGTATGGCTTATTTCACTTAGCATCACACTCTCCAGTTCCATCCATGTTGCTACAAAAGGCCATATTTCATTTTTTCTCATTGTCAACGAGGCCATGTTGACTGAGCTCTGTTACGATAGCAGCACCGAGGGTGTGCGGTCAAACCATCCTGCCACAGACCCTCCCTCCCTCCATCCCCGTGCATCTCGGGTCCCTGGGATGAAGATGGGAAATTTTTCAGAGCAAAAAAGTGACCAAGGCTGCCTCCTCTCCCCTTCGGGTACCTCTCATCTTCCCTTGATGGAGTCTTTGGTTGTCAGGCTGAAGCAGGTGGGTCTCTGCAGGGCTGGAGAAGCCGGCTGGGGCAGCCCTAGCAGGCTCGGGGCGGCCAGGGAGGCAGCATACAATGGAACCACCTGCTCGGGCATTGGAGGTCAAGTGTCCAGGTTTCCTTCTGCTTTGCCCAGCATGAAGCCCAGGGCAGAGAGGCAGACATGGGATATCAGTGTCCCTTTGCCAGCCTGATCAGCCAAGTCCGTCTTTCCACTTACTTGTTTATGTGATCTTTAAACATTTTTTATTTTAGAGAGAGAGAGCACACACCTGTGAGCTGGGGGCGGGGGGGGGGCAGAGAGAGAAAGAGAGAGAGAGAGAGAGAGAGAGAGAGAGAAAGAGAGAGAGAAAACCTCAAGCAGGCTCCACACTCAGTACGGAGTCTGTCCACAGCCCTCGATCCCATGAAACTGGGCCAAAATCAAGAGTCGGACATTCAACCGACTGAGCCACCCAGATGCCCCACTTGTTATGTGATCTTAAGGAAATTGTTGGTTGTTGGATAAGGTAGGTTATAGCTTCTCTTTGGCTTCCTTGTCTGTAAAAATGGAAAAATAATAGTACCAACCTAACCTCAAAAGTTATGAGATTATTAAGTGAGTGAATATTCACTTAATTCACTTAATTATTCAATGAAGAAATATTTATTGCTCATCTATTATGTACCTGTCGCTGACTTATGTGCATAAAAATTCGTATTTTCATGAGGTTTGCAATGTAGGCACAGAGGCAGTAACAACGAGTAAAATATATAATCCAGTAGGTGGTGGAAATGCCAAGAGACAAGGGGCTAGACAGTGACAGCACAAAGAGGCTATTTTATACAGAACGGCCAGGGAAGGGGAAGCTCGCCGAGGAGTTGGTGTTTGAGCAGAGACCTGGAGGAATGAGAGAGGAGGGCAGGGAGGGAACAGCATGGGTAGAGACTCAGAGACCAGAGTGTGCTTGCCAGAGCTGAAGGATAGCCAGGGTGCCAGTGTAGCTCCAGGGGAGGGGAAAGGGTAAAAAGAGCTCAGAGAAGTAGTGAGGGACCAGATGATGAGGGGCTGGGAAAGCACGGTATGTGCTTTATCTTTTATTTAGACTAAGGCAAGAAGACATTGAAAGTCACTCTTTGAGGAGTGACATGATCTGATTAATGTTTTAAATGTTTCTGGGGGCGCCTGGGTAGCTCAGTCAGTTAAGCATCCTACTTCGGCTCAGGTCACGATCTTGAGGTTCATGAGTTCAAGCCCCGCGTCGGGCTCTCTGCTGACAGCTCAGAGCCTGGAGCCTGCTTCGGATTCTGTGTCTCCGTCTCTGCCCCTCCCCTGCTCATACTCTGTCTCTGTCTCTGTCTCTCAAAAATAAATAAAAACATTAAAAAATTTTTTTAATAAAATTTTTGAAAAGGCTCTTTCTCGACAATCTGTGAAGAATAGAGTGTCGAGCAGCAAGGACGAAGGCAGAGAACCCAGTTAGGAAGCTCTTGCCAGAGAAGAGTGGATGGTGGCTCGAACAAACAGAAACAAGTACATAATACTTAGAACAGAACCCAGCATATGCAAAGTGCTCACTGTTATCTATAATTGCTATTGCTAGTATCATCAATTTCTTCATCATCATCAAGAATAGGAGGTAAGGGCCGCCTGTGTGGCTCAATTGGTTAAGTAAGTGTCTGACTCTTGTTTTGGGCTCAGGTTGTGATCTCACAGTTTGTGAATTTGAGCCCCATTTCGGGCTCTGCACTGACGATGCGGAACCTGTTTGGGATTCTCTCTCTCCCTCTCTCTCTGCCCCTCCCCAGCTCATGCTGGTGCTCTCTCTCTCTCTCTCTCTGTCTCAAAATAAATAAATAAACTTTATAAAACAGAGAGTAGGAGGTCAGGGAGGCCCCCAAACAGCCCATGTCCCAGCAGGAACATACACCAGACCCTTCTGGACCCCCACACAGGACTGTGTGAGCTGAGTGGACCCAGAGCCTCTGGGCGAAGGTGTCCCACTGTCCCTTGGCCTCTCTCTCACAATCTGTTCCCTGAGAGAAGTGGCAGGGGTTCTGGACACTCCTTATGGAAAAAGTCTGGGGGCATAGAGGGATTCAAGAATGAAGAAAGCAAGAGAGATGGCAGGCTGAGCTGCATAAGTCTCTATATGACCTACTCATCGCACCCACAAAATGTGTTTGGAAGTAGTTAATCTCTAGTCCTCAGATGAGAAAGCAGGCCTTAGCAAAGCAACTGCCCAGAATTTTTTTTTCTTAATGTTTCTTTATTTTCAAGAGAGAGAGACAGAGAGAGAGAGAGAGAGAGAGAGAGCATGAGAGGGGGAAGGGCTGAGAGAGAGAGGGAGACACAGAATCTGAAGCAGGCTCCAGGCTCCGAGCCATCAGCACAGAGCCCGAGGCAGGGCTCGAACCCACGAACCGTGAGATCATGACCTGAACCGAAGTCGGACGCCTGACCCACGAAGCCACCCAGCCGCCCCCAGCAAACCACCCAGGATTTGTAAGTGCCTCCCAGAGTGCAGCTCAGACTCTCCAAGTTGGCTGTGAACATGCCATCCCAGGCCCCCAGTCAGGACTCAGGCCTCAAGTCTTGCTTCTGAGAGCCTCCCCTTCTTAGAGTCAACCAGATCTGAAATAGCTCTTTTGTTCCTTTGTTTACAAGGTAAGGTTTCTTCTTTATTATGGAAGTCAGTGGATCAGCAAAAATTGTCATTTCTCTTGACAATTGCTTTTTGCAAACACAAGAATGATACACTCTTACCTGGTAGAATTTTCCAGACTTATCTCGGGGAAAGCCACCTACATGTGCCAAGCAACTTGACCTCCAAGAAGATTTCTGGCCTTTCTGTTCTAAGGGGAGGGGAAAAAAAAGAAACTCTCATCCAAGTTTTTCCTGCTTATGAAATATCATACATAAACTATGTCAAAAGGAAACCGAGTATCCTTGGAGAAAAGGCTAATTCTGAGACCAGCACAGGAAAAAGTACAAGATAAGCCAGAACATCTTTTTACCAGAAACAAGGAAGCTATCAAACATTATCAAAGATTACGGGCTTTGTGTCAAAATGACTTGGGAGCCAACTTGAATAGCCTCCCGCTGGTCAAAGCTGATGCAACTTAAGCACCAATAAGGACAATATACTGTATTAAAATACACGAAAATGTTTAAATCCATGAGTTTATAATGATACTCCAAAAAATAAAATAAACTTCATTGGCCACCCCAGGGGATGTCAAGGAAATAAACTTATTCTTTAGAAAACTGAAATAAAGGGAAAAGAATCAAACATTTACCCTACCTGTTCTTATACAAGTGGTACCATTGGTAACCAAACACTTTATGAGGAGAAATATATCTTCATAGAAATATTATGACTGACAAACAGAGTGAATGAGTGTGGTATCTTCTGGAAAAACTAATAAGATTGTCGATCTGGGAAAGGGTCATGTGATCCAAAGACACCTGGATATCGACCCCTCCCGCGGAAGAACAGGACAGCAAAATAAACCAAGCCTGATCTGATCAAGGCTCCGGATCTAACCAACTGCCAGTTTCCAGGAAATTTAGGGACAGCAGAACACATTAAATGGCACCACAGCATTAAGCAAATTAAGATTTTGCAAGTCTATGGGACAAAGGACCTGGTTTCTTTGAAAAATAAATTCCAAGAGAAAAAAATATATATGTATTGAAAGTGGAAATTATAGACTTCAAGACGCAAGAGGACGTATCAGTCAATCAAAATATGTCAACCTTCCTGGATCCTGATAAAAGATAAACAAAGGGTAAACCAAAAATAAGGGTTTTTTATTTTTTTATTAAAAAAAATTTTTTAACGTTTATTTATTTTTGAGAGACAGAGAGAGATAGAGCATGAGTGGGGGAGGGGCAGAGAGAGAGGGAGACAAAGAATCTGAGTCAGGCTCCAGGCTCTGAGCTGTCAGCACAGAGCCCGACACGGGGCTCGAACTCATGAACCGTGAGATCATGACCTGGGCCAAAGTTGGATGCTTAACCGACTGGAGCCAACCAGGTGCCCCCTAACCAAAAATAAGTTTAAGAAATTTCAACACCGATTATGTAGTTGATGAAATTAAGAACTTAATGTTCATTTTTTTGCATGTGCATCAATCAGTTCTTGCCAGGTAACAAGCCACCCCAACACTCAATGGCTTAGATCAACAACTGTCTTATTTTCTTGTGATTCTGTGAGTCACTGGTTTGGGTAGATGCCAATGGGCATGGCCCGTGTCTGTCCTGCACAGTGTTGTTGGATCATTCATGTGTCAACTCAACAAGAACAGTTGTGCCTCTCTATTGCCAGCTCCCTGTGGTCTCTCATTCTTAAGGAGGCTTTGGGCTCTTTACATGTGGCAGAAACATTTGCAACAAGTGGCGAGAAAGGGAAAGCCCAATGGACAAGGGCTTTCTGAGCTTCTGCCTTGCACAATGCTTGTCATTTTCCCATTGGCCAAGAGGGTCACATGGTCAAGCCTAGGTGCACATAGAAGGAAGTCTTCACAAGGGTGTAATCACCGAAAGGCATGCCTCATTGGGGGTTATACTCCAGTATAACAAGCTGCCACAGCATGATAGTGGTTATGGTTTTAAAAGAGTGTGTATCATCCAGAAATGAGTATTAAAATATTCCCATATGTTTCAAAGTAATTGGGGGGTGGGAGGGAGGGCAGGAGTGGGTGTAGCGATGAAATAAGATTGTCCATGAGTTCACTGAGGCTGGTTGATGAGAATATGGTGGCTTATTATATTATTATCTCTACTTTCCTATGTGCTTGAAATTTTTGATGATATCAAGTTCCGTTTTTCATGGCTAGTCCACTTCTAATACTAGAACCCAAGGAAGACAAGAGGACCCTCAGCACCATTACTGCTTCCAAGATATCATGTCCTACTTCCCAAGGAAATGAGCAGGGAGCCAGCACCAGGGGGAAGTTCTCTAGGAGCTCTGGTTCCTCTCCCTCCCTGGACAGGAATGTGAAACTGAGCAGCCTGTGTGAGCAACCTGGTGGGTGAACCCCTCCATCAGCCCTTGTGTATGCAACACCTATGATTTTTATTTGTTAGTATTCACTCTTTCCCCAAGTTATTTTGAGACCTAGGATGCAGACCTATTCTGGATGACAGATTACAAATCATTACGATTATTAACTGAAAGAAGAAGGAGAGAAGGAGAACACAGGAGACATAAAGGAGGTGGGGGCGAGAGGCAGGAATTCTATTAATGGGACGTTAATAGAGGAGGAGGAAGATAAAGGGAGATGAATCTTATCCAACTGGGATCAAATAACATTCATGGCATGCATAATGTATACTGAACATTTGCCTGCATAGAAAGAGGAAAAACTGTTAAAGTAAATTTCATCCCTTTAAAGAGCTTGCAGTCATTGATTCGCTCAAAATGTTTATTGAGTGCCTACTGCAAGCCGGGCCCGTTAGATGCTGGATGAGAACAAAAGGTTGATTTAAGATACTTTTCCAATCTGCACAAGCAAAGACTATTCTAGTTGTAATAATACATTACAATTCAAATCAGCTTAAGCACAAAAGACAACTTATGGGCATGTAGCTGGAAAGTCTAGAGGTAGCTTCAGGCACATGGAGATCCAGGTGCTCCAGCAACGTTGCCAGAAATCCTTGTCTCTCCATCTCTTCCTTCTCTGCAGGCATCGTTCCCAGACAGACTTTCCCACTGGCAGCAACAGGCTTCTATTCTATCACGTTGGCAGCAAGTGTCCTGGGATTGGGCGTCCCTGAGTGGCTTGGCATGGTGCCCAGCCCCAGTCAGAGAGAGGAATGTTCTGATGGGCCAAGAGTGGGCTGTGGGCCTGGCTCTGTAGCCGGGAAAGAGGTCGGAGCTGCTGAGCCACACAGACTGAGAGAGCAAAAGCCTCCCTGAAGGATAACCACAGGGTGGCCACCAGAAGGAGGATAGCTACCAGCCCAGGGAAGGAGTAGATGGCCCTGTCCTAGGTGCTAGAGATGCAGCGCCGGCCAAGACAGACTGGCACTCTGGAGCTGGAAGTCGAAAACAGAGGCATCCAGAATGCTTTTTATTTAAATTACTGATCCTGACTCCCCATGCAGCAAATAAACAGGGCGCTGTAAGAGAACCGGAGAATCTTCTTGAAATGGGTGGGCAGGGAGGTCTCTGTGCAGAGGCGGCGTCAAAGCTGAGCCGTGCAGGCTGAGATCCGTAGTGTGTCCCATGGGTGCGCCCCCGGGGGCTGAATGTGGTGTCCTGGTCCTGGAGGAGCCCCAGGCTGAATGGGAGACACACACACCCCCACCTTCCTTACGTGGAGCTCCCTCCCTTGGGGCATCTGAGGGAAGTAACTAAGTGGGAGGGGCATCTGAGGGAAGTAACTAAGTGGCTGGTGCTGTGAACACGGGGAGGAGTTAGAAGGCTTTACGAGGACGGCTTTACGAGGACATCTGAGCGGAGTCTTAAAGGAAGAGTAGATACAAGGTAGGACACAAATGAGAGAGAATTACTGGCGAGGAGAAGGAGCACGGGATAAAGATCAGGCATGTTGGGGAAAGACTGAAGCTCCTGCAAGCAGACACTGGGGCCTCTTCAGTCAGGACAGTCAATAAGGCCCTGGCTGCTGCTTCGACAGGCACCCGGCCTGAGGGATACACAGGTCAAAGCAAAGCTTGAGTTCCTCGTGTAGCAAAATAAGAAAGGACTCATCCTTGAGAGCAATCTGAAGGCCTTCATGGAGGAGAGGACTTTGAGCTGTGCTTTGGATGAGTACATCTCCCTCCTCCCTCTTTCTCTCCCAACAACGAACCCGTCTTTATTAAGCAAGCTAGAGGGTAGGGGACGCACCAAGCAGAATGAGGCATGACCTCTGACTTCAGCTTGCTGGCTGTGGAATCAACCACAGGGTAGACTCACCTCGACCCTGCATTGGCGGGAGGCTTGGGTATAATCTAGAGCACCACATAATGATACAGTTAGGGCCCTGACATTCAGAAAGGGCAAGTGACTTGGACAGGGTCACACAGAAAAACTGAGATTAGAGCCACAGCCTCTCCCCCTGCCCATGCAGATAAGGGCCCATGGCTTTGCCCCTGGGACCTTCTAGTCCTGTTTCTGCCCCCAGAGCCTCCCAGAACAAACCCAACTTTTTTCTAACATGTGAAGAAGTTGTTGAACCCCCCCAGCCATTTTCCCCCAAGTCCAGCTTTACCATTTGGCCCCAGAAGGCTCAGGGTTCAGACTCTTCCCCACGCACCTCTACTTTGTCAAAGCCTATCTCAAAGCTCAGGGCATAGGGCTGGATACCAGCTTTGCACAGAATGGATTAGCACCTCCTATCCTCTGGACTCTGGGCTCAGCAGCCTGAAGGCACCATCACAGGAGCAGAAGTTGAACCAAGCCCCCCCCAACACCCCCCCCCCAAAGTCATTTGCATGAGTTTCCACCTGCAGCCTCCAGATCTGTGTCTCTCAGTTTGAAATTAATTTCACAGCAGCCAATGATTCCACTGGGAAGCCCGCTAGAGAGGATGTTCCTCAACTGTGTGGGGCTTGTGATGGGCAGGGGGGTAAGGAGTGGGCAGATGGAGGGAGGGAAGCTTCGAGGGCCAGAATGTGAGCCTGGGTCGATCCCAGGCGGGGTCCCCTTTCTCCCTTGGCCCTGGCCACTGCACCTGCTCTCACCCTTTCCCAAGTGACATGTGGCTGCTAAATGCTGCTTTGAGAAATGCATGGGGCGAGAAGAGCCCTGTGAGGAGTCGAGAAGCCTCAGCCCAGGACAGCTCTATGGCCACCAGCCTCTCTAGGTCACCCTGGCAGCACTAAACCCGATGGGTACAGGTTTATACACACGTATTGTTCGCAATGTTGACAACAATCCCTGATTGCCAGAGGCTACCCTGAAGCTTCCTAAAGGCCATCAGTTATCACTGACTGTCCCATTGTTGGGAGATGGGGCCTTTGTTCCTAATTATCAATGGTTAGGACTAGGATTTAGGACTGTTCCCCCCACAGCCAGGGAGATGCTCAAAGGCCCTTCCAGAGGCAATAGGAAGGAGCAGTCAAGACTGGGGCTACCAGACAAAAGACCGAACCCTGGGTTAGTCTGCATTTCAGATAAACAACAATTGAAATTTTAGTATAAGTGCATCCCAAATTCTGCATGGGACATACTTATACTAAAAAAAAAAAAAAATTTTTTTTAAATTTGTTGTTTATATGAACTTCACATTAACTGGCCACCCTGTATTTTTATCTACTAAATCTGAGCCAGGCCCCTGGGTGAGGGGGAGCAAGACATCAGTCCTGAGCACCGAGCTGCACCCCATCTTCCTACTCCTTCCTGCTCAGTCCTACCCCTGCCTCCTGCAGTCCTCATGCCATGGGGCTGAGAGCAGGGGAGGAGAAATGGGGAGCCTCCAGAGCGATGGCTGAGGTGGGAAGGTGCGGGAAAATAAGAGAGAAATACAAAGAGACAGAGAGAAAAATTGGATCAGAGAGAGGACGCTTCTGGAGATCACCTGCCCTTGCAGGGTGGGAGCATGAGGGGAGGTGGAGGCACCACAGATCACCGTTCAGGCAATGGGCCCTGTGTCCCAGCCCCTGAGAACAGGCGGCAGGAGCACTAAAGCTTCTTAGAGGGCAATGATCTCCCTGTGAGGCAGCCCGGACCCCAGCTGAGAGAGTGGAACAGAGGCTGATTACCACGGACATGCTGGGGCTTCTTTACTCGGCTGGTTCCCTCTCTCTTAAAGATCCATCCCTGCCCCCAGTCGGTGTGGTCTCCAAGGGGGAGCTCAGGGTTCCCCAGCACCCGTGATAACTGCCTTGTTTTCATTCCATCTGAGGATAAGTGCTTGGCTCAGAGGGCAGCAGGCTCCAGGCTCAGCCTGGTCCTGCACAGAGGATGCCCGGCAAGGAGTGGGGGGGGGGGCAGACCTGCAGCTCTCCTTCCCTACCTCCTTCCAGGGTCCCAGCACCCCCACCCACATACCGCACCCTGACCCCCGCTGCCCCTCCTCCCCCCACATTGGTCCCGGAGGCCAGGGCCTCTTCGACAAACAGCTGCACCAGGCCTGGGGAGAGTGTTTCAAGCCCCCACCGGCCCGGTGCTGTTGTCAGAAATAAGCCCTGTTTCCCATCGGCCTTCCCTGCACAGAGCCCTGAATGAATGCTGTTCAGAGCGGCCAGCAGCCTCAACTGTAGCCTACACCCAAAGCAGGGACCCCCCTCCCCGTACCCCACCCAGCCCTCAGGGAGCTCAGTCCCCAGAAAGAGTGACAAGGGCAAGGGCCCACCCCACACCTGCAGCCTGGGAAGGGCTTCATGGAGGGGAGAGGACAGGAAAGGGGGAAACCAAGGAGACTTGAACTTCAGTGTGTCTGGGGGCAAGGTGGGTGGTCAGGACTGTTTCACAGCAGAGATTAGCCAGTTCTCACCCTCCTTGCAATTGAAACTACTCCTGGTCCCATCCATCCACCAGTCCTGCTTCTGCCCTCTGGGGCCTCCTAGAGCCAAATCTAGGTTCTTTCTAAAATGTGGAGACAGTGTTGGAACTCCCCAGCCTTTTCCTCCGGATGGGTCAGTGTTCAGACTCTTCACCACTCACCTCCAATTTGTCGAAGTCCGCCTCAAAGTGCAGAGCCTGGGAGTGGACACCAGGTTCTCACACAGAGGAGATTATCACCTCCCTTAGTGTGAGCACCATACCTCTATTAATATGGACCAAGATTTTACTAATTCTTAGCCAAAGGTTAGACTGAGCCCCAGCCACGGATCTAGTCATAGAGAAGAAAATGGCCTGGAAGTCAGATATTTGAGGAGCCCCAAAGCAGGAGGAGAAACCCCAAAGCCCTGAGGTTGCCTTTGGCAAATCCTTCTTTCTCTCACCCATTTTTATTTCTGCTCCCCACCACCCAGACCCCCACCCCCACCTGCCTTCTTTTCTCTTTCAGCTTGTCTTTTTCCACCCTTCTCATCTTGACATCAAATAATAGCGTGACCTTGGACAAGTCACTTTGCCTCTCGGAAGCTGTCGTTCCTCCTCTGAAAACGGCAGGAATAATCCCTGGGCTGCCTGCTTCCCATGGCCTGCACGAGGCTCGACTGAGATAATTAATGGATGAGAAAGCACTTTGAAAACTATTCAACGCTGCATAAATAAGAGGTTATTTATTTATTTATCCATTTATTTATGAATCTTGCACATGACTGTCTGCTGAAATTCCACAAAGGGAGAGAAATCGGCAGAACTCGCATACCACAACCCCTGCCTTGGTTTTACAGACGGGGAAACTGAGGCCCAGAGAATAGCTGTTGTTTGTTAAGCTGTTTCTAAGCACTTGGGGGCATTAACTGATTTAATCCTATGAAGCAGGTGACAAGGTCACCCTGTGTGTTGGGAGTGGGGACCCACCGGCCAGGACTCCTTCCACTCAGGCTGGCTCACACTGAAAGACAGACTGGCCCCTGAACCCCAATGGGGCCTGGAGAACAGCTCAGAGTGGCCCCATCCCATGACACCCACCATTACCCCGGTACCCACCAATTCGGGATTTATGGCTCTGGGTCAGAAAGAGGAGGCCTTGAGGGAAGGGAACAAGGCACAGCAAGAGGACAAGAAGCTTCTAGAAACAGGGAGAAGTGAGAGCATAGAAAATGAGCTCCCCAGAAGATGGGGGCCGAGGAGGGGCGCATGAGAGGATGGTGGCCGCTGGGTGACAAGTGACGAGGGAGCATAAAGCAAGCTGACAGGCCGCACCCCCCCACACACACCCCCAGATGGGAGACGTGTGCTAGAGATCATAGTCCTGCAGGACCTACATCTCCATCTATTTACAAATATCTTAGTAAATTACCAGAAAAGGGCAATCTTATCAATAGCCTAATCTCCAGAAACCTATAGACTCCATTTCCCGGAGCCCCAACGTCACCCCTCTGTAGTGATGTGGGGAGCAAAGGCAGAAGGAAATGGCAGATAAAATCAGCTGTCCTTCTGACCTGCAGCCCATTGACAAATAAGTTGAGGCAGCCAGAGCCAAACCTTCCTCCGTGAACTCCCTACCGTCTTAATGCTAACGCTTTGCTAGAGGGAAAAACAACCTTAGCTTGACCATAGCTAGGCCTCCAGTATCCCATGAGTCTCTAGCATTTGAAAATCTCACTGGAAACTTCCTCTGGACTTTACCTCCCCCCAACCCAGTCTCTCCTCCTGGTCCTGGGAGGAAGGTTCAGGAGAGGGGCAGTGGCCCTGTTTGAGCTGACCCTTGGGACAAGCACATCAGGCTTCTGCTTTGGAGAAGCTGATGCTTCCACGGTACTTGATGTGTCCCCCCTGACCCCTTGCGGTTCCAGACCCTGGAAGCCTGCCCTCCTGTCCCTCAACTCCACACTGGGCTGGAGAATTCAGCCCATCAGCCACATATGAGAACAGAGCTGTATGAGAAGCAGAGCTGTAGCCAGGACCCTCAAGGAAAGGTCAAGGATGTGTCTCAGCCCCATGGCCCCCAAACACCTCTTGCCTCTCCTGGGGGCCTCTCTTGCCTTGCAGGGCCTACCCCTCTGTTCCCAGGTCTCCCATGGTTCCCCACTGCCTCTTTCCAAGTAACATCAATGTGCTTCTGGAGCTCTGCGACAAGCCATCCCTTGTCCTCAAACGCCCTTCTCCCTCATTGCTCCTGTTGAAATCCCACCCATCCTCCAAAGGATCCAAGTCTGATTCCCAGCCCCGTGATTTAACCACAGCATCGCCTGCACTGGCCACTTACCCTTCCGGCTCCAGTGTCTGCCTCCATGAAATGAGGCTGGTGGAGATTCTAAGCGTGGCTTGGCAAACTCTGGCGTGCATGTGGTCACCTGGAGATCTCGTTATCCAGCAGACTCTAATGCAGCAAATCCGGGGTGGGGCAGGAGTGTCTGCATTGCTAACAAGCTCCCGGGGTCTGCCGAGGCTGGTGTGCTTAACGTAATGTGGGCTTAAGATGCCTCACCTCATGCCCAGCAAACAGCATTAGCTCCCTGGCCATGGGGAATGGAGGGGTGCAGCTAGATCATGGGTATGGGGCCCACGATATCCCTGGGGGCTTTGAAGCTCCACCTCCTTTCCACCCACCCCAGCAGATTTTTAAATGTGCTAGTATTTTATGAGAGGGCACACTTCCACAACCCCAGCCTTCTGATATGAGTCAAGTCACCCAGAACCTCAAAGATGGCCGCAAAGGGACCTCCTTCCCAACAAATATTTGCTTTGAGGGTAAAAGAGATGAGATGCCCTCAAAAGGGCAGCCTGAGGGGCAGAGTGGGAGGCACGACACCCCCCCCGTTTGCCTTGGCATTAGGGAAGGGCAGTTTGGGGCGCAACTCTGAAGGCTGGCCCACAAGCATTTGCTTGCTCTCAGAACGGGTGCCCCTCCAATTTGAGCTGAGCTCACGGCCTCCCTGCAGCCCTGGGGTGTGGACTCTGCCTTGTTCCAAGGGTTCCGCCACCACCTGCCTGGCGTACAGGGGGCCCAGTTCGCTCACAGTAACGCTGGCAGGGAATTCAGTGGTTCCCACCTCCCTCTCTGAGGCTGTAATCAAGTCACAAGGGTGGAAGCAGGCATGAGGTGAGGGCACGAAGGGATAAAGCAAGGGTCTGGGGGGATGAAGAACCAAAACACCCAAAGAAAACATTCCACTTGGAAGCTAAATAGAGTTACTTCGTCAGGAAATGCACATAGCACCATAAAAATTAAAGTAATTTACTATGAAACGCCATCCTGTTTTGTATTATTCCCCAGTCAGAACCGTGGAGCTAGCCTAAGTCAAGAACATCAACAGTGTGGGCGGGGGCAGGGGAAGAAAGGAGACTGTCCTCTCTCAGGACCAAGCCAGGACGGGCGGGTGGGGCAGTGGAAAGGGTGGGGGGGAGGTGGTGCCTGGCAACCCCACCTGTCTCCAGGGAAACAAGGCAGGAGAGGTGGGCCCTGTGGCAGCCAGACAACCGGGCCGCTGGCTCCCTCTGTCGGATGAAGCAGGATATGGCTTAGCCTCGGAGGGAGCCCTGGGAATGGGGGCCCCATCCAGGCCAGGGCAGAACCTCCTAGAAGGTTCTAAAGGCGATCAGCCTGCCCATCCCGTGCCCTGCAAGCACTGCACTCCCAGAAAGTGAGGCTGGCCTCAGATGCCGTTGGCCAAATGGAAAGAACCAAAGAGACCAGGGCTCGAATCCTGTCCTGCCTCTTACCAACTGAGTAACGGGGCAGGATGCGTACTCTTTCTGCACCTGAGTTTTCTCTCTTCATCTGCAGAATGGGGATGGTTCCCCTCAGCTCATAGGGTTGTAGTGAGCATTAAGTGGGAGTATCTGATTGCCCTGAGGAGCTCAGCACGGCCAAGAAGTCCCTAAATCGGGGCCCGTGGCTCTGGGAGGAAACTGCTGCATATGCCAAACTCTGCCTGCACACCCCGCCCTCCACCCGCTCCACACCTCCCCCCGTCTTCTGGCTCCCACCACCACCACCACCAACGGTAACAGCAGTCCCCATCCATATGTATCCTGGGAGGAAACAGAGACATTGGGACACTTTCCCCGAGCCACACAGCAGCAAGCCTGGGATTGGGCCCTACCTGGCTCCAAAGCTTGTGCTCTTAACTACTTCTCTGAACTTCATGGAAAAAACACTGCCCAGAGCTCCAGATCCTCAGCGCTGCCTCAGGTAAACTGGGTGACCTGGGCACGTTGCTCTCTCCCAAGCCTCAGTTTCCCCACCTGTAACAAGGGGATGATCTCTAAGGGCCTGCTGGCTCTGATGTGCCCCGATTCTAATGAGTTGGCATAAAGGGGAGGTTTGGTTCTCCACCCAAAAAGTGATGACTTTGTCAGAGGGATGACAGCCAGGCCGTGGGAGACCTGCCCAGCGGCCCAATTACTTCTCCTAATGACAGGCTCACGCCTTGCCACTCCTGCTCTATCTGCCCGGTCACTGCCGCCGACAGGGACAAGTCCCCGTGTAACTGCAGCGGAACGGGAATCTCTGATCTGGCTTTGGATGTAAATCTCTCACATACATGCTCTCTCTCTTTCCCACTCACTTCGGCTCCCCAGGGTTTCTGTGATCAAAGTGCCTTTACCGGAAGTCTCCCAGGGCTGGGAGGAGGGGAGGAGCCAGCCTGACAGGCTCCAGAGGGGGCTGGGGGTGTGGGCAGGAATCCCAAGGAGGCCTCCTGCTGGCTCTGTGCTGGCCCTCACTGGGGGACAGGTGCGGATGGGGTCCTGGGCCCTGATCTTTAATGTGAAGACCATCGCTCCGCCCCCACTGGCTTATCTCTGATGTTGAGCCGGAAAGTGATTCCGTTGTCCCCAAAAAAGCATCTCTGTCTGGCAGGAGACCAGGAAAGACTGGCTCCATCCAGCCCCTCCTGCTACCAGGCCTCCCCTGACCCCAGTGTGTCATTGATCCCATCAGGACAGTAGGACCTACCTACCTCCCGGGCTCGCAGTGATGATGGCAAGGCCCACGCACAGAACTTAATCACATGTCTTCACGCAGGAGGACACAGGACGCGGCCGTCCTGTCCTTCCTTCTCCCTGCTGCTTTCTCATTGAGGCTCAGGTTCCTAATCTCTAAGATGCAGCCCCAATGTCCGCCCCTTAGGACGATTATAAAAAGCAAATAGGCAGCGTATCACATGTAGTGCCCATCCGTGGGGCCCCTTGCTCCCCTCTGAGTCTCAGCTCCTGCCTCTCTGAGAGCTGGCTCACAGGGCTCCCCTCTTGGGGCTGCTGGGAGCCTCCAAGAGATGGCAGAGCCCCCAGGACACCAGTCCCCAGCTCCATTGCTTCCCCGGGGCCTGGAGTGCCACATATGGTTCAGCACGGGATTTGTCATCAGGAGTGTCCAGCTACCCAGGGCCACCCCAGACAGTCGGACGCCAGCCTTCCTCCCAGAAGCTCGGCGGGAGAGAACGGGCTAGGCCATCCTTTTTAGCCACCGGCTGTTATTACTGCCCAGGGACCTGGCAGGTCGGGGCCTTTCTGTCCCGGCTAAGTGGTTGTCGGCCCGTGGGCAGGAGAGTAGAGGGATTGGGGCCAGGAGAGAGGGTTGTAGATCTCCTGCCTCCCGCCCGGTGGCTGCAACAGTAGCTGCTCAGATTCATCGGAGGGCCCACTCCCGGCAGATAAGCAGGCCGATAGATCTCCCGTCAGAGCCTCCCGCTCAAGGGCAGCACCATAAATCCCGGGGTGGGAGCGAGCAAGCAGGCGAGCCAACCGCTCCTTGGCGAGCCTCTTTCCTCCCGGGGCCCAGCGGCTCTGCACTGGGCTGGCACAGGAGCCCTCACAGAGCATAATCTGTAGTTCTGCATCTGATCCATCAATAACCCCGGGAGAGGAGCCTCCCTCCCGCTCCACGCTGGCTGAGACAACCGCCTGTTTTTCACCTCTCCCCGAGGCTGGGAGCTGAATTCTCCCCCTGGACCAGGATCTCTCTCACTTCTTGGAACAGTTCTGTGGCTGCCTGCCTGTGTTCTCCGGCTCATCAACTCTTCCCAGCCCGGGGCTGCTGAGGAGAGGAGGAAGGAGTGCTCCCTGCATGAGGAAGGAGTGTTCCTAGTGTTGGCAGGAAGGAAGGGTGGGTGGGTGGGAAGGGAAGGAGGGGAGCCCCAGCAGGGAGACGTGAACAGGGCTGGAGGCCCAGAGCCACAGACTCCTCAGCCAGAAGGCTGCTTTGGCCTAGATGTTCCCATCTGTACAATGGGTCTGCATTCCTTTTGGTCAGCAAATATTTACATGTCCGCCCTGTTCTGAACGCTGTGTCTAGCCATCAATAAGATAAGACCCCGCCCCGAGCAAGCTTGCGATCTGGTGGAGACCAATAGTGCCGAGGTAAACACGGACAGACCAGACTCTTTCAGACACTAATGGCTCTGAAGAAAATCAAAAAGGTGCCAGAAGAGAGAGTGACCGGGGTGAAGACACCATTTAAGCCAAGGGCTTCCAGGAAGTCCGAAGAAGTGGCATCTGAGCTGAGGTCCCCCAGCGATAAGGAGCAACAGCCAAGTAAGGACTTGAAGGAAACGTGTCCAAAGCAGAGGGAACGGAAAAAGCAAAGTCCTGAGGTGGGAAGGAGCTGACCCGTTCGGGTAGAAAGGAAGCCCGCATCCCCGTGCCTGAGACTGTGGTAAGGAGTGTGGACTTCACTTACAGTGGGAGCTCCTGGAAGGTTCTGAGCTGGGGAGAGCCATGATCTGACCTCCATCCGATAGAGTCGCTCCAGTTGCTTTGCAGAGAGTGGGTGGAAGGGGACAGGAATGGAAGTGTGTGGTAAGGAAGGAGGCCCGTAACAGGTATGCGTATCATGGATATGATTATGGATGGGATTCCAGCAGACGGACATGGAAGGGACAGGGGCGATCGGGGAGACAAAAGCGAGCTTAGAAAGGAGGCCGGCAGAATGCAGCTTTAAAAGGCAGACTCAGCAAAGATAACCCAAAGAGCCAAGGCCACTCGATCCCTGCCAGGAAACGGCCAGAGCAACCTTCTCATGTGTCATTGACAAGTCAGCAAACATTTGTCGAGTACCTTCTGTATACCAGCCAGTGCGGAATCAGACAGGCGTGAGATGTAGTGCTCAAGGCGGTCCCAGGCTAGCAGGGGAGACAGGGCAGGCAGATGACTGCAGGCATAGCCAGCCAGCGGACAGCTCTACCCAGGGAGATCAGGGAGGGCTTCCCAGGGGAGGTGGCTGTCAGCCAGCATCTGCAGGAGGGAGTCGGGACAGGCAGCAACACACAGTAGGGGAACCCCAGGCACGGACCTGAGGCCACGCAGAAGGACCAAGGCCTCGACTCAAGTCCACCCTGACAGCCACTTTCAGCCAGCAGCCCACGTGGACAGGTCCACGTGGAGAGAAACTGAGGCCCCCGGGGTGACTGCCAGCATGAAGCACCAGACAGATTCCAGCCCTGGCCTTTGAGTTTTCCAGCTGAGGCCCCAGACGTGGGAGCAGAGAAGAGTCATCCCTGCTGTGCCCTGACCCAACTCCCCAAGCCACAGAACCCGTGACATAATAAAGAGCTGTCTTACACTACTACACTTTGGTGTAATTTGTTACACCGGCGGAGTAACTAGGGCGGCCCCCCATCGTCTGCCCTTACGACGACGTCCAAGTTTTCTACCCTGACTTGCCAGGCCTCCGTGACCTGCCCTGCCTGCTACCCGGCCCGTGCTTTGCTTCCGCCACATGGAAATGCCTTGACTTCCAGAACACGGCTTGCTCCCACACGGCCCACATGCCCTCCCTGATGGCCCGCACGTCGGTTCCTCCTCAGGGGCCCCGGCCAACCCCACCTCTCGCTCACCTAGACCCTACTTCCTGGGGGCAGTCCTTCCTGATCTCCACAGTGTGCTCTCAGGATACCCTCTCACCCCCCCTCCGCCCCCCAAGGGCAGTGATTCCTCACTCCGTGGCCTGTCTTCACGTCTATTCCTCTTCCTTGAGTTCTGTGCGGGTGACAACTCCTCCTCTCTCACTATTCTGTCTCCAGCACAATGCCTGATATGTACGCACTTGTGGGGGAAATGCACAGCTCCGTTTAAGAATGAGATCTTCCTCACCCAGAGTGACTGAGCACGCACCAAGCATTTGCTGAGCCCCTCCTTTGTGCCAGGCTGGGTGCAGAAAATGCCCAAAGCACGGAAGCCTGGCAGTGCTGTCTGTGAGGGAGGAAGGCTGGCAGGGAGGGAGCCGGTACTGGGGCAATCAGGAGGGCTGCTCCCAGAGAGACTTCCTGGAGGAAGTGGCATTGGAGCTGGGCCCTGGAGGATGGATAGGACTCCAGAAGATGGACATGGAGGGGACAGGGGCAATCGGGGAGACAAAAGGAACCGTCTGGATAAAGGCTAAGGCTGTGCCGTTCAACATGCCCGTCCGGGGACCACACTCTGAGTAGCGACGGTTTCAGAGAATGGCCCCGAAGTGGCTCAGTGTCAGGGCATCTAGACAAGGAGAAGCTGACTTCACAAGGGAGAAGCCAGCCCTTGGGCCAGCATCTGGTCCCCGAAAGAATGTAGATGGCAGCTGTTCGGAGCAGGCGATGAGAAGGAGCCGTGGGTCTGGAGCTGGAGTTGAAGGGACAGAACAGCCAGACGGAGCACCCTTTCCAGAGGCCGCAGGGCCCCTGAACAGGACAAGGCTCCCCCTGCATGCACCTGTGTACAAGGAACCAGTTCTTTAGTGGGTCCAGGTGGCCTCCATCACTCCCAGGCTGGTGCAACGGCTCCTAATTTTGTGGCAGTGACAGACCCCTTTGAGATTCTGTTAGAGCTTCGGGCGCTCCCTTTGAAATAGTCCCATGTGCACCTGCTCTGTCACACTGACCTATCATTTCAGAAGCTCCCAGAATCATACCCCTAGCTAAGCACAAAAGTACTAAACAGCCTCTTGCCCAACGCGTGGGATCCCCTGATTCCATCACCACTAGAATTAGGAGGAGCACCAAAAACAAAAAAAAAAAAACAAAAACAAAAACAAAAAAATGGTTTACAGGCATGCGGGGACCGGCAAACAGGGGAAGGGGAACTTTTCCCAAGTCTGCCTGAATGCAGGGTGGAAGCCAGGAGAGGCAAGGGGGGGAGCCTGGTGGGAAGAATTAAGGGTCTCTGGGTTGGAGGCTGAAACCGTGGGGATGGGAAGAGAGGCCAGGGAGGCGGAGGCAGGCCCAGGGCGGGCAGCGGGCCTATGGGTCCCTCCTGGGATGAGCCCTGGGTCCCGGCAGAGGGGAAAAGCCCAGGTGACTCTTGCCTCGGTTTCCCCCATTGTGAAATGGGAAGATGCTCCTCCTGCCCTTGCTTCCTCCTCTGCACATCCCAGGGAGAGAGGAGGGCCAAGATCAAGCCCACCAAGCGCCTCGCACCCCTCAGAAAGGCGCACAGGATTAACGGGAGGATTAATGCTCCTATAAGGAGCCGTCAGTCCTGCAGGGGATTCGGGACTCAGGGAAGCATCAGCCTTCCAGGGCGAGAGATAACAGGCGAGAGCGATACTGTGGGCAAAGGAGGCTATAGAGCATCTGGAAGGTTCTTCCCGAGACGGGAGGAGAGAAAGCCGCTGACTGATCCAGAGGGACGGGAAGCAAGCTGTTCCTGATGCCTGGATAGGGCCTTGGAGCTGGAAAGCAAGCCTTCCTCGGGAGAGGCCCATGGGGATGTGAAAAGCAGAGGGGAAGCTGAGACAAGGAGACAATGGCCAGTCGGGCGTCTCTAACTGGTTCCTGCCTCTCTGAGGACCTCGGAGGTGGGGGTGGGGTCAAGAAACCACAGCAGACACCAGACAGATGCGGCCCCACGCCCCTCCTGCTGGCCCGGGGGGCCCCGCCCGGCCCCTCGGCCTAGGTCTCCGAGAAAGGAGAGACTTCACTGTGTGCTCACAACAGGCCGGCACCCACCGTTCCTGGACCACACAGTTCTCTGCCTGCTCCTGCAGACCGAGAGGCCGGGTCTCACAGGCCTTCGTGCAACTCTACCAGTGCACAGATGAGGAAACTGAGGCACTGAGAAATCAGGAAGCCCATCTGACTCCAGAACTCATGCTCTCAGCCACTAGTTACTCCGGGATCCAGCATAGATCACTGAGGCCAGAAGGAGACACTGGAGTGTTCAGACCTTGGGAGGGGGCGTTCCTTACACGGAGAGGCATTTCAGGGCTCGGGGAGTAAGCAGCCCCTCTGGCTAGGCCTGGAAAGACGTGGAGGCCCGGGGGGTGGGGGGTGCAGGCGACATCCCGGGCAGCAGAAAGCAGGGCTGAGCTAGGTCTGGAGTAGACAAGAGGCTAGAACCGTTTACAGCGGCTGTGGCTGTCATTTACTGGGAACTCGCTACGTGCCAAGCATTTAACTGATGGACAGTAGCTCACTGAATCCGCACAGCTCTATGAGGAAGACTCATTATTCCTTTGTGACAGGCACTCAGAGAGGTTAAGTGACTTGCCTCTGGTCACACAGCCAGGAATTGGCAAGAACAAAGATGTGTCTACTTCCCAATGTCTGCTTTTCCCACCGTCTATAGGATTCTGCTGAGGACGGGTGAATGGGATTTTAGGTACAGAGAGGGCAGATGCCATGAGAGGAATATCGCCTGGAGGCTCTGATTTCCCACAGTGAGAAGGAGGAGAGCAGGCCATCGGTGCCTCTCAGAGCTCATCCTGAGGCTCGGGAAGGGGCCTTCCAAGCAGCAGCTGGAGAGCAGGGAGGCCCTGCCTTTCGCCCTGGAGGACTGTCTGCTTTGTCTGCCAGTCAGTCATCAAACATCACTGGGTCTGTGGCCTCTCTGTGCCCGCCAATGCCCGGCAGCATTGGCTTTGCTTCACACATTAATTTTTCAATCTGATAAAAGCTGTTTGTCTTGAAGCCACTTCTCTGCCCTGTTGGAGAGAGGCACATCCTGAATCCTGACCCTCGGGGGAACAGATGCCGTTAAAAAATCATCAGCCTTCAAATGAGGCTCAGGGCGCCGGGCAGGAGCGTGTCACCTGGCTCCGAGCCCCGGGCTGTGTGTCAGGTTCATGAGCAGAGGCCCCCGCTCCACACTGGGTGGCTCGCATCACTCAGCTTCCTCTTGACTCTCCCCACTGCCTCATGGCTGAGTGGTCCCCAAGGTCTGCCCTTTCTCACCCTGGTCCACAGCCCCTGCTGAGGACATGGGCATCTCTTAGCTGCACACTGACCACCCCCGCCCCCCGCCTCTGTTGTCATCTCTTCTGCACTAGCTTCCCTCATGCATATATTTGTTACTTGGTTCACTCCACACCTACTATGTGCCAGGATCTACTATGTGCCTGAACACTCATGCTAGGGCTTGCACTCCATGGTGAAAGGTGTAGTTCGTGTTTGAGGAGCTCACGGTGTCGTGGGGGTACCATGGGAGTTGGCCGACTTGTGAATGAACCGTTTCAGAAAGGTGTGGTAAAGGTTAGGATACAGCAAGCCCAGTGCTGGAGGAGAAAAAAGGAGGTGTCAGAAGTCATCCCAGAGCAGAGAGGTAGGAGATCAGTCTCTAGGGATGAGTAAGAGAGACCCACCTGGACTTTCCCCTTCCCTCTTTGCCACTTGTTGAGATTCTGCTTAACCAGCAAGGCGTAGCTTAAAAACCCCTCCTTGAGCCCCTTAACCCAAACCAGTCCCAATTTTTGACCTATGTTTTCTCTGCCTCCCCACATCGCATGGTTTTATCCTCATCAACGCTCAGTAAATGGTCCCTGCAAGGCCGATAGCCAGACTGTGCACTGCTCAGGGCTGCCATTCCCTGGATGGTGGGTGAGAATAGCACCCCCTGGAGTTCTGCAGTGCACAGCCTGCACAACAGTACATGGTAGCCTGGGGCCATGAGTGATGATTCTTCTCAGTGTCAGCCGGGCCAGCCTTCCCCCAGCAAAATAGCAGATTGGTCCCCATTTTCACCACTCTGCTGCCCACCCACCACTCTGTTTGCTCCACACTACCTAATAGGCCCCTCTACTTCCTAGATACCCTACTCAGCTTTTCATGGTTTCTGCTGATAAGGTTAGCCATGTTTGAACTGATGACTGCAACGGTCCTGCCCAATCCATATTTTCAGGATTCTCCTTCCGGTATGAGTTCAAGAAATGTATTGATTCATGAAATCAGAGAGTGTCAGCACATAGGCGTGGGCTGTAAATAGAAAAGAGAAAGAACACCATTGACCATCCATTGTGTTTTGGCCACCACGCTAGCTGCTTCACATAACCAGGTACAGATGATTTTAAAGAGAAGAAAAGAGCATTATTCCTGCCTCAATGCCGAAGGAAAGGAAGCAAGACTGGAGGCATTTACTGAAGGCACACGTTGCATATACATACATATCCACACATGCAACACATCACGTTCCATCCTCTCCCTCTGTCAATGCCCCCTTTAACTCTGGTGCCCTTTGGTCTTTCAAAATGGTGGCTACGAGGGAGGAATGAAGCAGACAAAGGTGGGTTTAAGCCTGTCCTTTAACCTCTCTAGACCTCACTGTCCTCATCAGTGCTGTGGGGGTAACACTGGAAGACTCACAAGGCTTCACTGGGCCACCCCATGTCACGTGTTTCACACGGCGCCTACTGCACATTTAAGCAAGACACGTCAGCTACTCGCGTTATTACCATCGTTATTTGGCCGCCAGCTTGTTGGAGTTTCCACATCAGCCTGTCAGCTCGATGAACAGTGGAGCAGTGAGCGGGGGTGATGGCAGGAGACGTAGCAGGCCCCATTTCAGCCCCGGTCCCCCCCGGGTCCCAGCAGCCTGGCCAGCAGGAGACAGAGCGGCCCTGGGCCGGCTGTCCTGGAAGGCACTAGCCGGGAAGCTGGTCCTTCCAAGTCCACTTCTCATGGAGAATACTGTCACAGCATCGAGTGAGCAGAGATAAGCTAGGACATGTTCGCAGAGTTCTCACGAGGGTACCAGAAGGCTGAACGGACTGACGTTCTCTAAGGGGTTGTAGATGATCAGGTGAAAGTCCCCATATGAATACGATTCCCTAATGGATTCACGGCAGCAAGGGAAATGTCATTCAACTGACTATTTAACAAAGCTGTTTAAAGAGGGAGACTTGGGGGGGGGGGTGGGGATCATGTTTTATGTATCAGCTGTGAAAAATTCCCTTTAAAATTTGTCTCAGGCATCCGAACGCTGGAGTGCCGATAAAGCGCCACGTTTCATGATGTATGTTTTACAAGCATGCACACACTCACACACACTCACAGGCTTCTCGGGCTTTGCCTCACCTCCCAGCCGTATCCCCACTCAAATCCTCAAGAGATGCATTTAATCCTCCCCCCAGCCCCAAAATGTTCTAAGGCAAACACGCAGTACCATTTTTCAGGCGTGTGTTAATAATTCAAGCTTCACACCAAGTTTTCAAACTGGATTGGCTTCCTAGCCCGATGTGGAAACGTCTGGGTCAAATATACTTTAAAGAAAAATTCTTTTAATTAGTTTCTTTTGAACACCACACAAAGGCCTAGCTGGATAGCGAGGCAATTTATTGCCATGTTGACATTGCTTCCATGTTTATCAGTTAAATGATTCTAGTGCATTGGAAGTAGGGCATCACAGCTCCAAAGGACCTTGCAGGCTTGTGTATTTGCTATTCCTCCCCTTGCCTGCTTCCTAGGAGGCTCTGGGCATTGTGCCGTCCCTCCGGTCTGAAAGCAGGGAGCAGCCTGGCCTGGAGATCAAAGTCGTTTGGCCAAGGTCACAGAACAAAGGGGAGCTGAGTCACAGTGGGAACTCAAGTCTCCCTGTGTGATCCCGGCAGGCTGTTCATCACCCCAGTCTGGGTTTCCTCATCTCTGAAATGGGAATAAGGGATGAGGGACCCCCGAGAGGGCTGATGTGGGGATAAAATGAGCTCATGAGTGTCAAATGTCCAGCACGGAGCAGTAAATGCTCAATCAACTTTAGCCATGAAGGTAATAATCACTATTGGTCTCCTGCCACGCTGTTTTCTCTCTCCATTCCTAAAGTCCTTGCATGAAAACCCTCTCCAGTCCCTTTCCCATGATGTGGAAGAAACCTACCCACCCCCCTCGTAAAGGAATAGACAAGCTTCCGGTGGCCCAGTGCTTCTGGGCAGTTAACGTGCACGCACATCTCCTGAAGACCTTGCTGAGTGCGCACTCATTTTGTGCACCCTTAGGCATGAGGTGGAGCCTGAGACTGCGTTTCTAGCAGGCTTCCCAGTGAGGCTGGTGCTGCTGGCCCATGGGCCACCCTTTGAGTAGCCCTGGGCAGCCATATTTATTCCCAGAAAATGTGTACGTGGAGGGGAGGACAGAGGAAAGAGAGGACGCTGGTCTTTTTCCTCTTCTTCCTCCCCCTCTTGCCTCCTTCCATCCGTCCTTCCTTTCTTTCTTCCCATTTTCTTTCGTTTTGGCCTTCGGGGTTGCTTTGAGATTAGGCATTCTCAGAGAAGAGCTGAGAAAGGCCTAAGCCAGGACAATTCAGTCGTTCCACCCATTCCATCATCACTCGACAAAACAGGAACTGAGGACACACTAGGTGCTAGATGCGACACATGGGCAGGAGGATGCAGGAACAAAATCCCCTCCTGCAACTGAAAGCATTTTTCCCGTGAAAGAGGTCTTGCTGGCTGATCTTGGCTTTCAGTCCGATCTTGATGTTTCCTATCTTTCAGAAACTTGGGACCAACAAGGAAATAACCCACCCCTACAGAGGTCATAGCAGCTGTGGTGTCCAGAGCCACTGTTTTCACCTGATCAGGAGGTCAGGGGGGTGCAGGCTGTTTCCAGGAACCGAGAGTGGCTAGGGGACATGAGGAGTCATAGCAACATTGACCCAGACAGCACCGTCTGGTAGGAAAAGCACCCACTGGGGACAGGCAAGCCATGGCCCCCAGCCCAGCTCTCCGCTTCCTTGCAGGGGAGGCTGGACCTCCCCGAGCCTGCTTCCTCATCTGTGACAACATAGTAAGAGCACTTCCTGCCGAGGGATGCAGGGAGGAATGCGTGAGATTGTGTGTGCCCAGTGGGGTGCTCCCTATGTCTGTGCTCCCTTCCATCAATCCATCTGAGGGAGCTGGGAATTTTGCCCGCGAGTGACAGGTTGAGCGGTACTGAATCACAGGGGGGTCGGTTCTTTTGTTTGTTTATTTCCCATCGCAAGCCTGTCTACTCAATAATTCAATTCAACAAGCCCTGGTTAAGCCCTACCTCATTCTAAGGACTGTCCTGGGCACTGGAAGGGATAGAAAAATAAAGATAAATAAAGACTCCATTCCTGTTCTCAGGGAACTTCCTGTCTTGGCAAAGAGGGAGCTACACACCCATACAGAGCCTACTCCCCAGGAGGGACAACTGTATCCGGCTTTCAGAATCACAAAACAACTGTCAAAAGTTCATGGCATTCACTGGAAAGACAAAATTCAATTCCATTTGTTTTAGAAAACGGTGACATCTTCCCAAATTTTTATTAAGGTGGAAAACAAAAACAGACTCTTAGTGGTATCTGATCAAAACATCAAGGCATCAGATGTATCTGAGCATGCCCCGGAAATAAACTCGCCATACGTATAACTCTGATGTCCAGTAAATTTAGACCGATGTTATAATTAAAGTACCCAAACAGCACAGAGTTTTGGTGACCGTCACAATTTCATATATTCTATCTCCTATTGTCTCCTAAGGCATTATGTGTTCTTGGCAGACCAGGTGTCCCATTTTGGAGACTGGGAAGATGTGGTCACCATAGCAATAACGGATGGTCAAGCATGTCCACTGCCTTGCTTTGGAGTACCTAGCACAGTAGAGCATCACCAACTGTTTCCCTGTCTCTCTGTGGGTCTAGGTTGGATGTTTCTGGAAGGCTGGGTCTGCGTCTTTTATAACTGGTCGACTCTGTGCCCCGGGACTGGGACACAGCAGCTCCCTTTGAAATCAAGAAACAACAGGGCACCTGGGTGGCTCAGTGGGTTAAGCATCCCACTCTTGATTTTGGCTCAGGTCATGATCTCACGGTTCGTGGGACCAAGCCCCGTGTCGGGCTCTGCCCTGACCGCGTGGAGGCTGCTTGGGGATTCTCTCTCCCTCTCTCTCTGCCCCTCCTCACCTCTAAAATAAATAAATCAACTAAAAAAAAAAACAAGAAACAACAAAATAACCAAAGACCCATGACATCTTGTGTTGGTGAATGGCTGAGTAAGAAAAGGTAGGAAGGCAGGCAGGAAGGAAGAAGGGATTAAAGACAATGGGCATGCAACAGATCCCTTAAACCTGGGAGAAATTGCTCCTTTGAGGAGGTGGGAGTCGTGTCAGTTTATTATGATGATAATAAAGCCTGACTTCTTCTGGCAGGTTCCCAAACCTCTGCCTCTCTCCTCCGCCCCCATGCCTCCCCCAGCGAATGATGAACACGATCGTGATAGCATTGCTGCTCTGTGTGAATCCAGGGCAGTCGGCACCGCTGGAGAGCAAAAGGCGTTTACGAACACCTGCAGCTCTCCAGCCACACTGGAAGCTGGGGGTTCTGGGAGATTTTCACGCAAGGGGGACTGGGCTGAGAGCTGGAATCCCAGCTGCAAAGCGGCACTGGGCTCTCTGTGACACTCAGCAAGACCCAACCCACTTCTCCTTTCTGAATCTTGGGTTTCCCATCTGTGAAATGGACAGTTGACAGGGCATCGGTGGGCATCGAACTCTGCTCCCCGCAGTTGTAAGGGTTCCACAGAGATGGCTGGAAGAAGAGACACAAGCCCAGAGAGGACCGGCCTGCATCACCGTGGTCAGAACAGCTCAGCTTTTATCTATATATAGACTAGGACTCTGCATAAACTTTCCCTTTGAAGAAAGGGTTTTGAGGTTAAAAATAAACTGAGAATTACTGGATTGCATGTCCTCTGAGATTTCTTTCAGCTTTGACATTCTACTTCCCATCCTTGAATCTATTTCTTGAGTGTCGCCTGCAAGGTACGTGCAGTCCTGGCCAGTAGGGAAGGACTGGCAGGCGAGCCTGCACCCTGCGTCTTGGGACCTCTGTCTTGGGGAGGGGTAGATTCAGCCATGTGTGGTGTCCCCCCCCTCTAAATGTGAGTACTTAGCAGCAGGAGCCAGCAGCTCCAGAGGGCCCTCACTCCACCCCAGGCAAGATGGAATCCAAACTGTTTCTGGGAAATGACAGGAGTTACTCCTCCAAGAGCGGGGTTGGGCATGTGAAGCAGACAAGCTTAGGAACCAAAATGTGGAAACACCCTGACCCCCCCCACCTCTTGCCCCCAGGATCCACCTCTACAGGCATAAGGACGTAAGGAAATCAGGTGCCCACAACCACAAAGGTGCTTTACCCAAGCTCTTTGTTAAGACTTCCTGATCCTAAAACCTGAGCATTCTTGTCCCCTTATACAGATGAGAAAACTGAGGCTCAGAACAATGGAGTGACTTTGCTCAAATTCCAGCAGCTGAATCTGCCTCCTTTTCACCCTGTTTCCACCCTCTCAAGTCAAGACCCCCTATAGCCTTTATTAAAGGTCATCTGTTCTCTCCTTGGCTCTGCTCTGGAGTGTAAAGAGAAGGGCCATTGGTCTGGTAAGGGCCAGAGTGTCACGGAAGGCCAGAGTGTCCCCCACTGAGGCCAGAAAGGTGTTAGCAACAGAAATCAGAAAGGGGGCGTTTGAAACGAGGTGAAATGGAGTCCCCATCAGGCCGCCTCTTTTACACCCCCCTTGGAGGTACAGAGCCTTTCATCCAGACGGGAGGCCTGCGGTCAGCCTCAGGCATCCGTGGCCGAGCAGAATCCTCCAGAAAGAACCACTTTCCAGAGCAGCACTCCGCTCACTCTTCCTACCCCAGCCCCCAGCAACGGTTCAGCAGTAGAAACCAAAGTAACATGAATTCTAACTCTGGCTCCTCCCCTTATTAGCATTTGACCACGCGTAAAATTATTTTTCCCTCCAGGAATCTCGGCTCCTGCCACTGAAAAGTGGAAACAATGATACAGCAAGGGTGATTCCTTCTTTTTCTTTTTTTAGATCAGTGTATGATTTTTCATTTCGCTTTTATTTCATTCTAAGCTATACGTGCTCATAGCTTACGCCTCACGTCATTACACAAGACTTTTATGAAAAACAGCAGCCCCGGCCCCATTTCTACCTCCATTTCTCACTTCCCTAAGGAAAACACTTTCAACTCTTTTAACAGCTTTATTGAGGTATCATCCACAACCACACGATTCACCCTTTTAAAGCGTACAATTCAAGGGCTTTTAGTGTATTCACAGAGGGTGCATCCATTACCATGATTAATTTTAGAACATTTTTATTACTTCCCCCCCCCAAAAAAAATCCCCCCACACCCCTTAGCCATCCACTCTGCCTCCCCAGCCCCAGCGCTAGGCAGCCACTAATCTACTTTCCGACTCCATGGATCTGCCTGCTGTAGACGTCTCAGACGACGGAAGCGTGCGATATGCGGTCTTTGGCTCCTTTGCTCGAGCATCACGTTTTCGAGGTTTACTCATGTTGTGGCAGATGCCAGCACTCCAGTCCTCCTCTTGCCTAATGATATCCCGTTTGTGGCTGTTGCACATCTTATTTGCCCCTTCATCAGGCGATGAACATTTGGGTTGTTTCCATTTTGGAGCCTCCGTGAAGGGCACAGGACGGGCGTGTGTATACGAGTCTGTGCGTGGACGTGTGTTTTCGCTCCTCTTGGGTGTGTATCTGGGATTGGGAGTGCTATATCATAGGGTAACTCTCTGTTTAACCATTTGAGGAGCTGCCAGACTGTTTTCTGAAGTGGTTGCCCCGGGGGCGCCTGGGTGGCTCAGTCGGTTAATCGTACGACTTCGGCTCAGGTCATGATCTCACGGTTCATGGGTTCGAGCCCCGCGCTGGGCTCTCTGCTGTCAGCACAGAACCCGCTTCTGATCCTCTGTCTCCCTTTCTCTCTGTCCCTCCGCTGCTGGTTCCCTCTCTCTCTCTCTTTCTCTCTCTCAAAATAAATAAACTTCAAAAATTAAAAAAATAATAATAATAAAGTAGCTACACTGCTTTACAATCCTGGCTGAGGGTCTGAGGCCCGGGGTGGTTCTTACAAGGTTGTCCTGAGATGATGTTTATGAGGTACCTGCTATGATGCCTGGCAAGTAGTGGGAAAAGAGAGCATCTTCCCCTTTCCCTTTCTTTATTAATATATCAATGTGCCTGCGCCTCCAAATTTTCCGAAAGCCACCCCCACTGACTTTGCTCTGAATCTAAGGCAGAGTTTCTCCCTCCAAGTGATGCCCCGTTTCTGTGGTAACGGTCCCTCCTACGGAACCCGCCCCAGGCACCCAGGGGCATTCTACAAGCCCCACACAGCACCTCGCTCACCTGTCCTTCCGACAGGCCTGGAACGGTCAGCTTCTGTCTTAGCCACACTTTGTGACTATTGTTCCTGTTCCCGGCGTCTTGTGCAGATGCATTGCCCAAGTGCACTCGGAAGCCCGCATCCTAGTCTGGAATCTGCGGATGTTCAGCACCAGGTTACAACTCAGACCGTATGCGTCCTGCCCAACATCCGGTGTCTGCAGATAAGGCCCGATGGAACAGGGCCTACGTAGGTACGGAACTCTAGCCTTGACTACCTACCGCTCCCTGCAATGCAACAAGAGGCTGTAAAATCTTCCAAGATAAAAGGGCATGCAAAAGAATACTGGGATGGCAAATCCATCCCAAGACAGCCTTTCCTGGCTCGGGATCCCGACACCTTTAGCGGGATGCCCACTATAGCTCACCCCAAGTCTCTCGGAATGCTTCGTTTTTAGTAGCCAGGTTTCGTGGTTGGAAGTTACAAAGACCCAACCCAAGAGAGCTGGGGCTAAGAGGGGATTCTATTTAGTGGGAGAAGCTTGGACGGGGCCGGGGGCTTTGTACATGAAATCACCAGGTCAGCATTCTCTCTCTTACATGTGCCTCTGTCCGCAGCCCTCTCCTCCTGGACTCGGGCCTCCCCATGGGGCGGGGTAGGCAGGACAGAGACGTGGGGGTAGGAGCCATGCCTCAGGTATTTCTAGGCTTAAATAAACGCTGTTGAGTAATCTCAGAGGACAGGGAAAGAGCTTTGTCCCCTACTGTCTGTATGTAAAATCCCAGGGGGTGGACTCCGATACCTGGCTTGGGCACGTGCTTGTCTCTCAGCCGTTGTCTGTAGCCAGGAGTGTGCCCACTCTGAGGTTTAAATGGGAATCGCAGTGCTGGGATTGGCAGTCCTAACAGCACCACATGGGGTGGAAGAAGGAGGTTCTCCAAAGGAAAGGTAGAAAACTATGTCCCCAAGAAGGGGATCTTTTTTATTTTTTTATTTTTTTAATGTTTATTTATTTTTGAAAGAGAGCAAGTGTGAGCGGGGGAGGGGCAGAGAGCGAGGGAGACACAGAATCTGAAACAGGCTCCAGGCTCTGAGCTGTCAGCACAGAGCCCGACACGGGGCTCAAACCCACGAACCATGAGATCATGACCTGAGCCGAAGTCGGACGCTCAACCGACTGAGCCCCCCAGGTGCCCCAAGGGGATCTTTCTTTTTTAAGTGTATTTATCTATTTTGAGAGAGAGAAACAGAGCACACAAGCAGTGGAGGGGCAAAGAGAAAGGGAGAGAGAGAATCCTAAGCAGGCTTGACGCAGGGTTTGAACTCTCGAACTGGGAGATCATGACCTGAGCCGAAACCAAGAGTCGGACGCTTAACCGACCGAGCCACCCGGGTGCCCCTCCTAGGAGGCGATCTTGAAAAGACAGACATAACAGTGCCCCATTACATGACTTTCAACTTTCTCAGTAAGCATTACAGACTGCCCAGTGCCCAACTCAGGTGATTTTTACGGCCTCAGTCTCCTTATAACAACCCCTCCCTGCTGAGCACCTCCCCTGGGTTTTCTCTAATCTTTGCAGCAGGGCTTCAGCTGGGTGTTAGCACCCCCATTTTACCGACCAAGAAACTGAGGCTCAGAGAGGTCAAATCAGTTGCTCAAAGTCACACAGCTATGAAATGGCTGAGCTGGGATTCAAGTTCGAAGTCAAACTCGGATGCTCGTTTGCTTTGTTCCCTCTCTTTAGCGGAAACCCCACAGCCAGCTGGTGTTATCACTCTGTCAGCCCGCACAGGTGTGTTCTCTTCGCTTTCTGACAATGACTAAAGGCTTTTGAAGGAGGCTCCTCTGCCTCCCTCCATTCCCCATCATCCTTGGGCAGGCTGGCTCCCACCAGAGGAGGCTGGGACATTCATTACAAGGCTAACAAGCTTGTACATCTGTCACTCAGTCACAGCACCTGAGTAAGCTTTGAAGACTGGCGCGGAGGGGCTGTCTCCTGCCAGGCAGGAGTGGCAGAAGGTGCCCCGATATTTTAAGGTGCGGTCTGGGTACAGCGGCAGCCACACTCAGGCAGGGAGTTCTCACCCTGGGTGTCTCTGGCAACTGGTGACCCTCATCTCGGTAACTCCCTGCGGCAAAATGACAGCGTCGGAGGCAGGACTTCAGGTTTTATCTCTGAGTCTCAACTGGCAATATAGCATGTGGGCTCTGGAGCCACACTGCCTGGGTTTGAGTCCTGCCTCTCATGCTTACCAGCTCTGTGACCTTGGGGAAGTTGCTTAACTCTCTCTGTGCCTCGGTTTCCTCATCTGTATGACCACCGAGGTATCATCATGAAAGAATAGCAGAATAATTACTTGTAAAATACGTTCAGCGATGTTCCATAATTGCCACCCATGACTGTTCTGGTGACCCTTGACCGTGGGGACGAGGAGGAAAGGGGACAATCTTTCATGCTCCAGGGAAGAATGATTCAACCTACCTCCTGCGGGGACAGCGATGACATCTCAGGTAGCACCCCAGCTCTGGCTCCAAGATGTCCTGTGACCCTGGACAGTTCTCTTCCCACCAAAGAGTTCTCTCATCTGCAGAGCAAAGGTAATAACACCTGCCCTTCTGTGCGGGTCATGGCAGCGACAGCATCACGTAGAGTCTAAAGGATAGCATTCGGAGATGCACTGGTGGTTATTCCGGGAAAGAGACGGCATGATGACAGTAAGCAGGACCTTTGGGGCCTTAAGGAGGTGAGAAAGCTAAGAACAGGTCTGGGCGTGAGGAATCTTTGAAGCCATCTTCACTGTCATGATCATCACCACCATCGCCACCATCGTCATTGTCATTGGAACCGTGGTGCTAAATGTCGGACCGCACACTGCAATTGATGGGGCTATTTGTAGAGAATGGCATGAACCCTGCCATTGCAGGGAATAAATTATTCTCTACACCAGTGGTTCTCAACTTGGGGGGGGGGATGATTTTTCCCCCCCAAGGAACCTCTGGCAATGTCTAGAGACACTTTTGGTTGTCACAGCCTGGGGAGTGATCACTTTACTAGTGAGCAAAGGCCAAGGATGTTGTTAAACACCCTACAAAGCAGAGGACAGACCCAAAACAAAGAGTTATCCAGCTCAAAAAGTCAGAGGCGCCAAGGCTGAGACCCTGATCTACATCGACACCCTTGATATTGATGTGTGACAAAGATGTGGCATCACCCGGGAGCTTGTTTCTCGGAGCTACTGAATAAGAATCTGTATTTATAGTCAAGTTTGGAAAACATGATCTAAAAAAACACAAATAGAGGATCCATAGCCAGCAAACCAAACTATGAACCACAGAGGCCAAATGCGGGGCATCTGGGATTGGGGCAAACAGAAGGCAGACTAACAAGGGATGATGGAAGGATGGATGGACCGGGGGAATTAAAATCTGGTGAGCCCCTAACAAAGCCAGGCACCACGCTGGACACTTTACACTGGATAGTTTTTTGCATTTATCTCCATAACAACCCTAGGTGTGCTGATGCCCACATGGGCAATGTCTGGAGAGACCGGGCCAAACCATGGCCTCCCTATCTATATCTTGAAGCTTTCCAGAATCCTGCTGCTATCCTCTGAACGAGGTTACATACAGAACATAGCTTCATGCTATGCTCGCATGTAAAACCTTCTTTACAGTTGGCATCTGATCTTAACCTTGAGTTTCTCACTCACATAGAGGCACGGCATTTTTATATGTGCAAAGAATACAATTTTCTCCTTTGTTTGCTCTTAAAAGATCAATAAACATCTTGTTTTGCCTTTAACAAAAGTGGTGCAAATTCTCTATAATCCACATTTATTTCCTTTTATTAGAAGACATATCTCAGATTAACAATAAAATTTAGTAAGGCTGAGTCTTTATGGTCTACAAGCTCAATGATTACAGCACAGGGACATAATAAGAAGAATACCTACCATTTATTAAATACCTACTGTTTGCACTATGCAAATATCAGCATCTCTAATCTGCACCTCAAGCTTATACTACATTTCTATTTTCCAGAAGAAACTAAGGCATAGACTTGGCCATGGCACTAAGGGACGGGTCAGGATTGGACATGAGAACTGCCTGGCTCCAAAGCCCAAGTTTTCTGCCTGCCCCACATTGCCTCATAGTCAGAGAGGCCCTTGGTTCACATTGGAATGTCAGCAGGTCTGGCTCAGGAGCTCAAAGTTCTCATTTTGCCCGACTGACATTCCATCCCTGAGACCAGGTCTCTTGGGTCTCCTCTCCCCTCCCCCCAGCAGGGTCCACTTTCACTCCAGCCCCACATTAGCCCTGGGCTTGGGAGATGGCGCACAAGGGCCTGTGTAGGATGGATGGCTATTGACCTGGATTGGGGGTCTGCAGACCCCTCTCTTCTGTAAAGGACAAGACAGTAAATACTTCAGGCTCTCCAAGGTACAGGATTTCCATCTCATTTATTCCATTCAGCTATCCCAGCACCAAAGCAGTCATAGTTAATATAAAAACATGGGGCATGGCACCTGGGTGGCTCAGTCAGTTGAGCGTCAGACTTCGGCTCAGGTCATGATCTCACGGTCTGTGAGTTTGAGCCCCGTGTCCGGCTCCATGCTGACAGTTCAGAACCTGGAGCCTGCTTCAGATTCTGTCTCCCTCTCTCTCTGACCTTCCCCCGTTCATGCTCTGTCTCTCTCTGTCTCAAAAATAAATAAACATTGAAAAACAATAAAAAGAAAAAGCATGGGGCATCTGAGTGGTTCAGTTAAGCATCTGACTCTTGATTTCAGTCATGATCTTGTGGTTCTTGAGTTTGAGCCCCATGTGGGGCTTTCTGTGCTGACAGCATGGAACGTGCTTGGGATTCTCTCTCTCCCTCTCTCTGCCCCTCACCCACTCATTCTCTCCCTTCCTCTCTCCCTCTCGCTCTCAAAATAAATAAATAAACGTAAGAAAAATAGACATGATCATGGTCCAATAAAACTTTGTTGACCCCCCAAAAATGGACGCATGCCAGATTGGGCCCCCCAGCTATAGTTTGCCAACTTCTGTGATCTTTAGGGTTTTTTCATGCCCTGATATTCTGTGTCTTATGTTTGGTAGAAAGTCCCAAACTAGAGGTTGAAAAATGGTGGTCTAAGGCCCATGCAGCCCACCAGCAGATTTTGTCCAGCCCAAACAGAGTGTTTGTTCTTAAAGGACATACCCCAAAGCAGATACTAGAACAATGAACCCACATGAACCCATCACCCAGCCTCAGCTCAGTAACGATCACCACGTTGCCTATCCCTCGTCATCTATCTCCTACACACATTGTATTTTCTGAAGTATTTTAAAGCAAATTCAGACATCACGTTGTTATTTCGCCCATAAATACTTCAGTACATCTCTCTAGCAGATAAAGACGTTTTAAAAACAGAGCCACGCAAGCTTTATCACCCTAACAAAATGAAGAATAACTCCTTATTAGCAGCTAGTGCCTCATTTGTATTTAAATGTCCCTAATTGTCTCAAAATGTCTTTTTACAGGTGGTTTGTTTGAATCAGAATCCAAATAAGGTCTACACACTGTATTCATGCAGAGCTTTTCAATTTTTGAATTGGTTGTCAAATGTGAAAATCTGGGTTTCCATAAGCATCAGATTTTCAGCTCCTCTTGGAAAAGGAAAAAAAAAAAAAAAAACAACCAGAAAGATTTGCAACTTGGCAGTGGCCCTGAGCACGCAGCACACACTCAGGAGGAGATGTGCACTCCCCTGCCCCATTGCCTTGCCCCTGCAGCAGGGTCCCTGCTAGGACCCTGCTAGCACCAGGGCTAGCTAGACCTACCTTAGATGGTTTAAGTCTCTCTCACCTCACACTGGAAGTCACTTGGACCACCCCCCCCCTTCAAAAGAAACCTTCAAAATCTACCTAATTCCAGGAAGAATCCTGCAGTGGGGGTGGGGCAGAGAAGAGAGGTTTACCCAGAACCATTGGCCAGCCTTCTAGCCCTTGGAAGGCTGCCTCCAGGGCACTAGGAAAACTCCCCTGACCCCTGAAATGCTTCCCCACCTGCTCAGCTTGTGCCTGGTGCTCACAGAGCACAGAGCTCACCCCCCCAGTTAGGTCAGCCTTGAATTCACTGTGTGACCTTGAAGAAATCATTCTCCCTTTCTGGACCTCAGCTGTCCGTTCTACATGATGAGGGGAGTCAGTGGGAGGAGGAAGTTGAATAAGAGAAGGGTCCGAGTTCTTGGACAAGACACAAGTAATCTCCAGCCTACAACCTTGGGATCCTGTGATTCCATTGGTCATAATGGCCTCCCCACCCCTTCACCTGGATGGCCAAAGGGGAGGGGAGAGGAGAGGTGCCACCCAGGGGCTGAGGGGGAGGAGGAAACTGACCACACCCCTGTTTTCCCTCTCCATCTTCTCAGGTACACAGTGGTTCTTGACTCTTTCCTCTGGGTATTGACCAGTTCTGCCTGCCCATGCCTCCGAGTGGCACATATAGAATAGCCATGAGGGCAGGAGAGATGCTGAGAAATGCTAAGCCTGCACGTGTGTGTGTGCGGGGTCGAGGTGGGGGTGGGGTCTGTGTAGGGCAGGATAGGATGGCAGTGGTAAACTCCCGGTAGGAAAAATGGGATTCAGACAACAGCCCATCCCGAGGTACTCAATCATGCAGAGGAGTCCAGCTACAGGAAAACCAGGTGGCGGTCACCGCCCACTGGAGGGAGTCAAACACGTAAACAGGCAATTATAATAAAACATGATAAATGCTAGAATAGAAGCCTGCATCGGGCACCTGGGGAACACAGAGAAAATAGTCTGTTTATTCAGTTATATGTGCCTCTGCCTTGTTCCAAAAACGATTTGAAGAGGCCAACAAAGCTCAGCGTAGAAAAACAAAGTGAAAATCGAGTAAACCAGGAGAGAAAAATAATGCGGGCAGAACAAGACGAAAGCAAGGGCAAAGCTAATACCCAAGGTATCCACCAAGAGTTCCACACTCTAGCTGTCATTGAGCCACACGCTTGCCTCCGAGCTTCCTAGCAGTCAATGCAAGAGGAGAAACCCTCAACGTTGTACAGTTCACAGTGTTCCTTAAACGAAAGCCTGGGAATAACTGGAGGTGCCCAAACAATTCTGGTGCTGGGGCCTGAGAGTATATCCTCTCCAGGTTGTTTTCAAGAAGAGCCCCTCGAAACCGTGTGAGGAATACATAGGAATGATCTGTACTATAGTTGCAACTTCCCTATAAATCTAAACATATTCCAAAAGTAAGATTTATTGCGGCAGTTCTGTCAGTTAAGCTTCCGACTTCGGCTCAGGTCATGATCTCACGGTTCGTGGGTTCGAGCCCCGAGTGGGGCTCTGTGCCGATAGCTCAGAGCCTGGAGCCTGCTTTGGATTCTGTGTGTCCCTCTCTCTCTCTCTGCCCTCCCCTGCTTGCGCTCTGTCTCTCTCTCTCAAAAATAAATAACCATTAAAATTTTTTAAAAAAAACACAAAAAACAAATTAAAGATTTATTAGGAAAAAAAAGAAAAAAGAAAGAAAAATCTGCAGGTAGAACCCAACTGTCGTGTTTTCTCTACACGGCAGGTTGTGTTATTCCTGTTTGAACCTCCAGGGGGCGCCACTCACACCTACACTGTTTCTGACACACAGTAGGTTCTCTATGGATGTCTGCTGAAACATCCCTTGAGTGGTCAACATGGACATTCGGAGAACATCTAGAAGTGATTGTCTATGATATACAAAGGCTATGGACCCTGAAATCGGGGACTACCTAGCAGATAATCCCAGGTGTTTTAGCGGTATTTTCAGCTACATCCACAATCGTCAATGGTTTGACACTTTTGTCTTTCTTATTGGTTTCTGTCAATGTCACGTCCCTAGGCAGTGACAAAGTCACAGAACAGAATTCAGAGTGGGAACTGCAGAACTTGACAAGATTTGGAACAACCACCATTTTGAATAAGCAAGTAGACTTTGTATTTCTTTTTTTTCTTTCTTTTTCAAAACTGTTGATTTTAAAGTGACACAGTAATATTTTTTCTTCCAGTAAGAATATAGCTTCTCACGGCCAGGACATTATCCAGGACATCTAACCTGAAGGCTACAGGGGAAACAAGACAATGGAAAGGCGATGATGGAATGTGTGGGAAAGACGATATGCTGAATTCTGAATTTTGTAACATTCTGCCTGCCTTATTTTAGTCACTCAAAATCTTATTACATTCAAAATCTCTAGCTGATCTCTCGGCCAATTCAACAAACTGAAGCCTAAATCTGGGGCTGTGCCTCACAATAATGACAGGATTCTTAATCAGAACGTGATTCTTAGAATAAAAACGCGGTCACTTTACAAAAATGCCACGGTGTACTGTTTACCTCTATCTTTACAATAGGAATAAATCTGAGATTTCTAGCCTCCCCCCACCACCCCAGAAAGACCCTAGGTGACAGGATGAATGAGCAAAGGTCTGGGGCTCAAGTGTGCAGTTGATACAATGATACAAAGCAAGCTTCCTGAGGCAGGAGTACCCGGCTCTGCCTGCAGAGATCAGGGACGTCTTCCCAGAGGAGGTGACCTTGGGCTGAGTCCTGAAGGATCCGTAGGAGGTTGCCAGTCCCACAAGGGAGGGTGAGCAGGAGGGCTCCGAGGCAAATGGAAAAGCAGAAGCCAGTGCACCAGATACCTTCCATTTGCCCCATAAATGCTCTCTCCCGTCCACCCTGCTCTGGGGCCATGAGGATGCTGGTGCCTTCCTTGTCTCAGCCAGGATTGACTTCCTGCCTGAACTTCCTTCTTCACACGATCCAGAAAGAGAGCCGGATCACCTCTCTAGGATCTTTTTCAAGGGCACGAATCCCCTTACAAGGGCTCCACCTGATTACCTCTCAAAGGTAGCCTTCCCCCACTTTGCCATACCCTCACCCTGGGGACTGGGGCTCCAACACATGAATCTTGGTGGGATACACGGACATTCAGTCCATGTTAGTGAGTTATAAACAAAGGGCCCCATCCAGCCTGCTCACCAAAGTTCTTCATTATGCCAGCCTCCAGCCCAAACTCCCATCCTGACCCACCAGGCGAGCGGAGGTCAGAGGGACACAGCTGTCTGCTTGAGTTCCAATCATGGGTCTGAATAGGTCATTTCTCGTGTCAGGCATTTCCCCAGAAAGGGCTGGAACGCGTGTCCAACACAGGAAAGTCAGAATGGGGTCAGTCACAAAGCCAGAGTCTGTGGTCTCAGAGAAGCTGCTCAGAAGCACCGGGGTTTCCACTTCTCTGCCCTCACAGCCTCCTGACCTTGATCTTGTGGCATCTTTCCAGATACTGCCAGGGAAAGATCCAAAGGCCAGGATAGTAACACTCAGGCTTCCGTGCACATCAGAACTTGGGGAGCTCAGTGACACCATAGACACTGAGATGGCAAACAAGCTCCCTGGTGGCTCTGAGACACCAGAGGCTGAGGCCAGCAGACCAGGAAATCCTGAAATGGGACAAAAGGAAGGATTTCTCTCTTCGGTGGGTAGTTATTATTGTCATTATTATTATCGCATTATCGAAGAATTGAGTTTTACAGCGAGCGCTTCTAACAGTCCAGTAATTAAATACTAATAAGTACCAACAGAGATACGATCACAGGACTCCCGCCCACCAGGTACTGGGTTCATCACATGCACTAAAACCCATCCTTACATAAACAAAGGTGGTGCACACATCCAGTGGGATGGCGTCCAACCTCAACGGTATTCGGCACATTGACCCATGCTCCATCATGGAGGAACCTTGAAGACAGGGTGCCGAGTGAAATAAGCCAGCCACAAGAGGTAAATTCGAGACGGTTCCACGTACGTGGGGTTCTTAGGGTGGCCAGATTCACAGAGACACAAAGTCGAAGGGCCAATGCCAGGGGCTGGGGGGAGAGGGTAATGGAGAGCTAGTGTTTCAGGTATGAGTTTCAGGTTCTGGAGATGGACCGTGGGGACAGCTGCATAACGTCAGTGTACCTAATGCCACTGAACCGCACACTTAAAACAGCTAAGCGGTAGCTTTCGTGTTATGTGTATTTGAGCACTCACACGCAGAAAACATGGGCTTACTATAAGACTGGGCCAAGAGGCGCCTGAGGGGCTCAGGCGGTTGAACATCCAACTCTTAATTTCGGCTCAGGTCAGGATCTCACGGTCAGAAGATCGAGACCCGAGTTGGGCTGTGTGCTGAGTGTAGAGCCTGCTTGAGATTCTCTCTCTCTCTCCCTCTCTCTCTGCCCCTCCCCTGCTTGGGCGCTTGCTCTCTCTCTCTCTCTCTCACTCTCTTTCTCGAAAAAAATTTTTTAAACAAGGCTGAGAGGTGAACCATGAACTTCAGAGTCAGGCAGGTCTCGGGTGAACCCCAGCTGTCTCTGGGGAATCTGACTGAACTTCCTGAGTTTCCACTTTCTCTTCTGTGATACGGGGAGGGGGGCAAGACCTCACGTCTCAGGGAGTTTGCCAAGGGGGTCATTTCACAGACATCATCTCATGTCCCTGTCCCCCAGCCCTGTGAGCTGGGGAGTATCAGCCTCATTTTGTTGAAGAGGAAGGTGAGACTCAGAGAGGTTGTGTGAGGTGTCCGAGGTCACACAGCTGGGGTGGAAGGGTAGGGTTCCGAACATAAATATAAATATCTGTCTAAAACCGGGCTCTGCGCTCCATGCACTTGTGGCCCCACCCCCCACCCCCACCCCTTGAAACACAGAATCTCACTTGGGTCTGAAGACTTGGAAGGTGCAGACCCGGGTGCCCGAGTTAGGACCCGCTCTTCAGGTTCTGATATAAAATGTATTGTTTTTGAGGCCATTACCTAGCATCTCTCAGTTTATGGGCCTCTTTTATATTTACAAGTCCTATGAATGTGCAATTGAAATAGACCAAAAAATGTGTCTCTAGAATCTTACGTGCTTGGAAACCAAAGCAGGACGCATTGGTGAAGGCGAGAAGTTGTTGCAAAAGCTGAAGTCTAAATTATGGGAATCAAGTCAAAAATCTTCGGTTCGGGGAATAAAGTTCAAAATACAGAGAACCAGACAAGATAACGGGTATCGTTGCCAAGAGAAGGGAACGGAACTTCAGCAGGGAAAAAACAAAGCCAATCAAGTTCTCCGTCTGAGAAGCGAAGGACTCAGATTTTCCCTGCCTGCCTCTTGCCAAGGGCAGCACCACACAGAACCACAAAGACTGCGCCCAACTCCGGGGGCTGGGGGGGCGGATTTGCGTGTTCGAAAATACGAAGGGCGCCCCCTTGAGTCGTGCGGTATGGCAGCTCTCTCTGCCCCTGAGTTAGGAGGATTTCTAAGGACATCGCACATGGTGGGGGGGTTCAAGGAAGATGGTGAACAGAGTCGTGGGGAATGAATGTCCCAGCTTTCTTAGGGCAATACCCTCAGGCTAGGTTTCACCCATTTTGCCCCACATCATCCCCAGCATCTCCCATTTTAGTGATAAGGAAAGATGCCCAGAGAGGTTCTGTAAGCGGCCACGGTCACACAGCTAAGTGAGCAGTAGAGTCAGAGCTGGAACCCGCAGCAGTGACTCCACATCAGCCCCTCTACCTCCAGCTGCCAGCTGGGAAGACTCTGCCCCAGTCTGGACGTGGACTTTTCTAGGCCAGACGGGGCTGGCAGAGCCACTGGGAGCAGATGCAAAGAGGAAGTTAAGCCACAGAAAGGCAACCTGGAGGGTCTGGGGATACACCGAGGGGGGAAGAGACCCAGTTCTGGTAAACCTTGAAGGACGGGAGGGGACAAGGGTTGAGGGTGATTGTTTATCAGCCTCAATGACAACCAGCAGCAGGAGGGAGCCGCCTCATTCCTGAGTCTCTGCCCTCCCAGGTGTCCCTGAGGGATAGCCAAGCTGTCCCCTGGGTCCCGCACATCGTGGGCAAGGCTCTACCGGGTGAAGGAGGGACTAAAATGCAAAGCTCTGAGTGTGGATCAGGAAGCCTGTCTCAGGCACCGGGGTCCAGAGGGAGGCTACGAGCCCAGCTCCACCCTGGGAGATGGGGGTCTGAGTTCCAGCACTGCCCTGGCCCCTTTGGGCCTGACTTGGGGCATGTACCTCTCCTCTCTAAGATTTCGTTTCCTTTCCGCCAATGCAGAGCAGGGAGGCTGACCGAGATGGTGTTTCAGTGTTTTCTATCTCTAACATCCATCAGTTCTAGAATCTGCCTCTGCTTCAATCAGAAGGGCTGGCAGGAAGCCTTCTCCAGGGAGGTGGCCTTGTTCTATAGGCGCTCTTTGGTCTGGGTGGTTCAGCTGTGTCCCTGCCCTTCTTCTCAAGCCCCGCACTCCCCCGGCTTAGGCCTCGTTAGCCGACCGAGGTGGGGAGAAGGACAGGAGGGGAGCAGAAGCAGCTCGCCTCCCTCAGTCCCAACACCTCCCTACCTTTCTGAATTTTTTAAAGTGCCTTTACTCAGAATTCATCAAAGATTCATCAGGCTTGGGATTGGCCCAAGCGTTTGCCTGAGGAGCCAAGTGGAGGTGGAGTGGGGCGGCGGGGCAGGGGGGAGGCGGGGTAAGCCAGGAGGCCGGCGGGCTGTGCAGGCGTGTGGGCACCCAGAGCGACGTGGGGGCTCTCTGCCCGCCTCTGCCCTGTGTGCTCGGTGGAGGGACTGGAAACAAAGGAGGCAGGAGGTTTGAGTCCAGCTCTCGGAGACCCCCTTCAGCAGTCTGGGCCTCGCCTTCCCCCACAGCCTGTCTGCCCTCCCCATCTCACGGGAGGTGAGGAGGGTCAAGGGGACGATGGACAAGACCCGTTCTCGCTGGGCAGCAGACTGAGTGACACCCCCACTGACTTTACAGTGAGGCATTGAGACCTGATGGGATAGACCGACATTCCAGACTGGCAGATGCAGGGGGCAAAGGAGAGATCGGCCAGTGGGCCAAGGCTCTCGGCTCTGGGCTTCCAAGCAGTTCTTTCCCACCTCTGCCTTGTATCTTTGGCTTCTACAGGAGATTCTGTTTGGAGAGAGGAAAAAAAAAAACCATCATTAATTTTTTGAAGTTTGCATATCACTGACCAGTCTACGCCTTTGATTTACAGCGGAGGAAACTGAGGGCCTAAGTGGGTATACAACTTGCCATTCGGGCAGTGGGAGAGCTGGGACCAGAACCCAGAGTCATGGCTCTCTGTCCAAGAGCCTTCTTTCTTCTCTGTTGGCTTTGCCTTGCCAGTGCCATTGTCTGGGCATGTCCCTTGGTCCCCCGGGACCAGAGGTGGACTTGCCGAGAGCAGACAGCTTGCCAGACCCCAGGAGGATGTTCCCAGGGTCGGCGTAACTAGGTTGAGCAGAGCTCATCCGGCACCCATGATGAAACGCTCTGGATCACGTACGCTTTGTAAGTACCCCTGGCTTGAGCCTTACTGCAGAAAAAAGTCCCTCTGGCCCCAGTGGACACTGGGACTTCAGCCCTCAGAGCACTGGGTCGCGTGACTCAGCTGTCCGCTTTTCAGAAGAGGAGATTGAAGCCCAAAGAAGTCAGGGGTCGGATTGGTCCCGGGCCTCCCAGGTGCCCGGTTAGTGCTCCTTGTACAGCATTGCTGCTCCTCCCCAAGGCCTCTGTCCTCCTTCAGAAATGTCCTTCGGCCCTCAGCGTCGCCTCCTCCCCTGCGAGGTGTGACAAGGCCAGAAATGAGGGCAGATCTTTTGTGGGGGTCTTCACCCCTCAGTCTCAGGGAGGCCTGGCCAAGCTCTCAGCATGAGAACACCCACTGAGGGCCTAGCAAGACAATAAACCGTGATAATCATGTTTTTAATAATCGCCTGGAGTTTGTTTAACATACAATCACGGCCGGCAATAAATCCAAATTAAAAGCCCAACCGGGAGGCCTAAGTTAAGCTGCCTGGTTGGAAACGGAACAGCTGAGGGAGAGGAGGGGGAGGAAGGGGAAGGGTGGGACCAGGGAGAAGGGGAGCAGTCTTCCTCCAAGGCTGGGATGTCCTCCGGAGGGGTGGAGAGGGGCCCGCAAGGAAGCAGGCAGGTCCTGGCCTGGCCCCAGCCTCAACCCAGCGCGGGAACATGCCTTGCTTTCTTAATTCAAAAGGAGTTCTTCAGTGGTCCAGGCAGCAAAAACGTCGAAGTTCCCAAACCTCAGAGACGTAAGAGAGACAATATTCACTCCCCTGCCTGCAGACACACAGCTCCGTAAGGCAGAGGCCGTGCCTGTCACACTCAGTTTTGTATCCTCAGCCCCCACATCTAATAGATAATCAGCAACTAGTTGCTGAATACACGAACTGAATGAATGAATATAAACGGACACTTCTGCATCCATTTACTCATTCATTCATTTGGGTCCCCCCACCCCTCAAATATCTATTGAGTACCTAGAGTACCTGGGAAGACAGAGACGAACAAGATCCCTACCTACAAGCTCACAGCCCAGGGGACAGAGGACTGCAGTCTGTGCGATGCACACACCCAAAGGGGGCTTGGCCAGGCTGGGGATGAAGGGAGGGACTGACAAGGGCTTCCAGGAGGAGGTTTCCTGAAGCTGAGTCCTGAAGAAGGGCAGGAGCAGGGGTCGGGGTTGGGGCAATACAGACCTGAGAACCGTGTTCCAAAGAGAAGGGACAGTGTGGGCAAAGGCAGGGAGGGGAGAGAGGACAGACATGGCAGGTTCAGAGCACTGAGGAGAGCTCCGTGAGACCAGAGAACATAATTAGGGCTGGAAAATGAGGAGGGAGGGAAAAAAGGACGGAGGGGGAGGGTGGATGCTGGCAGCGGCCAGACCTCCAAGCAGCTCTGTGAGCATGTTAAAGAGTTTGGACTTTGTCCTGAGGGCAAAGGGAAGTGACTGAAGGGTTTTAAGCTGGGGTAGGACATGACCAGAATCGCAGTTTGGAAAGATGGCCCAGGCTGCGGTGTGGAGAATGGTTTGGAGGTGAGGGAGCCTGGGGCCAGGTGGGGGCGGGATGGGTAGGAGGTGGCTATTGCTGTGTCCACATGTCTGCCTTAAGTCCAGCCTGCTGCAGTGACCGGCCCCCTGTGCCGCCCCTGGAAGGTAACACTGTGAATGCCCAAGCTACAGTGGGCCTTTGAGAAACATCTAGATCAACTCTCTCATCTGACGGTCTCGGAAACTGAGGCCCTGGAAGGGTGGCCACTTGCTCAACGTCACCCAGTGCTGGGGACACAGTCCAGGTGTCCTGACTCAGAGCAGAGACTTTGTAGGGTGATCGCTGTTGTTCCTGTGCCACTTCCTGACCCTCTCTGAGCCTCAGTTTCCCCGGCTGTAAAAGGAAAACCGGATGGGCTGGAGATGTGGGTGGAGTAAGCCCACCCATGTGAAAGGCTTGTTGAACCGGAAAGTATCACCCATGGTGACGGCTTCGGCTTTGTACTCTCATCATCGCTCCTTTACTGGATGTTTGGCCTGTGCCTGCTCCGTCCCAGATATGCCTCTGTACGCCATGGGGTCTGCACAGATGACTGACACAGGGGCCGCCGTGGGAATGGCCCCCCTCTCCACTGGCTCTTGGCATTGGGGGTGGTGCATTTCAGTAGGTGGGGGTCCTTTGCTGCCCCAAGCCTTACCCACACTCCCTCCAGGAACCTGAGATCCCACCCAGCCTATCATCCCGGGGAAGGGACTTCTGGAGGGCCATCCAATATTCATTCGACAATCCTTTATTCTATGCCGGGCACTGAGCTAAGGGCCGGGCTCTCTGCACTCAGAGAATTTACTGTCTGATAGGCCTGAGGTGCATGGGGGTCCCATCTGCAAACAGATTAGGTGTCCCCTCACACTTAGGATAAAAAGCCCAAACCTACCCTTGTCTCTGGGCCCTTTTGGCCACACTGACCTCATTTGCTAGCACTGCCCCTCCCTCGTGCCTCTCCAGCCACTCACACCCCGGCTTGTCCTTCAAACTGGCCAAGAATGGTTCCCCCCACTCCCACCAGGTTTTTGTCCTTTCAGACCCTCTGCCTGGAATGCCCCTCCCCAAATACCCACGTGGTCCTCTCCCTCCCTTCTTTCACCTCTCTGCACAAACGTCCCTTCTTCAGAGAGGGTTTTCCTGGTCACCCTGGTTAAAAGAACAATCCCTGATCCCTCCCCATCCTCCTTCCTGGCCTTATGTTTCTCAAAGCATTAACCATGACCTTCCTGTTAAATTATTTACATCAGATTTTTATTTGTTTAATTATTTGTTTCTCGCAATGGAACATAAGCTACAGGAGGTTAGAGACTTGGTTTTTGCTCACTGCTCCAACTCAGTGCCTAGAACAGAGCTCATAAATAATGAATGATTGAATGAATGAATGAATGAATGAATGACTATCAGTCCTCGTAACACTTACACCAGAAGAGAAGCATCTACTGCGTTTCCCTGTTTCTAAAAGGCACTTCTTAAAAACATTTGCACATTACTGAAATGCAGATATGTACATTAAAGCAGGGTTTCTTTTCTCCCTACAGCTATTATTAAATCGATGGTGCATCTCACAATTGATGGCATCTTACAATTGAGGAAATGCACAAGAACCCAGAGACGCAGGGATTCATCCTCCCCAAGGAGACTTGGTAGAAACATCCCCAAGCAGAGAATATTTAGCAGAGCTTTGAGGAATGAGTGGGCATTTTCCACAATGAGATTACAGAAAGGGCGTTCCGGGCAGGGGAAACAGCAAGTGCAAAGGCCCCGAGGTCTGGAACAGTATCTGTCCATTGCTAGAAGAGCTCTAAAGTTTGGTGTGTCTAGGGTGGAAGATGCTGGGGTCAGTGACTAAAGATGAGACCAGAGGCCATTTGGAAAGGGCCTCAGGGCACCTGGGGGGCTCAGTCGGTTAAGCGTCCGACTTCAGCTCAGGTCATGATCTCACAGTTCGTGAGTTCAAGTCCCACATCAGGCTCTATGCTGACAGCTCAGAGCCTAGAGCCTGCTTTGGATTCTGTCTCCCTGTCTCTCTCCTCCTCCCCTGCTCATGTTCTGTCTCTTTCAAAAATAAAATATAAACATTAAAAAAAAAGAAAGGAAAGGGCCTCAAATGCTCCTCCAGGGGTAGGGACTCTGTTCTGGAGGCAGATGAGAGCCATGAACAAGTCTGAACTCACTCTGCTTTTTTTTTTTTAACTTGATTTATTTTGAGACAGGGAGAGTGCATGTGGACAAGGGGCAGAGAGAGAGGGAGAGAGAGAATCCCAAGCAGACACTGTGCTGTCAGCGCAGAGCCCGACGTGGGGTTCAATCTCACAAACCATGAGATCGTGACCTGAGTTGAAATCAGGAGTCGGACAGTTAACTGACTGAGCCACCCAGGCGCCCTGAACTCACTCTTCTAACTCACATTGTTTCCATATCAAATCACATGGAGAGCATCCTTAAGGATTTAGCAGGACAGGATGGGTCCTAAATCCAAATGTCGCCAAAGTGGATTTTTTTTCCTCCTTTCTCAAAATTATCCAGGTTACTTGCTACTAGGCCCTGCTTCAGAGGCTGAGCCACTAAGACGTGGTACTCCCTCTGGCCTCCTAGGAAGCCTGGGGGAAGGCAGCAAAAGCCGGTTCTCTGCCCACCCAGGAAGGCCCTCTTGCCTCAGACAGATTGATTTGCCTCCTGTTCTGGAAAGGAAGAGCTAGCCTTCTGCTGGTGGGAGAAGGTAGGGGTCCAGGCTTCCTCCTAATGGTACCATGTGCCAGGCTCATCACACTCATTATCTTCTCCCCTCGTGAAGTAAGTAACATTATTATTCCCACTTCACAGATGAGGAAACTGAGGCTGCCATTCTAGCCCCTGCAAATGCCTGGCCCACTTAATAAGCATTTCATCTTCCCATGAATATTAATTGAGCATCAACTGTGTGCAATGCTCCCCAGAAGACCCTGCTCCTTTTTTTTAAATGTGTACTTATTTTTGAGAGAGAGAGAGAGAGAGAGAGAGAGAGAGAGAGCACGAGTGGGGGAGGGGCAGAGAGAGAGGGAGACACAGAACCCGAAGCAGGCTCCCAGGCTCTGAGCTGTCAGCACAGAGCCTGATGCGGGGCTCGAACTCATGAACCATGAGATCATGACCTGAGCTGAGGTCAAATCCTTAACCGACTGAGCCACCCAGATGCCCCTAAAGAGACCCTACTCTCGAATAAGCCCTACACATGTCATGCTCAGGCTGGTCCCTTGACACAGATTCCTTCACCCCCTAAGAAGCTCCACGGAGGCTTCAAGATGCCGCTCAGATGCCATTTCTGTGCCACCCCCAGGCAGGACCTGTCACTCCCTCCTCCACCTCCCTCCCACCCTGCAGGGCCCCCTACACTGCATGAGAGGGTCCGCCTCTCCGTTTGCCCTTCTTCCAGGGCAGAGACTGGGCCTAGCATGCCATCTGGCACACAGTAGGTCTTCAAAACACATTGGCTAAAGGTGTGAATGGATGAACGACCAAGTAGAATGGAAGGTGGGAAACACGCAGAGCTGAAATGGAAATCAGGAAAGACCAGCTTCTGCCTCATCCAGCCAAGCCCTGGGGTGTGCTCAGAGCAAGAAGGGAGGCGGCCCCCTCCAGCCAGGGTAGACGGACGAGGGCTCACTGAGGAGGCAGCTGTGCAGGGCTTTGAACGGGGGCAAAAAGCACTTTCATAAGAAAAGAAGGGGGTAGGGACCGCCTGGCAGGCTGGGACAGACAGCGGCCACGCTCGGGGGAAGCCAGGGGTTGGGGCGCTCGTTTAACAAATGGAGCCTGCATTCATTCCACAGCCCTTCACGGGAAGGACAGAAGTAATCTTTGGGTTTGTAGTTAATTTGTTCTTTTAATGGACCCATCTTGTTATCAGCTATTAAAATGGGCTTTCCCCATTAGCTGCTGGAGTCCAGGGAGTCGGCTAGCTTCCCAGCCCCTCTGCCTTAACAAGGAGCAAATGCACCAGCACGTATGCATTCCAGGCACTGGGGGGTGCGGGGGGCAGTCAGCTTGCCAATACACACCCACTCAGGGGCATTGGAACCCTGTGCACATGCACAGTGAAACTCACACAGGATATTTTGGACACAGAATATCGTGAATCCCACCAATGCCCACATATATGGATGGAAAAGACCCAGTGATTCCTTTAGGCACAAAAAGGCAACGCTGAAAAGGGCCCTGGGGACCATTGAGTTTAGAGCCCTTCTTTTGATAAATTGATTGAGAAGCCCTAGAGAAGGCTTCCTAGCCCAGAGAAGGAAAACAAATTTCCCAAGGCTGCACAGCACGTTGATGTCAGAGCCGGGACCGGAACCCAGGTCTCCAGGTGCCCAGTTTCAGTGGTCTCCTAAAATACGAGTGACAAAGCCTAGTTCAGGCCCCTCGGAGCTGGGGTTCCCAACAATCCCCCAGGACTCCCCCTGTTCATTTTTCACTCTGCCAACCTGTTGTCTAAACACAAACCTAATTAGAGCATCACAGCTCAGCTCACAATAGTTATAATAGTTATACTCCCTGGCATATAGGCAGCACTTTACAGTTTATAAACCGCTGTACCTCATTAACTCTCCATCTCAAAGGTAGGCAAAGCTGGTATTATTTTAATCCCCATTTTCCAGATAAGGAAGCCAAGGCTCAGAGACAGTAAGGGATTTGTCCAAGCTTGCAGCTTGGAAAGATAAGGCCGAGACTCAAAGCCAGACCTTCCAAATCCAAATCCCAGAACCCCCCAGGGCCGCTCTGATTGCTGTGTACAGAAAACCAGGTTCCTTCTCCTAAAGCTGCACTCAGAAACCACACGGGAACCCACATGGGACCATCATCCCCACACATGGGCCTGAACAAACGAGCAAGGACGGGATGTGTGAGCAGACAGACGGCCTCCCCTCTACTCACATGGTCCTCCCCACAGCCAAGGCTGGCCCAAATCTGCCGACACTCCCGGGCACTTAATAAGCAAAAACATCAAGTCACTCGATCAATGAGCTCAGCTGTTGACAACAAGCGAGAGCTGAGCGCTCCTAAGAGCTAATAATGCTTTGAGCTATAAACATGGCCATTAGCTGGGCTTCCGCCCTGCCATGCGGGCTCTGCGGCTGTGGGCAGGGGCACCCGCGCCTGTAGCCGGAGGCCGTGGCATTTCGAGGTTGGCTGAACGCACCCGGCCTGCCCAGACCGGGCTGCTGCTGCTGTCTCCCTCCCCTGACTTCCTCAGGTACTCCTGAGGGGCCCCAGCTGGATCCCACCAGAACACATGGAAACCCCAGATCACCTCCAGGACTCCTACCTTTGAAACCCAGGCTGGCTCACATCCACGCAGTGTCACCCTCGGAGAGACCCCCAGCAAAAGAGGTCACACACCCAGCCCTCAAGAAAACCCTATTCAAAGAAGATGCTAGACTCCCAGCTCAGCCACTTATTTGCTGTGGGACCTCGGGCAAGCTCCTTAACCTCTCTGTGTTTCAGCTGCCTCATCTGTAAACTGGAAATAACCACCACCTCCGAATGGAATTTTGAGGCTTTAATGTGTCCGTTGTGGCTAACAGAGTGCCCAGCGCAAGAAAGAAGCCTGGCAGTCGAGGCAGGAGGAATGTGATCTGTGGGAGTTGCCTGCAAGGGTGGGAGAAGCCAGCATGACTGGAAGCGGGGAGGGGCATGAGCCAGGAGACACGCCTTGATCTCAGGCACGGTCAGGCAGCAGCTAGGCAGAGGGTCTGCCTCTTTCGAGCTGTTTCCTCCAGATGATGTCTGACCTTAAAACTCCTGTTCAGCCAGGACAGGTGGGGGAGGTGAGGGATTAGCAGACCTGGGTGGCATGGGAAGACAGTGACCTGCCAGGATGCCAGCCCTGGATTAAGGAGGGCATTTTGGTGCTATTACCAATCCTAAATCTGAGTACAAGATTACACCAGCCTCTCCTTTTAAATGAATCTCAGCCCCGGCAGGGAGTTGAAACATCTGAGGGTTGCCCTTAATTAGTTGTTGTTCCAGCAGATAGAATCAGGGGGCACGTATTCCCCCAACTTCCCAGAAGAAAATAACATGACTTCTTAGTAAGTAGGATGATTTGAAAGTGATGTCAAAACAAAAGCCATTTTTTTCTCTCTCTCTGGAAATCTCTCAGCACTTCTGACTTTCCAGTGGCTTCTCCTGTCTGCACCTGTGTGTGTGTGTGTGTGTGTGTGTGTGTATCTGTGTCCTTTTCTGTCTCCCTCTTTGTCTCCCTTTATATCTCTTTGTCTCTCTCTTATCTCTCAGTCTTTGTGTGCATGTGCATGCATATGCAATCTTTTTTTTTCTTCTACGAAGACTCAGAATTCCTGAAAACTTTTAGATAAGTGTTCGTTCCCACAGATGTCCCAAGATAGAGGAGGGGTAAAGTGCCTTGGAGGCATGTGATTCAGAACCATGGACAGAGTTTTGCCTCAGCCTCGCTAGGACCTCCCGGCCTTGAGTAAGCAGGTGCCGCCCACAGGGTCCCAGTCAGGGTGAGCAGGCTGGGAAAAGGCTGAGCAGTTTGGGAAGAAGCTCCTAGAAATGAGAGGGTGGAAGAGGAGGAGCTTGAACCCACGGGCGTGGGCAGGGCTGAGAGCAGAGTGAGGGTGAAGGGCAGACACATGAAGAAGAGAAGGTGGGCTGAATGTGAAGACTAAGGCTACAAGTTCAGGTGTACCTGAGCATGAAAGTAGGGTAAGCAGATAAGGGATAGCCACGAGTGCATAAGACTATGTCTGTCCACTTGAGTGGATGTGGAGGCAAGGATGAGAGATGTGCAAATGAGAGCAACCCAGGACTAGAACTGGGCCACTCTCGGGCTTCCAGCTTCCCTTCTCGTTGCTCCTGGGGGGCAGCAGGGGCCACCGGGCTGAGCCCCAGAGAGGGCAGAGTGGCAGGAGAGCTGAGCTCACTTTTGGAGCTCCCCTTGCAGAGAGAAGGCAGAGAAGGGAAGCAGGCCATTCTACCAGGCTGGCGGGTAAATATTTAGAGGGCTGTTTCCACATGTATAAAAACTCAGCCCGTCTGGTAGGCAGTGTTTGCAGAGGCTGGGAGGGGAGCTCTGGACCTAGGCCAGCCAGGAAGCCTGTTTAAACCCCTCTAACTCAACAGCTTCCCCAGCCCACGTTGCACCGGCCTTCTGGCTCTCAGAGACACACACAGGGCACTCAGCCCACTGGGACACATGCTGGCATACCCCAGCACCCTGCATGCAGGGACATGATTAGCCAGACACACGTACACACACACACACACACACACACACACACACACACACAGTTTTTTTGGTTCACACACAGTTTTTTGGTTCTCACACAGACGCACATGTGAACACTCACTCGTGGCACCCAAATACACACCACACACATCTATGTGTGCCAGCTTGCGCTTTCTCTCTCTCTCTCTCTCTCTCTCTCTCACACACACACACACACACACACACACACACTGTATCACATATACAAACAGACCACACAACTCACATATCACTACAAATACGTCCACAGTGGCCCATACAGCCCACACAATAACACCTACACACACTCAGTTCACAAGGCATCACCCCCACAAATGTACATGTGACTGAAACACACAGAGACCAGTCATCATAGATTAAACAATATCACAGGTGAACCAACACATACACAGAACATACATGTGATCTCTCACAGGGACCCAATCGCACACGGAACAGCACATCAGTTACACACAGGAGTGCATGCACACACACAGGCATTTAATACTCACAGACTCAACACAGCTTACACATCATTGCAAATACAGTTTATTTATCAGAGGCCCTAGACCCATTGTGATTGTGCAGCATCACACGTTGTCTTGCACAAGCAACCCACCACCACCTGGGAGGCTTTATGCTGTAAGTTTAATGCTTGCAGGGCAGTGGTTAAGACTTCCCTGGAGTCAGGTGGTCTGGGGTAGAACCCAGCTCTTCTGTTTGCCAACTGCTATTGGAGGGAGCAAGTAGACTTAGAAATGGTACCAAGAAGGGGCGCCTGGGTGGCTCGGTGGGTTAAGCGTCTGACTTTGGCCTAGGTCGTGATCTCACCATTTCCAAGTTCAAGCCCCATGTAGGGCTCAGTGCTGACAGCTCAGAGCCTAGAGCCTATTTCAGATTCTGTGTCTCCCTTTCTCTGTCCCTCCCCAACTCACACTCTCTCTCTCTCTCTCTCTCTCTCTCTCTCTCTCTCTCAAAAATAAATAAACATTTAATGGGGCGCCTGGGTGGCTCAGTCAGTTAAGCGTCCAACTTCAGCTCAGGTCATGATCTCACGGCTCGTGAGTTCGAGCCCCGCGTCAGGCTCTGTGCTGACAGCTCAGAGCCTGGAGCCTGCTTCAGATTCTGTGACTCCCTCTCTCTCTCTCTGACCCTCCCCTGCTCATGCTCTGTCTCTGTCTCTCAAAAAAATAAACGTTAAAAATTGTTAAAAAAAAATAAACATTTAAGAAAAAATGCCAAGCCCATGAGGAACACTCAATAAACCCTAATTATCACAGGGTTCCCACACATGTCCTGCCCCCATTCCATAAGTAAGGGAGCTGAGGCCCAGAGGGTAGAAGTGACTTATCCAAAGTCATAAGAATGATGATGTTTGGGGTGGGGGAGGGTGACGCTGATGATGACACAGGAGCTGATGCTTATTTTGCACTTATGAGAGAGACAGGTACTACTGTGTTTTCATTATATACATTATTTCTTTCCATCCTCATCACAAGCATATGAGAGAAGCTCTGTTATTATCTCCAGTTTACACTTGAGGAAATGGGGCACAAAGAGTTACAGGATGCGGACAAAACAGGGGCAGCTCCAGAGTCACTGTAGAGTCCAGTAGGCCCCGCACTGCCCGCATGGTCCACTTGCTGACCAGCCACCCCCAACAGGAAGTCTGGAACCTTCTAGTGGTACTGGGTTTTCCCCCTTGGACTCCTCTCCCCATCTTCAGGAACTTTCTCACTGACTACCAAACCCTCCTCTCTGGTTTGCATTCCTTCCTAGGAACCTAGGCCTTATTCTTGGTCCACAGTAAGGGAAACCCAAGGGGAATAGAGCCAAGAACCCAAATTCTGCTTCCTGGTCTGTCATTCAAATAGTCCACATCCTTCCAGAAAGTCACGCTAGAAAGGAAATGTTTCACGGGACTGGGCATGTTTGCCACATAACTGGATCCACCCCAGGATTTGTGACCTGGCTAAGTTCCTTAACCTCTCTGGCTCCCAGGCAGCCCATCTGTGAAATGGGAACAGCTGTGGCTCCTTCACAGAGATTAGGCAATCCACATGAGCAGTCTTTGTAAGCTCTGGAACTATCGACAGACATTGATGGCAGCATTGGAGAGCCGGGAAGCTCCCAGAAATCCTGTTCTCAGATTCTGCGCTCAAGGCAGCATCAGGATCTCAATTTGGCTTTGGTGGGAATGTCCACATATCTCAGCAATCCTTCTGAAGAAGGGCTCAGGGAGTGACGGTCCTGGGCCAGCAGGGACAGAGCCTTGGAAGCCTACCTACCTCTTGACAGCTATGAAGAAAAGGCATGTATCGGTCAGAATCGGCTATACTACACCTCAGTAACAAATAACCCCTGAATCTCAGTGGCTGAAAACCACATTATTTCTTGCTCACGCTGATCTCCATCATCAGTCAAGAGGGGGCTCTGCTCCCAGGCGTCACTGGACCCCAGACTGATGGAGCAGTTAATATCTTTCCTGTTGCTAGTCCTCTACCATGGAAGGTCTCACTTTGACAATTGTGCTTGGCCTGGAAGTGACAGGGGTCAATTCTGCTCACAAGTCAGGGGTCAGAACTAACACAGAGCCCCACGCAAGGGGACCAGGCAGTGCAATCCTACCATGTAGGAAAGGACAAGTGGGGACAGCTGGAAATAACCAGATAGCAGTGCTAATGATGACCCCAAAGACAAAAGCCACATCAGGTGCACTCCGTCCTGAGGTCACAGTTCCTGGGATGCATCCAGCCTCTGTGACAAGCGTTTCCAGTTCTGTGAAACATCCCTTCCCACAGTGACTTTCCAGAAGGATATGGACTATGGAGTCTCAGAGGCCTGAGTTTGAACACTGGGTCTGCAACTTCCTGCTGCGTGACCATGGGACAGTCATATTCTCTCTGAGCCTCAGTTTCTTCATCTTTAAAACAGCAAGCTCCCTGCCAGAAAGGACACCACGGAGATAGCACCTATATCGTGCCTGTTGCTGTGCTTGGGCGTGTTGAGGGCACTACATACATGGTGGCTGTGTGTCCCATGGGCTAAAGCACTGAAAAGACCTGTCCTCCACCGTGGCCCCAGCCTCGAAGCCTGGCCTTGCCCTCCCCCGTCTATTCCACCCTGGCTCCGCCTGCCCTCACCAGGTTTTTGCAGTCCCATCATGCCTTGTAGTGAGGCTGACCCATCCCTCGTTGGTAGTGCCTACCCATGGAAGGAGAGAGGGGGGTGCTGGCTACCTGGAAGAGGGTGAGCCGAAGAAAATCTCAGCGGCTCGTCTGCATGCTCATTAACAAGGAAAATTGTCATCCACTGAAACCTAGGGACTGGAGGGAGGGAAATAGCTACCTGGAGCTGCGTAGATACCTTCATCCTGAGCACCTCCTTCCTCCCAAATTGAAGCCGGCTGCCTCTGGCCCCAAAGGACTGGTGGGCAGCCCTCAGCTCAGGTAGCTGGAGAAAGGGGGAGTGTGTCCTCCTCCAGCCCATCCTTGCTCAGCTGCCTTATTTTCTCTCTCTATTCTTTCTCCCTGAGCACAGGCATGCACCCCATCGCTCCAGCTACCACCCATAGCGTGCAGCTCCCAGATCTCTCCCCAGTCCAGACCCGCTCCCCCAGCTCCAGTCCCAAATGCCCCTCTCATCCCAGGTGTCTCCATGTCCAAATCCACAGAGAGCCCAAAGCCAGCCTCCCAAACCTCACTCACCTTCTCTCCCCAGCCCACCCCAACCTGGTCTTCCTCCCACCTTCCCGCTGTCAGTGAAGGAACTTTTGAAGCCATTCATTTGTCCAACACAAATTCAATGCTGCCTGCATGCCAGGCCCAGTGCCAGCAGCTGGGGATGCTGAGATGAAAGTCATGGTCCCAGCCCTTGGCAAGTTCTCAGTCTAATAGGGAAGACAGAGACCAAGCACGGAGGGGAAATCAAAAGGGCATATGGGGCAGGGGAGGGAGTGATCAGCTTTGCAGGAGAGGCAGGGGGTGGTCAGGAAAACTTCCCAGAGGAGGCAACCTGAGGGCTGAGTGTCCTGGGCACAGCTGGGAGGGGGCGCTCCAGGCAAAGGGCACAGCGTGTGCAAAACAGCTGAACAGCAGGACGCGTTCACAGAACACGGTCCTCTGTGGCTAACACCTAAGGTGGGAAACCAGAGGAAAAGAGTTGAGTGGGGAAGACATGGGTGCAAAGCTATCTGGGAATGCATGTTTTGGTGTCGCTTCGCTGGCTCCCTCCCTCTGCCGATGGGGGTGTTACTGTCAGGAAACAAGTGAGCTGTCTCACCTGGGAGCTGGAGATTGCTGGTGATCCCCCAGCAGAGCCCAGGTCCAACCAACCCTCCTACCTGTGGTTTGTGCTTCCTCCTAGCTTCAGGCCCCCTCTTCCCTTGTGCTCACCTGCCTCAATGCCTTAAGGCCCTGACCCTGCCTCCTTTTCCTGGACTCTGTCTTGCACTCTAGCTCCATGCAGCCTTGGGTTGCCTGCCCTGGAGTTAGGTCCACCCCAGGTCCAGCCAGCCGAAACCCAGGGGAACCTGTGGCCACAGTGAGGGCTGTGCAGAGAGGAGACTGACATGGTGGGGGTGAGGTGGGAGCGGCCCAGCCGCGTGTAGGTCTAATGCTGCAGCAGTTTCAAGGGGTGTCAGTGGAAACACCTGGACTCCGGGTGCAATGGGAAGCCATAAAGAGGTCCTAAAGGGGGAAAGTGACAATGTCGGATTTGTGAATTAAACAGATGATGGGAAGGTGTGAGCGATGCTCCCCCCGCCCCCACAAGTGCTTGGCCATGTAGGGCCTGCTGGAACACCAGCAGCGAGGCAGCCCTGGCCATCTTTCCCTAAAGCAGGGCTTTGGGGCACGGAGCACCCCGGAGGGAGCTAGTTGCTAAAGCAGTGCATTCCCCACACTGGCGGGAGGCAGAACCCACCCCTTCCCACCTGTCATGAACATAAGCAGCAAGAGTCTTGCTCAAGATCAGTGTGAGTTGGTGCCCACGCTGAGCTTGAGCCCAACCTCCAGTCCAGTGTTGCAGAGGCTCTGTAGCTGAGAGCTGACAAGAGAGCCTTGAACGAAGGAAGAAGCCATCCCCAACTCTGTGTAAGAGAGTGGGGAGCCCCCCACCGGCCCCCTTATATGCAGCCTACACCTGTAGCCCCACCCCCACCACATCCCATTTTTCCAGCTTTCTGTGACACGGCCAGAGGTGGCTCAATCAGCAAGCATACTGCTGTGGGGGCCTGGCTATAAGGAGCTAGAAAGCTGTGAGCGAGGTCCCAACACCCTTCCCGGTGTGCACGCGAAAGAATTCTGAAGCTGCAACCCCACTCAGAGATGCACACACAGGCACACTCAGATGCACACACAAACACACACTGGGATGCACACACACTCAGACATGCAAACACAGACACACTCAGATGTGCATACACAGACACACTCAGAGATGCACATACAGGTACACACTTATAGATGCACACACAGGCACACTCAGAGATGCACAGACACACACTCAGACGTGCACACACGCACTCAGACATGCACACACAGACACACACTCAGATGTACACACACAGGCACACACTGAGATGCACACACAGACACACACTGAGACGCACACACAAGCAGGCACACACTGAGATGCATACACAGGCAGGCACTGAGATGCACGCACAGACACACACTGAGATGCACACACAGGCAGGCACACACTGAGATGCACACACAGGCAGGCACACACTGAGATGCACACACAGACACACACTCAGACGTGCACACACAGACACATCAGAGATGCACAGACACACACTGAGATGCTCACACAGACACACTCACAGGGGCACACTCAGGCACACACTCACAGGTGCACACACAGGCACACAAACAGCAGGAGCTGCCGACACCACCGCAGCCCCTCAGAAGTACCTTCGGCTTCCCTGGCGGTCCTTGCTTTGGGCAGCTCTCACTCTGAAATAGGCAGGGGCGCGGCGTGGAGACCACCATACAGAGCAGTAGCTGCTTCCTCCTGCTTCTCCTCCTGGGCTCTGGCCTCCTGAGTCTCCACTGACATGTTCTCAGTCCCTTTCCTGCTTCCTGTCTCTGTGTCTATTTCTATATCTTTCTGCATCTTAATGAGTCTTCCAGCTGGGTCTTCCTAGGTCTCTCTGCATCTCTATCTTGGTCTATGTGTGTCTATATCTCCACGTCACTGTTTTTTTCTATCTCTCTCTCTTTTTCTATGATGTTTCTCATAGCACCATCACAGACGAACAGGGTAGAAAGAGTCTTTAGACCTCATCAGGCCCAACATGTACTTGTGGAAATGAGGAAACTAGAATAAAGGGGAGGGACAGGCCTCCAGATACACCTAAGCCAGGACTACTGTGGCTAAAACCTCTCTTGTTTTATCAAAGCTAAAGCCTTCGTTGCCACTTCATGCTGATGCCAAGTAGGAGCAGGATGTGCAGGAAAGAGAAGGCAATGGTGGTCCCACAGCAGCAAGGTGGAGTAGGAAGAGCTTTGGGCCAGTGGATAAGAACTCGGTTCTAGTAACAGCTTGTCAATGAGCCTGCTGTTCGACCTTGGTCATGTCACTTACCATCACTGAGCCTCAGTTTCTTCTGCTGTGAAATAGAGGTAATCAGAGCAACTCTGCCTGCTTCACAAGCCTCTGGTTAATTCTCATTAGTGCAAAGATATGGAAGTGCTTTGGAATAAACTGTCAACCACCAGGCAGTAATGGAAGGCAGGACAAGGACAGTGATTGATGATTGGTGATAACAATAACCCTGAGTATGATGGTGATGGTGGTGACGGTGATGGTGGTGACGAGATGAGAGCTGTGATGTGGAGGACCATTGTGATCATGGCCGTGGGGATGGTTATAGCGGTGATCATGTTCACAGTAACAAAATGTAACGCTCTGGATCCAGCCTTCTGACGCGAAGATGTAAAACAGTGGGTATGCTTTGGAGACAGCAGCCCCCTCCAGCTCACACCCAGGGACTTCTCTGCACCCTCTGCCAGCCCAGACCTCCAATCCCAACTTCCCCTTTAAGTTGCCCTAAAGCACAGATCCAAGCTCTAAACCTTCGGCTCTCTCAACTCCTCCAGCCCCTCCTCTGCAGATGCCACTCTATCCCGAGCCCAAGTGTCACTTCTCTCTCTGTAGCCTTGGCTCCCCTTCCCTGGCCACCTCCCCAACCTGTTCTTTCCCTTGACTCACTGCAACACCCAAGCAAGGAGGGTGAGCACACCCACCATGGCTATTTATACTCAGAACACCTCACGTTTCCCCTGCCTTGGCTTCCTTCCATCCAGCACTGCCCTGCAGTCAAGCTTTCTAAGATGGGAGGCAGGATGGACAGGGCTGTCTACTGCCCACCCAAGGCTCTTCCTCAACTCCTGGGACAGGACCACCATGGGATGTATAAGGGCTGCTCGTGGGGTGGCCCCAAGCCCAGCCCCCTGCTTCAGTTTCTGCCACATGGGAGTGACTGCTTAGTCTCTGGAGACTATGAAAGAGTTTCCTGCCAGTACAGATGAGGATCAGGGGCTTGTAAACTCTGTTGCCACTCTCCTCAGCAGGCTGGGTGAGGGGAAGCTGTAGGATAGGCCGTGTCCCATCTGTGCCAGGGGACAACCACATCCTATTCTGTAGCCCTCCTCTCAGCACACGGAGGGGTCAGGACCCGTCAGGAGACCAGGGAGAATTGAGAGCAGAAGGAAGACAAAGCTGCCTCCCAGCACTGAAGGCTGAGGTTCCAAGCTCCAGCATTCTTATAACCACTAACGCTTCTGGTTATGTCACCCCAATCTCCTTGTGCCTCGGTTTCCCTTTTGCAGGAGGCATAGCCACAGACAGATGCAGAGGCCCACTGGTTGCCCTCATTGCAGAACGGACAGGGGTTGGCAGCCTCCCCAGGGTCACTCACACACCGCCCGCACCTCCTCCCCCTGCCGTGGTTGCGCCTCTGACAAGCACCGCTCAGGAATCAATCACCCAAGCAGAGCCAGGCCCCGGCCCCTGACATTCCAATTAAACACTTCACTCTGACCTTGGTTGCATCATCTCGGCTTGGAATAACGTCATCTATCTTCCCCAGACGGACGGAGCCTGCAGGCCAAGCAGGGGGAACCAGAAGCCCCCATCCCCAGAGCTGGCCTCATCACTACAGGGACACGTTCAATCAAGAGGACTGCGGCACTCTCAGGAAGAGAAGCCATCAGCCTTCCCAGGGACAGACATCCATCTCCCTGGGAGAAGAAAAACAGTCATGGTCTCTGCCAAGGGGAGCCCCATGTTTGTGCCTCTGCCCTTCCCATTCGTTGGGCTGTCACCGGCCAGCCGGGACCTCTGGAATCCCAAGGAAGTGGCAAGCAAGGGGAAAGGGAGAAGGTATGACAAAGACTTAGTTTGAGGAGGGCGGGGCCCCTGGTGGGGGAACCTGAGGTCCCCTACCCCAAGGCCTCTTCAGGCTGACGGTAGACAGTCTTCTTTTGAGGATGTGACAGACTGAGTGGAGAGCCCTGTCCTTGGGAACCCCTTTCCTGATGGGGGAAGCATAGCCCCGCCTTGTGGAAAGCCCTGAGTGTCTGAGTGACACAGGTCCCTGCCTAGGGGAGCCCCACACCCCACCCGGGCTTAAAGGGGGAACAGAGCCCCTTTCTGATGGCAGACACAAAGCACCTGCCTTGGGAAGCCCCATCTGAACGGCAGACATGGCCTCAGCCATATTCTGAGCATCCCCCTGCACCCCCACCGTGTGGGCCCTGGCAAAGAAGAGCCCCTCATTTCAGGACTTCCTGAAGGAACGTTCCTCATCTTTGGCATTAGGCGGATGTGCCTGAGTTCAAATTCCAACTCTGTGCTTTTCTTCCTGTGTGTCTTTGAACCAGTGACTCGGCCTCTCTGAGCCTCTTTTCTTTACCTGGAAAATGGGGCCTGCTCTGAGGAGAAAGTGGTGAGGCTGTCTGCCACAGGGAAACCCTCAGGGGAGGACAGCAGCCTCCAGGTCAGGCCAACTCACCGCGGGATGGGGCAGAGGCAGCCCAGCCAGCTCAAGTGATCCCGGCCCTCGAGGGAAAAGGAGGCCGGGGTTCCACAAGGTAGTAACCAAGCCGGCGGAAGGACTAGAAGCAGGGCCCCAACATGCCACAGCCTTCCTTGGGCCACTAGAAGATGGCAGGAGGCCAGATGCCCAAAGACCATACTAAAGCTGACCTAGGGGCCTAGACTGTGGGGGCAGGGAGACAGGCCCCACCTCTCCAAGCAACTCCAGATTTAAGAATTATACCCCAGAAGCAACAGAACAGTTCCTTGGACACCCCCCACCTCCAAAGAACTGCTTTTCAGCTGGCACTGCTTCCTTTGGGGTTATTTTTAGCTTGTTTTCCTGGTAATGATTCTTTTGGGTGGATTTCAGGGTTGTAGCTGTGTGCTCTCTGGGAGACGGGAGCGGTATCCATACAAGAAAAAAAAAGGGGTGTTATTCATAGTAATTCAACTGGATTTGTAAAGTTATTATTAAGCATTTGTCACCACAAAAGTCACTTTGATTTGGCTTTTCCTTGGAGCTGTTCTCCCTGCCCAATTTTGCTTCCTAATCTTACAGAGGAGGCCTAGAGAGTTTCAAGCGCCTGTCAAGAACGCACAGGAAGAAATGGAGGCCACTCTTCTCAAAAGACAAGGGAGAAGGCAAACCCTTTGGGGCTTGCCTTTCAGAGGTGGCACAGATGTGGATAATAACGGCAGCAGACACACACAGGACTTACCATGAGCCAGTCACTGCTCCAAAGTTCTTCGTGACACTGCAAGGTAGGTAACTACCAATATCCACATTTTAGAGATGAGGCACTGGGGCACAGAGAGGTTAAGGCAGTTGCCCAAGGTCACACAGCTAGTAGGCAACAGAACTGAGCTTTGAGCACAGACAGCCTGGCTCCAGGAATTAGGGTTCGAACCACCCACTAGACAGCCCCGGGTAGCTGCCTATGAGGATCTGAAAGACAGGTGTCAAGGTGGAGACAAGGATGCCTTCACTTAGCTTCAGAAGGGAGAAGGGGAGTCTCCAAGTGAAGAAGACACTGCCATCACCCCCAGACTCTCTTCACCCCCTGCTTTTGGATTTTGAGGTAATCATGAGAAGTCATGGGGAGATCAGCCTCAGAGGACATTTATAATTGTGCTCTGAGCAGGTGACAAGACCAAGCATTAGGGACAGACAGGCTTGGAACAGAACCCCAGCCCCACCCCTTTCTAAGCTGTGTAGCTTTGGGCATGTTACTTTGCCTCTCTGGGCCTCAGCTTCCTCATCACCCAAGGGGGGTGATATTTACATACCACTCAGCTACATAGTGAGGATTCAGATAGGTGATGGATGGGAAGTGTCTGAGCCATTGCAGGACACGTGTCCAAACCACGATTGCCCCTCTGCCCTTTCTGTATTCATTCATTTGTTCACGAACCATTTGTCGGACACTTGCTGCATGTATGGGACTGTGTTCAGTGTTGTGGAAGGATCTGAAGATGAATAAGATATAATCTTTGTCCTTAAGGATTTTATAAGTGAATAGGAAAAGCTAAGAGATCAGGCGAATCCGAACTACAAGGCAGACAACGATTGATTCCATCTGGAGTGATGAATAAGGCTTTGCAGATAAGGCTCCACGAGGAGGTGGGGAAGGAGGAACGAGGCTTCTAAGCAGGAAGAGCAGCAGGCTAGGTGCCCCCAAGGTAGAGAAGTGCACAGCCGATGTCAGGGGGAAGAGTGGCCAAAGGTGAGGAGAAGGTGTGTGTCAAGTGCTAAATGCCAATCCGGGCAATTTGGAATTAATCCTGCTCCAGCGGGGCACCGGAGCTGGCCTTATAGCAAGGATGAGACATAAAGAAGCTGAGAATCAGATTTGGGGGTGGGGTGGGAGGGGAAAGCACGGGTTCCCGTCTTACAGGAGCAGAAAAGAGAACCCCAGTTTGGATCCCAGCTCTGAAGGAGCTCCCTGTGTGAAGTCAGGCGAGTCGCCCAGGGTCCTGGGTCTCCTGGCCCCACCTGTAGCACTCATGGATTTCCCAGATGGCCTTGAACAGGAGTACAAGCCTACAGCATGAGGGCTTCCTCGCCAAAGCTCAGCACACCTGCCTCCCCCTCTCAGCCTCCCCAGCAGCCCAGCCTGGCATTCTCCACCCCAAGCAGGAGTCCCGGGTGCTGCGAAGCCCAGGAGCCTGGCAGAGCTGGCTCCATAACTCTGTGGCATCACAGACGGTGGTTTGGGAGGCTCTGCAGAGAAGCTGGGCCCCGGGCTCTTCCTCCTCCTCCTGCACCCGGCAGTCACGTTGGCGAACAAAAGAGAACTTGAGTAAGTTGTAGGAAAACCAAGAGTTTACTGCCATTTAGCTGCTGGGCCGTGGCAAAGAGAGTATGCTCGCTCACTCTGTATCTCTCTCTCTCTCTCTCTCTCTCTCTCTCTCTCTCCTCGGTTCTGGCTCTCCATTTCTCTGCTTCACATTTGATCAGAACTTTGCCCTGGAATTAAGTGAAGCCATGTGGGGGGGGGGGGGGGGGGGGAGGAAAAGACAGGAGAGCAGAGCCCAGGCCCGCATGGCCGGAGTCCAAATCCTCCCTTGGCTGGGTGCCCAGGGGTGGTCCTAGCTTACTGTCAGTGTGTGCCTGAGGGAGGAAGGGAAAGGGGACAGCTAGAGTCAGGGCTGGCAGAGAGTAGGGGCTGGAGGGAGCGTGCAGCCAGGAAGAACCGAAGGTGGAGTGCTCTGGGAAAATGAAACTAGAAAGACCGCCAACAGATGGTTCAGGGGGCAACTCATGTTGCAGAGTTGGTGAGTGTGCGTGCGTGTGTGTGTGTGTGTGTGTGTGGCTATGCACACGCATGCTCTGTTAAGACGCTTTAGAAGCATCTCAGTGTCTTTGCCTGTGTACGTGTGAGGGTGTAACTGAATATAATAACGTGGGTGTGCGTGGCATCACAGGCATATACCTTTGTGTGCCTGCTTGCCTCTCCAGCCTCCGTCCCCAGTGCCAGCCCGGCTCTCAGTGCTCCGGCCGTGTTGTTTCCTGATCATACTGTACCGTCCCCCTCCCCAGCTCCAAGCCCTCATGAAAGCTGCGCCCTCTTCCTACAGCCGCCTCCTCTCCTGCCTCTCCCCCCTACTTTCCTGATGTGCCCCCGCTTGCTGTTCCTTCAGTGCAGCTCAAAGCTCACCTCCTCCAGGAAGCCCTCCCACCACCCAAGACCGAGGCTGAACTAGATGCTCTTTGTTCCAGCGCTCACCTCTCCTGTGCTTCCTTCTGTGAAAGTGCTCCCAGCTCCCCTACCTCACAATCCCTACCTCTTCCACACAATGGTGAGCTCTCTGAGGACAGAGACCATTTGATTCAGCTAGCTTAGCTCCAGACACATAGTAGGTGGTCAAGAATTCATTTATTCAATAGCCATTAACTGAGCACCCAACAGGTGTCAGGCCAGAGGTATACAATGGGCACAACAGAGACATGGTGCCTGCTTTCCTGGGTCTCCCCATTATAGGAGGACAGAAGACACATGGACACAATGCCATGCATGCTTGGATTCAGGAAACAAGACCCCCCAAGTGCACAAAATAAGAATGGGTGTAGGGAGTGTCCAGGAAGGCTTCAGAGAACAAGAGGTGTCCAAAGTGAGACGGAATAAGCGAATGAGGATGTAAATGCAATTACTAAACCGAATCTAAGGTCTGAGCTGAACCAAATGAGGGCTGAACCCCCAAAATAACGACCTGGGAGCCTTGATCCCTCCATCAAAGAGAAGACTGGTTCCCAAGTCCACAGCGGGACTGAGACGGGTGGTAAAACTTTGGGGATGGCCACACTGTGGGGCAGGGTGCCAGGCTTATCCTTACACTGGGTTATATTCCTGTCTGTCAATAACTGGCTGTGTGACCTTGGGCCAGTCACTAGCTCTCTCTGGGCTTCGGGTTTCTTGTCTATACAATAAGAATATAGTGGATTCTTATCACAATCCTAATTGAGAACCTGACCCCCTACTAGGGGGGATGGGGGAGGGTGGGGCTTAACCGTGTAGTAATGACTGGTTGCTCAGGACACAGAAAGAAACTGAGCAGGGTAACTAAGCAGGATTTGGACCCCTGCCTGGTGATGGTGCCGGCTGGCCTAGCCTGGCTGGGGCAGAGGATTCACACTGGGGAATTAGCTGTAGCACGGTGCTGTGCAAAGGACACTACCCTCTCATCAGAGGCTCCTGTCCCCGGGAACCCCTGTGCTGGCCTCCACAGCACTGCCTCCGCAGCCGCCCCCCCTGCCCCCGGCATTGAATGTCCACACTGACTATGAGTTTCTCCAGTCAGAGGCAATAGCTTTGTCACAGGGCATCTTGGGAACTTACATCTCACGGTAAAAGTGGTTAAATGGGTTACATACCTGAGTTGGAGCTCAGCTACTTTCTAGCTGTGCGAACTTAGGCAAGAGACTTAACCTTCTCTGAATCTCCGTCTCCTCATCTGGGAAATAGCAATAATAGTATATACTTTTTTTTAAGTTTATTTATTTATTTTGAGAGAAAGAGAGGGGCAGAAAGGGAGGGAGAGAGAGAGAGAGGGAGACTCCCAAGCAGCTTCTGCACTGTCAGCCCAGAGCCCAGGGCAGGGCTGAAACCCACAAACCATGAGACCATGACCTGAACCGAAATCAAGAGTTGGAAGCTTCAACAGACTGAGCCACCCAGGCGCCCCAATAATAGTATCTACTTAACAGGGTTGTCACGAGAACCCAGATAATAATACATGCAAAATGCCCAGAACGATGCCTGGCATATCAAAAACACTCAATAAATGTTGGCTATTATATGACTAGGCACTCAATATGGGTTTGTAGAACTAAGCTCTTGAACTTCCCCATCTGGCTCTTGTCTGTCTTATCCAACCAATGTATTCCAGTACCTAACACAATGCTTCACATATAATTAGAGCTCAATAGAAAAAAGATGAAGTATTTAATAAAATGAATTAACTAATAAAATGAATGAATCAAATGACCTCAGTTTTTGCAGCTGTAAACAGAGAGGGCTAATGTAGGAAATCTCTGAGCCCCTCGCCAGCTGAGCCAGACTAGGATTCTAGGGGAATCCCAGGAACTCCCCCCAAATGGTGACTTCCCCTTAGTGAAGTCCCACGTTGGCCTGTCCATCTTCTCTTCTCCACAGGCATCCTGAAACACGGGGACATGCTGATAGGGCAGATGTCATCAGGTCCACCATGGTGGCAGAGGTGAAGCCAGGTGCCTGGTTCAGCCTAGCTCCCTCGGGGACATCCACGCAGGGCACAGGGACCTGACATAGAGCCCCACTGACTCTTTGGCTGTCTGGCAGGAAGGTGGGGCTGCTCCAGGCAGCGCCCAGGAGCTGGGGATCTAGGACATCCCCAACCATTGCCAGCCCTCTGGCTAGAAAGACACCTGACCCTGAACAAACTGGTAACAGCAGAAAGGAGACGCCACCACCTGAATGAATAAGGCGTCCGTTTGGGGAAGAAGAGTACATACATTCGGTCCTTCCTCCAGTCTGGGCTGCTACCCAGGTTCCAGGTGGGATCCATGAGGAAGCCCCACAGGTGAGGTAAGGGCAGTCTGTGGGTGTGGCAGGAAAGGACTGCAGGAAGGTGTGAGCCCCTTTCCCAGTAAATGACATACGGGATTGGGATTGTTACGGCAGCTGGCTGTGTCTATCTCTTGCCCACTGCTCTCTCCCTGAGCTCTAGAACAGTAACAGGCCCACGGGGCACTGCAGCTGGAACAACTTGGGCATTTTATTCCCCAGGTGGGCTGCCAGCAGCCCTCCACTCCCTAGGGTGAGGAGAACGAACTGCCATTTGGAGCAACAGAGGATAATCAGATATGCTGACCAGGCAGAAGACTCTTCGATTGGGGGGGTGGGGGGGACCAGAAGAACCTGGGACTGAAATTACATAGCAGGCTGCCCCCCTTTCCTGACCTTGTGCCTCAGTCTCCTCCGTAAGAGGAGCCAAAATGTATGTTGCCTTATAACTTATCACAGTGGCCATCAGTGATTGGCTGAAAGTCTGTCTTCCCCTCTAGAGTGGAAGTTCCATGAGGATGGGCTAGGTCTGCCTTAGCTCTCTGTTGTGAGCAGGGCCTGTGGGGCTGGAGTCACTCACTGAAGTGTTGTGAAAGGAGGGGGGAGGGGAGGCTACTTTCCCTTCACCTAAGAGCTGGGGGAGGGGAGGGTGGATGCGGTGCAGAGAAGAACCAGAAGTCTCCTGGGCTCGGTTTCCGGAGAAGGCTGGGAGAGTGGCTGGCACTGCTGGCCCACGTCAGCGGCAGACATCTGGGGAGGATGGCTTGCCCCACATCACTGGGGGCAGTGGGTCCTCAGCTCAGAAAAGCAAACTTGTGTCTCTCCTCTGGACTTACTCTTTACAGGCCCTGTGCCCCCTTCCATTTGGGGAGGGAGAAAGGAAGGTGGCTTCTTTTCCCCCTTTCTTCCATACACGGAGCTCCTCGCTAGCCTCTCAGTGGGATGGTTAATAAGCCTTTGGGTGACATTAATTGCCGTGAGGCATTAGGGGCCTAATGAGAATCATCTTCCTTGATGACTCCAGCACCTTCCATCCATCCCCAGGGCCTCCAAGTGCCTGGCCAGCCCTCGGTAGCTGCGCCTCGGAGCTCCAGACAGATGTGGGCGTGGGGGAGGGGCGAGAGCGGCTCTCGGCAGGCCCCGGTTCTAAGCTGAGACAGCAACAGCAGGCTGCCAGGGAGGAGGGAGGCTTCCAGGAACCGTCCAAGCCCATTTTCCAAAAAGAAAATGCCAGTTTCCTGGATAACAGGGTTAAGAAGTCTAGGGCAGAGTCAGGCACATGGGGGACATAGATTGAGCACCCCAGCTAGCCTTGTTCTGACCTACATCACCCCACACTCTCTGGACGCATGCACAAGTGTGGCGGAGTGGCCCTCAAGATCCATAGCCACCACCCGCCCCCCATAAGAGGTATGTCCATAGGCTTGAAGACCCCGTCCCTCCCGAGTTGAGTGGGATTGAGATCCGGCCCCTGGGGGCTGGGGCCCGACACCCAAGGATGCTATAAAATCATTGCCATTGATCGAACGCCTGGCTGACGGTTGACGGTTGACTTGTCGGGTCTGATCTGGGTTGCGCTCTAATGGAACCGGCCTGACGGTGGGAAAGAACGCCACCCCTGTCGCCCCTCCCCCTCGTCAGCAGGTGCTCTGGTGAGTGTGCCAGAGGGGCAGATCCCCACCACTACCCGCACGTCCCTTTAAAGGCTTGCAAAACAACCTGTAGAAAGGCACGTCCCCCTCCTCTCCCCCCCCAACCCCCAGCAGCGGACGGGTTTTTCCCCAGCTGCGCCCCAGATCCATCCCAAACGAAGCTGAGCCGACGAGTTCCCGCGCGACGGAGGGGCAGGGCGCGGCAGCTCGGTCGATTCCCACCCAGTGCCCCCCGAGAGCCCCGCAGAGACTCAGGGGGTGGGGGTAGAGTGCCCCCTACCCGCGCCTCTGGCAGAGCGGCTGGAAAGCACCTCCGGCGCCCGGCGAGGAGCGTGCTTCCTTTGAAAAGGGACATCGGTGGTTGCGGTGGCGTCTACCCGGGGGAAATACAGCCACCGCAGCCGGCCGGCCCCGCTCGGGCCCCAGCGCTAGCCTACAATGGGGAGGAAAAAATAAAACATAAAAGAGAGGCGAGCGGAATCGCGAGGTCGGCCGCGGCCCGAGTCTCATTAAGGAGCCGCGCGCGCCCCCAGGCTGGGAATGCGGAATGGACACGTGGACCGGGGTGGGGGGAGCAGGGTTGGGGGGGGGGGGTGTCTCCGAGGCGCGCGAGTCGTGGGCCGCGCGCTCCGGGCCCACGTGACCACGGGGAATCTGGGAGGGGAGGGGAGGGGAGCGAGCGCGCCAGGCTCCGCGCCCGCTACTGCCGGGGTGGGCGCTGAATCCCGGACGGGGGAGGAGGGCGGGCGGGCGCGAGTGTGTGTGTCTCTCTCGAGTCATTTACGGCGGAGCAGCCGGCGCGAGCGCCGAGGAGGCAGCGGCGGCGGCGGCGGTGGCTTCGTGCAACTGTGGCTCCCCCCACCTCCTCTCTCTTTTTGCTCCTTGATTCTTCTCCCCCCACACACGTCCATGGGGAGCCGGCCCCCCTGCCGGCACCTCCTCTCGGCTCGGCCCCGTAGGCTCCAGCTGCCGCCTCCCTGGCCGCGGGCTGCGCGGGCGCCCGGTGCCTCGGCCCCTGGCGTGGCGCCCGGGTCTCGCCGCCCGCAGCCTGGGCTGGCGCGGCGCTCCGCTCGCCCAAACTGACTCCGAGAGAGGCAGCCGATGCCCGGCTGCACCGAGACAGCGCGCGAGCCGGTATCCGGGGGCAGGGCGGGGGCGGCGGGGAGAAGGAGACATCGGAGACTCTGAACCCCCGAAAAGTTCAAGGTTTGTGCAGGTCCCCCCGGGGAAGGCGACGAGCGAGGCGGAGCGGCGTGCCCCTCTGCTGAGACAGCGAGACCTGGGAGGAGAGGGGAGAGGCTCGGGGCCGCGGCGGGCTGGCCGAGCCCTTCTCCATCCTAGTACGGCTTACCGGCCGGGAGGCTGGAGTCGGCACCCCTGGCAGGGAGGACGCGGGTCCAGCGCATTAGCCGGCTGTCCCGCTCCCCCGCTTCTCCGAGCCCCATCTCCATGGGGCAGCGCGTTCCGGCCGCACCACCCTCGCCCCAGCCGCGGAGCCGCTGCCCGGGCAGGCGGCGCTGAGCCAGCCTGCGTGGAGCCCGGGCCCTGGTCGAGACTGGAGAGAGCGCGCTGGAGCCGAGCAGCGAGCTCTGCGAGGGGACGAGCTGCTGGCCGCCTGTCTCGGGCATTTTGTCCCGGCGTCGCCCAAGGTGGTGGCGACCCGCGTCGCCGGTCTCAGCACCGCACGGAAACTTTTCCTGCTCCAGATGGATTAAAGTTGCCTGGATTTGCTCTTTCTTTGCGAAAGAAATCATTCATTTGCACCTAACCTGGAATTTCTATGCTGGGGCTGCTGCAGGGCGCTTGGAGGAAGGAAGCCGCGCTATCTATGTGGGGTTACTACCGAAACCGAAGAAACTGGGGCTTGCGTCGGAAATCTGCACCCTCGAGCGAGTTCGGGTTCGAGCTGGGCCTCGGGGCTGGGGGATCCAGCACTTGGCTCTAGGCAGTCCCCGAGACGCCGGTGGCCACTGGGCTCCGGGACCGCACGTGCGGCTCCCCCCTCGCCGCACAGATCCTGCAGGGGGCACCAGCCGGGGGAGGTGGAGGCTCCTCCCGCCCGGAGCTGCGCCCCTACCAGCTCCGAGGGTGTAGCCGGCGGCGCCTGGGACGCCCCCCTCCCCTCAAAGTGTCCCCGAATTGCACTCCCTGGCCCCCCAGAGCTTTCGGCAGAGACATTCGGGCGCCACGGCCACCCTGAGTTGGATGTGACCAAGCCCAGACTGGGGCCAAGTCGTCGAGGACTGTTGCCCCCTCAGCCCCTTCCCTCTCCCACCTCGGCCATGGCCCCAAGGATGTCGGGCCGCGGCGGCGCCGCCCTGCTCTGCCTCTCTGCTCTGCTCGCCCACGGTAAGTGTCGCGGCGCGGATTGGGAAGTGAAGATGCGGCGGGCGCCGCTGGAGGGGGCACAGGGGAGACTGGAGAAAGGCGAGCCCCCACCCTCCGGACTCGCAGCCGCGGTTCCCAGCCCGGCATCTCGGGCTGCTGCTCGAGTTACCTTCAGTCCCCTAGCCCTTTGGCGGGAGCGGCGGCTGCGAGCCCCGCCCTGGGGACCGAGACCGGCTCCCGAAAAGGGCGGTGGGGGGGGGGGGTAGGCACTCCAATCCTTTCCTGGTTAGAAAGAAGGGTCCAAACCCTAGAGTCTGGGGGCGTGTCCGCCCACGGAGATCTATGGGGATCCAAGGGATCCGCTAGATCGCATCCGGGCTGCCCCTCCTTCCACTTTCACCCCCGCACCCTGCGGGGCTGGGGGCCGTTTGGGTCCGCGGGGATCCTGTCTTCGCCGCCGCGGGCGCGCAGGCCGGTGCGGGGCCGCGCCGCCGGCCGCCTGGCTTCCTGCGGCGGTCCTCGGGAAGGGAAGTGGACTGACCCGGGCCCCGGGAGCCGCGGCGGCTCGCCGCTCGCCGCCCGCCGTCCTGTGAGCTGCATCTAAATGGCCGGCTTAGCCGAGCCTGGAGGGCGGGGGTCTGGGCCACGGGCGCGGGCCGGGGCGGCGAGCGGCGCGCGGAGGGGACAGGCTCCGCGCTCTCGCGTTCTGCAATCTGTTGCGTCTGCTCCCTAGGCTCGCCCCGGGCTCCGCGGTAAAGGGGGTGGGAGAGGGAGGGGCCGGGGTTGGCGCGCTTTGGCAGTGGGACAGCAGGGATACGGGTAGGGGACAGAGGGTCGCTGAACAGCACCCCCCCCCCCCAGAGTGGGAACTCCGAGCCGACGGGAGAAGGCTGCAGCGGGCCTTCCGCAAGCTGGAGGCGCTCCAGGAGGCGAGGGGCGCTGACCGAGCGGGGAGGGAGAGAGCTGGGGCGGAGGAGGAGAATGGAGAAGAGAGGCCCCCTGCCCCCTCCCAACACGAAACCAGCAGACCTGGGACACATTTCCCCCACCGGGGGTGGGGGTGGGGAGGGCTTTGTCGCCCCACGCTGAGGGGTGAGCCTGGACAGGCTGGAGGCGGCTTGGATGGAGAGGGCAGGGGGCTCTCCGGGTTGATGGAAGACCCTCGATGTGTCGGGCTCAGCGCGTTTGCCCACATCTGCCCAGTCCTGAGGGGCCGGCCCAAGCCCCTCTTGAGCTTGCCCCCGGCCTCTAACCGGCTGCCTCTCTCACCCTGACCAAGGCGCGTCCTCAAGGTTGAAAGAAGAAGGAAAGGAATGGGTTCCGGGAATCTGGGGGCCTGGGGTTAGGAGTGGGTGGGGAATAAGGCCCACCTTCCTCTAGGGTAGATTGGCTCTTCTCTGCCGGGGGGGTTGACTCTGGGTGGGAGCCGGTTTGAGTTCAGTTCACCAGACACAGCCAACCTCAGTTCTTTATCAGAAAAATGGGCAGGGCAGCGGGAGGGGGGTAGGGGCAGGGTGAATGCAGCTGGGAACCAGAAATCTCGGCTCTGTGTGCAAGACTGAGGGTGGGGAGGGGGTGGGGAGGTGGGCTGTGCCCGTCTGGGCACTGGAGGTGCAGGGGCTGTGCCTGTGACCCGGCCCTGCTGAGCAGGAAGTGTGGGCGCCTAACAGGAGGAAACTGAGCTGGGGCCTGGGTCTAGGTGTGGTTCTGCCCCGCTCCTGCAGTCTTGTGTCTTATTGTCGGGTCTCCTTTCTAGAACCCAGCCATGGCCCCACCTGGGGGCAGCTCAGCCGCTCTTATTAGGTTCCCACTGCCCAGCTTCCTGACCCCTCAGCCTGGTATTAAAGATCCTTTCTCCTCCCTCACCTGTTAGAATCCTGCCTGCTTCCAGAGACCCAGCCCCAGTGGGGCCTTGGCGTCCTGGCCCTGCTTTTCCTGAGGGGTAGCAGTCTGCTTCGTTTCCTCCTGAGATGTTCCTGTCTTTTTTGCACCCCGTTAGTCCTGGAGTGGTCGAGGCAGAACGGTGGGCTTATTCTCCTCTGTCCCTCCACACAGCCAGTGCTAGTATGCACAGGACCCCTGGCTGACCAGCAATCAGAAAGAAGCTATTTGCAGAGGTGGGGTGGGATTCCCCCACTGACCAAGTGGTTTCCCTTCCTGGTTACCTGGCTCCCTTTCTGAGCCCCTTCCCGGAGTTCCCATGCCATGCCTCAATCTCCCCATCCTCAGGGAAGGGTGCCAGGAGATGCTCAAAGCTTGGGGAACTCCCCACTCCAGAGCTGGATAAGGCCAGAATCGCAGAAGTTCCTCCCCTCTTCAGAAACAACCCGTCTTCCCTGGACTTTCCTCCTTCGGGGCTGTGTGACACCCACCCACCCGGACCGTCCCTCTGTCAAGAAAAGCGGTCATGGATTTAGTCTCACTTCAAGCTAACGGTTGGGATTTCTGGGCTCTCCAAAGATGCTGAGATAGGGGAGGGACTTGTAGTCTTCGGTGCCCGGCAGGCCACTGAGGCCACAGGCTTCTGACCACACAGCCAGACTGGGAGCCAGATAGCCTAGGTTTCTGTCTGACTCTGGCGCCATCCGGCAGGGTGACCTTGGGCTGTCTCCCTCATGCTCCCCATCTTGCACAAGCAGTCACTCACGGCCCTGCCCCCCTCACATTCTGCCAGAACCGCTGGGCAGATACCACATGTGGACAGAACCCCACTACGTTTTTAGGGCCCAGCTCAGCCTGTGGGGCAGCAGCCCTTAGCCTCAAGGCTTCTGCCAGAGACTATCAGAGAAGGCCACTTTCCTGCATCTGGTCTTTGGGGAGGCTTTCTGCTCCATTTTTAGTTTGAATGGGAGTTTAGGGGGGCAGGGTGCTGGTTAAATGTGTTGTAGAGCTGATAATGTCAGCCTCCTACTCAGTAACCTGCACTGGCTCCCCGCTGCCTGTAGGATCAAGGATACACTCTTTGGCCCCCCCTCCCTCCCGGGATCAGAGGCCCTACACGATCTTGTCTAGGTCTGCGTCTTCTCCTCGGTGGCACTTCCTGCCTCTCCGCTTGTGTGCCCACCAGCCCCTCCCTCTGGAATACCAGCCTCCAGAAATCCTTACCTCACCATCAGAACCCAAGTCAAACCTCATCTCGTCCAGGGAGTCTGCCTCTGTTACCCCTTGGCTTCCCACCAGCAGCCCCCACCCTGTGACAGAAACAATGGCTTTTTCTAGTGCAGCCTTGGCTCTTTGTGAGGCCTTTCCAGCACTCCTCGTGCGCCGGAGTGTGGGTGTGTGAAGGGTGTGCGTGAGCCTGTTTGTGCATGTGCACCCCTCCTGGTCCCCACGTCCTTGCATTTAGCACAGAGGCTATGTGTTCTTCATTTTTGCCCCACTCTCCAGGGCTTGACACATGGTAGGTGCTCAGAAGAAAGGGATGGGGTGGGAAGACAGCCCCGTCTTGAGGGGCCCTCCCAGTCACAATTGAAAAGGGAGCTCTGGGGGCGCCTGGGTGGCTCAGTCGGTTAAGCGTCCAACTTCGGTTCAGGCCGTGATCTCACGGTTCGTGAGTTCGAGCCCCACGTCTGGCTCATCCCTGACAGTATAGAGCCTGCTTGGGATTCTCTCTCTCTCCCTCTCTCTCTCTCTCTGCTCCTCCCCAACTTTTGCTTTCTCTCTCTCTCTCAAAATAAATAAATAAAGCTTAAAAAAAAAAAAGAAAGAAAGAAAGAAAGAAAGAAAGAAAAAGAAAAGAAAAGGGAGCTTTGGCGGTGGAAGGCGGAGGGGGGACATGCAGAAGCCAGGACAAGGAGGAGGTAGGCAGAGACACCAGGAAGAGAGCAAAGGAATGGGGCAGGGCCGTGCCCCACCCTCTTGAGGGGCACATATAGGGTACACATCTCTGGAGTGACATGTTATAACAGCACTCCATAGGATACGAACGTAGCGTCCCACGGCAATCTGACTGCACAACCTCAGATGCGTGCGTCCTCACCTTTTGGTCCCCAGCCTGGCAACCTCGAGCCTCCCTGGTAGGTTGGGGCCACGCTCTCCCCACCCCACCGATGACCCTTTGGAGATGCACGAGGGACACCGTAGAAGAGGGTCAGCACTGACCCCTGGAGTGAGGAATGGTGTTCCCCCCACCCCCCAACGCACACCCCCATCTTGGTCCTGGCCACATGGAGCCCTACACCACAACACAGCCTTGTTATGTTTAAGACCAGTAGGTGGGGATGTGTTATAAACTTGGCGGCAGAAAATGAGCTTTATTAGAATCCTGAGGATAACTCAGTGCTTGGCTGTAGGAGGCAAGGCCACGTTGGAACATGAGGGGAGGGCTTGGGGCAGCCTGGCTGGAACTGACGGACCCCAGGCCTGAGATTGGCAGTGAGTGCTCAATGAGGCTGCAGAAACTGAGACCCTTAGAGGCACCGACTCCAACCCCTGCCACCCACCTAGGGCAGGGGGGCGGGTGGGGGCGAGGGGAGGGCTCGCCTTGCTGCCCTACACATGGTGATGTCCATCCCCAAACCTGTGACTGAAAAGGACCACACAGCCACCGCTGCAGCCCTCACACAGATGAGGAAACGGACGCTCAGAGAGGGACGGGGATTGGCCAAGGTCACCCTGCCAGTTTGTTCTGGAATCAGAACTAGCACCAGAGCCCAAAGGGAGTTCCTGGAGTGGCCGTCTGCTCCAGGCCACTTGGCAGGGATCCCACCATCTCTGTTGCCGCCCCCCCAACCCCATCTCCCGGCTTTGTCCGAAGACGCGTTTCTGGCCTCAAGCCAGCCTCGAGTCCCAGCCAGTCGAGACAGCCAATCACCAGTGGCATTCACAGGCTTCGCCGGGCACAACAGGGAACGTGGAGGGGTTCCGGACATGATCTTCAGCTCTCTTTCATGCGTCCAGTTGAAGAGATGAGAAAAAGGCCCAAATTCTGAAATTCAAGGTAGTTTGAAATCAGAATTCCCTAGGAGAAGGGAGGCGGGGGTTCAGATCCTGAATTTGTCATCCGCTTGCTGTGCAACCGCAGTGAAGCCATCTCCCTCTCTGAGTTTTTTCCTTCTCTGTCAATGAAGGGATGGTGTCCCCCACGCCCCCGTCCACGTCTCTTGTTGTGATGGACAAGCCTGCTGTTTCGTCCCTTAACGTGTCTCTGCTCTGTGCGGTGCCTCGCTGCACAGATGCCCACATTAGATGCTAACAAGGGGATCGGCTTCCCTCTCTCCTTTCCCTCCCCAGAGTTCTCCTTACTTCTTCCTTGCAGTACTCAACACAGAATTTTAATAAGAGATTAATGAGCCAGGTGTGGTGGGGTTTTTTTTTTAAGAAAATGAATTTCTTTTTCTATTTTCCTACTCTTTTTACGTGGAAAGGGGGCCTCCTTACCATCAATTCAGTCAGCTCTGCTGCCCTCCAGCTGTCCCCAAGGATGGGACACTGGTCTCTGGGAGGCCAGTGCAATAACAGGGCACAAGCCTCTCTGGGGACACATGCAGAGAGGCCAGAAGTCCCCTTCTCCTTTCTTCTGTCCTGTTTGCCCCTTTCAGTCCCGCCTCCCCCAGCACCCCCATGCACACACCTCCACCCCAGGCTCTGGAGACAACCCAGCAGGATGTATGGGACGTTGGAAGCAATTGCCTGGATTACTCAACGCTTGTTGCAGCAGAGAATGAATGCAAGAATGAATAATTCGGTGCCGGAAAAAGGTGGAAAAGGTAATTGAAGGAAATCCCTTTTGGCCTAAATTTTCTGCCTTTGGAAAGTTTTGCTTTTTTTTCTTTTAATGTTGCATTTATTTTTGAGAGAGAGAGAGAGAGCGCGCAAGCCAGGGAGGGGCAGAGAGAGAGGGAGGCACAGGCTCCAGGCTCCGGGCTGTCAGCACAGAGCGGGACGACGTGGGGCTTGAACTCCGAGTGGCAAGATCATGACCTGAGCTGAAGTCAGACGCCCAAACCGACTGAGGCCCCCAGGCCCCCCTGGAAAGTTCTGCTTTGTATCAAACTTGAATCCTTCCTGCACTCTCTTGCTACATTCTCGCCCACACCTTCTTGGCCTGTGAGGATAGGCAACCCGTTACTCTCTTCTCTTGAGTGACTTTTCCTGTTCTGCCCACCCGGGAGGCAGGGGGCAGGACACATGCTTACTGGCAGAGTTTAGCAGCCTGTCTCCATTTCCTAGGCCCCTACCTCAGGGCCCTCAGAGCTGGGGAGTGATATGCCCAGGGTCAGCTGGGTAAACAGGACAACACTCAAAATAGTTGAGCTTTTCACAGGCATCTTTCTCCAAGAAGCCAGGTCTGAATGGCATCAGACCCTAGAGAGCAGTCCCCTGGCAGCCGGGACACCCTTAACCCTGAACCCTTGCCCAGGCACCCAGTCCCAGAGGTGGCCAATCCTTAAACAGAATGAGTCACAGTTGCACTGAGTGACAACCTCCCTGCTTTTCTGAGGGACAAAAGGAGAAGAGGGAAAATGTTTCTACCTCCCGGGAGTGCCCAGTATGACAAGGGGCGTCACGGTCTCGTGCCAGAGAAGCCCCAGTCCGATGAAGGAGGCACAGCCCAAGCCCTCAGAGATGGCCTTTGTCCCCTTGCACGGTGAGGGCCTGACGGAGAGAGACAAGATGACCACCTTCGCCCAGAAGCGCGGGGCCCCACCTTGCAGACCTCCTCCTCCTCTCCCCGCTGCCCCCAGGGCTGTTGGAGAGCATGGCTCTGGGCCAGAAGCGAGTGTGTTTTGGGTGGATTGATACAGACGATGCAGCAGACTTGTCAGGGCAGGAGAACGGTGTCACGGGGAGCTCGCAGCACAGGCTCACGCTCACATGTGCACCCACATGGTCATGGGCACACCCAGACATGCTTGAGAGATCAGGCAGTCCTTTGGGGTTCAGATCCACAAGCTCATCTGAGTTCCATGGCAGGGGCGGGGCGAAGGCAGTGCTTGCGATCCCCATTTTACAGATGGCAAAACTGAGCCTCCACAGAATCCTCACCACACCAGCTCTACTTTCTAACCCTGAACAGGGAAGTCTTCTTTGCTGTACCTGTCTGTCTCTCACAGGGAATAAGCACGGACATGGACAGACAGACACGTGGGCTCCCTCATCTCGAGCTCCTCTCCCCTTACTCTCTAGACCTCTTTCAGTCCCTTGAATGAATGTTCTTTTCCGTGCCAGAGCCTCTGGACATGCTGTTCCCTCTGACCAGAACACCCTTCCATAGCCATCTCCTTGCTCAGCCTTCAGGCCAGAGTCTAACCACACTTCCTCTTGGAAGCCCACCCTGATTCTCAGGTGGGCAAAGACCCACTGCCTTCTGCAGCTCCTTGCCGATTTGCCGTGCGCATAACTGTGCTGTGTGGCCTCCCGGCTGGCCATAAGCATGAGTGGACCTGGAAAGTGGGTGGCCTCTTCCCGGCCGCTGTATTCCCGTGGTCTGCTGGGAGGTCTGGGACAAAATAGGCGTTTGGTGATTTGTCAGGTGAGTCAGTGAACATACCCTAGTGCGCATACTTGTGTACATAGACACCTTCCCCGTCACTCCGTGAGTATTCAGTCGGTGCTTACTGTGGGCCAGGCGTTGTCTTAATCCGTGAATTTAACAAAAATCCCTGCACTCATGGAGGCTGTGTTCTTGTGGAAGGTGGTGAGGCACGCAGACAGCAAGTAATAAATATACTGTATTAAATAAGTGAATTGTATGTTAGAAGGCAAAAGGGGCTATAAGGAAAATAAAAAAGGTAGGGTATGGGGAATTGGGAGAGTGTGTGTGTGTGTGTGTGTGTGTGTATGTGTGTGTGTGTGTTTTGGGAGGGGTTGTGCAGTATAAAATGAATGCTCACTTGATAAAGTGTCATTAAGCACACTTGAAGGAGGTAGGAAGCGAACAAAGCGAGTAGGGGAATATTACAGAGGGTAGGCCCTAGGGCAGGAGTGGGCTTGACCATTCAGATTCAGCAAGGAGGCGAGACTGGGCTGGACAACAATGCAGGATGAGGACAGCTGCGGCAGATGGGTGGCTCTTGTAGGAACATTGACTTGTAGGCTCAGGGAAATGGGGAGCCATAGCAGGGTTTGGAGCAGGGGTGACCTGAGCTGCAGGCTTGCAGAGCCCCAGAACCTGTGGGGTCAGTGCCGCAGGGAGGGACCTCTGTCTGCTCCCTTTGGCCCATTGACCCTCACAATCCCGGCTGTGGCTGCCTTTCTGGCTGCCCCACAGCCACCCCATCGGGGGCAGGCCCAGGGTGCGGAGGGGGCAGGCTGCAGCAGAGACGATCCAAGCACTGGCAAAGCTGATTTCCAGACCCGCCCGGCCGAGGAGCCGTGTGGCTGTCCGGCCCTCCTCTGATGGGCTTGGACCTCTGGAACTGCAGCCCTGGATGCTTCCGCGGCCTCTTCTTGCCAGGCCCCCACCATCGCCTCCGTGATGGATGCCAGATGCCAGTATCTTCATCTCAGCTGGGGCATTTGGGATGCTAAGTTAGCTGCAGTTTATGTCACAGATTCTGATTTTTTTTTAACTAATTATCATCCCTTACCAAAAAAAAAAAAAAAAAAAAAAAAAACCACTCCAGGGGTCAGGCGGATTATAGGCACTTGCTTGGACAGCGATCTTCTAGACCACTCTGATTTGGGAAGGAAGACAGCCAGGATGTGTGCCGGCTCTGTGTTCCAGGAAAGCAAAACCCAATTTCCCTGGATCCCTGAACACCCTGCAGTGACTCCAGATTACCTGTTGCTTTGACCTCTCCCTCTCTGTCCCTGTTTTATGTCCGCAAGAGCTGGGTTGGTGGCCCCTCCTTCCACCACCAGCCCCCTGCCACCGCATGACCTCTGCAGCCCACGCCCCTTAGGCAGGGAGGCGACCCACCCCAGGGTGGGTGTTGGGGGACCGCACTCTCCTGGGCCCTGCCCCTCCTGGGGAGAGAGAAGTGGTAGGAGGCCTTTGTCCAATAGGAAAGAACTCTTGGATTGAAAATAGGAAAAATTACCATTTTCTCAGCTGCCAACACAGCAGAGAAATGATCTCAATTTTCTGTGGCTGTTCTCGGCAGGAGGAACACTGCCAGCCGCCTGCCCCATGCATGAGAGGTCTGAAATGCTGGAGGGAGGAGGCAGGAGCCGGGGGAGGTAGTGGAGTGAGATGCGGGGGAGGGGGGACTGGCATAGGGCAGAGGCCTGCAGCCCTCTTCCAGCGCGGCCCCCACTGACCACAAGCCTGTGTCAGAGGAGCTGTTGAATTATCTAACTGCCTCGCTCATCACTTCTGTTAACTGAGTACCTACCTTGTGCCACTCCCTGTGCTGGGCACCAGGAATTGTCCCCGGGGAGCCAGGAGTAGACTTTGGTCCGTTTTGTTTCAGCCCTGATGCCCACAGCTCTCCTCCCCTACCCTCACTTTTTCCCTGTGCTTGACTCTAAAACCAACCTGCCCGGCATCGTCACTTCCTGTGTGACTTCAGGCAAAGCCACTGAACCACTTCGTGCCTCAGTTTCCTCGTCTGCAAATGATTATAAAAGTACCCAACTTGTAGGGTTGTTATGGCTTGATAAATGAGTCATTGTTTCATGTCAGATGTTAAGAATAGTGACTTGGGGGCTCCTGGGTGGCTCAGTGGGTTCAGTGTCTGACTTCAGCTCAGGTCATGATCTCACGGTTCGTGAGTTCGAGCCCCGAGTCGGGTTCTGTGCTGACAGCTCAGAGCCTGGGGCCTGCTTCAGATTCTGTATCTCCCTCTCTGTCTCTCTTTCTGCCCCTCCCCCACTCACACTCTGTCTCTCTCTCTCTCTTTCTCTCTCTCAAAAATAAATAAACATAAAAAAAATAGTGCCTTTGGGGCACCTGGGTGGCTCAGTCAATTAAGCATCCGACTCTTGATTTTGGCTCAGGTCATGATCTCATGGTTCGTGAGATTGAGGCCTGCGTTGGGCTCTGCGCTGACAGCACGAAGCCTGTTTGGGGTTCTCTCCCTCCCTCTCTCCCTCTCCCCTCGCCTGCTCGCACACAAATGCTCTCTCTCTCAAAATAAATAATTAAGCATTAAAAAAAAAAATAGTGCCCGCCCATATACCAAGTGCCAAAACTGAAGGTTGTCAATGTCATTGTTGTTACCATACTAGCACATGCCCGGCACCTTGTTAAATGTAAAAATGAAGAAAATACGGTGCCTGTCCCAAGGGGGGCTTCTAAAGGGGTGCCCTGAGCAAATGAACCATGTCTGCACAGACTGATAAAATGCAGTCGTAGGTTGTCGGGAGGGATAAAGTCGTAGGTTGTGGAGGGAGAACTCTCATAACTATTCAAGAGGTCAGGGGAGGCTTCACGGAGGAAGTGCCGCCCCTGAAGACCAATCAGTCAGCATCTACTGTGTGTCTGATACCCTAGGGAAGACAGAAACGCAGGGCAAAAATGGTTGCTGGCCTACAATTCAGTCCAGCGAGGGAGAACCAAGCTGCCTGGGAAGGAGTAGCAGGATAGGCAGACTAAATGCAGGGTATATGGTTGGTAATTCTTTACCTGGATGATCTTTAGAGATCTCTCAGAGCTTTGACTCTATGTTCCATTGAGTGCTGGGGAGCTACTGAGTGCTCTGGAGTGAGGGAGTGACATGATCAAAGCGGGGTTCTCAGTAATGAGTTGGTTGGGGCAGTCTGCAGATTGGAGCAGTGCTGAAGAATGCTGTTGGGTGAGGGCTCTTGGGAAGGATGGTAAGTGACCCTAGCTGTCCTAAGAGGTACCACCATATGGCAAGGAGCCCAGCCTTAGAACAGATCTGAGTGCTGGCTCTGCCATTCTTCCGTGGCCTGACTTCTTTCTACTCCTTGGTTTCCACCTGTGAGGCCTGATGGCAAATGTGAGGTACAGAGCCTGCAGCGTAAGGCTCAGTGTTTGGAACTATCTTGATTATTTTAGCAGCTAAGGCCCAGGGAGGAAAGGGCACTTTGGCTCACAGCCATTTATGACCCCTGGGAGGTGGGGGGGAGTGGGGGGGGGGGTAGTCAGGAGTCCTGGAGAAAGTGGCTGGGTAGGAGGAGAGAGGCAAGATCGCCCTCAGTATTTTCAGCAAAAGCCCAGCCTCCCTCCTGTTCCCCACCTCCACTAGCAGCCAGGGCCAAGGGGACAGATCACAGGGATCCCTGCCAGCTTTGGGCTCCAGGGAACTCTCAGACGAAGCCCTGTCAGGTCAGAGAATCGGGGTGGGTTTTCAAGTCATGCAAATGTAGGTTGACATCTCAGCCCTTGCCGCAGTGCAGCCGGGTGACCCAGAAGCCTCGGCTTCCCCCTCTGCAGAATGGGAGTAATGGCATTGTCTCTCTTGAGCTGGGCTGCTGCAAGGGTATAAGGGTGGACATGCCCGGAACAGGAGCTGTGAGCCTGCCGGAGGGCTCAGCCCAGTAAATGTGGTAGGTTCTGTTTGTTTCTTCCCTCTCTTGCCTGGAGCCAGGCCTCGCTGCTGGGAAGCATGGTTAAGACAGTGCCAAAGACTTCCCGGAGATCTGTTTTCTGGTGGTTGAGTTTTTTCATTTCGTTTTGTTTGGGGTCTTATTTTTCTTACCCTTATGCCTCCTAGCAACATGCTGCCTGTTTGAAACACAGGAGTGGTCAGCAGCCGGCCCCTCGTCCTCCCTCCATTCCTCTTCCTTTCCCTTCCCAGGAAAGCCCCCATTCCCAGTGCCTCTCCAGCCTGGGGCCAGGGGAGGCGTTCCTGGGTCCCGCAGCCGGCCCCGTGGCACTGCCTGGGTCTCACTGGGCCGGTGAGGCCGTGGCTTCCTGATATTTGATTGCATTCTCAGCAGGTGGCCAGAAATGGGGTCTGGGGTTATAGACGCGGAGCCAGGGAGGTTCCCGAAACACGTGCTCTGGTGCGTCCTGCAGCCCAAAGCACGTGGAGAACCTGGTCCCAGAGCTGCCTCCTCCCAGTCCTCCGGCTCAGATTGCCCGTCTGCAAACAAAGAAAAGCAAAACCGTCCTGTAGGGGCGTTGAGGGCAGGGTAACCGAGGTTATGCACCCTGCCGGCACAGTCAGAACTCGGTACAGGTCGCGGTAACCATTTCTTATTCATCTTGAGCCCCTAGGAGTCCCCTCAGGGCCCCGGTCTTGCCAGCCTCCCACCAAATCTTCCTCTGCCTCTGGGCTGTCTCCGCCAACCACCGGCCTTAGACACAGCCTTCTTCCCACTGGAGTTCATTCTCCTTGTCTCTGAAATCGGGGCTGCTATACTGGGTCCCTGAAATCAGGGCTGCTATATTGGATCATTGCTGCCCAATGGAAATATACCACATGTGGAAGGTACGTTTTCCTAGTAATCACGCGAGAAAACAGTGAAAAGAAACAGGAGAAATGAATTTGAACATACTCTAACCGATATATTCAAAAGGTTGTCATTTCAACATGTAATCAGCACGAAAGTTAGTGAGGAATTATTTTACATTGTTGGGTGTTGTTTGTTTTTTTTTTTAATTTTGTGTTAAATCTTCGAAAGCCCCTGTGTCTAACTCTTACACATCGCGATCCCAGCCAGCCGCGTTTCAGTGGCTCAGTAGCAAAGCCTAGAGAGTAGCCACCACTCTGGACGGTGCAGGGATAGATGCTCCCCAAGGACCTTACCAAGTTCTCCCCTGGGAGGTTCCTTGGGGAGCCTTGGAGTCAGCCCTCTGGGACTGATGAGCTGGGCCACTGTCCTTTCCGCAGTCCTTGGAGATTCCCTGCCCATGTGGAGTCGACTCAGTTCCGCCCCAGCCCTGGGGTGATTCGTGGGGGACCTGGAGACCCATCCATGCAGGGCCCGGCAGCTCCCGGCAGCTTCCCCTTCCCGCTCTACCGGGAGATCCTGTAAACCACACATCACACCAAGTCCCTCTCCGGCTCAGAGCCCTCCACCTCACTGAGAGTGAAGGCCAAAGTCCTTACTGTGGCTGACAAGGCTGGCACGATCTGTCACTTTTCCCGACAATACCTCTCTGACCGGATCTTCCTTCTCAGCCACTTGGCCCCCACCACACTGTCCTCTGCTGTCCTCATACATGCCAGGCACAGAGCCTCAGGGACTTGGCCCTTGCTGTCCCCCATCTGGCCTTTTCCCCCCAGATAAGGATGACTCATGCCCCCACGCCCTTCAGGCCTCCACTCAAGTGCATGCTGCGGGAGTGCCCCTCCCTGGCCATCCCCTATCCAAACTGGCCCTGCCCACACCTCCGTCTGCCCCCCACTGTTTCCCTTCACCGACAGGTCATGTAGTTACGTGTCTGCTTGTTCATAGACTGACACACCCTTGGAATGGAAGCTCCTGAGAACAGGAGCCACATCTCTTTTGTTCCCTGCTATATTCCCAGCACCTGGCTCGGGGCCGCACAGGACAGACGCTCAGTACAAATTTGTGGAAGGAAAGAATTAAAAGCTTGCTTCTTTCTCTCCTCTCACCTTTCTCCCCAGGGACCCACTGGGAAGAGAGATCTAGGAGTTAAATGGGTGACAGAGACCAGAGGGAAGTAATTTCTTCCTCCCTGCCTCCCTCCCGCCCCTTCCTGCCTGCTTTCCTTCCTTCCTCCCTCCTTTCTCCCTCCCTCCTCCCTCCCTTCCTTCTTTCTTTCCTTCCTTCCTTCCTCTCTACCCTCCTTCCTCCTTCCTTCCTCCTTCCTTCCTTCCTCCTTCCTTCCTTCCTTCCTCCTTCCTTCCTTCCTCCTTCCTTTCTTCCTCCTTCCTTCCTTCCTTCCTCCTTCCTTCCTTCCTTCCTTCCTCCTTCCTTCCTCCCTTCCTTCCTTCCTCTTTCCTTCCTTCCTTCCTCCTTCCTTTCTTCCTCCTTCCTTCCTCCCTTCCTTCCTTCCTCCTTCCTTCCTTCCTTCCTCCTTCCTTTCTTCCTCCTTCCTTCCTTCCTTCCTTCCTTCCTTCCTCCTTCCTTCCTTCCTTCCTCCTTCCTTCCTTCCTCCTTCCTTCCTCCCTCCCTCCCTTCCTTCCTTCCCTTCCTCCCTTCCTTCCTTCCTTCCTTCCTTCCTTCCTCTTTCCTTCCTTCCTTCCTTCCTCCTTCCTTCCTTCCCCCTTTTTCCTTCCTTCCTTCCTCCTTCCTTCCTCCCTCCCTCCCTTCCTTCCTTCCCTTCCTCCCTTCCTTCCTTCCTTCCTTCCTTCCTCTTTCCTTCCTTCCTTCCTTCCTCCTTCCTTCCTTCCCCCTTTTTCCTTCCTTCCTTCCTTCCTTCCTTCCTTCCTTCCTTCCTTCCCACACTCATCTGCCACATCCTAACTTGGTGGTCTTACAAAAATTACTTCACTGCACTGTGGCTCAGTTTCCACGTCTATAAAATGGGAGAATAAGGGCACTGGTCCCATAGGGTTGTTGGGGTGAATAAACACCTTAATGCCAGTAATGTGCTCAGAGCAGTGCCTGGCTCGTAGTAAGTGCTCAGTAAATGGTAGCTCCAGTTTTACTCTGCACACATTTTTGAGCACCTACTCCACGCCTACTGTGACAAGCAGTGGTCATGCGCAGGGAAGACGTGTTCGCCAGCTGATGTGGGGGACAAGGGCGGAAACCTCCAGTGCAGCAGAATCGGTGCCAGGGCGGTAGAGGTGCCGGTGACTTTGGAGACGCGCAGGGTGTGGCTTCCCGTCATTTTGCAACAACCGCTCTCAAAGGCTCTGCAAACTGGTGACTTGAGCTCCGGTAACAACAACTGGGGCGGCCATTCTGTGCAGAGTCTTGCCCGCCCAGTGACTGTGGCATGCTCGAGAGAGTACAGCAGAGCGGTTCGAGAACCCCGTTATGAACAACACCCACCTCTTAGATCATGGGGTCCGATGGGCTCGTGTACGTAAAGGAGCCAGCACTGCCTGGATGCAGAGTGTAGACCAGAGAGACCAGACCTATTATTACCCTGGCTATTGATGTACTGGCCAGAGGGAAGGCAGACAGTGTGAATCTCCCTGCACACGGCGCCCTGCCTGCAGCTGGCACTCTGTCAGTGCGTGTTGAATACACGGAAAGCAGGTGTCCTCTGATGTCCTACCTGCACCGTGGCACAGAAGGGCCGCTCAGTAGGGTGAGATACTTAAGGTCAGAGAAGCTTGGGTCAGGGAAACTAGATGGGAGCTACGTGCCCCTCTCATGCCTCCCATCCATATTTGAAAGATAGGGACACTAAGGTCCAGAAAGGGACAGATCTTGGCTCAGCTCACACAGCGGTCTGTGATGGCAAAGCCACACCTAAGACCCAGGTCCCTGATGCCCAGCCCAGTGGGCTTGCCAGGGTGTCTTCAGAGGTTTTGCATGAGGGCATTAGAGGCGAGGGCGTGGCCAGCAATCACTGGAGGAAGCCGGTTGGTCAATAGCAGATCAGGGTAACCCCGCCATCTCCGGCTTCCCCCACGGCTGTATCTGGGGGGTAGGTCTCAGCGGGCATGGTGTTTACACCGAGTAACCAGATTCCATCTCCAATAATCACATCACAAACAGCATGAAATGCGAACTGTGGGGAAGGCTTTGCTAAATGTGCAACCGGTTTTCTGATTTTCCCTCCGCTCGCTCCCCGCCCCCACTTCTCTCGCCGCCGAATCGCACGCCCGCACATGGATGCACACATACGTGACCTGCATTCTCCAGACATCCAATTCAGGCCTCTGATCCCAGCCCAGCCAAGGTCACTTAGGTCCTTGTTCGGGAGAGCAGTTTCCCCTGTCTGGAGGGCTGGGCAGGAGGAGGGGGTGTTTGAAGATCAGGTTCTCATCCCTCAAGACCAAGACCAAGAGTGTGGTACCCTGGGCAGTTCAAAAGTGGCTACCACACACTTTATCACCTCATCACAGGTAAGCCCAGCTTGTGAAATTGGCAATCCTGATCCCCATTGTATGGACGAGGAAACTGAGGCTCAGAGAAGGGAAGTGACTGGTCCAGGTCATAGAAGGGGAAGGCTGCATTTGCCTCTTGAGAACTGTCGTCTGCTCCCCCTGGGCCCTATCTCCTGAGTCTGTTGGTCCAGGCCCAAGGCTTCTCCTCTTGCCCCAATATCAGAGGAAGAGTCACACCCGTTCAGCTTGGTCCCAGAGCCATCAACTCACCCATGCAGGTGCCCCAGTTACAAAAGGGGAAACCAAGGCATACATCCACTGGTGCCGGCTGCCCTCCTCATGTGTCACATCTCTTCGCCCACCATATACTCCCCATCCATCCATTTCCTGGGTCCCTGGCTGCTGCTACCCCAGCCTTGAGAGATTTGTCAGAGCGGGACCCTGCAGGCCCCCTCCCCCTCCCCACACCCCTCAGAATCCAGATTCTCCTTCTTGGCAACCCTGCAAAGCTGATCTGCATAAAACCATCCCCGGGCCCTGCCTTTAAAAGTCTTCATCTTTTCTCTTCTCCCTAAACGGCCCCTAAATGATTTCTGTAAATTGCTCTAAGTAGCTCAAAAAAAAAAAAAAAAAAAAAGAAATAATAATAACTCAGCGAGTGGCTGCCTGACCAGAATGTGGATGGCTCTCCTGTCTGGCCGCAGCTCCCAGCTCCTTCAGGCCCAGCACCCACGCACAGGGTCCTCTGCTCCTTAACCCAGGAAGGGGCGGCACTGCCTCTGAGACCCCACCTTGCCTCCTCCCTCAGGCAGGAGCATCCCCCATCAGACAGGAAGATCCCTGGGACACTGACATTCTCCCTTCCCCTTCCCCCACCCCTCCAGCCTGTGGACCCGCCAAAGGTAGAGCTGTGTCTCCCTTCTCAGTCTGGGGCTCCTCCCCCATTAGACATGAGGCTTTCCCAGGAGAGACTGCACCTGCCCGGTCAGGCAGGGGGTTCTCTCTGGGCAAGACTAACTCTCCTTGTTCTGCAACCAGCTGCCCTGTACAGCCTCATTTCCTTCACCCATGTTAGAAGCTTGGGCCCTGATTCCTAGACTGAGCTCCATTTCCATGACTCAGTCAAGCATGCACACATTCATTCATTCATTCTACGAAGCTTTCTTAAATACCTCCTTTGTGCCAGACACTGACTGGGCAGGTGTCCTTCTGCAGAGTTGACTCCTTTATGGTGCTCCTATAAGCAGGGCCCTCAGACATAGGCCTAGTTCTCCTGGGGATAGGGTATCCAGCCAGAGGGCCAGCCGGGGCGGCATCCCTCATGGACATGAGCCCAGCCTCACCCCTTAGCCACCGTGATGACCTCTTGGCCAAGGTGGACCAGAAAGGGGCCCCTCTTGGGGAGCAGAGGCCAGGGGTGGGAGGGAGGTGCTTCCAAGGAGACCCTGGCCTGCCCCCTGCTTCCCTCCATAAACTCTCCCCAAGCCCCCCACCCCCACCATCTCCTGGCCACAAGGGACTGAGATCAGGGCCAGGAGACCTTGATCCTAGCAACCTAAGTCCTAAAACGGTGGCATGGACTTAAACAAGTCTCTTCTCCCTTCCGGGCATCAGTTTCCCTTTCTAAGAGGTGACAGAATTGGACTCCATCAGTAATTTTTTTTTTCTGACCAGGGAAATACATAATCCATAATATATTATAATATGTAATATATATTGCCAGGGATATACATAGTCTATAATGTATCATATACTATATATTACATATGATACAATTACTATAGGATGCAGTCAAAGCAGAGCTACTCGTTAAATGGAGAAGAGAGGTGTCCCCCACTGAGGGCTCATCTGCCCCACCCTCCCCTGCCACCCCAGGGCAGCCCTAGAGACACCCGAGGGAGCCCAGCTGGCAAGCTCTGGGTCTACTTAATCCACCCCTGAGGCCCCATCCACTCTGCCTTTGGGGGTGTCTGGCTAGAGCTGCCTGATTAGGGGCAGTCCTTCCATCTCTCTGGCCCCAGTTACCTGGGGCCACACTCAGTTCCCCTGTGGGGTGAAGCCCATGAGAAGACTTTGGCTTTTGCCTGGGCCCCCAGCACCCCCTAGGGTCCCTGAATGGGTCCAGCCTCCGGTTAGAAGTGCTGGCATGAGAGCTACTCAGAAGGTGGCAGGTGGGACCGGCCCCAGGACAGCCCTGTCCACCCCTGACAGGAGGTAGATTATTCTAGATGGGATGAATCCCATTTGTCACCCTCCCTGCACTCCCGGTGATGTGCAGAAGTTGAAAGGGGGAGAATAAACAGACATAGCCCTCCGCTTCTTTTCCGATTTAATTGGAACCCAATTAAGTGACTAATTGTTACAAATGTGAAATCACCTTCCACCAACTTGGGGACATGAGCCTATGCTCAGCCTGACCCTGTGGGACCCAGGCAGAGACCCAGCCCCGGCCCAGCAGTGCAGGCTTTCCAGGGGCTGGGGAAGTGGTGACTCACAGAACTCCTGACCGCGCCCCCCAAAGCTGGGAGAGATGCGGGGGATCCCGTCCAGCCCCTGCTGCCCGAGCACAGCCTCTGGCCTCCACCCTCTGGTGTCACATTTGGCTGCCAAACTTGATTGACCCAGGATGTGGACTCCTCGCCCCAGGTCTCACAGACACTTGCTTGGTCCGAATGCAGGTGTGTGGAAGTGTCACCGTCGAGGCAGGGACGAAGGTCCCCAGAAGAATGGGGGTGAGAAGGGGTGAGGAGCAGGTGTGATGACAGTGTCTGTGGATTCAGGGGCAGGGAAAGAAATAGAACAACTCAGGTAGCAGTTCTGAATCTTGGCTGCACATTCAGGAGTTTGTAGATAACTCCTGGTGTCTAGGGTCCCAACCCTAGTGATTCTGAGGCCACCAGCTTGGGGTGCGGCATGGGCTCCCAAGTGATTCTTCAGACTCGCTACTGGGGCAAAAGGGGTCGGGGAGGAGTGAGACAACTGTCCCCTTCCAGGACCCACCCAGACCCGCCCGCCTGGCGTGGCTGGGGAGGGGTCTGGGAACCTGCATCTTACAAAGCTTCCTAGAACCTGGATGATCCCGGTGAGGATGTCCCCATGCTGGGGTCCTCTGGGGAGGGGACACTTGGAGGGCCTGGGGGCCAGAGGCGCTGGGGTCCCTGGGGAAGAGGAGGAGGCTAGAAAAGGTGTTAAGGATGGGCCTGTCTATTTTTAAGTGATTTGAAGAGAAACTTTCTCTGGTTTTCTCTCTTCTCTTTCTCTCTCTCGCGTGATCTTGTTTCAGGACCCAGAACTCAAGGTGACACTCTTAGAACTGCTGTTCAGTTTCATTACACACATAGTAGGTACCCAATAAATATTTATTGAGAGGCGCCTGAGTGGCTCAGTCGGCTAAGCGTCCGGTCATGATCTCACAGTTCGTGAGTTTGAGCCCCCATCGGGCTCTGTGCCAACAACATGGAGCCTGCTTGAGATTCTTTCTCTCTCCCTCTCTGTCTCTGCCTGTCCCCCATGCTTGCTCATGCTCGCTCGCTCTCTGTCTCTCTCTCTCAAATAAAATTTTAAAAATATTTAATAAACACTTTATAGGCAAAATCTGTTGGGTGGGCTAGCCTGGGAATGTAACTGCTGTCAATGATACTGGCTCTGTGGAGGAAGGCATTGAAATGTGTTTCTAATACCCAATTTCCAGCAAACTTTTGATGAGCAGCCATGTAGAAGCTGGTGTGTGTGTATGTGTGTGTGTGTGTGTGTGTGTGTGAGGGAGAGAGAATATTCTGCTCCCAGTGAGCCCAGCATGGACCTCACCCACCTTGGGGCCCACAGTGAGATGTGATATGGGTACCCTGATTGAACTCAGTGGGCATTTATGGAGATGGCAGAGAGAAGTGTGGTCAGACGGAGGAAGGCCTGAGTGGTGGTTGAGGAGAAGGTCAGAGAAGGGCTGAGGCATCCAGGACAGGCAGACGGGCAGGGGTTAGAGTGGCCAGCGCTGAGCTGGGGCCCGGGATGTGGCTGTGAAGGACACAGATGTCAGGGTCCTCTGCACACGGCCTCCTCCACCGGGGCGGGGTACAAGGACAGATCAAAGATTCCAAGTAGAAAAAATGGCTGGAGATGGGGAGCTGTGAAGGGGAGGCCATGAGGTCACAGGACCCCCTGACCTGGAGCTTTAGCCCAGGTCCAGCTCACTGTGGGTCTCTAACAGTGTTTGCTGTGGGAAGAGAGAAGGGACAGTCCCCACCAGGGAGCAGGCAGAACCCAGGAAAGGTTGGAGTGGGGAGGAGTCTCCTTACTGCCTTCTCATGACACAGGATTTGGTCAATGACAGCTGACCAGAGTCCTGGGAAGAGTGTCACCAAAGACCAAGGAGGGCTCTGGCTCATAACCTTCTAGGGGTTTGCAGGAGACCCCAACTTGACCATCACCCCAGCGTCGTTAAGGAATATGGTGGAAAGAAGAGAGAAGCAGAGCCTGGTCCAGAGGCCTGGCCAACAGTGTCCCTTCCCGGAGCCTCTAAAGTGCAAGAATCAGGTAGCATCTCCAAGGAGGAATGACAGTCAGCCTACTGACCATTGGTCCCCAGGGCATCACTGTCACTCCAAGGGGCAGCCATTAAACTCAGAATGAGGGGCTTGGGAGAGCCCCCCAGCTCTCTAGGCTGCCTTATATCTGGGACCAGGCTGTCTTTCCTACAGCCAGGCTCAGCCCGGCAGGGTGCTCCGACCTCTGGCCCAAGGCTGTCTTTGTCCCCATAGTCCCAGCCCTACTTCCTGATGACAGAGGACTCCAGAGAGGCAGCCATTCACAGGAGAGGTGACCCTGATGGCCTTGGGGGAGGGGGCTATCCCTGACCACACAGGGTGACAGTGATTAAATGTACCAGCAGCTGGGCCATCCGGGCCCTCCCTGCTGCTAATTTGGGTCAATTAAGCCAATTTGTCTTTGTCGACTTGAAGTCCCTTCTCTGTAATGGCTGCGGTCCCTCTGGGGCTTCCAAGGGAGGAGGGAGCGGGAAGGGAAGGAGGAGGCAGTGCCCTGGCCTCCGTGGCCATTCTCCCATCCCCATCCCAAAGCCCCAGGCTCAGGGACATTCCTGAACCTTGTGACCCCTCCCATTGCACTGCCCAAGGGCCTCTGCGGCTGTCACCCCTGCAGGGGCCCCATAAGGTAGGTCAGGCAGGGTTAATCCCTGTCCCACAGATGAGCAATTAGAGGTCCTCCAGGGAGGAGATGACTCCAGGTTAGCGGAATAGAAAGATCTGAGCCAGGCATTCAAAGCCCAGTCCAGCGCTCCTCTCCCCAGGCCGTTGGGACTTACAATTTCCTGAAGGCGCTCAGTCTGTGCTCCTGAGGCCCAGGGGAGCCCCGCTGCCATGGTCCCTGAGAGGCTCCAAGGAACACAGTTTGGAAACCACTTCCCCACTCTCTCAGGTTCCACCTTCCACAAGAAAAGGGAGGCAGGGACAAAAATCAGTGTCTCCAAAGCAAAGCCAGCTGCCTCTGCTTGGCCTCCCCGCCAAGGAGAGAACGGCCATCTTCTGGAAAGGGCGATAGTGCTGCCTGGAAGCTGGGCCCTGGGAGCGTCTGGACCTGGCCTCACCCACAAGAGGGGTGGGAGCAGCAGCACTTTAGGCAAGCACGGGGTCAGAGGCCAGATCCCCAGCCCGACATGCAGCTCCAGGTACCTGGAGTCTCGTGAGGCCCCTTCGCTCCTCTGGGCCTTAGTTTACCCATCTGTAGCATTGCCGGACCCGAAGAGGAAATTGGGCTAGGACCCTACGGCTCTCACATTTGACAAGTCCTCCTAGAGGGAGTGGAGGTCGAGGGGAAGGAAATGGAGTGCTCCCTCTCTGCCTCCGTTCTGTCGAGGTGAGAGCAGGCGCAAGAGGTGAGAGCAGTCCTGGAGGACTGGCAGGGAGGAGGGGGATCCAGAACTTCACAGTGTCCCCTGGGGGCAGCGGCTGCTCAGCTTTCATCCCCAGGGACCCAATCTGGGCCTAACACTCAGGGCAGAGGGAGGGCATCGGCCGGAGCAGTGGTTTCCGGGGGAGGCGGCCAGGAGAAGAGAATCTGGAAGGCGCCACAGGCAGGGTCAGCGTCCGGCACGCAATGAGTCGAGCTCCCCGTTAAGCCCCTACCAGGTGGCTTCCTCAACCCATCTCATGACCAGAGTCACTTCCACCAAGGGCAGAGGGTGGGGGAGCACATCCAAGTGGGATGGGGTAAGTGCACCGTCTGCAGAGAGATGAGAGTCCCCTCTCGGGAGACCTCCAGCTGCACAGGGCCACACAGTGGCTCGGCCTCCTTGGGAGTTCGTCCTGTAAGAGGCATCCTAGCCTAGGCCGGGCTCCCAGGAGAGGAGGAGGGCCAGATGGCCGGGGCGGGGCCCAGAGGTAGTTTGTTGGTGCTAAGTTCTTACGTGAAGTCATCTTGGGGCTGTGTCTTGGCCGACAGGAGACGGGATGGGTGAGGGTCAGGTGCAGGACCGTGGCAAATGCAGGAGAGCCTCACCTCCTCGGCATCCTCTCCCGGGTCATTCCCTTTGAGGGAAAGCCAGTGTTGCGTCTCAGATGTGCGTGACCTCAGAGTCTATGGTATTGGGGCCCCCAGGACAGGAGGCTAGGGCAACAGACTCACAGACCACCTGGAGCCTCGGGGCAGAGGATTCAGGGCGGGAAGGGACCCAGGGAGGGGCCAGCTTAGCCTCTCCCTGTTGTTACTGGTGGGGAGACTGAGGCCCAGAGCGGTCACAGGGCTGGCACGCCGTGTAGACATGCTCCGTGAAAGCCAGCCGACGACTCCCAGCCTTGGCCAAGTGTTGCCTTCGGGGTCCTGTTAAATAAACCTCCATGCCATGGTAGGTGGGAAGAAGGGATGTATGCCGTGCCCGCTCCTGCACAGGCATCCATTTGACAGGGGACACACGGGACAAGATGGGTGGTGGAGCTGAGCAGGCTTTGGCCTGGACCTTGGAGGGAGCCCTCAGGGGCCGTTCCTTCCCTGGGTGTGATCGGTGGCACTGTCCTCCTCCAGCCAGCTCTTTCCCCCGGGTGTCCCCATGTCCCCCGACCCTGCTTTCTCAGCCTCCTTGCAGCTTCTGTCCGTGCCCGCCACTCTCAGCCATGTGCCCTGGTGGGCAGCCCTCCCCCTCGGCCGTCTCGGCCACGCTCAGATCTCTGGGCACTGGACCCAGCCATCATCCGTGTCTCCTCACACGGCTTCCTCACTCTGGTCACCCACTGAGCCTGGTCACCCCTGAGCCCTCCGTCATTCACTGCAACTGCCCTCCTTCCACCCAGAAGCCCAAGTGGGCAAACTGCCCACCATCTAGACCTCTCCCCCTCCTCCTCCTCCTCCCTCCCTCTCCTGGCCTTGGGTCTGGTTGACGGAGTTGCTTTAAAGTGACAGCAACAAACACTATATGTTAACCAGCTTGGATTTAAACAAAATTTTTTAAACAATAAGAAAAGAAAAAGAAGAGAAGAGAAGAGAAGAGAAGAGAAGAGAAGAGAAGAGGGGAGGGGAGGGGACAGCAGCTGGTGAACGTGAAGCCAGGACCAGGCGCACATATGCCCTCGAGTCTGCGCTTCACAGTGGCTTCTCTGGAAAGGGCCTCTGCTTCCTCGCTGTCACCACCCCACTCGGGGCTCCACGTCTCTCTGCTGGACCACTGCACCTGCGTCCGGTGTCCGGGGCGGACTTTCAAAATGAAAGTCTGACCGTGTCACCACCACCCTCCCACCTTTCCTAGTTGCCTATGTATGGGGTGGAGGGAATATAGGGTGGCACCCGAGGCCCTGATCTGGCCTTGCTCTTTCTCCTGTGCCATCACCCACCTCTCTGCCCTCTCCCCCTGAACACATGCCCTCAGGCTGCCCCCCCACCCAGATCGCCACTGGTGCCTGAACTCCCCAAGCCTCGCAGGTCCCACAGCGCCTCGCTGACCCGCCCGTCCCTGACTCTTCCTGGCAAAATCCCGCTCACGGGCCCCAGCTGAGGGCCCTGCTGAGTCCCCGTCGGACTCCATCATTCCCTGTTCTGTGCACCCTCAGCAGCTTAGTTAGCTGCCTGTGAGTCTGTCCCTCTTGGAATCCAGTTATGACCTCTCTGGGCCTCACCTGCACATGGAAAGCCTTTGAAGGACCAAATAAAGGAATGGATGCGTTTTCAGGAAGATCAAGTCCTGAGCCTAATGAGAGTGGTTTATTATTAATAACCGTTGCGAGCTTTTATTACTGAGCACGTATCTGTACCAGGCACCACACGCGGAGTTTGCTTCGTATCCTCACGGCACCCCCTTGAAGCATCCACTTTAACGGAGAGGTGGCTGAGGCTCAGCGAGGTTGAGTCGCTCGCTCAAGGTCACACAGCTGGAAAGAGGCAGGGCTGGGATTCAAAGCCAGGTTTCTCCGAGTCCGAACTTGAGCTGCAGACCCTCCCACCCCCACCACTGCTTGCACTCCCGCTGCCCAGAACAGCCCAGAATAATGGGGCAAGGCTGGAGGGGCCGTGCCTACATGGGCAGCACTGAGCGGGATGTGCCTGTCCTCTGCTGCCTGAAGAGCGACTTGCAATTCCGTATGTAATCAGCCATGAAGTCCTAAGTGAGCAGACTCAGGTCCCTTGTCCCTGACTGTCACACGGGCAATTGGGGCCCTCAGAGCATGAACCATATGATGACTGAGGGCTCAGCCCAGCTCCAGAACCACGTGGTTCTTCACAGCGGAGCCCAGCGAAGGTATCTCTTTTTAGAATAAGGGGTCGGGTCAGCTGTGCTTGGCACCCCCATCTCCGTAGCTACGTGGGACAGGAGGGGCTGCCCCTTTTAGGCGAGTTCCTACGGAGACCCTTCCTTGGTCATCTAGAGCCAGCCTGGAGGAGGTGCCAGTAGCCCCCGAATACACCCCCAGCATCAGAACGGCTTGACCCCGTCCCGCTCTCCCACCTGGGCTGCAGACAGGGAACTGCGCTGTGCCTCCAATAAGCCGTGGTCTCGTCCACTGGCAGAAGAAGGGCTGAGACGATCTTTCAAAGTCCCTCATCACCACCAGGATTCCACACATCCAGGAAAGGCTATCAGTCAGCTATTGCCGTGACGATGCCGCGTAACAGACTTCCCCATCTGTCTTAAGGTGTGCCTATTTCTCGTGAGTCTGGCGTCTGGGGTTTGGCTATTCTAGACCGGGTTTGGCTGGCTGGACTCCAAGCCGCTGTTTGGACCCCAGTCTCTCCATGTCTCCCAACACCCTCTTTGGACCAGGTGCTACTTGAGGGCTTACTCTTCTTGTGATGGAAAGTCTCAGTCGTGCAAGCACATCTCAAGCATCTACGTGCATTTCCTTCGTTCAAATCTCACTAGCTAAAGCAAGTCCCGTGGCCAAGCTCCAGATCAGGAGCTGGGGAGGTATACCCCACCTACCACAAGGCCACGGCCAGGGCACAGCTGCACCATACGGCTGCAGGACGTTCAAGAACTGAGACCAATAATTCCATCTGCCACCCAGGGAGAAAGTGAGGCAAGTCAGAGCCGGAAAGGGACCAAGAGATCACAGGCATAGAAACTGAGGCCCAGGGAGGGGATAGGACATGCCCAGGGAGGTGCAGGACCCAGTCTCATGCCCTTAGTTTGTGCTTGTGTTGGACGGACCGGACCACCTGGAGTGGGGAGCAGTGTGCACCCCAATCCCATGACCTCTCCTACCAAGCAGAGACATGACTTCTTCAGTTTCTCCAGCTGCAGTCCTATCTGCCCTCCCTGCCCACGCCTGGACTGCTGGAAAGACAGCGCTGGGCCTCTTATCCCCTCTCTGCATCTCGCACTCACCCCTTCCCCCCCTCCTCCTTTCCTTTCCTCCGCCCTTCCACAGCAGACAGCAGTTCCTAAGAACGGTAGCCTCCCAGAATCTCCTGGTTGGAAGGTCATCCAGGCCAACCCTCTGCCTGTGCGGTATCACCGATGGAGATCGTCAGCCTCAGGTGGTTGGGATCCTTCTGGGAATGGGGAGCTCACTACCCCCACAAGGCAGTCCTTTCTGTTGTTGGGCAGCTCCAACCCCAAGAAATTCCCAACTCATTTTTAGTTCCAAGTCTTCTCGCCCCCCCACCCCAAATTCCATTCACTGATCTTAGTTCAATATGTAGGAAAACATACATGCCAGCCGGGATCTGGGGATACAGAGATGAGAGTCTGCCCACATGTCCAAGGGGCTGCAGTCCACATGGGAGGCAGACAAGGGTACAGGGTGACAGGCATTTGGGTGGGAGGAATCATGGTTGTCCTTGCGAGACGTCCTCACCTTCTTGGAGCGTCAGGACATCTTGTCCTCTTCCCCAGGGCATCTTGAGACGCTCTGGTGTGAGCAAAGACTGTTGAGAATGTGACTCTGTTATCTCCCTTCTGGTTGCTTCCTCTCGGAAATGAGCAGTGTCGTGGGGCCCTGAGAACGACCAGGGGGCATTAGGCCCACAGAGGAGTTTGAGCAGATCTCTTTAGCAGAGATCGGGGAGCAGGTGGCCTTAGCATGGAAGAGAATGTCATCTGCTCTTATATGGCCGCTCCCAGAATCTGAGGGCTGCAGGGAACCTCAAAAATGTCTAGTTGAATATCCATCTGGGTGCTTGGAGTCAGGAGGGGTAGGCACACTACAGACGGACACAGAAGCCACTGTTCCCCCATCCGGCCCTCACAGAAGACATTGTTCATCACGTGTGGCTCTCTTCTTCCCTTGAATGTGGGCTCAGATTCAAGCCACTCTCAACTCCGGCTCCTCTGCAGGAGGGATAAGAATTTCTTGACCAGTCTTGCTTTACAGCAGCCCACACAGGCTTCCTAGAGGAGGCGGGATTTGGGGATTGAAATGAGCAGACATGGGGCGAGCACGTTCCAGATGTGGAGTTGGGGGGACGTCTGGGGAGGGCCCTGTGCTCAGTTCTCCTGCCTTCCCGGCAGGTGCCTGTGAGATCTCTCTCAGAGAGCCTCTGGGAGGCGCTGGCGTGGAGTGGGGCAGGGACAGGGACAGGATGGGAGAGGAGGGAGAAGAAGGCAGTTGTGAGCGGAGGGGGCCATGGGGTGAGGTGAGGGGCTAGGGCAGGTGCCCGCCACAGGGTCTGGCCCCTTCACCTCAGGATGCCTGGAGCCCAGGCTGACCTGACGGGTTGTTGCAATAACATAAGCTCAGGAAATTCTTTGTAATTATGGCACTTGCTTCCCATGCCCTGTATCAGCCCCTCTGAACAGCAGTTTTATCCATGTCTCCTGCTTTTGCCTGCTGTCTTGAGTGTATGTTGGGGGTGGGGTGCCTGGGAGGCGCTGGGAGATAAGGCAGGGCCCCACCTCTGGCCTCCCTGCCTTGCTCCAAATCCCTAGGGGCTCCCCATCACCCGCAGCATCATGGCCCGAACTTTTAAAGGCAATTATTCACGTGAAAGCCTTTGTGAAAATCCCTATCTACAAAACCTGCCGAGGACCTCTGTGGCACCCCCCTTGCATCACCCCCAGGCCTTGTAGGGTCCGGGACCCTTCTGCAGGGCCCCAGGGCCCCTGGGAATACAGTCTGAAAACCATTGGGATAAAATCCCCAGACTCATCCGTCCAGCACCAAAGCCTTTCCCACGCCCTCGCTGCCACCTGCTGTCCACCTCAGCTCCCTATGCCACCCAGCCTAGAGCTGCCTTCACCCCTGGCCCCGTTGCCCACCCCCACTCGCTCCGCCTGAAAGCCCCCCACCTCCCGGGTCTCGTCACACTCCTGGGTTTATGTATTTCTTCTACCCTCCTCCAAGGCCCTGCCACTCAGTCCCTCCTCCCCGTCCCAGCATTTCTTGTGTGGGCATCTGGCTCCTCCTAGAACACCCGGGGTACCCTGCACTCCTCCTGAGCCTTGCAGCATTCTACCTTTTAGCGTGGTTATTTATGTACCTTTCTGGTCTCCCTGTTAGCCTGCAAATTCCTTCCGGGCAGAAACTATCTTCTTTATCTCTGGCTCCCTGGCAGCTCCCAGCAGCGTCTTGAGCAGAGAAGGGGCTGAGTAAATATTTATGTGTTGAATATCTTTATTGAGGACTGTTGTACTGGGTGGTCAGGTTGCAAGGTGAAAGGCCCAGCCCCTGCCCTCAGCAAGGCTTCGGTCTAAGAGGAAGCAAAACCTGTACAGAGAAAAATGCGGAATGGTGAATGCGAGTGGCTCAGAAGTGCCTAACCAGGTCTTGGGGGCGGTCAAGGAGGGCATCATCGAGGAGGTGACCCTTGGGAGGAGTCAAAGGTCAAGGAGCACCCACCAGGCGGAGCGTGTGGGCAACAGCACCACAGGTATAGGGAACAGCATGTGCAAAGGCACAGAGGCAGAGGGCATGGCTGGAGTGGCCCAGACCCAGGTGTGTGGGCTAGGGAGTGGAAGGAGGTGACTCGAGAGCAAGTAAGGACCCACGACCGGGGCACTGTGGGAATGAAACACTTGTGGGGATGTGGGACCGGGAGGAGGAAAGAAAGCATCCCATAAGGAAGAGGAATGGGTTGCACTGAGGCAGAGCAGAGGAGGAGGAGCAGGGTGTCTGTGTTCTCCAAACCTCAGTCTTCTCATCCGTAAAGTGGGTGGTTACAATCAGAGTCTTGAAGACCCCAGCCCTGGATCAGAAACGCCCATGGCGCATCAGGTAGATGACTGACCGTCAATCATTGTGGTGCCAAGAGAAACCAGGCACAAGAGGGCCTAGGCTTCGAGGGGCAGTTAGGGTAGGGCAGAGCAGATCCGGAAGGCTCCATGGGGCCGAAGGGGGACACCCGTGAGCCAGAGTCCGTGAGAGCACTCAGTAGGGATTCCCACACCTGTTCTTTATAACACCCGTATAGAGGTGGGTTTCCTTGGCCCCATTTCGTGGGTGAGGGAGCTGAGGCTCAAAGAGTAAGTGGCTTGAATCCAAGGTTGTGACACTGACCCTCTGCTCTCTTCCCAGCTGGCAGGCGAATCTCATCATCCAGGGCTCCCCACCTCCACCCCCAGGAAACCAGCCCAGGTCCTACAGTCACCCTGCGGGACACTTCCTAGTTCTTTTTAACGCCCTTTGACAACCCTGTGGGGCAGACAGAGAAAGGATGGTTAGTCTCCTTCTTAAAGTGACCAACTGTGTTTTGCCCAGGACGGGGGGTCGAGGGGGGAGGGGGACTGTCAGTATCAGATTGGTTGCACTACTCATTCTGCAGCCCCAGGTCACTCCTGGCAGGGGGCAATGCCCTGGTCCCCAAACTCGCCCTCACACACACATGTTCCAGCCCAGGGGCCAGCTCAAGAAGGGGCCTCCCTCCCCAGCTACCCAGTTCCCAAGGCCCCAAGCTGGGGGCCACAGAAGACTCTCTAGTGAAGACACTAGACAGCTTGTAAGTGAGTCAGGAAGACCAAGGCAAGGCTCAATGCCGAAGGACAATCATGGGTTCCTCCTCCAGGTCCGGATGCCCAGACCAGCTTGGAGTGCGCTCTCTTCCTTCCTGGGTGGCTCTCTCTTCCCCAGCTGGAAACTCCCCAGATGGGGCTTTGGCTGTGCAGCCCCAGCAGACCACCCCCCCCTACCGCCACCCTGCTGACCTGTCCCAGGGGCCAGGAGTCTGAGTTCCAAACCCTGCTCTGCCACAGAACCCCTGAGATCTTGGACAGATACCCTCCTGTCTCTAGGCCTCAGTTAAAACGGGCTCGGGGAAGGCCCACCTCTCGGACCGTTGTCAGAACGTCAGACCTGGGCTGTGGACGGGCCGAAAAGCCCTGTGTTCGTAATAGCGCCAGCCGCCGGAGCTGTTCTGGAAACACAGCTCAGTTGGTCCAGCATGCCAGGTCTCCTGCTTCCATTGCTCCCAGGAAATGAGCCCAGGGCTAGGGAAATCAGGAGGCCTGAAGGAGCCTAACCCCAGCTGTGTGGCCTTGGGCAAGCCTCTTAGCGTCTCTGAGCTTTGGTTCCCTCATAGGCGGAAATAGGGATGTTATTTATTTCCTGGAGTTATCGTGGGGACAGGAGTCTAGCCTAGTGCCTGCGGTCTGTAGGCAGCCTCTAAATATGAGCTGGGCCCCCCCACGGGCTTGCTCGGCCCTTTGGGGCCACTCTGTTCGCTGCAGCCCTGACCCCCAGACTGGGCTGGGCTGGGCTGCAGGGGTGAGGTGGTTCCCCAGCTGTCCCCAGAGCCTCCCTTCCCAAGGCCCAGCTCCAAACCCCACCCCCACCCCCACGGGCAGACACACACACACACACACACACACACACACACACATTCTCTCTCTCTCTCTGTTGTTTGCGGCTAATTGTTTATTAGGAGATGCGGGGCGGCTGCGCCAGTGGGAAGGCTCAGCTTGCTCCGCTATAATTAGGATAATGCCCACTAGTCATTTAGTGAAACTCAGAGAGCAGCCCCTCCCCCGCGGCTCCTGCTGCAGCTCCCAGGCCCGGCTGCCCAGCGTGCTCCAGTGCCAGGCCGCCCCACACCTGCCCTCGGCCCACCTCCTTACCCCTCCATCCCCCTGGGCACCCGCCAGGCTGAGGTTTTCCTCCCTCCCTCTCCTGGTTTCTTTCTCTCTGTCCTCTTCCTCTACCTCCCCCCTGCTCTCCTGACTCTAGCTTCCTCTCTCCTTTTCTCAACACCAACCCCCACCCCCCCCACCCAGTTCCCTCATCCTTGCCTCATGTCTGCTCTCCCCCTCCCCTTGCCCTCCTGGGAGCCTGAACCAGATTGGGAGGGTCAGCAGAGTAGGTCAAGCCTGGGTTTCCAGGCCCCAGGCGGGGGCAGTTCTAGTGGAGGCTGTGACCTCCTGGGGGACCCGCCTCCCTCAGGCCTGCTCCCTTGGAGGGGCCCTCCTTGCAGCTGCCCTCCCCTCTTCCCTGCCCGAGGCTGGAGGACTGGACTGGTAGAGCAGGGCTTGATCTCCAAAAGCCCCCTCCCAGGAGCACAGCAGTATGACTCTATTGCCCTATCCCCCATGCCCTTAGGGTCTTCCTGAAATCCCAGAAACAGGGGTGTTTGGGGGGTTAGGGGCTTAGGGTTCTGGGTGTGAAGGTGGGGACCCCCACAGGAATGGCCAAGCAGGGAGCCGTCCGCCTCACGTGGCCCGAGGTGGGGAGGGGCAGTGGGCTGCTGAAGAGTATCCATTAGTTCACCAGCAACCAGGGGCTCTTCCAGCAGCTTCCTTTTGTTCTGAGCCCCACAGCCACCAGTGGAAACCAGACCTGGCCACATATGAACCCCAACCCCTCTTCCTCCACCCTGGACCCCACCCCCCACCCCCACTCAGCCCTTTCCACCACAAAAGAGACCTCACATCAGACCCATTACAGCTGGGCAGACTGAGGGTTTCACTCGCCCTGATAGTTGTTGCAGGGGGCAGAGGTGAGGACGGGGTCCCTTCCAGCTTTTCAGAAGTCAATAAAAGAGCTGTTCCCCAGGGGTGAGAGATGCTTGCCTGGAAATACAAGGCCTCCTTGTCCTCACAAGCCTGTCTGAGCCTCTGGTCCCCATCCTGGGATCACAGATGCAGACAGACTAACAGACAGACACACACTCACGACTCATAAGGGCAGGCTCACAGAGCAGGCACTGGGAGGGGGGCCTGGGACACTGGGCATCTCTGGAAGGGGCCGGGCTTCTGTCCCTCCTCTCCTGGGCTCCCCCAGCCCAAGAACCCTGTCTCTGGGCTCAGGCTCCTCCAGCCCAAGGTCACCGTCCCACATCTTCAAGTCCTTGCCCCCAAGAGGCCTGTATCACCCTCTCTAGGGCTAACGCTTCTCACCCTCCCTCTCTTCATGGGCCCCAAGGCTCTGGACCCCCGGGCCATCTGTAGCTTACAGCATCCCACAGAGAGAGCAGAAGCTGGAAGGGAAGGGAGTGAGCCTGGCTCAACCAGTCCCTCGGGACCAGGCTTGGTCTTGCCCTGGGACTGCTTCCCTCTGGCTGCAAGGCTCTGGGGCCAGCAAGATAGTGCCCCTGGGACCAGCAGGGAGCCGGGGAACAAGAGCCCTGGCTCCAGCGGGTCTCCCATCTGCCTTGCTGTGCACCCAGGGTGTCCTCCCTGCCTGGGCCTCAGGTCCCCTGCCAGGTGCCCAGGAGCAGGACTGGATAGATGGTCAGCGCCAGCATGCAGGGGCCACAGCAGCTCCCTGGGGGGCATGGCTACCCAAACTTCCGGTGCCCTGGCCCTCCTTTGGGCCCCTGAGAAGCACTCCCAGCCCCCAAGTTAGCGGAGCTTGATACTGTCTCTCATTCACCAATACTCTCCTCCTCCCCTCTGTTTCTGCCTGCATCGGATTTCTCCCCTTGTTCTCAAAGATGACCGGTCACAGCTGAGCGGCAGGCAGCCACTGGTCTCATGGAGCAAGAGTGGCCAGGTCAGAATGCCGGCCCGGGATAGGGCTGGAGCAGGGGGCCTGGAAGCAGGAGACTGGCCCAGACTGCGTGTGTGCGCGTGCATGCGGGCGTGCGTGGCTGTGAATCAGCACACACAACCTCCCAGGGCCCCCCCCCCCAACCCCGGTCGTTCATTTGTTCATGGCTCTGTGCAAAGCACCAGAAGGCTCAGACATAGTGAGGAGGGGGAACAGTCACTGGGTTTCAGAGGCTCTCTGGGCCCTGACTCAGGAGGCTGTGTGGGTTCCCTTTGGTGATGGGGACAATGACTGCCAAACCATAGCTGACATTAAAAGAGGCTGACTGTTGGGGCGCCTGGGTGGCTCAGTCGGTTGAGCCTCCAACTTTGGCTCGGGTCATGATCTCATGGCTTGTGGGTTCGAGCCCCGTGTCGGGCTCTGTGCTGACAGCTCAGAGCCTGGAGCCTGCTTTGGATTCTGTGTCTCCCTCTCTCTCTGCCTTCCCCCACTTCCCCTGTCTCTCCCTCTCTCAGAAAAAATAAACATTAAAAAAAATTTTTTTTAAATAAAGAGGCTGACTGTGCACCAGGCATGGGTGAAGTACTTTATAGGTCATCTTATAACATGTGCATTTCCTTCTCAGAGCAGCCCAGCGAAAGAGAGACTATCGCCCCCTTGGACACTTTAGGAAACTGAGGTAGAGGGATGCTAAGCCGTTTGCCCAAGCTCACACAGCTAATTGCTGGCACAGCCAATCTGAGGGGAGTCTTCCTGACCCTCAGTTTCCTCATCTGTAAATGCAGGGTAGGGATTCTGCCATCGCTACAGCTAAGGGACCAGGAGTTCTCCGGTAGATGCAGGAAGAGACCTGGCCAATCATCAGTGCCGCAGGCAGCAGGCAATTTGGGCGGAGTGGACAGGTGCCCCTTCTACTGGCCCCTTCCCTCAGCTTGTTCCATCCCGTGTGGCAGGGGGTGTGACAGCATGGGGAGGCTGCCTCCCCAGGATTTGCAGCCTCCTGGGGGCTGTGGGATACTGGAGGCTTGGCTTGCCATGGGTCCTCTCCCTGGAGCTCCTGCTCCACTCAGCCCAGCCAGGGCTACAGGCCCACGGGGGTCCTCAGTGCTGGGGGCACAGGAGTCAGGTTCATGGTGAGAGAGCCTCACCTTGAGGGAACCGCTTTGGGAAGAGGCAGAGCGAAGCTGGGGAGGCAGGGATAGTGGGGCTCAGGGTGGGGACAGACATCTCAGGACCCAGACCTCAGGGAGGCACCCATTTCTCCGCCGGGCTCCTCCTCAAAGAGGTGGTTCACCACAGCCCCAGCCTTGGGTGGGGACATACCTATATCGACCAGCCCAGATGGCATCACATAGGGAAAAGGCAGAAGCATTTCTGCATCAGGCTCTGGGCTTGGTGAGCAGATCCCAGGGCTGGGTTTAATTTCCTGCTGGCTCCCTGGACCCAGCATCTTTGTACAAGACCCAAACTGTTTAACAGTATATAGAGGCCCTGCCTTAGGGGATACGGGAGGGCATTGTTTGGGGCCCACGGGCCCAGCTGTCACCTCTCCTTTATCCAGCTGACCCCTGCCTGGCCCAGAACCCACCAGACTCCCTGCACACATGGCCCCTGCCCACCCCTACATCCCCCATGTGGCAGGCAGCTCAGGGACTGTCCGCTTCTTCCTGATGAGGTCCAGACAGGGGAGGAAACTGCCCCAGCTCACTCAGCAGGCCACCGGCAGATCTTCCTGAGCTGGATTCCAGGGGCCCCCAAAACTGGTAATCCTTTCAGCCTCGGTGACACTTTCAAGCTCCTTGGGACACTGTGCTTCATGTGCCTGTCATCTCTGTACTTGTCCTTTTTAACTCAACAGACATTGACAGAGGGCCTGCTGTGAGCTAAACAATGCATCCAGTGCTGGAGAAAAGCAGATCAGCACTTCTCCCTTCTCACAATGAAATAACCAATACGTGTTGAGTGAATAAATGAATAAACACTGAACGCTGAACACTGACTCTGTGCCAGGAATTACACCAGGCAATTTGTTTATTTAGTCATGGCAACCCTATGAAATAGGTTCTATTATCCTCATTTCCCAGGTGTGGCAATCGAGGCTCAGAGAGGTTAAGTAACTTGCCTAAGGTCACACAGCTAAGGAAGTGTCAAAACTGGGATTTGAACGTGAGTTTGTGTGGCTCCCAAACCACACGGGTTCTTTCTTCCTTTCCTTTCTTTCTTTTTTTTTATTTTCCTTTTTTAAAAAAATCTCGGAATAGCTTCAAACACTTTCCTTCATTTTTAATGACATTTATTGTTTTCTTTCTAATTTTACAAGCAGTACATGTTCATTGCAGACAACTGGAAAATACATAAAAGCATAAAGTAAAAAATAACAATCACCCGTAATCCTCACCCCCAAGAGATAACCACTATTAGCATTTTGATGTATTTCCTCCCGGTGTCTACATCTTTTTATGTAAAATTGGTATCATGCCATAGAGCCAATTTTACACCCTTCTTTGTTTAGTTCAAACTATTTTGTGAGCATTTTCCCATCTGAGTAAATATTTTTTTGAAAACTTGATCTTTAATGCTTGCACACATCCATTCTTAAGCATTTGCTTTTATTTAACCATGTCTTGCTTTTGGACACTTAGGTGTTTCATATTTTTTACTTATAAACGTAACATCGCAGTGAATATCTTTTTACATAAATCTCTGAGCCGATATCTATGGACGAGATTCCCCAAGGGGAGTTCCTGGGGCAAAGAGCATGAGCATCGCCAAAACCTTTAAAACGTATCTTGAAAGTGCGTTCTAGAAAATTGTCTACAATACCCTCCGACAGTAGGGCGTGCAGATGCCCCGTTTCTTAAAACCCTTGCTAATACTGGATCTCACTAATGAAAACAACCACAAATGAAAACCAAAAACCTTCTTCAGGACAGGTTTTTCCCACTTCAGCACCTCACTCCGTGGTTCCTGGCATATGGGTTGATGATTGATTTTCCGTGTTACTGATATGGGGAAATGGGTCCTCAGAAATGGCATGCTTGCCCCGGGTGGGAGCTACTCGTTAGCCAAGGAAGAGCAGGACTGGAACCGGGGCACCCCTCCTCCCGGCCAGAGCCCTCTTCCAGGCACCCTCAGAGGGGAGCTTCCTCCCCTGCAGCTCTCCTGGGCCAGGGGTGTTTCACACCTCTGCTGTGGGCCTGGAGGTTTGAGCTTGGGGGGGGGGGGGGTGCCACTGTGCAAACCCATCCCTGGCCTCTTGATAGTGGACACATAGACCCCAGGATCCTCACCACCTACAGCAACCATATCTCTTGCTCCCATTCATTCATTCATTCATTCATCTCTTCACAGATTTGGCACCTGTATGTGCCAGGCACCGTTCTAGGCTCTGGGTACTTCATCACCCACTGTCAGCATCACCAAATTATGTCATACAAGTCACTTCAGTGTCTCCCAACCTTTCCCGCTGGGCGCCATGTTTTCCAAACTTCTGTGATAACAGCGCCTGGGGTGCTTGATAAACACACATCATCAGGTCTCTCCCCTGGAAACTCCGATTGTGTTAAGCCTGGGTCCAGCCCTAGAATCTGTTTGCTTTTGTTTTGTTTGCTTCCGCTGATTCTTACATTCAGGCAAGTTCAGGAGCAAGTGCCAAAGGCTCCCCAAACATTGACATCTGGTGTGGCACCTGTGTGTGTGTGTGTGTGCGTGTGTGTGTGCACACACAGGTGAGTAACCAAGCGGCTCCCAGCACAGCCCAGCACCCTCAGGCCCTGCTAGGACACCCTGCTGTGTCCCTCAGCCTCAAACTCACCAGAGCTAATGACGATCTTTTTTTTCTGATTTGCAAGCGATTAGTTTTAATTTGGGGACAATTAGAGGTAGAAGCAGGAGGCATCTGATCTTGATTAGAAGCCGGGAAATGGCCAGAGGCACCCCCATCCCCAGCCTGCCTGGCTGTAGCCTCTGTGTAGATTAATTTATATTTTCAGTAGGTTTGTGAGGGTGGCAGGCTGGCCTGTGTGTCTGGGGAGAAAGTGGGAAGGTTTTGTGGGGGTGGCCAGAGGCCCCTGCTGTGCTCCCAGACCACAAAAGCCAGACTGAGTTGAAGAGGGAGGGCCTCTGTGGGGCACCTGGGTGGCTCAGTCATTTGAGCGTCAGACTCTTGATTTCAGTTCAGGTCATGATCTCACAGTTTTGTGGGTTCGAGCCCTGCATCAGGCTCTGCGCTGGCAGCTTGGTGCCTGCTTGAGATTCTCCCCAACTTCCTGCCCCTCCCCCATTCATACCCTCTCTATCTCTCAAAATAAATAAACCTATAATCTTAAAAACAAGGAGGGGGGAGGGCCTCTGTCCAGCCACTGGCCCTGCGCAGGTGTCTCATAAGAGGGTAGAACTGAGATTTGTTAAGCACCCCAAGTGCCACCCTTTGCGCTGCGCAAAGCTGGTCCAGGCCCCGTGTCTGCCTGTATCGCCATTGAGCTGGAAAAGCAAAAGCATAAATAAGTAGGTGCCTTCTGGTGTCGGGGGTGGCTTGGGAGACTTCTGCACAGGTGAAGGGGCACATAGGCCAGCGTCCTGCCTGCGGAGAGCATTCACTGAAGTGACTAACGAAGCAGTTCGATGGTAATTTGCATGTTACACCCAGACCAAGGCCAAGCTCCAGATCAGTCGGACCCAGAGCTGGACAGAGCAAAGCAGCACCCACGGGTCCTAGTGAGAGGCGTGGGGGAGTGCTTCAGGAGGAGGCAGAGCCGGGGCGGGCGTGGAAAGAAGATGGGACCCCCCACACCCCATCCCAGCTGAGCATAACCCCAAAGTGGCCCCGGGTCGGTGCTCCCCAAGGGACTGGGCAGATTCAGTGCCCAGGGAAGCCGGGTGGGGGGAGAAGATTCGAGGAGGATGGGAGTTCAGGCCTGTTGTATCCACAGACACCCCATTCTTCGTTACCAAGCTGTAAAGAGCTGTATGTGCCTTCTGGGGCTGTGGGAAGAAGGAGCTGGCTCAGCTGAGTTGGGAAGGGTCACACTCTGGGTCTAGTCTCAGGGAAAGGCTGGGTCTGCCTCAGCCGCCATCATTATCCCTGAGCACAAAACCAGCATGATCCCCGCCCAGCTTCTTCCCCTGGATGGTGTCTCCGCTCCTGACTGGGGAAACTGAGGCTGTTGGGGGGCAGAAACAGCCAATCCCCATGTGTTCATCTGCTTGGGCAGCCCTAACAAAGCACCACGGACTGCATGACTAAAACAACAGATTTTGGCTTCTCGGTTCTGGAGGCCAGACGTGCAAGGTCAGAGTGGCAGCAGGGTGGGTTTCTCCTGCGGCCTCTCTCCTTGGCTTGCAAAGGGCCGTCTTCTCCCTGTGTGTTCACGTGCTCTTCACTCTGTGTGTCCGTGTCCTCATCTCCCTACTTGTTGGGACACCAGGCGTATTGGATCGATGACCTCGTTTTACCCTGATGACCTCATCTTACCCGGATCACCTCTTTGCAGACCCTGTCTCCAAACACAGCCACATTCTGAGGTCCTAGAGGTCAGGTCTTCCACGTATGAATTGGGGTGGGGGTCACAATTCAACTCCTAACACCCATCATGCGCCCGAGAAGATGTGGAGAAGCCCTCTCTATCAGAAGGCGGCTCAGTCGGTTGAGCGTCCAACTTCTGCTCAGGTCATGATCCCACAGCTCGTGAGTTCGAGCCCCATGTCGGGCTGTGTGCTGAGCTCAGAGCCTGGAGCCTGCTTTATACTCTGTGTCTCCCTCTCTTTCTGCCCCTACCCTGCTTGTACTCTGATTCCCAGGGCTGCACCCAAATGCCTCCGGAGGCCCAAAGCTGTTTACACAGAGGGAAACCTAGCTGCTGCTCCGGGGGAGAGTCAAGGCCACTGACAGGAACACAGTGCAAAGGGTGGTCCACAGGGTGAGCTGGGCCCAAACACAAGAGCAGGAGTTGGGAGCCTGGAGGCCAATGCTCTGGGGAGCAAGTGAGAGGGTGAGGGGCAAAGAGTGGCCAGGGTTCAAAGCCAAGCCTGAAGAACCCTGTGGGGTGCCTGATGTGGGGCCCGAGGGGCGGATGTGCGCCAGCCCGTGAGATCAGCCCCCCTGTGTTGGGGGGGGGGGGTGTCCAGGCTGTCATGTCCATCCCAGCCACACCCCTTCAGCACCTCTCCCCCACCTCTGGGCCCAACCAACCTCAGTTCTGTGTAGATCTTCCCCTCCCCCGACTGTTGTCATTCAGGGAAACTGCCAGCAGCTCTTTCCTCCCAAGGCCAGGCCCTGCTTTATGCTGAGATAACAGGCCAGTGCACACATTAGCACACACACACCTTCCCAGATAGCCTTCCAGAAAACCTGACCTGTCTGCCGACAGCTCCACGGGCCTCAACTTCCTCCCCTCCAGCCCCCCCACCCACCCCAGACCACCTCCAGGGCCTCTCCCACCTCCCTGGGGAAACTGAGGTCCAGAGAGATCAAGCAGCTTCCTTTATGCTCCAGAGTAAGTGGGCAGGAGAGCAGAAGTTATAGTGCTGGGGCCTCAGAAACACTCACCTCCACCACAGAGGAGGCCTCAGGGCCTCACAGAGGATAGAATGACTCACAGTGGTGACTGGAGGGGGTGTCGTGTGTCACGATGACACAAATACGAAAATTGCACCACCCTAATACTGTCTTTTCTGGCTCTCCTTTCTGAAAGCGAGCTGTTTTCTTAGCACAAGTCGCTTCCCCTTTCAGAAACCCAGACTCTTTATCTGCAAGGTTGCTGCCTGCCACTGAGAACCGTCCCCCTCAGCGGCCATCCGGTCTTCTCTTGGATGCCTCGTGGAGGAGGCCCTTGTACCCCACAGAGCATCCCAGTCATCGGGTTCTGAGAATCCCACTCATTCCACAAAAATCTATGGAGGGCAGAGGGGTGCATGCGGACATGGCCTCCAGGCCCCTCCCCTGTGCCCCTCTGAGTCTTCTGCCCATCTGGTGGCTCCTGCCCCCACTGTGCCTCCAAGGGGTCCAGATGGCCAACTGTGGGGTGGGGACAATGAGAGTGTCGTCAAAGGGGACTAAGTGCTTACTTAGCAGCCTTTGGGATCTCCTGAGGACAGTAAGCAAGGCAGGGTCAGTGGTTATGAGTTCCGTGCCCCCAGCCTGTCCACCCCGGATGCTGAGCACTTACTGCTATGGCAGCTGCCCTTCCCCAACCCCAGCGGGACAAGCACGGTGGCCCCTCCCCGCCTTGGCCCAGTGCCCACAAGCCCTGGACATCCCACCGCACAGAGCAGTGCCCCCCTCCTCCTCTCCCTTGGCCTTTTAGCCACTCTCCACATCCTCGTGGAGGGGCTGATGTCACCATCTCAATTTTAGATATGGGAACCAAAGGAAGTATCTTGCCCATGAGTGTCACGGGGAGAACCTTGCACCTGAGTCCTGGATTCTTTGTTTGCCTGCTTCCTGCCGCTTCCAAAGCAGTTTGGGTGGTTTCTGAGCTCTGGCTCAGGCTGTTCCCCTGGACTCCAACATGTGTCACTTGGACCAGCCTCCCCCTGATGGCAAGGACAGTATCTCAGAGACTCCAGGGGTAACTGTGGGGCAGGGACTGCGGCCAGGAAGGCTCTTCCCATCTCTCCAGACATCTTCCTGTCCTCGTCTTGGACCTAGCTATCCGCCCCGCCACTGCAGCCAGCATACCTTGCAGGGTTCAGAGCATCTAGTGGGGAAGGTGGCCTGGGAGCAGAGTTCTCCGGGGAATGGGAGGAGCAGTCTGGTGATTAAAGCATGGGCTGCCTGCCGCACGGGCCTATGCCCTGCCCCAAGCCAAATGCCTCTTTTTTTTGAATGAGGAAATTAAACCACAGATTAAAAAAAAATAATAATAAGCCATAGGTGCCAGAGCCTCAAGAGCGGGGAATTTTTAGTTCATTGCCTTTATGAGGAATTGGATGTGAAGGTCTGTAGAATTATCAAGGTTTCATTGATGATGGCAAAATAATAAATGGGCACAAACTGCAAGGAACCACTATAGCGTTGCTTAGAAGGCTCTTCCTTGGGACACAGGTCTCTGCAAATCACTCCGCGTAAATCAGGCATGATTTGTCAGAGGCTTGCTCAGTGCACGGCCTCCTAGATAACTAACTTCCATACAAGACAGGATGCGAAGTCCCCTCTGAGAAGGAGAGTCCCAGGGATTTGAGGTCATACCTTGGAAGGCTTCCTGGAGGAGGTGGCATTGGAGCTGGACCTCGGAGGAGGATTCCGATGTGGATGCGTGCAGTTAGGAAAGGGGAGAATTTGATGCAGAAGGCACAGCATGAGCAAAGAGGGCAGATGGGGCAGAATCAGCAAGTGCTACAGGCAGAGATGGTCCAGTCATGCTGGCAGCGCGGGTTTGGGAGGGGGAGTCCTGGGGCAAAGGGGAGCCTGGAACCCCACAGTAGAGGACCCTGAATGCCACACTCAGGCCCAAAGTGAGTCTGGATTTTGTCTTGTAAGCAGAAGGGAGAGAGTCTATAAAAATGCTTACAGACATTGGCATTGCGATGCACAATTTATAGAGTTCTTTCTTATTTGATTCTCGAAAACAGAGCAAGTGACAGCACAACATCCTTTAAGACCGGTATTATTATTATTATTATTATCAATTATTATTATTATTAACTTGATTTTAAAGGTGAGGAAAGTGACTCAGCACCGATGGGAAGATGGGAAGAGAACTGCTTCTCAAACCTCAAACCCCCACAGCTTGGTCCTTCCTATTCCAGAACAGTGTCCAAAGGGAATTGAGCTGGCGGTGAGGGGCCAGCAAGGTCTCATTTGTGTCCAGGAGAAACAAATCTCTCTGCTGCTGTGGGGGGGAGTGGATGCCAGGGAGGTGGTTAGAGGGAGAGGGGAGACCCAGTCAGACCGTGTTATGTTGTCATAGCAGCGGGATCAAGGCAGGGTTCTGGGGATGGAGGACAGGGGGCAGCTCAGGACACCTCACAGAGTCAAGAGGTAGAATTGCTTTGGGCAGGGTCCTGCTCAGATGTGGAGAGGGGATCAGAGATGGCAGACCCAAGGCTTGAGTTGGGTTTGGGAGAGTGGGGTCCCATTCCCTGTGTATACAGTGCATGGGGAGAGGGCGTGGGGGTGGGGGGAGACAAGGGATCTCTGGGGGCCCTGCACCGTTTGAGGCAGCGGGAGCAGGAAAGGGCTTGGGTTTGAGAGTCAGGTGGCCCTGGGTTCGAAGCCTACTGCTGGCCCCTTTGGCTCATGTGGCTCGGGCAAGTTGCTTAAGCATTCTGCACCTTTACCTGTAACATGTGAGAATAAGCTCTCAAAAAAGAGAAGTTGTTGACAGAACACGATTGAATCCGTGGAAATGGTAGACTGTGTAGCTCAGAGGATCCATCTGAGGATCAAATAAGCTAATGCCGGTGGCGTCAGCGTGGAGCAGGTTGGAATGGTAAGAGCGCTTTCTGGGGGCCCCCTCTCCGCTCTGGGCCCTTTACCCGCACACACTACTCTGGAAGTCTTAAGCAACCGCACCTGGAGGCAGAAAGCAATTTCATCCTCATTTTACAGATGAGGATGTGGGGGGATAAACCCTCTTTAAAGCCTCACAGGGCTTTGCGCTAGTGTCCGGTTTACGCGCACGCTGCAGCAAAAGAAACCAGGCAACGGTGAGCGGAAGGTTAACACAGCAGCACAGGGGGGCGCGCTTGGCGCGGACGCCCGCTGCGGGGTGGGAGGCTGGGGTGCCCTGCCGTGCCAGCACAGCCTCTGCTCACCCCTCTGGGCTCTTTCCCCTGTCTGTCCCCAGCCTCCGGCCGCTCGCACCCGGCCAGCCCCAGCCCACCCGGCCCACAGGCCGGCCCGGTGCTGCCGGTCAGCTACCGCCTGTCGCGGACGCGGCTGGCCTTCTTCCTGCGGGACGCGCGGCCCCCGCCGCCTGCGGTGGCCAACGGCTCCCTGCAGCGCTCCGAGCCCTTTGTGGTGTTCCAGACCAAGGAGCTGCCCGTCCTCAACGTCTCCCTGGGGCCCTTCAGCACCAGCCAGGTGGTGGCCCGGGAGCTGCTGCAGCCGTCCAGCACCCTGGACATCCCCGAGCGCCTGACGGTCAACTGGAAGGTGCGGGCCTTCATCGTCCGCGCCCGCGTGCCTGCCTCGCAGCCCGAGGCCCAGGTGCTGTTCTACGTGGCCGGCCGCGACTGGGACGACTTCGGCGTCACCGAGCGGCTGCCGTGCGTTCGCCTGCACGCCTTCAGGGACGCGCGGGAGGTCAAGAGCTCCTGCCGCCTCAGCGGGGGCCTGGCCACCTGCCTGGTGCGGGCGGAGCTGCCCCTGGCCTGGTTCGGGCCCCCAGCCCCCGCCGCGCCGCCCGCCGCCCGCCGCAAGTCCCCGGATGGGCTGGAACCCGAGGCGGCCGGGGAGAGTCAGCAGGCTGAGCTCTACTACACCCTCCACGCCCCGGACGCGTCTGGGGGCTGCGGGGGCGCCCGTCGGGGGACCGGGCCCGGGGCAGGCGCCCGCGCGGAGAGCCCCACCCAGCACCCGCTGCTGCGCATCGGGAGCATCAGCCTGTTCCGCCCGCCCCCCAGGAGGACCCTGCAGGAGCACAGGCTGGATAGCAACCTGATGATCCGCCTGCCTGATCGGCCCCTCAAGCCTGGCGAGGTGCTCAGCGTCCTCCTCTACCTGGCCCCCAACTCCTCCTCTCCCTCCAGCCCCAGCGTGGAGCATTTCACACTCAGGTAGGGGGCTTGTGGGGGGAGGGTCCGCCCGCATCCCAAGGTCAAATGCATACCTGGCCGCTTGCAGGGGTGAGCCAGCACCCTAATCCGACTTCTTCCGTTTCTCACTTGAGCTACTTCAGGAAGGCACCTTACTTATCTGAGCCTCAGTGTTCTCATCTGCCCGGTGACAACAAAAATTTCTGCCCTACCTCCCTAGCTCACAGACATGGGGAAGGAGAAATGTTCCTTTTCACAAGCATAGGTATCAAGAATGATAGAATGGGGTTGGAAGGGCCCTTGGGCCTTAGCTGGTGTAACTTAAAATGGTGTACCCATTTTGCAGATGAGGAGACCAAAGGCAAAGAGAAGAAATGGAGATCAGACAGCAGCCCGTTGGCTGGGAGTCAGAAATGAGCAGTAGTGTGCCCATGTGTCAGGACATTTGCCCAATCTTGGAATTAAGAGAAAAATTTTCAGGACTCCCAGCCTTTTCTGTACCCTGAACAGGATACAGTCCACAAATTCAGAAATACCTTAAGCCATATCACATCCCCACAAAACAGAATGGAATTTAAACCATGTTGAATGATTCTGAGAATGTAGCAAAGGCCCCACCAAAATATCCCCCCCACCCCAGGCACTATGCATAGGACCCACAACATTGCCGTTAACCTCCGACTTCTTTGAGTTAAGTATTACCCTCTCTCCTGAGTGTACCACCTTAAAGTTCAGATCTTCCTGGAAGGGATGAGACCTGATTCAATGATTGATACGTGAATGTGAATATGAGTTAAATCAGTCATCACAGATCTTGGGCTACATTAATAGGAGTAAACATGTAGAATTAGGGAGGTGATCACCATTCTGCTTTAGCCAGTATGAATCGGAGCATAGCTGAAGTGTTGTATTTGGTACAGGGCGCTACAGGGTACTTATGTGTGCAGTGTCCAGAGGACGGTGACCTGAACCTGTGGCAAAAAGTAACAATTGGAAGAGCTAGAGATTTTAGGCCTGGAGAAAAGAGAGACTCAGGGAACACCCGCTCCCCTCCGGCTGTCTGAGAACTGTTACAATTGAGACGAAGGAGGATTGTTCTCTCCTGCCCCAGCAGAACCCATGACTAAGTATAGGAATGGGGTTTCCAATCTTTAAGGGCTTTCTGAGAATGGAATGGGATGTGCACAGTAGTGAGTTCCCTGTCACTAAGGTATGCAAGTAGAGGTTTGGTAAAACTTGGCAGAGAGATGGGGTAGAAGCGATTGTAGCCTCCATTGAAGGTCAGCATTTTCAGTCACATGATACCAGATTCCCCAAGTTCATCTCAAGCATGAAGTCTAGGACTCAGGGTAATGTACTCACCTGCTCCCCCTACTCCCAGCCCCAGCCTGGGGGGTGGGGATGGCCAGGTGGGCAGTCATCGGGCCCTAGGCTGACCCTCTCGCTCTTCTCCCTCCCACTTTGTCCCAGGGTGAAGGCCAAGAAGGGTGTGACCCTTCTGGGCACCAAGTCACGGAGTGGCCAGTGGCATGTGACCTCGGAACTGCTGACTGGGGCAAAGCACTCAACAGCCACTGTGGATGTGGCCTGGGCGCAGGGCACACCCCTGCCCCCCTGGTAAGCTGAGGTGGTGCCTCTGCCCACCTCTTTGCAGGATAGCACCTGGGAGGGGTGGGGGAGTTCTTGATGGAGGAAGCCAGACCAACAGAAGGGCTGGGGCTCAGATTGTGGGGGCTCTGGGGTCCAGGTCCGGGCACCTCAGGTAGCTGGAAAAGGCTCAGAAAGCTCCAGGAGGCAGGATGCCAAGGAGGGCAGGGGTCCTCATCGGGGTCCTCATCCCGAGCTGCTCCCAGCTCTTCCTCCCGGGCTCTGCTTCCTTCCTCCCCCCTGCAGGGAAGGCCAGGGGCCCCTGGAGATCCTGCAGCTGGACTTTGAGATGGAGAACTTTACCAGCCAGTCGGTCAAGAGGAGGATCATGTGGCACATTGACTACCGCGGCCGCAGCCCCCTGCCTGACCTGGAGCGGGCGGTCACCGAGTTGACGGTCATCCAGCGGGATGTACAAGCCATCCTGCCCCTAGCCATGGTGAGCGGGGCAGGTGACTGGGCCAGTGGATGCATACATCTGTCACGGGCGCGTGTGTGTGACAGGCACGTGCACAGCTGAGTGTGTGTATAGATCAACGCATGTCTGTGTGAGCCTGCGGCCAAGTGTGTGCCTGTGAGTAAAGGTGTGTGTGTGTGTGTGTGCGCGCGTGCTCACTGGAGGCAGGCGGTGCTCTGTGCCTGGTGGTCGAGTAGGACAGCAGAGGCTCACGGGGACAGAGGTGGGAGAAGTCACCCATGGAGAGGGCACTCAGGAGAGGCTTCCTGGAGGAGGCGGCCATGCAGTTGAACCTGGAAGGAAGGGCTTATATAACCAGAGATGATGAGGGTGCTCGAGGCTGAGGATCATGTGGGCAAGGGTGCGGTGATGGGAACGTGAGTAGTTTGTTCTAAGGAGCAATGGACTTGGGGGTGCCATGGCTGGAGTCACTGGGCCAGCCTGAGGGCACCTGGAATGGTCAGCAAATGTGTTGGATGTGATGCTGAGAAGCATGTCAGATGTTGAGAGAAGATGGTGGGGGACTGGCGAAGGGTTGTCTCCTGGTGGCACAGTGGCTTCCTGAAGGCTGTGGCAGGAGGCCAGGTGAGCAGAGCACCTGAGAAGGCAAGTGAGACTGGGCGGAGGCCCCTCTCTGCACATGCGTGCTGGTGTCCCCAGGGAAAGGACGCGCATCTGAGGAGCGGGGGCTCCAGGAGCCTGGGGCTTGGCTGGCCTGTCGTGGGAGAGCAGATGACCACCATAAGCACCCCAGCTCATCAGGGTCCCACCCTCCCTGCAGGACACAGAGATCATCAACACGGCTATCTTGACGGGCAGGACGGTGGCCATCCCTGTCAAGGTCATCGCCATCGAGGTGACTGGACTGGTCCTAGATGTCTCTGCCCTGGTGGAATGCGAGTCTGACAATGAGGACATCATCAAGGTGGGCGTCCTGGAGATGGGCCCCCCACACACAGGGAAAGAGGCCTCAGACCTTCAGGGGGAGCGGAGCCCCAAGCCAGTGGGGATTCACATCCCAGGCAGCTCCCCTTGGTAGGCAAGTGGAGGAGAAATGGGGGTGGGGGAGAATAGCTTCGCATCCCACGTCTAGCTTGAGGGGGGTGAGGAAAAGCCTTGGGTACTGCTATCCTAGAGGGCTTCCTGCAGGAATTTGAAAGAGGCCATTTGGCAGGCAGAGGGGAGAAGTCAGTGTTGACAGCCTGAGCTCAATCCAATCCAGCAAGTGATTATTGAGCCCTTGCCCATGACAGCCATCAGGGAAGGCAGTGGGGGTAGGGAGGGAGCCTACCCCTCAGGGACACGCCCTGAACCCAGATGCTGGTGACCTAACGGAGAAGCTTCAGCTCTGGGAGGAAGCCCCAGAAACATGCGAGTTAGTCCAGGGGTGAAGGTCGTGTAAGGAAGGACTCTCTCAGGGCACACGCCCCCAAGTCCTCCAACTCCTGAAGCCCCCCACCCCCCGACCGCTAGAGCTCCTCCCCAGAGATCCACTCTGGGCCCCCGGTCCTCACAACCCAGCAAACAGGACATCGGTCTGACTCACATGTCCCAATTTGCCACCTCCCCAAGAGGGCCTCCAGATTTGCCCCTGCCCCTGGTTTTGGATGGTGGTCACAGGCCATGATGCACAAGGGTGCAGCCCCAGTATCTGTGTGGTGGGTGAGCTGTTTGTTGGGCCAGCCTCCAGCAGGTGCCAAAATCAGATGATCAGACAACAGAATCTGTTCCCTGTGTCTGTAAATAGCTCAGCGTGAAGGAGAACGGGAGGAGTGGGCCGTGGGTGTCCTTCTCCTCTGGCTAACTGGGGCTAGCCTGGAGTGTGCTCGCTCTCTCTCCCCACATTCTGTCCCAGATCCCTCCAGGTCTGGGGAGCTGGAGCCTCACTTCACCCATTCCCCACCCAGGAAGAATGCCCCCTTTAAAGTCAGTCAGAGCAGATGGCTGGGTACCACAGCCCCATCCCCTGCAGAGCAAAAGCCTTGCCCAGGCCCTTGGGGCTTCCCGGTGCTGGCAGGCTGCATCAGGAAGAAATAGACCTGTTCTCAAAGGCTGTCACCCAGCACCTGCCCCTGCCCCCCACCACCACGCTCCCCGACCCCGGCCGCAGAATGGACCAGAACAAAGTCTTGATGGCTTAGATACCAAAGGGGAATTCGCAAAGATGCTAAGTGGAATCTGTTTCCGTTCTCAATGAAATACACTCAGGTTCTTTATGGAGTTGGCCAACACTCTGAATGGACTTTGCCAGCCTTCTGAAGTGGGAAATGAACATTTCTGGCAGAGCTGCTGTCCCACGTCCACCACCCCCATCTGAGATGCCTAAGGGAGCTGGCAAGAGTTTGGGACGAGCCAGGGGCTCATCACAGATGAACCACAGCCCCGGCCCCCTCCCCACCCCCACCAGAGCCTCCAGAGTGTCCTATGCCCGCAAGCCGCATGATTAGACCCTCCTCGCACGTGCACGCGAGGGTGGGCACCCAGTGGCCTGTAGCGGCAGGAACACTTAAATGCGTTGCACACAAGATTCACTGCTGCGTGTGCCGGGTACATACTGGGCACACTTGACGTGCACACCCACCTACATCTGCCCTGAAGTACCGGCACAGGTGTCCACCAGGATGTGTTCAGCAGGCATGTGCCCACCCAGCGAACCTCTAGGAGTATAAGCCGGTGTCCTGGTGGGCATGCATCCGTAAAAGCTGCACCCACTGGTGGCAACCATCCACCTGTCTGTCCTGATTTTTCCTCTCCCCATCCCCCACCTCCACCCCAGGGCTAGAGCAGTCCCCGCGCCTGAAATTAACTAGCGGCTCATTTTCCTGGGGCCACAGGGCCAGATGGGCCGTTGAGGAGTCGTGGGCTCAGGACAGGCTCCCTGCCTCCTCTGCACTGTGGAGGGTCCTACCAAGTGACACCTGCACCAGAGCGCAGGCAGTCATGCGGGGGAGGGGAGCCAGCCCCCGGCCGGGGGGGGGGGGGGGGGGTCATCCACCGGAAGTCTCCTCTGAGGGGTGGTCTGTGTAAAATCACGGGCACGCTGGCTCCTTGCCAGGGAGCAAAAACCTCCCATAGTAGCCACTGAGAGATGATGCTTGGTGGAGAAACAGTGGGAACAGGGACACCAGAGGCTGACGTCTCCCGGAGGAAATAAATTCGTCACCTCCCCTCCAGCCCACAGGATGCCCCCTGTAGGGCAAGACAGGCCAACCAACCTCCCTCCCCCTCCCCAGGTATCCAGCAGCTGTGACTACGTGTTTGTGAGTGGAAAGGAGTCTCGCGGGTCCATGAACGCCAGGGTCACCTTCCGCTATGACATCCTCAACGCCCCCCTGGAAATGACAGTCTGGGTCCCCAAGCTGCCCCTGCACATCGAACTCTCGGACGCACGCCTCAGCCAAGTGAAGGGCTGGAGGGTACCTATCCTCCCCGACCGGAGGTACAGCCCCTCCACACACAGTGGACACTCGGGATACTCACAGGTGGACACAGCCCTGGCACATAGTCTGATCCACGCATGTGTGTAAGACCCCAGGTGTACACAGTCTGCAGGTCGGTGATGCAATCAGCAAACTTATATTGAGTAGCTTCCTGTGTGCCAGGCACTGATGGGTGCTTGAGACATGGGGTGGGTGTGGCCAGTGCCTGACCCGGCCACGCCACGAACATGGTAGACACGGAAAGCCCTGTGCGCAGGGAATCGAGTGGCACTAAAGGAGACAGCCACCTCTTCCTCCAGGAGAAGTCCAAGCAGGCTTCCTAGAAGAGGTGACTCTGGGTATGCCTCTCTGGGGCACGTCCTCCACTCACCCCTCATTGCTGCTGGAGAGGAAAGTCAGCAGAGCAGAGAGAGAAAGAGTGGCAGGCAGCTAAGAGGGGAGGGGAGGGGCTGGGGGAGAAGCAGGCAGCCAAGGGAGAGCTGGGCTCAGCTCAGTTCTGTAGAGATTGGGAAAAGCAAGGCCCGGTGGGGTGGATCGAGCCTCTCAAATTTGAATGTGCACATGAATCCCCTGAGGGCCTGTTCAAATGCAGATTCTGACCCAGTAGGTCTGGGAGGGGGCCTTCTGCAGGGGAACCAGCCCCTGCCGTGCCCCCCCCCCCCCACCAGGTGCTGCTTTGAGTCATGACGGGGGAGTGAACTCTGCAGCCAGACAGGCTGGGTTTAAATCCTGACTGCTGTTTACTAGCTGGGCCACCTTGGACTACTTACATAACCTCTCTGTGCCCCCGTTTCTTCGTCCACAAAACGGGCACGTTAACACCTCATAGAATGGTTGTGAGGATTCATTAACATGGGCACAAGAGACCTGTGTGAAGGGATATTCTGGTTGCTGGATGCGTCCAGAGCAGTAGCAAAGCACGAGCCACGCCCTCTGCTCTCTCTCCAGAGCACGCTTCCCTGACAGTGAAATCTCCTGGTTTTAGCCTCTTAGGCAATCTGGATAGGCTGAATTTCCCAAATCCTCAAGTCCTGGCGCCCTTTTGCTTACTAGTGCCTCCCTCGGCTCACCTCTCTGCTCTCAAGTTTCACAATGAGCAGCAAGGGGAACCAGGCCGCACATTCCACACGCTGCTTGGAAATCGAAATCGCACCAGCTAAACCTCCGAGTTCATCTGCTTGCCACAAGGCTGTAAGGATACAATCTGGCCGAGCGTTCTGGCAGTCTGTAACAAGGCTGCCTTCGCTCCAGTTTAGAGCTGAGAACAGGGCCAGGCGCATGCCTGGCGCCGAGAGAGAGAGACGGCACTTGTCAGGATTTGACATCAGCTTCTCCCGGGCGTGCCCAGCAGAGGCCGGGAGGCACAAGGGAGGGTCAAGGAGGTGCCTTTCTAGGAGAGGAAAGGCTGGGGACTCCGGGCTCCAAGCTTGTCAGAGACAGAAGGAACGGGGCAGGGAGGGGGCTTGCCCCTTTGCACGGCTCCCACCCACAGCGCAAGGGTGAGGGAGTGACCCCCCTGTGCCCCGCCCCCCCAGGTCGGCCCGGGAGAGCGAGGACGAGGACGAGGAGGAAGAGGAGCGTAGGCAGAGCGCCAGCCGCGGCTGCACCCTGCAGTACCAGCACGCCACTCTGCAGGTGTTCACCCAGTTCCACACGACATCGTCCGAGGGCACCGACCAGGTGGTCACCATGCTGGGCCCGGACTGGCTGGTGGAGGTCACTGACCTGGTCAGCGACTTTATGCGGGTGGGCGACCCCCGCGTGGCACGCATGGTGGACAGCAGCACGCTGGCGGGCCTGGAGCCAGGCACCACGCCCTTCAAGGTAGGCACACGGCCAAGGCCAGCAGCTCTGTGGATCTGTGGGCAGAGAACACAGACGTTCCCGGGACGGGATCTCTAGGGCCTCTGGGGTCCACCCCAGCCGGCCCCCAAAACACACTCTCTTCCCCTCACCCTGCCCCTGCCCCCCCCCCCCACCACCAGAGGTGAGCTCCTTCACTGCCCCCTTGGTGAAGGCTCTCCTTGCAAGCCCTATCAACATTTACCCATCCGTGTAGATGGCTCGGTGTGTTCCCTGAGAGCAGGTGTGGATGCGGAGAGGCGGCAGAGGAGAGGACCCAGGAAGGGGAATTCAGGGACCTTAGGAATTCAACTCTGACCCTCCTACAGCGGGGTGCCTGGGCAGAAACCATCCATCTAAGAGGTTGTGAATAATGGCCCCTGGGCTAGGATCTGCCCGCAGACGTGATTTATCTGTAAAGCAGTGGATCCAGTGTTGAAATCTTGGGAGGTTTCTCATTTTTCAAAATCTAGATTTCTGGTTTTACAAAATACCAGGCCCACAATCCCACCTCGCAATCATCAGCTGGTCGGTACTGGTGCCTCCTTGACATGAGCGTTGAGTTCTATCTGCCAAGGTCCCTACCTTCCCCCTTTGTCTCTCTGACATCGAGGCCAAACATCAATGGCTATTTATCGCTGTGGGGGGCTGTTGTTGACCTTAAAATCTGCCCACCTGTCTCATCCATGTTCCTGCCTGGCTCTGGCAAGCCCCTGACCCTCACCTGGCCTCTGGACCCTGGTTTCCTGTTGCAGCCCTAAGGCAGAGCCCAAGAGTCTTGCTCCCCCCAGCCTGCCTCCAGGGGTGGGCCTCTCTTGCAGCACTGGCTTTTCTTCCCAGGCTGGGAATTGGGGGGGTGCTCTCCTGGCCTTCGCCCATCCCTGCCCCACTCTGCCTCAGGTGGTGTCCCCGCTGACGGAGTCTGTGCTTGGGGAGACGCTGCTAACAGTGACGGAGGAGAAGGTCAGCATCACACAGCTGCAGGCCCAGGTGGTGGCCAGCCTTGCCCTCTCCCTGCGGCCCAGCCCGGGGAGCAGCCACACCATCCTGGCCACCACGGCCGCCCAGCAGACCCTCAGCTTCCTCAAGCAGGTAACTGGATGCCCAGCCGGCCAATCTGGGGGCTTGCGGTGTGGAAGGAAGAAGGAAACTCCAGTTTTCCCTGGGGCCATGAGTCCCCAGGTTAGGGCTCAAATGGAAGATCTGTCTGCCCTTTGTGCCCTACACACCCGACCCACCCCATTCCCCTGCCATCTGCACCGGGAGTCTGGCCAAGGTCCCGCTTCTTGCATCTGCCACCAGAGATGCTCCTGCTGAGGGTTCCCCCTCCCAGATTCTCAGAGAACCCCCGTCAGCTGTGCCTCCACCCCCAGGAATTACCCTCAGTCATCTCTGGAGCCCCAGTTACAGCCGCCCACCCCCCCCCCCCACCGGTCCACCAGGGCGTAGGCTACAGGACAGAGGTACAAAGGTGACAGGCAGGAGCACAGGGAGCCAGGAGGCTGCTGTTGAGCACCGGGCCAAGGGTCCCCTGCCCCTAACCTGCTCCATGACCCCAGGCCAATCCCTTCTCCCTGGGCCCTGCTTCCTCATCTGCAGGAGGGGCAGTGCTCAGAATGTTTTAACGGAGGACAAGGGTGGGGTGGGGTGTGTGTTCTCAATGTCCACGTGTCTCATGGGGATGATCCCAAGGTCAGGCATGGAGATATGGGGTTGCTCCTGCAGCAAAAGGGACTTGAGGTAGACCCAAGGCAGAGCATACGTTCAGCCCATCGAGGGGCGAAGGATAAAGTGGGCGAGGAAATTCTCAGGGCCGTATGAGGCCATATTGAGCCCCTGACGCTCCCCACAACCTCCAGAGGAAGACTTTCTGCTCCAACAATTCCTCCTAAGCACCTGCCACCCCGTCAGGCACAGTTCCAGGGCTGGGAGTGACAGCAGGGAGGCAGAGTACCCCAGTCCCTGTCCTCATAGAGCTCAGCATCTGCTCGGCATCTCCCAGTGAAGCCAGCCAGGACTAGCTCTCTGACTCCTGTCCCCTTCTCCTCCTCTTCCAGGAAGCCCTCCTGAGCCTCTGGCTCTCCTACAGCGATGGCACCACAGCCCCACTCTCCCTGTACAGCCCCCGGGACTACGGGCTGCTGGTGAACAGCCTGGATGAGCGGGTGGCCACGGTGACCCAGGACCGGGCCTTCCCGCTGGTGGTGGCCCAGGCCGAGGGGGCGGGGGAACTGCTTCGTGCAGAGCTCACCATCGCTGAGAGCTGCCAGAAAACCAAGCGCAAGAGTGTGCTGGCCACGACCCCCGTGGGCCTGCGGGTGCACTTTGGGCGGGACGAGGAGGACCCCACGTACGACTACCCCGGGCCCAGCCAGCCGGGCCCCGGCGGGGGCGAGGACGAGGCCCGGGGAGCCGGCCCACCGGGCACCGCGCTAACCCCAGCCGAGGCCCCGGGCCCGGGCACCGCCAGCCCCGCGGTGCCGCCCACAGAAGACTTCCTGCCGCTGCCCACCGGCTTCCTGCAGATGCCGCGCGGACTCACGGACCTGGAGATCGGCATGTATGCGCTGCTGGGCGTCTTCTGCCTCGCCATCCTCGTCTTCCTCATCAACTGCATCGTCTTCGTGCTGCGCTACCGGCACAAGCGCATCCCGCCCGAGGGCCAGACCAGCATGGACCACTCTCACCACTGGGTGTTCCTGGGCAACGGGCAGCCGCTGCGGGGGCAGGCGGAGCTGTCGCCGCCCGCGGGCAACCCGCTGGAGACCGTGCCCGCCTGCTGCCACGGCGACCACCACAGCAGCGGCAGCTCACAGACCAGCGTGCAAAGCCAGGTGCATGGGCGGGGCGACGGCTCGTCGGGCGGCTCCGCCCGGGACCAGGCCGAGGACCCCGCCAGCTCGCCCACCTCCAAGCGCAAGCGGGTCAAGTTCACCACCTTCGCCACGCTGCCCACGGAGGAGCTGGCCTATGACTCGGTGCCCGCCGGCGAAGAGGACGAGGAGGACGAAGAGGACCTGGGTTGGGGCTGCCCGGATGTGGCGGGCACCACGCGGCCCACCGCGCCCCCAGACCTGCACAATTACATGCGCAGAATCAAAGATATGGCGTAGAGGCGCCGTCCCGCCCCCTCCCCCCGGGGGGGTGGGCTCTGTGTGGGACGCGACCGGGACCCCTGCTCACACTGACGCAGGCGGGCCGAAGCGGATGTCGTACTCCCTGCCCCTGCAGCTTTGCTCTGTGCTGGGCGGCCGCCTGCCCCAGCTGGGCCTTCCCCGCGGCCACCTTGCACCATACCCAATTGTGCCACCGAAGGCGGAGGGCTCCTTCCTCAGGAGCTTGCTAGGAGGAAAGCAATCCTTGTTCGACTCTTTCCAAACCTCCTCCCATCTTAGACAACCCCCTGCCCCAAAAGTGAGGCATGGAGGCCAAGCTTGGGGTGAGGTGGGCCCACACTGTGCCCCGCCCCTGCCCCCCCCCCACGTCCCCTGTCTTCCCCCTGTGTGGGGGAGCTTTGGGGGGGGTCTTGTGTCACAAGCTGCACAAAGACTTTTCTCAAACCAATATTCAGGGATTTCTGTCCTGCAGGGTGGGGAGACGGCGGCTGCCCGCCCTGCGGAGGATCTTGCTGTGGACAAAACATGTGGGGAATGGGGGAGACACTTGTAGCATCTGCTGGCTTCCGGGTGCCCCCTCCCCCTCCAGTCCCTTCCCAGGACCTGGGAGTTGACCCTACAGAGGGGTCTGGGACCAAGCCAGGCACCTTCCTGAGATCTCAGGACTCCCTCCTCTATCCCAACCGGCTGTGGGCGGAGCCTAGAGGGGGAGGAGCCCTGGGCCGGCCCTGAGCAAGCCACACCCCAGCACTGTGGTCTGAGCAGTCCCGGGGAGGCCCGGTCCCCCTGCTAAGCCCACAGCAAGGTCAACACTACGCCTTAGCCCTTAGCCGCTCCTCTCGCTCTGCTGACCACTCCTCCCTCTCTGCAGGGGCAGCCACCCATCCCCCCAGGGAACGGAATCGGTGGGAGGGGGAGGAGGCACCAGGGGATGCTGTGGAGGACCTCGGGACGGGCAAAGGCAGCGGGGAGCCGGGCGTCTCCCTTACCCCTCCCAGCCCACAGCCACTTCTCTCTTGGGTTCTACCCACCACTGTGTCGGATTTTCTTAAATAAATGGGGGTGACCAGACTGGAGCGGGGCAGCAGCTCCCGGAGAACAGAAGGCGTGTGGTGGCTGGCTCTGCGTCTGGTCCTTGTGCGTGTGTGCACATACACACACACACACACACACACACACACACACACATGCGCACTGTGGACACACTAAATGACAGAGATCGACGCCCGGCTGAACCCGGTTGCCCCTTCCTCCAACATCCACATCCCTTCGGGCCCTGTCTTGCCGAAGCGGGTGCCCACGTCCGGTGTGAAGGATTTGCTGGCCCAGAAATGTGCCCTTACAGAGAGGTAGCTCCCCTAGGAAATGCCAAGGTTGCCTCGGGAGGGTGGGGCAAGCCTCAGGGCCTCGCCTCGGGAGAAAAGGCTTGGGGAGTGAGGGGGCACAGAAGAGTAAGGAGAGGGGTGAGAGCAGGTTGGTGTGCACACCTGAGCTGCTTCTGGATTCCCTCTCCACCTGTAGTCCACCTTCCAGAGACAGTCCCTCCCCGTCACTGTCACTGTCACCACCTCCCAGGGAGGCCTCTCTTCTGCATGGATTGATGAGGAAAGCCTGCGGCGGAGTCTCCATGTCCAAGCTGTAGGCAAGAGAGAGCGAGGGCTGTTGGGTGAGCACATGGCCTCCGACGGCCCTGGGGCACTGCTCCCCAGAGGGGCACAGGGGACCTGGCCAGAGCAAGAGCCCAGCCGAGGCTGCCTGGCCAGCCTGCAGCGCCCTGGACGGGTGACTACAGCCACCAACATCTGTTCTAGAAGGGACCAGGGAGGAGGCCCGGACCTCCCTCCTGGCTCAGAACCAGGGCTGCATTGGCATCCGTGCCCAACATGCTGTTGCCCACCACGAAAGGAAGCCTGCTTTCCTCAGTCCTCTGCTCAACAGATCATGGTGGCCCTGGGGTTGTTGTGAGGACCAAATGACACCACATATGCCCGGCAGATTAAGCTCCTAGCGCACACCTGCTCCTAGAGGTTCCCAACAAATGGAGTTTCTCAGGCCTCAATGTTCAGGATCCATTTGTTTATGCAACACATTAAGCTCCTGCCGTGCACTGGGCCCTCCTGGGGAGCGTGGAGGCAAGATCATGGGCCTGTCCCCCAAGGAGCCCCAGCCCCGCTGGGAAGATGGACGCGTCAACTGACCACGGTTATCTGGAATGATTGATGCTATGATAGCTTTACCCTGGGTTGGTGGGACGCAGGGGAGGGGGGAGGAGACATTCTCAAACTGAGTTTGCTGAGGATAGGGCCAAGGGCATTCCAGGAAGGGAAGGGAGCGGGTATAAAGGCCCAGACGCCACCTACTCAATACCCTGTACTTTCTTTTGCTGCCGTGTCTTTGCGCATGTTTTCTTTGTCTCTCTATGCGCATGCTTCTGGAATATGAGTCCCAGGTGGTAGGGGGAACACAACAAACATACGCAAAGTTGTGGAGGCCAGAGGCAGTGCGGTGGGTTCAGCATGGACTGGGGAGTCAGGCTCAGACTAGAGGTTCAGACGGTCTCTGACTGGGTGCCTACAGGGGCACCCAGCTGCGGAATTGTCAACTGCGTCGTCCTACCTGGGGATGAGGGGGAGGAGACACGAGCCACTGCTTGCCACAGAGACCTCCTTCCCTAATGAACCTCAGAGACCAGGCTGCCCCAGAAAACAAGGTGGAAGCTTCCACAGAGGTGTCTGTCAGCATCCAGGCTTTCACAGACAGGGAAACCAGGACCCAGAGAAGGGGAGCCGTTGGCCAAAAGTCACACAGCAAACTTAATAACGGAGCCAGCGGCCTGCCTCCTGCTCTGTCCTATAATTTGTGTCCCTTTCTGTTCATCCCTCACCCCCTGTCCGGATGCAAGAACTCAGAAGCAATTGCTAGAAACAGCGAGCCCTGACCCTCGTGCAGTTCAAGAGGGAGCAGGCTTGGAGGGAACGAGACAGGACATTAAGTTAACAGCCCCTCTGGAATGGCCCTGGCACCGAACTTCTCTTTAAAAATTTGTCTTCAACCCCAAAAATGAATCGAGGGACCTTGTAAAGAATAGTTATTGACGGAGAGCTGCTCGGGGAGCACTGAGACACCGGGCCCATGAATCAGCTTGCGAGGGAAATGAGATTTCCCAGACAGCCAGGCCTGGCAAAGGCAGAGCCAGAGGTACAGAGAAGCCACCTCGAGCCTGTCCCCACCCTGGTGCTCAGCTCCTTGCCCCACCCCACACCGCTAGCTCCCCACCCCCACCAGCCCTGCATGTGTCTCCGTGCCTGCCTTCAACAAATATTGACGGGCACCTACTATGTGCCAGGCACTACGTTCCCCCTGAGAGAAGTCTTCAGGAGAAGAGGGAGAAGCCATGGAGCCTGTTGAGAAGGCTGAAAATAGAATGCATGGGTCGGAGAAAGGAAACTCTCAACTGAAAGGATGATTCTTCCCAAGACAGGTTGGCAAGGACTCCTGGGTCTGACAGTGCATTTGCTGTGTGGCCTTCAGCCAGTGTATCACCAGCTCTGGGCCCTCGTTTCTCCTTTTGTACAAACATGGAAATCACTACTGCTAGGCCATGTCCACTGACCTCCCTCACAAGGCCCCAACTGTTTCAACACCTGTATCACTACAAAGCGTCTAGAGAGGTAGGAATTACTACTCCCATTTCCAAGAGACCATAACACAGAGAGGGCAGGTAACTTGCCAGTGGTCTCCAGCTCAGAAGTGACCAGGCGGGCAGCTACAAATCTATCCTCCTTTTGCTACCTCCTTAAGCACCATTGGCAACTGAAGGGGAAAGAGGTTGCAGAGATTTGAGGGAGGTTAAGAAGGGGGTCTCTAAAGATTTGATGGGCTGTGATGGGGGCAGCCTGTGGGGCCACCATTCAAGGCATGGATAGATCACGGAAAGTGTCTGGGGACAGATGGAACATTATGAACACTATGACCTCTCTGCCATCGTCAGAGGGACAGTACTCACCTGCTGAGAGAATTCTATGACTTGCCTCGTGGCACATAACAGATAAACGGCAGAGTCCGGATGCAAACCCAGATTACATGGTTCCGAGTTCCAGGTCTTTCCGCTGCCCCGCACCGCCCTCCTCAGCGGGCATCTGGACTCCAGAGGATCGTTCTGATGAGGCCGAAAGAACAGCCAGGCTGGGAATCCAAGGGCTTGGTGCAAGTTCTCAGCCACGAGTCTGGCATGGCCATGTGTGGAACAAGCCAGGACCCTCAGCTAGAATCCAGGGGTCAGATGGTCCCTCCAGTCCCTTCAGTCTTGACGCTTTGTGTATCTTCAGGTGGGAATCCCTGGGCACCACCCAGCCCTGCCAGGCCACACCTCCCCCACCTTATAGAGATAGTTGCTGTGGGGTAGAAGGGAGAGTAATGGGCCTCAGCGGTCCTCAAAGCTCTGCCAGCCTCTACCCGACGCCAGCATGGGTTTGGATTGGCCGTGTTGGGGTGGGAAGAGCATGGTGAAGGAGCAAAGGGGGGTGGGAATGGTAGCTATCCCTGTGTGAGCCAAACAGGCAGTGGGTCTCGGGGCTGAGACAGAGCGTGAAGGGTCCCCTGCCCACAGGGAGCTCCCAATCTGATGGCAGAGACCAGAATCTGTTCCACGGGAGCTCCCGGTCTTGGGGGAGGGGGCGGGAAGCCACCTGCCTGTGATAAATGATCAATCTGATCAGGGCAGCAGGTCGCACCCTGAAGAAAGGACATCATGCATTCAGAGAGATATAAGCACTGAGCCCACAGAGCAGAGGGGATGAAGTGGACATGGAAAGCAGACAGCTCATCAAGGAAGGCAGAGGGGAGTGTCAGGGGCGCTGAGGGGAGTTGTGAGGAAGGGTCTACCAGATGGCTGGGACTGGGAAATCGGGACCCAGCACTCAGAGGTTTGGGAGATGGGATGGATTTCTCCTGGAGGAAAGGGATGGAGTCCTGCGGGGTCCTGACCAAGAAGAGTGGGTATGGGGAGGCAGGATGTGACCCTCCCTCGGTGACCCTGGAGAAGCCCTGGGCTGCTGGGGAGAGAGCCGCTGTCCAGGTCTGGGAGAGGCAGGGGAGAGGGCCCCAACCCTTTACACCCTTAGGGGAGGAAAAGGAGACTGGCGCATAGTGGGGAGGCCTGGATGGGGGCCAACAGGCTTGGATTCCAGCCCCCTGGGCATCCCCATTCGCAACGGGCCCTGGCATGAATCTCTGGCCCTCCTCTGGCCCCCTCCTCTGGCCCAAGGGATCTGGACTGGATGGCATCAGAGGGCCCTCCCCGGACTGACCCTCCCATCAGGAGCCCCGTGGTGCCCCGTTTGCAGACACATATACATCAATTCGAGCACAGGGATCACTGTGCCAGGCAGCCCCTCCCTGGGCAGTAGGAGGGGACCTCAGGGAGGGGTACTGTGGCTGCTCCCCATAGCTCTCCCACTCCCTCCTGGAGCGGCCCCGTCAGCCAAGAGAACTGATGGCGAGCAGAGCAGGGCTAGGCACGGATCTCTGCGCCCTGCCACCCAGCACTTGCCCTGAAAGTGGCCTCCACCTACAGACCTATCCGGGAGGGGGGTGGGAGAAAGCCACAGCCAATGGAAGGAGGCAAGCGAAGGGTCACCTAGGCACCCCCTCTCTGCCCTCCTTATTATCTACTCCCCACAACCACCTGCACAAGACAGAGTGGAGCCCACCCCAGGGATGCACTTCATCAGCGCTGACTGAGATAGAACGCTGTTCCAGGCCCTCCTCCCTCTCACACTTTTGCCCATGGGGTCCTGCCTCTGCCCCTCTCCTCCCGGGTGCTCTGGTCCCAGTCCCTTGGTGGGAAGACTCTCTACCCAGGGAAGGGGTGGGCCCAGAGGAGGGGAGCTAGACTGTGGTTGGCCCTCGGGTCGGGGACCACTTCCTCCAGGGAGGGAAGAGGGGAGGAGGGAGAGCGCAGACCACTCCAGCCGCTGCAGCTCAGCCAAGGAAACCTCCAGAGACGCCAGAGTCATGAGGCGACCCCTCCACCCCAGCAAACCAGGCTCCAGGAACAGACACAACAAAGCACCAGAAGCATCCAGTGATTAGAGAACTGCCTTTGTCAAAAGATGAGGAGCCAGGCTCTGGTGAGTGGTGCGGGGCAAGCAGATCACACGTACACACGCTCCCCACACGCGTGCAGAGCACACATAAACGCACGCTCTCTGAGCACCGCTGCGCATCCACACACCTGCTGAACTCGCTGCCCCCCAACACGCATGCACACACAATAAACACATGCACACATGCACACACAGGGCGCGTGCACACTATAGCCCCAGCGCAGTAATAAGCAGAGGCAGCCAATGTTTTTTTCACTATTTTTTTAATGTTTGTTCATTTTTGAGAGACAGAGACAGAGCGCAAACAGGGGAAGGGCAGAGAGAAAGGGAGACCCAGAATCAGAAGCAGGCTCCAGGCTCTGAGCTGTCAGCACAGAGCCCGACACAGGGCTTGAACTCACAGACCAGGAGATCATGGCCTGAGCCGAAGTCGGAAGCTTAACCAACTGAGACAATGTTTGAGCATTTGAGGGGGCAGAATCCTCCAGGCCCTCCCCGCCCCCAGGCAGGAAGGCCCAGAGTTTGAGAGAAGGTCTGCAGGGGCCTCATGAAGAGGGGCTGGAATGAAGACAGGTGGCACACTCTGGGCTCCAGTTGTCCCCAAGGGGTCTCTGCGAAGGGGTGCTGTTGCCCCTCTGTGGAAGTACCCTGGGGCGGACGGGGGAGTGTGGTCGACTGTAGAGCAGCTTGTCTGAGGGAGGGGCGGTCAGGAACATCTTTACCCCACACTTAAAACAATAAATAAATAGTCTCAGGCACTCAGAGGAATTTCCATTTACATGCAAGCCATAACTGAGTTAATTACAAAGATTCTTATCTGTTCATTAAAGCAGACTGGAGGGCCCTCTATTTGGAAACACTTTGCAGTTAAAGGGACCATGTTATTAACTCTAATGAAATGATTTATTTTGGACTCGTGCCTAGTGAGGTAGAACCTGGGACCAGAAGCCCTCATAGGGTGGGGAGGGTGTGCCCTGGTTCTCTGCGCTGACGTTCTTGGTCCCGGAAAACCTCTGTGGGAAAGGGGACAGGGATCCGCAGAGATTAACACCTCTCCTGTGGATGGAGGGAGCCCCTCTGAGGCTGGCTGGAGGGGAAGGGCACCCAAGGAGACTTGGGGGCCATGCTGGCCAGTCTGCCTTTGCCGCAGAAGGCAACCGAATTGATTCCTCCCTGAGCTCAGTTCCTTGTCTATGAAATGGGGGTAAAATAGCACTTAACCTCATTGGGTGCTTGTAAGGATAAAATAAGTTCTTGCATGTGAATAACAGAAAATGTCCGGCCTACAGCTCACCTGAGTAAATGCCAGCTATTATTTTATCATCTTCCAGGGAAAGATGAATTTTCTAAAGTGATGTGACACCTGATCTGATCCTCCCTATGATACTCCCAATTTTTTTTTTCCCAGCTTGGTGTTTAGATGTGGGACTTCCCTCTTAGGTTAAACCACCTCTCTGGGGTACCTGCACAATTTGGAGGGGAGGCTTGCAGTCCCTAAAAGGAAGATATCGATGTTTTGCTAATTTGGGGCAGGGGGAGTTCAGTCAATTCATCTGAGAGCCCAAAAGAGATCTGAATCCAGGCTGGTGTCAGAATACCTACATTTGAAATATTTTTCAGGACGGACTCTCTACTGATATTCCTTGGAGCCATTCTAACATTAGGAGGTATGAACTGAATCTTTTGCGTGTGCTGGGAGCAGAGGGGTGGAGTAACTCGATTCTCTTGGTCCAGGTGACCTCATCAGGAGTAGGAATGCTTCAGGAGAGCAGGCCCCTGGAGCTGAGGCCAGGGACAGTCGACTCAGAGAAGCAGGATCTCAGCTAAGGCGGGCCAGGGGGCAACTTGCCAGGCCACACAGATCCTGCTCCCGCTCCTCAAGCTGGCATGGAGCTCAGAGGACCACTGTGGGCCATAAGCAGGCAGCCAGGCGGAGATGTATATCTGCAGGGTGGAGATAAGGCCCAGCCCAACAGCAGGGGGCTTATCTCCCGCTGGCCTGTCTCTCATGGTGCTCACTGGCTGGTTGGCCTGCTACCATGGCTCCCCCCCATCCCCAATTCCCAGTTCCAATCCCCTCCTGAGGCTTGCATCTCGGTGAGCCCCCCAATGAGACCCTGCACCGGAGAGGGTGTGTGGTTCTGTTTGGGCCACTCTGTACTCCAGGCTGGGAGGGAATGAATGTATAGCGACTTTGTTTCTCGGCCACTGGGGCCCATGGGTTGGGAGACAACCCCCGGCTGGTCCCCAGGGACATGGTGGGCGGCTCCTGCCTTTCCTGGCCCACCCGGGACCGACAGCCCATAGGAAGGCATGGCAGGAGCAATGCTCAAAGACCAGACTGGAAGAATCCCTCCCTTCGAGTCCTCAGGCTCAGCCCTCCCTACCTGTGCTTCAGTCTCTTATAAAAACAGGCTCTACCTTGGGGTGCCTCAGGTCTACCTTCCGGAGGGTTTCCTGAGGGGTGCGGAGGGGAGTGAAACAGAGTCCAATGGCCAAATAGAAAAGGCACTGAGAAGCTCAAAATTTCCTCCTGGAAACCACATTAGGAGAACTCTTGCTGGCAAGGGAGGAAACCCAGACTCCAAAGAGATCAGAAGTAAGAGAGAACCCAGGGATTTGGAAACACAGAAGCCTTCTCCCCTACCTCACCCCCACCCACCAGAGCTCAGCAAGCAAAGAGGCAGGTGAGGCTAGGAGTGTGGGCTATATCCTGGGGCCCACTGAGGCCTGAAGTTGCACTAGGTGTTACCTGAGTCTGGGAAAGGGAATGCTGTCCCCCAGAGCTCTCTCAAGGCTCCCAAATACCTCCTTTCCATTATTTAAAAAAATTTTTTAATGTTTTTTATTTATTCTTGAGAGAGAGAGAGAGACAGAGACAGAGCATGAGTGGGGGAGGGGCAGAGAGAAAGGGAGACACAGAATCAGAAGCAGGCTCCAGGCTCTGAACTGTCAGCACAGAGCCGGATGCGGGGCTCGAACTCACAAGCGGTGAGATCATGACCTGAGCCAAAGTCGGACGCTCAACCGACTGAGCCACCCAGGCACCCCACCCCCCCCAACCGCTTTTCCATTATTTACTTCTCCATGAAATTCCCTAAGTTCCAGGCCCCCAGGTGTCTCCGCACCCTGGGATGAGCACATCATTGAATAAAGACTGTGGAGCCGACAGGGCTGGGTTTGAGTCTTGGGTCTGCCATTCACTTCTCGAAAGTCCCTTCAAATCAGCATCTCAGTGATCCAAAGTGTAAACCAGGGCTAAAGTGCTCTTGTGAAGACCAGCCATCTTTTCCATACTGTCTAAGGCACACAGTAAGTGCTCAATAAGTGGTGGGACATTCATATCGGATCTTTCAATCACCAGTGCATCATCTGTCACCAGCCCTGGGAGGAATCCATTCCAGTTGTGGAAGAAAACAAGACCCAGAGCGGTAGAACGATTTGCCCCAAGTCCTAGAATTTCACTGATTCGAATCCGGAAGGAGCCGGATTCAGATCTGGGTCTCCAGACCACTGTTCCTTCTTCCCAGCTGCCCCATCCCCAGGCGGACCTGACCTTCGGCGTTTCCGTGAAATGACTGCCCTGTGTCAAGTTTTAAGATTGGGTAAGGCTACCAGGCCCGAATGCAGGGCCTCATATCTCCTCTCCCCTGACCACAACCTCATCCTCTCTCTGTCTTCCGAGGCCCAGGGCGGGCCTCCAGCAGAGCAGGAGAGAAGGAGGAATGTTCCTCTTGTCTCTCGCTCTCCCCTGGGCCCTAGAGCGGGGCTGAGGGATAGGCCAGTGCTCTGTCAGCAGCCCCAGTCCAAGATGGATGTGGAACCTGGTAGGATGGTGTCGGCAACACTTGGTGAGATTCATTTTCCCCGCTGCTAGGGGAGAAAAATGTGGCCTCCGTGCCATTTATCTGCTCTGCAGCGAAGTGGTAAACAGGCAAGCCTCTCAGAGAACAGCCTGGAGCGGAGCCCAGCTCAGCAGGCCTCCCACAGGGGCTGGGATAGTAGGAGAAAGCACTGGGACTCATTTCCCCGGGGCGCCCACGACTGGAAGGACTCCCAGGTGTAGACCCATGGGGTGGGACCCTCGGGGGAGCCACACACACCCTCAGGAAGCAGAAGTTAGGAAGTCAGATGGACCATCTGGCCGCCGAGATGGATCCAGGAGAAAAATGGCTGGGTGCCCCCTGTCCCTGAAGCCCTGCCTTTGCCTGTGCTGTCCCCTGCATGGGGTGTTCTCTCCGCATCCCTCCTGGGAATACCTGGGGCCAGCCCACAAGTCACCTCCTCCGAGGAGCCTTCCCAGATCCTAGCAGCTTTATTTCCCACTGCTCTTGGCATATATCCTATGAGCAAATTTGGCTTTAAATGGTTGAATAATTTTTATCCCACTTCTGCTCCCCACAACTGTATCATTTCTGAGCTTGGTCCTCCCGCGCTTCCCCTGTAGTGAATTATCTGTATTCCAGGGCAGCCCAGGACTAGGCTAGAACATGCATAAAATCAAAGTTCACTATTTCCTTCCCAGGTCAAAGGCTGCCTCCTTCCTGGCCGGCTCTGTCAGATGCCCTTGTCAATTCTATTGTGCTTCCGGGAAGGCAAGTAGACACGCTGAGTGGAGTTTGATGCTTCCTTCTAGGGCCCTCCCTCTCCCTTCCACACTCCCCGTCCCCATCACTTCTTCTTATACAACAGTCCCACATCTGTTCTCCATAAGCATCAAAGTGCTTTCATGCCCACCCTCCTCTCTTCGGGCCTTGCTTGCAAAGAAGAGTTGCTACTATGATTCCCATTTAACAGATGAGAAAACTGAGGCCAACACATAGAGAAATCTTGCCTGGAGTGACAAGAAACCAAAGCACACACGAGGACTAGATTTAATCTGAACCTTCAGAAGCAATTCCTTTCCACAGTTTTCAAGTTCCCAGCCCCAGCATGAGATCCGCCCCTCCCCCCTTTGTCACCGGCAGGGACAGGGCTGGCTCCAATGCTCTTTCTCTCTGCCTTCCCACCTGCTAGGGCTCACCAGCACCACTAGAACACCCTCCTACCTGGCTTCCACCGCAGCCTGTGACCTCCACACCCCTCAGTGAAGCTGCGCTATGTCCCCTCCCCCTGCCCCACACAGGTGTCTTTTGGGGGAGCCAAGATCGGCTGACCCAGGCGAAGGGTCCTCACAGGTTGCCAGCCCTAGGAACCTCGGTGGAAGCAGTCAGGGCAGCCCAAGCACACACCACACATCAGAGGCTTTGCTGGAGGCCCCTGGTCTCACTCCGCCTCCTCCCCACCCCCACCAGCCCCTTCACCCTGTGGTTCACAAGGAGAAAGGCATGCAGGGAGGCTCAAGAAACCAGGATTCTCTCACTCGGCACCCCTCTTTAGCAGAGATCATGCGGACGTGAAAATGAACACAACCCAGCCCAGCCTCCGGATCCATCCACACACGTGCCATAGGACATGGGACAAGCCCTTCTCCCTCCCCATCTGTTAAGCAAGAGGGCAGAATCTGAGAGATCTTGGGGTGGGGAGTATGAACCCTTTAGAGAAACCATGAACCTTCCCCAACCACACACACTTCTCTAAAATAAATTCCTCCTCATACAAAATTTCACCTGCCACTCCGTGGGGGTGGTGGACAGACCCCTGAGGATCCTCCTTAAAACTCCATGGAAGCTAGGGGCACCTGGGTGGCTCGGTGGGTTGAGCATGTGACTCGATTTCAGCTCAGGTCATGAGTTTGGGCCCCGCGTCGGGCTCTGTGCTGACAGCATGGAGCCTAGTTGGGATTCTCTCTCTCCCTCCTTCTCTCTCTCTCTCTCTGACCCTCCCCTTCCCCCACTCATGCTCTTTCTCTCTCTCCAAAATAAATAACTAAACTAAAAAAAAAAAAAAAAAATACACGTTCACAGAGGCCACTTCGGAAGCTCTTGTAAGACAGTTCCTAAGAAACTTTCCAGCTTCAGCTCTCTGACATGGTCTGCTTCCGCACGACCAGGAGGAGGCCAGGCGGACAGCAGTCTCTCCCTGGTCCCTGGCGGCAAGCCCCAGGAAAGGCTGGGGGCGGGGGGGGGGGGGTGCCTTTCTCACCTCATCCCTCACCAGGGGTGTTAGCGGAGATGGCCATTACTCACTGAGCCAATCTCTCACTCCGACACAGGCCCAACCCCACCCCCTCCTCCAGAGAACAAAATTAAAAGAGATTTGTCCTCCAGCCGAGACAGCTCATCTCTCTCACCACAGCAGCGACAACTTTCCTGGGCCCGCAGCTCTGCGCAGATTGCCGGGTGAGCCTGGGCAGGAGGCCTGAGAGCCCATCTCCTTGGCCTTGGTCCCCCCTGCTCCCCGAAGCCCCTCCCAGTTCAGCCCCCTCCCTCCAGGCCTCTCCTCTCATCCTAGTTTCAGCCCAGGAACCTCTTAAAAGGATCCAATTTAAAACTTCAGGAGGAATCCCTTCCCACATTTTTAAAGCTCACAGCTCCAGCATCAGGCCCTCATCTCTCATTTGTTCATGCGTTCGTTCAGCAAGTAGCCCAATTTGTCACCCTTTGCCCAAGCATTCCCATCCCTGCAAGCTGAATTAGGGTGTCCTACTTGGAGCTCTTAGAGTGAGTGCTTCCTTGAGGTTTCTGCCCTCAAAGTCAGGGCCCAAGCTGCTGGCCTCTCTGTCTCTCCCACAGGACAGTGAGCTACTTGGGGGCATGGACCCTTTGGATTCATTTTTGTACCTATGCCTGGCATAGGGCACGTGCCAAGATGGCTGACCACATGTACTGACTGTGGAGCTCCCATGTGCCGGCCCTGAGTAGGCCCACAGGGGGCTGACCAAGGACGATGCATCCAGTAGAGGAGACAGATGCAGAATCAAACAAAATGCTTCTGTGACCAGTGCTGCGATAGGGGTGAGCAGCCCCCCGCCCCAACATTTTGCCCTCTACCTCTGGCCACATCGTCTCCACAGCTGAATCAGGCTTCCCCAGGCACGCAAGGCACCCGGCTCACCAGCATAGCTTGGTCATTACCACCACCATCCAGGACACTGGGGCCAGAAGACCGAGCTTAGTATCAGCTCTGCTCCTTGAGAAGGGAGTGGAGAATTGTGGGAAATTCCATCATGGCTCTTCTTATAAGGGATGGGGAGTGGCTGACAGAAGCAGGGAAGGAAGAGAACCTTTCTCTTGATCAGCCCCAACCACTTGGCCATGGGTACAGCAAATTCACTGCAGAGAACACCTGAGGCCCTCAGAATTTAATTTGGAGGACCTGCCTTGGGGGACCTTCCTAGCCCCCCAGATCTCCTCCTTTAAGGGGCTCGCAACCACAGCAGAAGTCTAGACTGGATCTGGACTACACAGGAGATCACAGTTCGAGGGCCACCAAGGAGAAGAACCACTCAGACCCAGGCAAGATCCTGCCCTGGATCGACACATTATCTTAAAGCACCAGATAACAAATATTTCAGGCTTGCCAGCCACACCGTGTGGGCTCTCTCATAGTACAAAAGCAGCTACAGACTATACCTGAGCAAATGGGGTAATTCTGTGCAGTACAACTTTATTTATGAACCCAGGTAGTTGTCTGCTGGAACTCAAATATCACACACATGCAGGAACACACACACATGCGCACACACACACACACACACACACACACACACACAGCCACACAGACCCTTTAAACAACTCAAGGCCACCTCTTATCCTCAGGAATACTATACTATGCTCAGTGCCACCATGGTAAACCCCCTAATCCTAAAAACCCTCACGATTAACACTGTTCAGGCCCCAGGGATGTGCACCTCCACGTGGTTTGGTCCAGGTTTGCAAAATAAAAACCAGCAGATTGCTGAGAAGTTTTCTGGGAGCCGCTGCAGCTGACATCACTCTCCACTTGATGGAATGGGGAACATGGAAAGCAGCAGAAGCCCTTAGGTAACCAAGAAGAAGAATTAATTAGCTTTTCAAAGCCTTGCTCTTAGATAGCAAGAATGCAATAGATTCTTGAAAAACAAACATCGCTTCCAAGTAATGCCAAGTGTCCTAGCTATCTGACTGCTCCAATTAATGGTTCTGGAAGTACCCACAATTACCAAGTTATTACTTGTAGCATTTGCTACAGTCGGCACAGCAGCTAAGGAACATTTTGCTACATTGAGCAATTCGTATTAATCACATGTTATATGTGTAGGGCTAGATGTAAAAAGCGTGATACTGATTTATTTCATTAACCAAAAAATTGAACAGTTAATGCTGTTTTCTCATAAAAGTTTTTAGACAAATATTTAATAATATTTAAATATCTTTTCCAAAAAATTAGAATAAAATTTCAGCTTTGTGTAAATAATTTTGATTTAGAGTTTTGATCTTCTTTAGTTACAATAGGAATTACATTGTTTAATTTGGATAGACCATTTTGAATGCTTTTCAAAAAAGCATGAAAGAATTTAATTTCTGACTATCGGTTGAACTGAGGTATTTAATGAAAATATATCCAAATTTCGTACACCTTGGGTTAAGATTTCATCCCTTAGCTGAGCTGTCCCACAGAGTAGCCACTCTATATGTGATGATCGAACACTTGAAATGTGACCAGTTTGAACTGAGAGGTATTCCAAGTGTAAAATGCACACTAAATCCCAGAGCTCTAGTATGAAAAAAGGAACACGAGATATGTCGTTAATAACTTTTTATATTGATTGCCTATTGAAATCACATTTTGGATACCTTGGGCTGAGTAACATGTATTCCTAAAATTAATTTCACCCATTTATTTTGACTTTTAAAAATGTGACTGCTAGAAAATTATACACGCGACTCCTATCTGTGACTCATGCTATTTCTATGGGACAGGGTTGCCTTAGCTCAGTCCTGTAAGTAGAACACGAATTATATAAAAATCCTGATTGTAACGACAAGATTGGCGATTTTGCTGACATGATGGCAAGAAAAACTTTGGGGAGTGGATACGTGATAGTTGAAGCATTGTGCACAGCTATTTTTGTGTGATATTTTAACACTGAGTTGTTCTAAATTTCTCACGATTCTGATGTTCAGTTTTCTGTTATTATATTCGAGGCATAATTTACATATAGTGCAACGCCCTCGTTTTTAGTAGAGAGTTGGATGAGTCTGGATGGGTGTATACTCCCATCTAGATATGAGACAACCCCACACCCCAGACTGGTCCCTCGTATTCCTTTTCCTTGAAACCCACCCCCTAGAAACAACGGATTTTCTGATTCCTATCACCACAGATTGATTTGACCTGTTCTTGAACCTCCTGTGAGCAGAATCCCGTATTATCTACTCCTGTGTGTCCAGCTTCTTTTACACATTTTTATTTTATTCCTCATTCAGACATCAACCCACCAACAGGACTCCGGGACAGCCACGGTAGTAATTAAATTGTTTGATGTTTACCACCAAAGCCTTATACATTCTTTGCAATTTTGTCATTACGAAGGTATGTTTGCCGGTCTGCTAGCTGTCTCCGTGACATTGAGGCGCTTTGATGTGTGGTGTGTGGGCCCCCCTTTGCAAGGCTGCCCGGGGCCCCACAGATGGTAGGCATGGGTGGGTCAAGGAGGGAGAGAAGAGAGGCCAAAGCGGCAGGGGAGCCTCCTCCACCCTGCAGTGCAGGAGCCTGGCTGGGTGAGGAGACTCAGCCCTGAGTGGCTGTGTAGGGAAGGACCCTCCAGCTATCTGAGAGCCAGTAGAGAAATCCTTACCAAGGAGGCCGGGGTGGAAAGTTCAGGGTGGGTGGGAGGGAACAGATCCCGGTGCTAGGCTAAAACAGGCACTACTTATTCAACTGATCAGTATCGAGCATCTCGTTATGCCCACAGTGTGCCAAGTTTGGGGAGGAGATATGAACAAAAGATGTGCCCTCTACTCTCCTGGAGCTTACAAATTGGTAAGAGAGATCTTAATCAAATAGTCACAAGCACAAGGGATAAAACCGACCGGATCCAGCCCAAACTTTCCAGACAGACATTCAAGCCTTTATTGCTGCCTCCCCTCTGCCGGAGAAGCCCCCTTCTGGTTCTTTCTTCTGCCTGCAGAAGTCCCTACCCATTCAGGAGGCCCGGCTCCAAATGCCTCCCCTGTAAGCAACCTTCCCTGCTGTCCCCATCTGAAGCTCGGGCCCCGCCCCCTGAGTTCCCAGGGCACCTTCTTCTCCCTCCCTGCATCATACTAGGTGGGGGTCGTTGGTCACCGCATCTGTACCTCCCACCACTGAGGGTTCTCTGGTGGGGGGCAGGAAGGGGGCGGTGTGATGAGCTTGAGGGCTGCCTTTGTCCAGGTGAACTGCTGTCTCTGAGTCTGCTTCCTGGTCTATACAATGGGAACAATGACCGTTACTTCCTAGGGTCTTTGTGAGGATTAATGATGTCTATAGGCACATACAGACCCTGAGTAAATGTTGGTGTTCGCCTACCCTCCCCCGACCCTCCCCTCTTCCCTGTGGAAGAGGAGCTGACCCCCTCACCCGGCCATAGAACCCTCGCATAGCCTGGCAGCGCAGACAGGCAGCTAGAACAGGACGCGAGGGGGGCAGAGGCAGGCTGGAGCTTCGGGGGCCCTGAGTTCCCCTGGGGGGCATTGGTTCCCATCTTTAATGTAGCTGAGGGTAGGGAAGAAGCTGCTTCTCCAGGCAGCATCCGAGCTTGGAGTCAGCTGCCAGGATGGGCCCTGTGTGGTGGCAGGACAGGCCCAGAGCAGCTGGGATCCAGGTGGGCAGGAGGCAGGCTCAGGATGCTGGCCGACTGCCCAGGGCTGCTTCCCCAACCCTATCTTCTCCCCACTCCCAGGGTGTGGCTGCCACACTGCCAACAAACCTGGCAGCGCCTGGCTCCTCCGTTTCCAGAGCAGCCTGGGAGGCTGGGACTCTGCCAAGCTAGTCGCCGGTGGGGTGAGGCGCCCCTGCCTGGGCCCCGTGGTTACAGCCCCTATCGGCCCCGTCACTAAGCTCTGGGATCCAAACCTTGATTACAAGCAGCCCCGCCCAGGCCCGAGGACAGCCCCCCGACGCCACACAGAAGACTGGGGTCCCGAGCTGGAGCTCACGGCTCCGCTGCTGACTCATTTCTCGAATCCCGGCTTGTGCACGCTTCTTCCAAGCGTCCGTTTTCTCATCGGCTCCGTCCTCCCTAACCTCCGCCACTCTGTGGTTGTAAACGGAGATGGCGCAAGACGATGCATTTTACACATGGCTCAACCTACTGCGTGACCTTCACCCGGTCGCTGACTTTCTCTGTGCCTCAGTTCCTATGAGGCAGCGCTAGGCAAGAGGCTGGTAAGTGTATTCCCCCTCCCTGCCCACACCCCCGCCTCAGGGAGAGAGGAGAGAACAGCTCCTAGCTGGAGCCGCCTGGGATGAGCCGCAGGTTTCTTTCCCCCTCCCCACCCCCACCTTCGAGAAAGCCAAGGCTTGATTCTCACACACACACCCATCTCCGTCCATCCTTGGACACGTCCAGGGAAGCTCCTGTGTCCTGGAGAAAGTCCAGAGGGCTCCTGCCCTGCGAGATACGTCCCCAACCAGATGCCAGCTCTCCTACCAGCAGCCAGCCGTAGTTGGGCCCCACCCCTCCCTCCCGAGCTAATTATCACTGTCCCTGCCAGCTCCTCTTGGCAGCTCAGACCCCCACACCTCGCCCAGCCGGGCCTCTCCTCCTATCGGTCCTTCCCCGCCGCTCCACTTCTGCCATTTACTTCCAAAATCACTGCATCCAACTGGGATTCACTGCGAGCTTGCTAAGGTCCAGGCACCGGACCAGGCTTGGAGGCACACAAGAAAATGAGACACAGCCCCGCTCAGTAGGGCAGACAGATACCGCTGGCCCCAGCGACCAGAGGACAATGCGCCTTCTCACAGGTGTAGAATAAGAACAGTTCACATTGATTGGGTGCAGCCCAGGTCCCAGGGCCTGAAGGGCTGAAGGATTTACAGGCATTATCGCCGCCCTGTGAGGTGGGCGCCATTACTGGAATGCAATGGTCCCATTTTTAGGCACAGGATCACTGAGGCTCAGAAAGGGCACCTCCCTCCCCAAGGCGTGAGGTCCCAGGAATCATTCCACCGTTCCGTGTGGAGTGCTCAGGCCACACGCTGCTCACCAGCAGGTAGAACGCAGGTCTCCGATGGGCCCCTTGGCTCAGCCCGCTTCCAGGGTGCGCACAGGTGCGCTGCGCACAGCACGTGCCGGGGAGCCCCGCCCACTGGGAACGGGCCTGCGGAGCGCGGGGAGACTACCCTTTGCAAAGGAAAAGGCGGGGCCCTTCCCATCTCCTTCCCTGGACCCCCGCCCTGCTGTCATTCACGTCCCAAGTGATAATAATGCAAATACTGCTTGCCCATACAAATGCAAATTACTTTCGGAGGCATGCAATTGATTGTTGTTCTGCGGACACCGACTAGATTTGCCCGTGTTTGCATCTATTTGTAAATTCACTCTAGCAATACCTTCCCGGACTATAGATGTGAGGTACTTTGAATTCTCCTTTAAACAGGTTGTAACATCTCACGGGGTCCCTCGCTAATTATTGAGTTAAATACAATCTTGACACATGTTCATTTTATTTCTATACGGGAGTCATGATGGTCCTTTTTCAAAATAAATGATCCTTTATTAATACTCCCAAGATGGCTGGCAATTTCTCATCCGGAAACTGGAATCGTGGGGGTTAGGGGCAGGGTGCACCCCAAAAGTCCCAGTACTGCTCCCCGCTACTTGTTCCCCTGCCATGGGGCCTGGCCAAGGGGGTGGGGGGCTTCTAGTGATCTCTCCCAACATCTGTTCCACTACGTTTCTTGCTAACAGAAACATGGAAAAGAGATCAGTGTTCCCTCCTGATGGGAGGCCCCAGCCCCACATTCTGAGCAGAAAGGGGCCTCCCTCTTTCCAGTTGTGCCCAGTCTGTGAGCTTCACAGAAGGGGACTCTGGAAAGCAGGGAGCTCGGGATCTTTTGCTGGGCTCCTCGGTCCGTCATTCGAGCCGCGTTAACTGAGCACCTGCTATTGCCAAGTGCTCTGAGAGCAGAGCCAACCAGGAGGGCTCTCCCTTCAGGTCTCTTTCAACTTCCCTAGGCCTCAGCCCTGCTGTCATTCATGTTCCAAATGGCCCTGGCATCAGGTAGGCCCTTAAGGAACCAGAGAGACCCTATGTTCCAGTCCCCCACCCCTCCAAGAAAGCCTGGCCAAAATCCTCTTGTGGGAAGCAGGGCTCTCCAGACTCCAGGGCAGCTGGCCTGCCTCAGTGGCCACGGCTTCCACTTACAGGGGGGCCTCCTTCCCCAGAAGAGGAAATTAGCACCTCTCTCCACCAAAGCTCCTGGGTCTCTAGAGCCCCCAGTGTGGTTCAGTGAAAAGTGTACAGGGCAGCACGTCAGATAGCGTTGGGGCCTCAGCTCCTCCACTAATTACTCGCTGTGTGACCTTGTGCCAGGGGCTTCACCTGTTTTCCCACATGGAGGATGGGGACCATATTAGCCCCTACTCATAAGGTTGTGAGCAGTAAATAGGACCATGCAACAAAGCTAAACTCCGAATAAACGCTGGCTGGTATTACTGCGGTTATTAATTATTCATCCACCCCCCATAAAAGGCTAAGTGGGGTCAGGGTTGTTAATTCCATCCTATAAACTGGCAAATTGAGGTCCAGATGATAAGGAGATTCAAAATGTCTCTAAATGTAAGTTCAAGTACAAAGTCAGAAAACGAGATTCAGGGACCCCCCCCCACACACACACACACCCTATTTGAATTCCCCTCATCAATTCCCCAGGAAGGAAAAACGGCAGGACTATTTAATGAGCGGATCAGGCAGAATAATAAGGATGCCACAAAGACCCAGGAGCCCTGTGCCCAGTGTGCCGTGTCCAGCTTGGCGTGGTGAAGGAGCTGGCTTGGAGCTCCAGACACCCCGGCCAGGGTGCATGGTGCGCGGGAATGTCTCCTCCACCTGGGGCTTCCCATCAGGGTGCTCTACCCCAGTCCCCCCCACACCCCCTCTGGGCTGTTACCAGCCCACAGAGCAGCACGGGGGGGGCCTCCTGGCCCCCATGGAGGCTCATTAAAGAGCTTTTGGGAGGCTCCAGCTGCGCGAGCCTGCATATGGACAGACGGATGAGCAGGAACGTGGAGAGAGGTCTTCCCAGGAGACCACAGCCCACCCCACCCCACCCACCATTCCCCCTCCTTCCAGTCATAGCAGATATGACAGGGATAAAGGGGAACTCCCAGAGTGGTATGGGAGGAAGCAGATCAGTGTCCACGGGGGGGCGGGGCATACACGGGACCACATCCTCCTGCAGGCCAGGCATTGTGCTAATAACAGGTGAGCCTCATGTGAGGCACATGCCTTACCAGGCAGCGGTCCAGACGCTTTACAGGTGCTCCTTCGTTTCGTCCCCGCAACCACCGTGGGAGGTGAGTGCTATCACGATCCCCATTTTACAGGCTAGGAAACTGAGGCTCAAAGAGGTCCAGTGACTTGTCCTAGCTAAGCACGGTGCATGTAAAAATCTCACTGAACTGTTCTCACCAGTCAGTAGGGAAAGGGACTGTTTTAATCACTATTGTATAGAGCAAGAAACTGCCAAAAAAAAAACACGGAGAAAGAAACAATGTAACTTGCACAACACCACACAGCTAAGAAGTAGGGGAATATGGCCTAGGACACAGGCTTTTTAGTGATCCCCCACCCCAAGTTTGGGCTTTTATCACCATGTGATTGCTATCAATCCAGAGATGTAGGTGTATTATCACCAAACCCATTTTCTAGAGGAAGAAAGCAGGCTTTCAAGGACCAAGTGACACGGCTAGTAATGTACCAATCAGCACTGGAGCCCAGCCTGTCTCCACACTCCAAAGACCGCTGTTTTCTGGGATACCACGGACTGGGGGTGGCTCAGTGTAGATAGAGATGATGCTTCCTCAGGCACAGCTGCCTGAAAAAGAGACTTGTGGGTTCACAGTAGGGCTTCCCATCCCTGAAGGTCCACATCAGACCTGAGGGAATGACTGGGGTGCACTTGGTGGGCTTAGTTTTGGACAGGAGCCTGTTTGGTGTGAGCTTCAGTGGACCCGATCTCAGAGAAATTTCACAAAGTTCTGCCCAGTTCCTAAGAGCTTCCCCTGTTATCCTTGACCCTGGGGAGCCTCTCGTGCCCCCTTAGGACCTATCTTCTGTTCCCGTGAGTCTGAGCCTGAGGACAAGAGCTTGAGGGGTGCACTGGCTCCCAGCCTCGCCTCTCTCTGCTTGCGTACTTCTCCACTGAGTGACCTTGGCCAGGGGCAGTGGGGGAAGCCTCTTCCACGATGGGCCTTGTCTCTGCAGGGGAAGCAGAGGGCCCTGCCCTCAAGGCGCCACACGCATGGAGCCATAACATACTCCGGCCAGCAGAAGCAGCCAGCCCAGGACATTCAGGAAAGCACCCCAGCGGCCACTCACATGGTCTCACACTGTCCTAGGAGGCTCATGGAAAGGGGCCCTTGTAGAGAGGGGCTCACCACCACCACATGCAGCCAGACAAAACACACAGGGTACATACAGCAGGAGAATGGGAGGGAGAAGGGGAAAGGGAGAGAGGGGTAGAGATAGAGACATGGGGGAGAGAGGAAGGACAGAGAGACAGAGACAGAGAGGCAGAGATAAAGGAGAGATAGAGTGACACAGTGGGAGGAAAGGCAGAGAGACAGAGAGATGGGGGAGAGACAGTGAGGCAGCCAGAGACGCAGGCTTACCAAGACGGGAGCAGAGATGAGGAGAGCCAGCCATTCAGCATGACAGAGAACACAGAGAGAAACACCCAGAAAAGCAAATACAGAGCCCAAGAAGGCCCGGCGGCAGCGGGAAGCGGGGAGCAGCCAGCTCAGGAAGAGAGGGGAAGGTGGAAGGCGGAGGGCGAGGCGGAGAAAGCTAAGGGGAAACTCGGCAAGGAAACCTGACAGGAGACGCGGAAGAGAAGGGCCGAGGCCGGGACCGTCGGAAGAGAGGCGCAGGGGCGGTGGGAGGAGGGCGGGGGCGCAGGGGCGCAGCCCGCAGGGAGCCGAGCGGAGGCGCCCCGCCCGCCGCGCGCCTGGGCATATGGCTCCCGGTTTCCTAAAGGCACGGGAACGATAACCATTCATCTCTATAAATAATTTTATCCGCCGAGCGTCCTAAATGGGTTCTGTGTGTCTGTGAAAGCTTTTAAAAACCATTTGCTTGGTAAACAGGCGGGCGGCGAACAAAGGCCTCTTCCTACCAGCGGGAGGGGAGGCTGGGAGACCAATTAGGCCGAGGGGGTAATTAAAAGGGAGAGTGCGCTCCGCTAGGCCCCTGCCCGCCTCCTTCCCTCCCGGGGGCCTCGGAGCCAGCTGAGGCTGCCAGTCCGTCTCAGACAGCGGGTCCCCACCCCCCACCCCCCCCCCACCCCCCCCCCACCCCCCGCTCTTCACCCCTGTCCCCTCCGGGTCCCTGGCGCAGTGGCCGGCCGCGCCCGGGGGACCGGGGCTGGAAAGGACACCCCCGCGGCACATGGGCCGCCCACATAGGGAGGGCATCTTAGTCGTCACAGAAGCCTGAGCCTGGTATTCCAAACGGTTTAGAAATGCCTCTGTCTCTAGCCTGAGTCCCTCCTGCGTTTCCATGCCTTACAGCCTTTACCCCTGAGGTTTTCTTGGTCACAGGGGTCTAAAAACAGACAGGGGGTGCGGTCACATAGGATGTTTCTTATCCCTAACTCTAAACCTCAGTGTGTAGTGTCAGGCCCAAGACCCTAGGTGTTGGGGGGTGAGGGGGCAACCCTGGATACTGATATCCCACTTTGTCAATATCCTGTGCTGAGTATCTGTACCTCCCCCCAAAGGAATCATTGCTGCCTGCAGCAGGCCCTCTGAGTATTTGCTAAAGCCCCTAGGTCATCGTCACCCCTGCTGGGGCCCGCCTTGGCTCTTGGGACACCCAAAGCAGATGTCCCCTTTGTCCCTGTTAAGTTTCGTCTTGTCCGATTCTGGTGTTTGCTCCAATCATCCAAGATCCTCTTGGACCCTGATTCTATCATCCAGTTTATTCCCCCAGTCCTTTCTGGCCTCTATTCCACCCCTGGGGGCTGGGCTCCTGAGCTCTGCTGGGGACGTGCTAGGTGTTATTGGGCACAAGGCACCCATATCTCCACTTACTCCTCAGGGATGATCCATGTGTTGGCTGCTCTGGCTCCCTGGACTGCCCACTGCCATCACGCCCTCCATTCATGCCACCCATGGTTGCCTAGACATGCCAGAGAGCCTCACTGGGGACCCTGGCTTCACAGGACATGTCCCCATGTGGCCCAAGGTGGTCCAGTGGTGCCAAGGCACCTCCAGCCAGCCCTCTCTGACCCCAGAGCACCCACAGTTCCCTGACTCTATGAACTTAGAACCCACACAGACTTTAAAGAGCACAGAGGGGCCTGAATACCACCACCCCCCTCCCAGCCGCAGCTCTGATTATGGGGAGCCTGCCCCTCCAATGCCCAGAAACCTTGGTAAAAATGGCCAGGGAGGGGAGGGTGACGGATGACAGATCAGTTTCCCAGTGCTGGCATTTAAGAGCTCTCTGCACATGGCCACAGGTTATCCAGGGATGTGGTAGTTGTGGTTTCCCAAACTCTACCTGCTTCAAACTGGATGGAAACGGAGGAGCCCAGAACTCCACCCAGGCTTTCTCTGAACCCTGTGTCCAGCAGGAACAAAGAGGGGGGGGGGGTGTGTAGGGCAGAAGTCACTGGATAGAATTCCTCCTGGATGGACTCTTGGAAGAATGAACCGCCTGACAATGAACATTCTAATTCAGTGCCTAAGGCCGTGAATTTTGTGCTTGAATGCAGCTCTGTTTCTTAGCTGCTAGGTGACCCTGGGAAAGTTACTTACCCATTCTGAGCCTCTGTTTTCTGATGCGTACAATGAGAACACCACCGCCTCCTTACAGGGGTCGTCTGAGCATCTGTTGAGTGCCCACAGCATCCAAGGAGCTGCAGAAGGACCTCTTCACCTCAGCCCCATAGATGGATGCTGTGGGTCCAAATCCATTTTCAAAAACCCTTGAGGGCATCTGGGTGGCTCAGTCAGTTAAGCCTCTGACTCTTGGTTTTTGGTTCGGGTCATGATCTCACGGTTTGTGGGATCAAGCCCCACTTAGGGTTCTCTAGCTTTCTCTCTCTCTGCCTCTCCCCCACTTGTGCTGTTCTCTCTCGCGCGCTCTCAAAATAAATAAACTTAAAAAAAAAACCCTTGGAACCAGATGTTTTAAAAGTAATTCAGTGCATAAAATGTTTATTTTATAAAGCCTCCAGGGGTGCACCCCATAATCAAGTACATTAACGTATCTGCAGTGATACACGTGACTTTCCGCACCAAGCAAAGTAAGTAAACTCTAGGTTTACAGCCTCATGTCAATTCAAGTCAAGTCTGCCACCAAATGAGTTTTGAACAACAGTGTCGTTTTCAGGGATTGGTGGTTTCCTGAATTCCAGGTACGGAATGTGGGCCCGAGTTACGGTCCCTATTTTACGGATGCAGCAACTGAAACCAGAAGCCAAGAGGGCTCAGGCCACGGACGTGGCCGAGGACACCCGGAGAGCGTGAGCAGGGCCGGACATGAGGCTGAGATCCGTGTCCGGGGCCTGAGCCCTTACCCGGCCCCCACATTTGGAGGGGTCGCTGCAGGCTTTTGCCTTGCGTCTCCTACCTGGCCATTCTGGGTCAAGTTTCTCCTTCCATCCTGGTAACCTCTGCCGGGCAGACTGGGAGGGTCTCAGACCCGAGAAGGAGACGTCAATGCCCCAGAGTGGCTGTTGCAGGGGCACAGGGCTTTTGTCCTTGCTGCTCTCCACTTCCCTTCTTAGCTGGCCTCTCTTTCCTTGGAGAGTGTCCATCCCCCAGGCTTCAGGGCGGGGTCAGAGGTCTTCCCCACTGGCTACCCACTGGTGTAGGTGTGTGCTTAATTGTGAGCCAAAGGCAAATATGGAGGGGGAGGGAATAGGACAGAATGAAATGACGGAGGGACTGTGGGTCAGGGGCATGGCTTCATGGTGCTCTGGAAATCCTCTCCATCCTAGCCCCCACCGCAGCCACCAGGCCAAAGGCGCAGACTTGAGACTCCCTCCTGCCTGCCTCTCCCCTTCCCTCCCCCCGCCAACCCCAGCCCACAGGACAGCCCCTTCCCCAGGGGCTGCTCCCAAGCCCTGAGGGTCTCCGGTTTACTGAGGGCCTGTGTACTGTGCTGTCCCCAGGCTCAGGTACCGCTTCTGCTCAGCCTCCCACCCTGAGACCAGGCAGCTTCCAGGCATATAGTTAGGTTCCTGACTGCTGTAACAAATTATCACAAATCCGGTGACCTAACCAATATATATTAACGTTCTACAGTTCTGGAGGTCAGAAATCTGCAAAGGGTCTCACTGGGTTGAAATCAAGATGTCAGCAGGGCCATGTTCCTTCCGGAGGTGCTTAGAAAGAATCCGTCTCCTTGCCTGTCCCAGCTTCTAGAGGCCTCCGGAGATTTCCAAGGGCTGGTGGAGCCTCCACATTGTTTCACTGCCACCACATCCTGTCTGCCTCCTGGCTCCTCCCCTTCTGTATTTAAAGACCCTCGTGATTACTTTGGGCCCACCTGGCTAACAGGGGAGGCTCCCCCTATCTTAAGGTCAGCTGATTCACAAACAATTCCATCTGCAACCTTAATTCCCCTTTGCTTTGAACCCAACACACTCAAAGCTCCGGAGGTTAGGATGTGAACCCTGGACATCTTTGGGAGGCCACTGTCTGCCTGCATTAGGCCAGGAGCCACAGAAGCCTGGGAAGCAGTGTAATGAGGGTAAAAGGTTCTGGGTTAGGGGGTGAAGAGGTCTGCCGCTTAATGCTGGGGTGACCCCAGGCAAGTAACTTAACCTCTCTGTGCTTCCCTGTGTCATTCATTCAACAACTATGCGTAGAATGCCTGACTATATGCTGGTCTAAGTGCTTGGGATAAAGCAAGGGCTCTTCCTCTCATGGACATATGTTCTAGTAGGACGGAGATGGAAAAGAACCAAATCAGCATACAAGATGTCAGGTGGTGGGAATAATTGTTATGGAGGAAAATTAGCAGGGAAAGGGAATGAGGACTGAAGGGTGGGGTCGGGTGCTCCATTAGGAAAAGTGGTCAAGAAAGCCCTCTTGGATGAGGTGACATTTGAGCAAAATGGAGTGAGTTGATCAAGGCCTGTGAATGTCTAGAGGAAGCGTGTTCCAGGCGGGCAGAAACAGTAAGTGCAAAGGCCCTGAGGCAGGAGTGTGCCTATAGTGCTTGAGGAGCATCAGAGAGGCTAGGATAGTAGAAGGAAGCAAATTGTAGGTGGGGACTGAAGGGTGGGGTCGGGTGCTCCATTAGGAAAAGTGGTCAAGAAAGCCCTCTTGGATGAGGTGACATTTGAGCAAAATGGAGTGAGTTGATCAAGGCCTGTGAATGTCTAGAGGAAGCGTGTTCCAGGCGGGCAGAAACAGTAAGTGCAAAGGCCCTGAGGCAGGAGTGTGCCTATAGTGCTTGAGGAGCATCAGAGAGGCTAGGATAGTAGAAGGAAGCAAATTGTAGGTGGGGACTTTGGAGAGGCCATGGGGGCCACAGTAGGTAGGGCCTGGTGAGCCATGGGCGATGGCCAAGTGGAGGGTAGTAACTTTTTGGGAATTAATGTGTAAAAACACCTTGCACAGGGTCTGACATATAACAGAGGTTTAATAAACTTAAATCTCTAACCTCCAGTGCAAGGAACCACGTGTCTCCTCAAGTGAGTCTGGCAGCTCCCTTGAGCTGGGCTGGGCCCAAGGGGATCCCTCATGGATCAGGTTCAGACCAGACCCTCCCACCCCCCTCCACAGGGCCAGCAGCCCAGCACCCAGCCCTCTCCTGACAGTCTCCGGCTTCCGCTCCGTGGGTGTTTGCGTAGTGTTTCCTCCACAGCCCCCGCGGTTCTGTTAGTTTTCACTGCTCCTTTATTAATTGGCTTTTCTGTTCTTGGGATTATTTGATTTCCACTTAATTGCTTGATGACAGCAAGGTTTGTTTTTGTTCTTTGCTTTCCCAGAGGAGGGGCAGATGCTGGAGAGTGGGCCATGCTGACTGCTGAGGGCTGTGTGGTCTCCTCTGGAGCAGCCTTTCTCTTCCACCTGGGGCCTCAGTTTCCCTTCCTGTCACCCTACAGGGGACCGAGGTGGGAGGCCAGAGGCCACCACATCTTGAAGCCTCAGACCAAGGCTGCAAGGGGGCAGAGGGGCAAGGCCACCCTCTGTGTTTATAGCCAGAATCTGGTGCCAGGGATCCAGCTAAACCCCTCGTTTGTGGAGCGTATCCTGAGCCAGCTGGGCTGGGCCATGAACACACACATCACTCACTCTCCTCGTCCTGAAAGCAGGAGCCATTCAAATCCCAGCTGAGACAACAGAAGCTCCTAGAGAACTTGCCTGGGGCCACAGAGCCAGCCTGTGGCAGGAGGAGAGCCATCAGTGAGACACAAAAGGCAGACCCCTCCCCCTAGCGGGTGACAGACAAGTAAACCAACAGTGAGCACTGAAGGTAGAAAATGGCCCTATCATGGGGCTGGGTGAAAAAAAAAAAAAATCCCTCCAGTATGTTCCCACTTTAGTTAAATGAACACCTATGTATACACATATACGTGGAAAGATTCATTCCTTCGACAGATGTTCACTAAGGCCTTGTGTGCTGTTTCTCATGTAGCTACTAGGGAATGCAGGCTGGCAAACAAAGTAAGGCCCCTCCCTCGAGGAACCTACATTCCAGAGGGAGAGGTGGTTCATAAGTGACTAAATCAGCAATTGGTAATTTTAAATAATAATACACACTGTAAAAAAAAAAAAAAAAGAGAGAGGAGAGAGAGCATCACTAGGGAAGACTTTTCCAAGAAGGTAGTGTTTTGTGGCAACTTTATGAGGAGCTGGTCATGTGACACTAAGGGCAAGATTGTTCCAGGCAGAAAGTATAGCCTGTGCAAAGGCCCTGAGGCAGGAATGAGCTTACTGTGTTTGAAAGCCAGACAAAAGCCTGGTGTGTGAGTGGTTGGGTGGGGGGGGGGGCGGGAGGGGGAGGCCAGAAAGGAAAGCAGAGGCCAGATCGGAAAAGGTTTTGTGAGCTGTGATGTGGAGTGTGGATTTGATGTTAATGGAATGCTACAGAAGGATTGTAAGCCATGTATTTAAAAAGGTCTTGTTTATGTGGGCTGGGCCGGGCAGGGGTGAACCTATGGATGGCCGGTGGATGCTGGGTGTGTGGGTTTGGGGGCAGGTTACTCAAGACTGCCATTACTGGGGAGGGGGAGCATGCCAGGGAATCTGGCAGAAGGTGCCTCCTTCATCCACTGGGGATCTGGGCCCAGGCCTTGCAAGGAGCACCCAGCAAGGCTCTCTGAGCTGCCTCCTGCCCTTGAGGCTCCCTGTCTGGGGACACTCAGGGCCTTAACTTCAGGATCCATCCCCTTCCCTTCTACTACATTTGGGCTTCCAGGGCACTTGAAAACATCAGTGAGCCCACCCCGACCCCCCACCCCTCCACATACTACCTACAAAGTTACAAGGGATCTGGAAGCCTGCCCAAACTGGCCCCAAATGCCTCAGGCACCGGTCCCTCCCCAGCACACCTGTTCCATCCTGTAACAAGCCAGGGGTCCTGGCCCAGGGGTCGCTGGTGGCCAGGAACATAAACCCACTGGTACTACCTCAGGGAGTTCCATGGAAACGCAACAGGATACCTCCTACGGGGTCTCCAGGGTATCTATCTGGCTTCTCTCTGCTCTCTGCCCCCTTCTCCTGCCCTCCGTTGTGTGCCTGCTTTCTCTGCTTACTCACGGCCCTATAACCCCATGCTGGCAGGTGGCTTTACTTTGCCTCCAATTCCCGCTCCCATGATGAGCTTTCCCGCCATCCATCTGACTAGTTCTCAGAGTCCAAGTTCCCAGTTCCCAGGAGCAGGGCTCTGATTGGCTCAGCATAGGCCAGGAGTCCACCTGATCCAATCAGCTGTGCTGGCAAGTGCGGGAGTTCCTTGCACATAAGACTGTCCTGTCTGGGGGTCCCCGGTCTCTAGACTGAGCAAGGGGCCTGGAAGCAGTGGTTGACATTGGGCCGCTTCCTGTTCCTCAAACAGACTATACTCGCCCACCTCTGAGCCTTCACTCATGCCACACCTCCACCTGGAGCACTGCCCACAAATCTCGTCCTTCGTGGTCCACACCAACTTCTGTGAATTCTCCAGTGTTCCAATCTGTTAACAGCCCTTGGCCCCCAAACACCTTGAGATGGCCCCATACACCATCCTTGCACCGTGGCCTGCCCAGGCCCTCCCCCCACACACTGAATGGGTCCTGCCTGGCCCCAGTTTGCACGGGGCACAACATCCTTCATGCCAGCCCTCACCCGGACCACAGGACCCAGCGCTGATGTTCAAGCAAACTGAATAGGGGGAAGCAAATGCAAGTTCTGAAGACCCCATCAGGCCTGTGAGACTAGCTCACTGGGAGAGGCCATTTGCCAGGGTTTTCTTCAGCAAAACTCACCCATTCTCTACACTGAACACATTTCTCACCAGCCCAGCCTCCAGGTCACCTCTGCCCTCTGACCAGACCTCTGTGGTCAGATTCCCCCAGCTGTCCCCCACACCTTCCCCAGTTTCCCATTCTGGGGCATACCGTCTGCCCTTCTAAGGCCTCATCTGGAACTTCTCCACCCCTCCCCACCCCTGAAAAACTTTTTTTAAATATGTATTTATTTTTGAGAGAGAAAGACAGAGCATGAGCAGGGGAGGGGCAGAGAGAGAGGGAGACACAGAATCCAAAGCAGGCTCCGTGCTGTCGGCACAGAGCCCGATGCAGGGCTCGAACCCACAAACCACAAGATCATGACTGGAGCCGAAGTCAGACACTAACAGACTGAGCCACCCAGGAGCCCCTGCTCCAAAAGCTCAGATGCTGAAGATAATAATCCTGCCCCGCCCCCACCCACCCTCTTTGCCTGCAGAGCAGGTTTTGCACTTGGACTTTCCATTCTAAGCCCCGTTAATTTTTTCCCTCTTTCTTCTTTTTTAAACACAGGGTAATTTAAACCCTCGTTTCACAGATGAGAGGCTTTCAACTTTGGCACCAGAACTTGGGTTTGATTTTTTTTTGTTTGTTTGATCCTCAGAATAGATTTTTCCCAGCTAGAGGGACCCCTGATCCTCTGGGCTAACCTGGAGCTTTTACAGAAATGATTGCTCAGACCCAGGGAAGAGAGGTGACCCGTCCAAGGCCACATAGCACAGGTAGGGTGAGAACCCAGGTTTCCAGAGGCCCCTTGTCTGGATTTCTCTCTCCTCTCTCTGCTGCAGATGGCCATTTTTTTATAACTTGCAGAAACTATGCACTTGAAGAGAAAAACAGGGGGTAACTGGACCAGCTAGTGTCACATGAGAGAAGGCAGAAGCCACACACAGGGTGTGTCCCTAAGTGACCCATAGTGCTAGAACCACAGCCACCTCCAGAGCCCCTTGGGCCCCAAGCAGGGCCATGGGCACTGACAAATAGTGGCTCAGGTGCCTCTGTCTCCCTGGCACCCCCAGTGAAGTCAGGATCCCAGCATCTGCCCTTGTTCTGGCTGCTGCCGTAACAGAAGCCACGGTTTACTGAGGGCTTGCTATGTGCCAGGCCCTTTGCACGCATCATCACATCCGGCCCTCCCACAACCCCGGGAGACGGGCTCCATTCCACTATGCCCACTCTACAGATGAGGAAGCTGAGGCTCAGAGGAACTCAGCAACTTGCTCTAGATCACGCAGCCAGGCATATGGTGGATCTAGGATTGCAAGCCGTCTGGCCCCAGAGCCCACGCTCTTCCTAATACTACCCTCAGATTCAGTGTTTGAAAATCCCACAAGCTGGGAGGGAGCCAGGTGGAGAGGGTCGAGGTAGGGCTGGGGGATCATTTCATCCACTAAAAAAACAACGCTGTCGGTCACAAGTGCTAGGTCACAGCAAGTCAGCAGACTTGGACCAGCCCGGGGTGGGGGGGGGCGGGGGGGACCCCAGCCAGTAGCACAGGCAGATCATGCACTCGCCTGGGATCTGGTCTTTCTTCTTTCCTTGCAGAGGCCTGCCCTGCCTGTGTGGACAGCCTGGCCGTTCCGAGACTGAGGCACCTGGACACCCCCAGAGCCCTGGGCCATGGGGTTAAGTGGCACCCGTGTAGACTGGATGGAAACGCTCTGTGCCAGGACCGTGGAAGGACCCACCCCCATCCCATAAAGTCCTGGACGAGTAGAGGAGGAGGGGGAGGAGGAGGAGGAGAAACTCTTGATGGTAGAGCAATAACGCTGCTCTCCTTCAGAGCTTGGGTCTTAGGAGCACTCCCCATGGGACTGGAGCTCAGCCAGAGTAAAAGCCTGCAGTCCTGCCCTGGCCACCAGGGACCTGGATGACCCAGACCCTGTAACCTTGCTGACCTCACGTCCTACTTCTGTCCCTGCTGCTTACCCCTCCCCAGCCGCATGGGCCCCCTCTCCGTTCCTCAAACACCACAGGCTCATTCCTGCCTCTGACGCTTTGCAATTGTGGGTCCCTCTGCCCGCACGACCTTCAGACATCACATGGTTGGCTCACTTTCTTCTGGTCTTGACTGGAATATCATCGTCTCAGAGAGCCCCGCCCCCGGCAACACCATCTAAAGTTGCAAGTCAACCCCACTGTGGCCCAAACCCACTTTCTTGCCCTTTCTCCTTAATACCTCCGGCCATCTAGTGTAATGTGTTTCATCCTAATGTATGCATGTTTGTCCCTCTGTCCCACAGCAGCTCTGTGAGCACAGGGACTTTGGTCCATCTTGCTTTATCTCCAGAGTGTCTAATGCCTCCTGGCACACATGGGCACCATCCCTGAATGAGGTCTTTAACCTTCTGAAGGTGGGAACCAGCACCACCTGGGCCACAGTCTGGGTTGGTGTTTGGAAGTGACAAGAAGATGTCACATCCAGGCACCTGGAAGAACCACCCAACTGTGAAAACAAGTGTGCGTGAGCGAGGGCAGTGGGAGCCAGGCCAGGCCAGGCAGGAAATTTCCACTGGGTGGTCCCAATTATCACGGTAATTATAGCCACACTTTTCTCCCCATGACAGCATAGGCTTCCGTGCTTCTGTTCAATCAGGAGGGTCCAGACCGGCACCGAAGGGGCAGGGAAGAGGGAGGGAATGAGAGGGGAAAATTTAGAAAAAGATATTCAGAGTCAACAGGCAGCCACAGACTGACGGGAAACCAGAGGGGGTGAGCCGGAGAGCTAGAGTTGCTTAGAATATCTCGCAGTTGCTGGAACGCGACACCTCATGCTGTTGGGATTCTTGCCACACGGATCACATGTGTGGACTTGGATGCACTGAGCTCTCTTTCTCCCGCTGCAGCGCGGGCTCTTTGAGGGGAGCCCACGTGCCTCTCACCTTGCCCTCCCATGTGCCTAACTGGTGCCTGGGGGGCCCACACACCTGTGAGGGACTGACTCAGTTTTAAGTGGATTGAAGTGGCTGGGCTGGGGCGGGAGCAGTGGGGGGCGGGGGTCTCCTCCCTCTTTGCCCCTGACCAGCAAGGTGGCAATGGGATGGCTCTCCACCCCCTGCAGACCTCATTCTGGCACCTGTGACATAAAGGCAGGAGGTCATAAAGACATAAAGAGACCAGGTGATCTCTCCAACGGTCTCCAACTCTAGCATTCTGTGGATTCGTGAGGGTTTTGTTGCAAATTCCGCCATCTACTTCCTGAGGGAGGCCGCTGCTCCCCTTCCTAAGAGGGAAAATGAGTAAGTGCCAAGAGAGACAGGGTGCGTCCCGCCCCATTGCCCAGACCCTCCTCCTGATGATGTGTGCCAGCTCTCTGGAACCCGCACTTGGCTTTACGTGGCATCACTGTCCACTCTATTCCATGTGGCCTCGCGCAGGCCGAAGAGACCCCACCACCTCTGCAGCGTCACCCCCTCCCCTCCCACTGTCACACCTCCACCAGGGAGACCACATCACAACACAGCTTGGATTACCCCTCCTACCGATCCTTCAATGGCTCCCCACTGCCTACGGGATCAGGCACAATCCCTCACGGAATAATCAAGGCCCTCCATGATTTAGCACCACCTTCCCTTTCCCAGCTTCGACTCCCTTTCCCGTCCCTTTCTCGTCCTCTGTTCTCTAAATACTGTGCTTTCCCACCTCTGCACCTTTGCTCACCCTAGTGTCCCCTCCCAGAGTGCCCTCCCATCCCAGTGATAACTACTCATCCTCTGGTGACCCAGCCAAAGGCCATCCTCTCTCTCTGTCCATTAGACCTTTCCTGATTCTCCAAACAGTTGGAACATTTGCCCACTGCGCCTTGTCTGTATTTGTTGTGGACATCACGGAGGAGCATGACAGGGGACTATCTCTGACTGATCTTTGCAGCCTTTGTGCACCAACCGGTGGCTTGCACACTCTGGGTGCTCCATATACTTGGTGGTGGGATGCCAGGGATCCAGCCCAGGGTGGAAATCTCCACCAGCGCTGGAGCGCACGTTCTGTTCCAGCCACCGCTCCAGCTCCTACGTGCATGGACCGATTTCACCCCACAACAGTCCTGTGAGGCAGGTACTGTTACTAGCCCTGTCTTACAGGTGAGGCCGCTGAGGCTCAGGGAACTGAGCCCGAGGCCGCAGAGCTGGTGGCAAAGCTGAGATTAGAGCCCAGATGGTCCGGCAGGCAGCCTAGCCCACATTCTTAGCAGCTGTCCCGACCTCAGGCCCTCCCCCAAGCCCCTGGCCCGATGGAGCCCAGCTCCTGTGCCCTCGCAGCCCTGCCCCTCCTCTGTCAGGAGCATAGGAAACCCGGCCTTGTCTGGGGTTGGGCAAGGCAGGGCTGGTTTCTTGGAGTCCCTCCTGTAATAGGCAGTGGAGGGGAGAGCAGTGTGGATTATTGACCCTGAGCCCAGAAGAGAAGGAGAGCAGAGGGGATGAGGAGATGAGTGTGAGCGGAGGTCAGTGGCGACTGGCTGTAAGAGCTGGAAGGATTAGGGACGGCAGATGGGGCAGGTCCCCTCTAACTCCCCCTCAAACAACCCCAGCCACGCCAGCCACATGGCTGGCCACGGTATTAGAAGAAACCTCCCCAAAGCCCCCAAAAGGAATGTGCCAGCAAGAGCAGCTGCATTCTCCTATTAAATTCCTCACGGGGTTGTGGGACCCCAAGTCAACAAGAGGGGGTTCTAAGAAAGTGCGATTAAGGGCCCCCACGACTGTCTTTATCTGGCACCCAACATCTGGATGAAACGTGAAAAATCATCATTGTCAAGGCTTCTGTCTTTCTTTCTTTTCTTTTTTCTTTTCTTTTTTTTTTTTTTTTTCCCTGTACAAAGCTCTAGGTATTTAGAAACATCTGGGTGATGGGCTGGCTGGTTCTGCTTTTTGTCCAGATGTTCAGCGTTCCCTAGGTTCAGCCTGACGGTGGTTGCTGTAGAGACAGATTCAAATTGAGGAGGCCAGGGGATCGTGAGGGAGGAGAGGTGGCAGTTCTGCCCTGTGGAACCTTCTGCCCCTTGGCTCACTCTGTCCTCACCAGAAAATTTGTTCTCCCCAACCCCCGCCAGGTTGCATGGAGCTAAGAGACACTGCCTTTTATACAACATCTTCCACTGGGAATCGGCCCGGCCCAGCACAAAATTAGCTGGCGTCTTACGGCTCCTGGATTATGCAGGCAGAGATTTTGATTGAATCTGGCAACCAGATTTATGAATCAGTCGATATTTATTGCGGGGAACAATCCATCTTCATGTCTGGTCTGTGCACACAGAGCCCCACTCAGGGCACACCCGAGGCCTTGGTGCTAAATGTTGGAACGGTCTCCGTGAACACATCTGAGGGAGGGGGCAACGGAGAGGGGTCTGACACCGATCAAACAGGAGTCAGCGTATAATGAGGGGAAGTGTAACTGGGGGGGGCGGGGGGAGGGGGAGGTGGGGAGGGCGAGAGAGAGCTACCATAGCCATCCCATGTTTGTTCCTGTCTGCTCTTCTGAACCCTCTCCCAATCCCCCACACCATCTAACAAAAGTCAACTAATATTACATTATTTGAAGTCAAACGTGATATAAAATTTTGATATAATGCATTCCAAAGTAAAACGAAATTGTGTGTGTGTGTGTGTGTGTGTGTGTGTGTGTACTTGCGTGTTCTAATGATCTACTCTTGGGTTCCCTCCCCTACCCACTGGCCCAGGTATTAAAGGAAATAACTGAGCCTGACCACCCAAGCTCAGTCTTCTGATGGACCAATCACAGAGCTGGGGGTGTGACTCGGCTGATGAATGGCCACGGAAAAGGCTACTCAGGATTCGCTCATTTGCATGCCTGTGCTGATTGGCTGAACCACTGCCCCCAGTGGTGGAAAGCAAGTTCCCAGTCCAGGCAGAGGGAATCCAGGAGTCAATCCCCCCGCCCCGCCACTCCCCCCAGGCATTGAGCTCACTCTGAGACCCAGGAAAGATGGTCCCTTACCCATCTGAGCTTCTTAGCCTGATTGTGGTAAGGGCAGAATTTAAGATGGGTGGGAAGGAAGAAAATAAGATGGTGTCCCCAAATCACCTTCCGCTGTCCCCTTTCCAGCTCTGACTCAGCCTCCTGTCCCACACACTCATTCCTCTGTCCTTGTCTGCCAAGGTGACCACCTTTTTGGAACTGTACCTGGCAGCCCACCCCTCCCCCAAACCCTTCCCCAAGTAACCCTAGTTACAAGGTAACTACGGGGCGTTGAGAAAGGACAAGGGAACTATTTGGAGGAGCAAGCTCCCCGCAAATTGTAGAACAGAGTCTCTCTAGCTGGGAAGAGAATGGGCAGCACCCAGAAGGGATAAAAGACGACTGCCCCCACTCAAGGGCCAGGACACCTGGGCTCTTAACTAGTTCTGGACCTCTGGTCAATTACTTCACCCCGGAGGCCCTTATAAGATGGGGAATCACCTCTTCTCAGACTTCTCCCAAAGCTGGTAGAACAAGACAACACCCATGAAAGCTGGAATCTCCGTGGCTCCAAACGGACAGAATCGCATCCGATGGGTAAATTTACAGGCGGTCAGGCTTTCCCTCGGTGTGTAGAAGAACCTTTCTATATTCAAAGTGTCCAGTAATGGAAACGGTTAAGATAGTGATTGAGCACAATTCAAGCATCCAAGCAGTTTGGATGACCGTCTGTTGTAGAGTATAATTTCTGGACACTTTGATGCACTGGATGAGAATTTTGGCATAATCTGCTGGCTGCCTCCAACTCTTTATGATTCTATGACTCATTCATTTAGCAAATGTTTATTGGCTACCCGCTAGACCCAGCTCTGTGGCTCGTGTGCTGTGTGACTACCAGTTTCCTCTCTAGAGTCCGTTTCCCATACATAAAGTGAGGGTGTTGGGCCAGTGGACCTCTAAGGTCTAGAGCCAGCTCTGATAGGCTGCCTTGTTCTAAATGGAATCACAAGGAAGTGAAATAGCCCACCTGCGCCCCCCTCCCCATCCCCTAAGACTCCTCTTTCTCCCACTTTTTCCTGCATTACCCATAACTTAGCAAAGTCGGGACAGAATGAACTTCTCCTGGCCCGGGATGCTGTGTGAAACAGATGGCCCTGTTGCCATGGAGACCAGGGGGCTACTTGTCTTGCCGGGCTGGGACTGGGTGGGGGGCTAAGTCAGGCACGGGTGATTTACTCCTGCAATAGCCCAGCCTGGAATCTACATGAATGTTAAAAAGGAGTGGCTCTAGGCAATCACTCAGCCAGACAGATCAGAAACCACTCAAGATGAAAGACCCAGAGCATCTCTTCCCAGGGTGCCAGCTACTTCCTGGCTCCCCACCCCCACTGTATAATCTTAGGCCATTCAGCCCCTCTCTGGCACAGGAGATTTGACCCCGAATCTAGAGGAGCACACAGTCTGTTGTGAAGAGGGGAGATACAGGCAGTTCTGGAAGGGACATTCTGCGGACTCAGGAAGACTGACTTCCTGGGCTTGTTGGAAAAAGGAGTTCTCTGGCAATCAGCACTGTGCAACCACGGATGGGCTGCCCCAGGAGGCAGTGAGCTCCCCACCCCTGGGAGCATTCAGACTGGGCTGGGAAGATCCTCGGTCCGAGATTATCAGAACAACTTCCCCCATCAAGTAAGGAGATTCTAAAGGCAGCTCTTCCAATTCTGAGATCTTGTGATAGCAGAGGCAGCGAGATGTGATGGTTCTGAACATGCACTTTGGAGTCAGACAGACCTGGGCTCAGGTCCCAGCTCTGCATCCAACTTGCTGTGTGACCTTGAGCAAGTTAATTTTCTCTGAACATCTATTTCCTCACCTGTGAAAAGTGAGTCATAATACCAGCCTTACAGGATTTTTTGGGAAAGGATTAAAGCGAAACACAGCATCTGAAGTGCTTAGTATAATATCTTGCACATGTTAAGTACCCAGTAAGTGGCAGGTATCATTATTAGTTTATAATGAGTAAACCTACACAGGAATGGAAAGTTCCCCAGCTGTTTGGATTGGACGCCTGGCTCCTCATCTGCCATTCACTGTGTGAGCGTAGGCAGATTCCTTTTTTTTTTTTTTTTTTTTTTTTTTTTTGTATAGTTGACACACAATGTTACATTAGTTTCAAATGTATGACATAGTGATTCAACATCTCTGTAGGACATTGTGATTCAAGGTCACTATACATTAAGTGGTGCTCACTACACATGTAGCTACATGGAGAGAATTTCCTTACAAAAAAAAAAATCTCTGGGGGCGCCTGGGGTGGCTCAGTAAGTTGAGTGCCTGACTTCGGCTCAGGTCACCATCTCGAGGTTCGTGAGTTGTGAGCTCCCCACATCGGGCTCACTGCTGTCAGCACAGAGCCTGCCTTGCAAGGATCCTCTGTCTCCCCCTCTATCTACCCCTCCCCCACTTGTACCCTCTCAAAAATACACATTAAAAAATAAATAAATAAATAAATAATCTCTGCGCCTCAGTTTCTTCGTCTTGTAAAATGAGGCTAATAATAGCTCTTACCTCATGGGCATATTGTGAGGGTTGAATTCTATAATCCATGTAAAGTGTTTGGAACAGAACGTAGCACAAAGCAAGGGTCCAGTAGCCGTGTGCTAACGTCACTGTCACTGTCATGACCATCACCAGCCTCAGCCTCAGCTCTAGCTTACCTCCCCAGTGACTGGTTCTTGTTAGGACTTATCCAAGATCAAAGTGGGATTTTTTTGTTGTTGTTGGAGATTTTATTTTTTTGTTGTTGGGAGGGAGAAAACATTTAAATTCTACTGTTAGCAAGTTTCAATTACACAACACAGTATTATCAACTGTAGTCACCATGTTATACATTAGATCCTCAGACCTTATGGATCTTATAACTTCTACCAGCCTCTTTCTATTTCTGCACCCCCCCCCCCGTCAGTCTCTGCCAACCACCTTTTTACTCTTTATTTCTAGGAGTCTGACTTTTTATTTTAGATTCCACACATGAATGAGAGCATACAGTATTTGGACTTACTTCACTTAGCATAGTGTCTAGGTGAGGTGATGGATGTGTTACTTAACTTGATGGGGGAAATCCCTTCACAATGAATATGTATATCAAGTCATCACGCGTACACTTTAAATATCTTATAATTTTGTCATTTACACATCAATAAAGCTGGGGTGGTGGGGAAAGACAAGACAAAACAAATGCTGGCAAGGATGTGTAGAAAAGGGAACCTTTGTACACTGCTGGTGGGAATGTGAATCGGTGCGGCCATTATGGAAAACAGTAGGGAGGTTTCTCACAAAATTAAGAGTAAGACCACCCTACGATCCAGCAATCCCACTTCTGGGTATATAGCCAAAGAAAATGAAGTCAGAATCTTGAAGAGATATTTGTACTCCCATGGTCACTGAAGCATTATTCACAGTAAGCCAAGACATGGAAACGACATAAGTGTCCACCAATGGGTGAATGGATAAAGGAGATGTAGTATATGTACACAATGGAATATTACTCAGCCATAAAAAAGAAGGAAATCTTGTGGAAACACGGATGGCATTTGAGGACATTATCCTAAGTTAAATGAGTCAGAGAAAGACAGACTATGATATCACTTACGTGTGGAATTTTTAAAAGCCCAAATTTGTAGAAACAGATTGTGGAATGATGATTGCCAGGGGCTGGGAGGTGGGGAAATGGGGACATGCCAGTCAAGGGCACAAACTTCCCATTACAAGGAGACTAAGTTCTGGGGTCATAATGTACAACATGGTGACTATAATTAATGATACTGTACTATATACTTGAAAGTTGCAAAAAGGGTAGATCTTTTTTTTTGATGTTTATTTATTTAGTTTTAAGAGAGAGAGCAGGAGCATAAGTGGGAGAGGGGCAGAGAGAGAGAGAGAGAGAGAGAGAGAGAATCTAAGCAGACTCTGTGCTGTCAGCACAGAGCCCGACTCAGGGCTCGATCCCACAAACCATGAGATTATGAACTGAGCCAAAACCAAGAGTCGGACACTTAACTAACTGAGCCACTCAGGTGCCCCAAGAGTGGATCTTAAATGCTCTCACCATGAAAAGGAAATGGTAACTATGTGAGATTATCCAGGTGTTTACTAACTCTACTGTGGTGACCTCTTCGGAATATATACATGTATCAAATCTTCACATTATACACCTTAAACGTGCACAATATTCTATGTTGGTTAAATCTCAGTAAAGCTGGGGGGCGGGGGGGACAAAGATCAAAGGAGTGAATGAGCCAGACATGAGGTGAACGGGAAACCCGCATCAACAAGAAGCATTTGTAAGGACCTGCGGTGTTTGCTGCCCTAGGCTAGCTGGAAGGATGCAGAGGACCTGCCCTTGCAGAGCTTACACTGAGTTTAGACAACCAGCACCTTCAGGAAGAAACGATCAAAGGTCATGATATCCCAGATGGTAAAACCAGTCATGCTTCCTGGAAGAAGTGAGAGTTGCATGAGGCTAGAAGGAGGGGCAGGAATCTGGCAAGTATCCAGACATGGGGGTGGGGGCTGGGATGGAAGCATTCTGGAAAGGGGGCCAGTGAAGGCAAAGACCCAGGGTGGCAGCACATGGCCTTTCTGGAAGACAGTGAAGGATAAACAAGGATAGGCCCCAGAGTTTCTCTACATTCTCTACAGGGCCTTTTTATTTAATTTAGTTTGTGTGTGTGTGAGGTCTCAACCTAGAAGTGGCAATGGAATGGGCTAGAAATGTCCAGGAGCAATTCACCTGGGCCCTGGTGAGCTTCCCACAGACATCTCCCCTTTCCAAACCAATGTTATGACTGGATTGGCCCTTGTGGTTCTTGTTACGATTTCAACAACCACCCTTCAGCAACAATTGTCAGGAACCTTTTAAAAAATAAAGGTTTTATTACTTACAAGACCTGGAAATTACACAGCACACCTGGGGCCACACAGCGAGGTCACCGGTGGAGACAGAGCCCATCTGGATGGGGCTTCTGTTTTTATTGGGGTCAAGGTTGGAGGCCACGGGTGTCTCAGGCTCACTCTTTATTGGTAAATTTAAAATATAAAGGTGGGGGCACCTGGGTGGCACAGTCGGTTAAGCGTCTAACTTCAGCTCAGGTCATGATCTCGCCGTTAGTAATTTGGAGCCCCATATCAGGCTTGCTGCTGTCTACCTGTCAGCACAGAGGCTGCTTTGGATCTTCTGTCCCCCTCTCTGCCCCCATCCACGCTTGCACTCTCTCAAAAGTAAATTAACATTAAAAAAAATAATAATAAAATAAATAAACACGGGGCACCTGGGTGGCTCAGTCAGTTCTGAGATGTCCGACTTTGACTCAGGTCATGATCTAATGGTTTGTGAGTTCAAGCCCTGCGTCAGGCTCTGTGCTGACAGCCCAGAGCCTGGAGTCTGCTTCAGATTCTGTCTCCCTCTCTCTCGCCCTGCCCCTCCCCACTTGCACTCTCTCACTCTCTCAAAATTAAATAAAACATTAAAAAAATTTTAAAACTAAATCAATAAAATATACAGATGGGAATGTAAAGCACAGGGAAGGGGGGGTGCCTGGGTGGCTCAATTAAGTGTCCAACTTTGGCTCAGGTCATGATCTCTGGTTTGTGCATTCAAGCCCCTCGTCGGGCTCTGTGCTGACAGCTCAGAGCCTGGAGCCTGCTTCGGATTCTGTGTCTCCCTCTCTCTCTCTCTGCCCCTCCCCCACTCATGCTCTGTCTTTCTCTCAAAAATAAGTAAACATTAAAAATTAAGAAAAAAAAAAGCACAAGAAAGAGAAAAGACAAGTGGCCCAAATGGTGAGTTATCAAAATGAGCTAGGATCTCTAAAACAAAGGAGCCTCAGCTAGAGGAAGTGGCCTGGGTCTTTACCCAGTCTGTGGCCAGCTAAGTGCTTATTCCAGATAGGTCACAGTCTTTGGAGTAGATCTCTTGGCAAAGCGTAAGCCAGCCCTTGCGTCACAAAAAAAGAAAAACTGTCAGGGCTTACGCTCTAGGCATCTTTGCCTGAAGATAAGGGAGAAGAGAATTAGGAAACAAGATTCCAGCTTCCCCGGGGAAGGCAGAGACCCAGGTCCGTTTCCTCCTAGTACTTGAGTGACCTTGAGCAAGTTACGGTTCTAAAGCCTCAGTTTTCCTATCCTTACCAGGACACTAATACGCGCCCCTAAAAAGTAACGCTAAGCTAACATTTATGCAGCACCTGGAAAGCAGTGGTACTCAATCAATAGAAGCTATGGTTTGTCCTGGGAGTGGTAAAGAACAAGGGAAGCTTTTTCCTGATATCTATCTATCATCTATCTATCTATCTATTTATCTATCTATCATCTATCTATCATCTATCTATCTATCTATCATCTATCTATCTATCTATCATCTATCTATCATGTATCTATCATCTTTCCTGATAGATAGATATATTCTTTTAAATTCCAGTACAGTCAACACACAGTGTTATATCAGTTTCGGGTGTACAATAGAGTGATTCAACAATTTCATACATTGCTCAGCGCTCATCACAATAAGTGTGCTCTTAATCCCGTCCACCCGTTTTACCCATTGCCCCCCCCCCGCCCCCACTCTGGTAACCATCAATTTTTTCTCTGTAGTTGAGAGGCTGTTTCTTGGTTTGTCTCCTTTTTTCTTTGTTCATTTGTTTTGTTTCTTAAATTCCACATATGAGTGAAATCATCTGGTACTTGTCTTTCTGTGACTGACTTGTTTTAGTGTTATACCTTCTAGATCTGTCTATGTTGTTGCAAATGGCAAGATTTCATTCTTTTTTTACAGCTGAGAAATATTCCATTGTGTGTGTGTGTGTGTGTGTGTCCATTCATCTACCAGTGGGCATTTGGGCTGCTTCCATAATTTGACTATTGTAAATAATGCTTCAATAAACAAGGGTGCATATATCCTTTCAAACTGGTGTTTTCATATCCTTCAGTTAAATACCCAGTAGTGGAATTACTGGGTCATATGGTAATTCTATTTTTAATTTTTTGAGGAACCTCCATACTGTTTTCCACAGCGGCTGCACCAGTTTGCATTCCCACCAGCCGTGCACGAGGGTTCCTTTTTCTCCACATCCTCACCAACACTTGTTGTTTCTTGTGTTTTTTAGTTTAGCCATTCTGACAGGTGTGAGGTGGTATCCCACTGTGGTTTTGATTTGTATTTCCCTGATGACAAGTGATGTTGAGCATCTTTTCATGTGTCTATTGGCCACCTCTAATGTCTTCTTTGGAGAAACGTCTGTCCATGTCTTCTGTCCATTTTTATTGACTTATTTGTTTTTTTTTTTCAGTGTTGAGAGTTAGAAGTTCTGTAAATATTCTGAATACTAACACTTTATCAGATATGTCATTTGCAAATATCTTCCCCCATTCAGTAGGTTGTCTTTTTGTTTTGTTGATGGTTTCCTTTGCTATGCAGAAGCTTTTTATTTTGATGTAGTCCCATTTTTCCTGCTATGTTTTAATGAAATTAATCATTGCATGGTAGGAAAGATGGATTGGAGTGGGGCAAGGGGAAAGGCCAAGAGATAGATTTAGAGATGTGTCATTCAGGAGTAATGTAAATTCTGCTTCAAAATTTAGTGGAGACAACAGAGACTGAAAGGAAGAAAACGAAAAGGACCCAGCAGAGCAGATGTTGGTAAATAATGGAGAAGAGCAAGGACTCACTGGTGACTTCACACTTTTAGGAAAGGGAGGAGAACCGAGAGAACAGGAGAAGAAGGGATTGATGGAGAAAAGGGTGAGTGGTTCCACATGGAAACCCTGATCTTCACAAAATGGTTCTATATTCAGTCAACAAACATATGTTGAGCCTAAATGGTGTCAGGCACTAAGAATATAAATATGAACAGACATGGTTCCTGCCCCCCAGGGACTTTATGGTATCAGTAGGGGAAGCAAAGACATCAACCAATGCATGCAGTGAAGTATAACAGATGCTTTTATCCACAATGTCAGTCCAATTAGACCGCAGAACAAGGAGGTGATTGATTTCACTAGATTTCAAGGAGGAAGTTACTCAAGAACTGTGTAAATGTTCTCCAGGAAGACTTTGAGGGAAAACATACTCCATATGGAGGGACAGCATGAGAAAAATACCAGTGAGTGAAACATGACATATTCTAGACTTATAAGTTGGTCTGATACTTGGGACTATCAGATCCAGAGCTGAGGCTAGAGATGCCTAAAGATACCATGGCATGGACAGTAGTGTGGGCCATAATACAGAAAGAGGGAAGGATCAAGACGAATGTTGTGTTGGGGGTGTTAGTTCAGGACCCATGGGTTTGATGTCAGAGGAGAGTTCAAATGGGAAGAATCAAGGACAATTCTTCCTTTAAGGTAGGAGGGAAGGAAGAAAGAGAAGGTAGAGGCATGTTGAAATAGGGAGGGGGAACTGACTGGCCTAGGAGGTCCACCCTTGACCTTCCAGAAAAGTCAGAGGCAAGAGCATTAGTTCAAACACGTTCCTTGAAAAATGAAAGTTACTAAAAATGACAGGAGATAAAATAGAAAAATCCAAATAGCCTTATATCTATTAAATAAAGCTAATTTGTTATCAAAAACTCGCCCACAAGGAAAACTTCATAATGATGGTTTCACTATGAATTTGATCAAACATTTAAGAAAGAAATAGTATCAACCCTCTATAAACTCAGAAAATAGAGGAAGATGAACATTCCCAACTTGTTTTACAATGCCAGATTAACCCTGATACTAAATCCTGACAAAAACATTACAAAAAAGAAGAAAAGACAACAAATATCCCTCATGAACATAGATCCTTAACAAATTGTTAGCAAATAAAACCAGCAAGACACAAAAATATACCTCATGACCAAAGAGGTTAATCCTAGGAATGCAAGATTATTTGAACACTCCAACTCATTAATGTAATTCACTACATTAACAGAATAAAGAAGAAAAAACATGACTGTTTTTATCAATTCCAACACCCGTTCATCATTTTTTTTAATCTGAGCAAATTAGGAAAAGAAGGAATTTCTTTAACCTGATAAAGTACATCTATGAAAAACCTACAGCTAACGTCATATTTAGTATGATTTTTAATATACATTCTCCCTAAGATTTGGAACAAAACAAGGATGTCCAGTCTTACTACATTTATTTAATATTTTGTTGGAGGTTTTGGCCAGGAGCCAAATTGCTTAATTAGGCAAAATAAAGGAATAAAAGGCACAGAGATCAGAAAGAAAGAACTAAAACTTTATGCACAGATGACATGACTTTTTATGTAAAAAAATCCTAAGTAACCTACAAAATAGCAACTAGAACAAGTAAATGAACATCGCAAAGTCACAAGATAAAAGAATAACACTCACAGATCAACCACATTCCCATATACTAGCAGCAAACCATTGGAAAAAGAAATTTAAAAAAACCTCATTTACAATAAGGCCAAAAAACATAAAAAATACTTAGGAATGGATTTAACAAAAGATGTACAAGAACTATACCCTGGAGATGGCTTAAAAGACGCTGAGATAAGTTAAGGAAGACATTTTTGTTTTTGTAGGCAAAGACTCAATATTGTTCAAATGTCAATTCTTTCCAATTTGATCTACAGATACAACACAATCCCAATCCCAGTTTCCAGCAGGCTTTGTTTTTGTTTGTTTGTTTTTGTTTATTTGTTTGTTTCTAAGTAAGCTTCACACTCAGCCCAGGGCCCAATGTAGGGCTTGAATTCACAACCCCTGAGATCAAGAGTCAATGTTCAAGTGACTGAGCCACCCAGACACCCCCAGCAGACTTTATTTGTAGAAAATGATGGGCTTATTCTAAAATTTATGTGGAAATGCAAAGGATCTAGAATATCCAAAGCAATCTTGACAAAGGAAAACAAAGTTAGAGAACTTAACATTACCTAATTTCAAGGCTTGCAACAAAGCTGGTATGCTATCTTCCAAACAGTATGGAAGTATAAAGAGACACATATAGTTCAATGGAACAGAATAGAGAGCCCAGAAACAATGAGGAACCAAGCAATCTTATGAATAAAGCAATCTTTTAACAGGTATGGCTGGCAAAACTGGCTCTCAATATGGAGAAACGTGAACACTGATTCTTATCTAGCAAATACACAAAATTTAATTTGAGATGAATTATAGATCTAAATCTAAAAGCTAAAATTATCAAGTTTCTAGAATAAAACTTAAGAGAATATCTTCATGATCTGCAGATGGGCAAGGTTTCTTAGGTAGGAGGCAAACAATAGAAGAAAAAATAATTGTCATCCAGATTTTATAAAAATTAAAAACTTCTGCCCATCAAAACTACAGTTAAGAAAATAATGGTGTGCAATGGCTGCAAACAGTGGCTTCCTCGGTAATATATGCAGTCTGTTGCTTGTGTGGGTTGTCCTAAGGGACCTTAGAGACCACACTTGCCAGTGAACATGCATGTCTGAACTCATGCTGTCCCCAGTCTAGGCTCCAGACAGTATTCAGAGTGTCTTTGGAAAGTCTCAGGGCACAGTGGTCATGGTCCACATTGGCCAAGTTGTCATGTCCTTCCACGCCAAGTTGCAGAACAAGAAGCATGTGATTGAAGCCCTCCATAGTGCCAAGTTCAAGTTCCCTGGTGGCCAGGTGGTCCACATCTCCAAGAAGTAGGGCTTTACCAAGTTTAGTACAGATGAATTTGAAGACACGATGGCTGAAAAACAGTTTATCCTGGATGGCTGTGGGGTCAGATACATCCCTAACTGAGGCTCCCCAGGGCAAATGGTGAGCTCTGCACTCCTGAGAGCTTCTGCACTGCCCCTCCTTAGGCCCACCAATAAATCCTAATTGCTACCCAAGAAAGAAAATGATGACAAGTCACAGACTACGAGGAAATATTTGTAAAACATTTCCATTAAAGGAATTGTATCAAATATATACAAGGAACTAAAACACAAGAATAAAAGCACAAACAACCCGATAAAGAGAAGGGCAAGAGAATTGAGCAGACATTTCAAAATAAGGTGGATGAACTAAATGTATGCCTACCCTATGACCCAGTAACTCCACTTCTAGGTATTCACCTAAAAGAGAAGAAAACATACATCCACAAAAATACTTGTACAAGAACATCCCTAGCAGTTTCATTCACGGTAGCCCCTAACTAGAAACAACTCCATGTAATGGGAAAAATGGATAAACAAATTCTAACCGTTAATGGGTGATACAAAAGGAACACAGCACTAACACATGCAACAAAATGGATGGATCCCCAAAACATGATGATACTAGTCGGTTCCATTCACATGAAATTCTAAAAAGGTCTGTCCAAAAATGAAAACTGATTGCTTCTGCAAGATGAGAACAGTGATTGACTGGAAATGGGCATGAACAGACTTCCTACATGATAGAAATGTTCCATATCTTGATAGGGATTTGGGTTACACATGTGTAAGCATTTGTCAAATCTCCTGGAAGAATATACTTATACTCTGTGCATTTTACCATTTCACTGATATAAATTTAACACCCCAACACACACACACACACGCAAACCACAAGCAAATATTGAATTCTGCTTAATGATATGCATGCTGAAGTATTTGAAGTGAGGTATGCTGATGATCTACATCTTATTTAAAAATATACCAAAAATAAGATGTATTGAAGGATAGATATATGGATAGATGTTTGAAGAAGGGAGATAGAGCAAAATGTTCACATTTGAAGAGTCTACCTGCTGAGTAGCCAATTGTGAGTACTCACAATTCTTTTCATGTTTAAAATTTCGCAATAAACCTTTGGGGAAAGGGGAGTCAAAAGATGGGATGCAAAGCTGGTCAAGAATGGAAAAATCTCACAATAGCCTTGAGGTGAACCAGGAAGGAGTGGTCAGAATTTCCTGGGTGAAAGAAGGGTTCAGCTAGGTTTCTATAGCCCTTGTGTGTCAGAAAGTCAGTCAGCCTGTGTCCCGGCCGTTCTTTTTCAACAGTCACACCCAGTCTGCCTGATCACACCTATCCAATAGGACATCTGAGAGACAGCATGGTGACATTACATTTTCCATCTCCCCATGAGAGAGTGTCCTCCCCACAGGAGACCGGAGATTATCCCAGGACAGGGACTAGGTATCCCCCAACAGACTAAATGCTTACTTTATTTTTTTAAGTTTATTTTGAGAGAGAGACAGAGAGAGTGGCAGAGAAAGAGGGAGAGAGAAAATCCCAAGCAGACTCTGCATCGTTAGTACAGAGCCTGACGCGGGGCTTGATCTCACAACCACCAAATCATGACCTGAGCCGAAACCAAGAGTCAGACGCTTAACCAACTGAGCCACACAGGTGCCCCTAAGCACTTACTTTAATTTTTTAAATGTTTATTTATTTTTGACAGAGAGAGAGAGAGAGAGACAGAGCATGAGTGGGGGAGGGGCAGAGAGAGAGAGGGAGAGAGAGAATCCTAAGCAGGCTCCAGGCTCTAAGCTGTCAGCACAGAGCCCGCCATGGGGCTCGAACTCACGGACCACGAGATCATGACCTGAGCTGAAGTCAGACGCTCAACCGACTGAGCCACCCAGGCGCCCCCCCCTAAGTACTTACTTTAAATAAGACCTGGGTCTTCCCCATCACACCGTGAGCTTCCTCAGGCTAGAAGTTAGCTCTTCCATCAGTTTGGGAACTCTGATAGGATGGAGACTAACTCCACCATCAGAAGGCTGCCCTGGATGTATCTGCCATTTGACAGGGGCCTTTCAGAGAGCTGTCAATTGTTTCCTGTGTTTCTCCCATGATTCCCACTTGAGCTGTGCAGGTTGAGTGCACTCAGCAGAGAGTGAGAGAGGAGTTACTGACAGTTTCCAAGCAGGAATGCTCCAACTTCAATCATCCCAGAAGCTGACACTCTTTTACATTTAGCTAGGGAAAAGCAACATGAATTCACTGTAGTGATTGAGACTTTACACGCCCTAAAGTGAAGAAATTCTAACTTGAGGTTCCCTCAGCAACTGTAGCTGGGCAACGTCACCCCCAGGCATTGGCAGCAGGTCACAATGCTCAACAGCTCATTGGGCAGGTGGAAGCACATCCGCCTTCACACACCTGGGCTCACAGGAACTAAGGGTGGGGTGTACCCAGATATCCAGAGAAAGGGGGAGGGTGCTGAGGCTCCAGGAAGAACAGACAGGAAAAGAGAGAGGGGGAAGAGCAGAAGTGTTTTCTCTGCTTCTCTTCTTTAGAGAACCCTATGAGACAACTAGTATATCTCCCCCTTATCTCATTCTCTCCCTCTCTCTCTCTCTCCCTCCCTCTCTCTCTCCCGCCCTCATGAGTACACAGATGCACAGCTTAAAGTATGATTCATGTTCTCAAGGGTAGGTTCCCTAGCAACTCATGACACTTTTTCAAGGGGTTGCATGATAGGACGCTAGACACCTGGCTGAGAAATGGAACAAACTTGGTTATTCTATGGGATACAAGATCTACTCATCTCCCATCCTTCATACCAGTTTCCCTAGAGCTTCCCCCAACCTCTGACCCCTATAAGTTTGATTACTTTCCAGATTTTCTTTGGGACTCAGCTTCTAACATGATAATACAGTTTGTTTTTATTATTCTGGGTGACATGGAGAGAGAGACATTGAGCCAGGCCATGAGAACTAATCTCCCATTTTCTATGCCAAAGGTTTTCAAAGTGTCATCCTGTGCTTCTTCCAGTGATAGTAAACAAAATAACCTGAAAGGTCTTTCACTACAAAATAACTAGCTCCTGCAAAAACAGACTTAAGTGCATTTCTGGGGTCAACAGAAGTAAGAGAAATATGTATAATCCCATCCATCCCCCAAATTTACTGAAACTAGGGCAACAAGTAATAAGCAGCAAGGAAACGCAAAAGACAAATGTTGGAGCAGATAAAGATACTTACATTCACCACCGCTATTTAACATTGTGTTACTAGAACAATTAGAAAAGAAAAAGAAATAAAAGGCTTCTATGTTGGAAAGCATGAGGTAAAACTACCTTTGCTCATAGATGACATGATCCCATATGTACAAAACCCCAAATAATTCACAAGAAACTGCTAGAGCATTCAGTTCAGCAGAGTTGTAGGGTATAAGATCAGTTGTGTTTCTATACACCTGCAATACAGAAAGGGAAGTTAAGGGAACAAAATCATTCATTATAGCATCTAAAAGGTTAAAATATTTAGGAATAAACTTAACCAGGGGCACGAAAGACTCATATACTGAAGACCACAAAATTGCCAAAAGAAATCAAAGAAAACCTAATGAAACGGAAACTTCGGGGAGCAAAATTTACCACCCCAAAATGCATCTCTTTGGCATGTGGATTATTTTAGGCTGATTATTTTTAAGAAATAGAAGACTCAGAAGTTTTTCTTTATTGCCTCCCTACTAACTGCCTATCTAAAAGAATTTAGACAGAGGACCTGTTCCTGGAAGGGAACGATCACCATAGATGACTACAGTATAATATGAATTAGGTGTCATAGACAGAAAGGAACCCAACAGAGTAATGTTAAAATTCCTCTGTGTCATTGTTTCTGCATGGCCCAGCAAATATTTGTTTACCAAACCTTTACTCTTTTTCAACCTCCTGTGAATTGTCTTCCTTCCCTTTGAAGTCCCAGACCCCTACCCCCTTCTCCTTAGCTCTAGATGGTATATAAGCCTCAACTATCTGACTGCCTAGAGGTCTCATATTTTTATGAGGCTCCCATAGATGCATGATTAAACTTGATTTCCCCCTGTAATCTATGTCAATATAAGTCTTAGACCAGTCAAAAGAACCTCAAAGGGTAGAGAAAAATTTTTCTCCCCAACAAAGCACAGCTCACATTCATAGGTAGGAAGACCATATTGTTAAGATGCCTATACTACCCAAAGTGATCCACAGATTCAATGCAATCCTTATCAAAATTCCAATAGCCTTTTATTTCTGAAATGGAGAAGCCAAACATCAAATTCATGTGGAGTTATAAGGGAACCCTAAAGAGCCCAAACAATCTTGATAAACAATAACAAAGTCAGAGTCACTTTTCCCCAATATCAAAACTTACTACAAAGCCATAGTAATCAAGAGTGTGGTACTGGCATCAAAAGGAATTATCAAACAATTGAAAAGACAACCCACAGAATGAGAGAAATTACTTGCAAATCATTTGACCTCAGACATTGGAATTAACCCACTAGAGTCTCAGCTGCATGAAAGCAGGTATTTTTATGTGTTTTGTTTACTGCTGAATCCCCAGCTTCTACACTAGAAACTGGCACATAGTGGGCACTAAATAAATACCTGATGGATAGTCAGATATAAAAAATAAAATGAATACATAGAAAATGTTTAGAGAAAACTTGCATATTTGAAGGTCTTTTAGGACACTTACCCAAAGTCACACAGCTAGAAAGTGGCAGGATCCAGGACTCAATCCAAGAGTATCTGACGTCAACACCTGGGTCTTTAACCTTTATATTATTATACTGCTTCCCCAGTAACCCAAGGTAAACCAAGGTTTGGTTTTCAAGAGGAGACAGCAGAGTGGAAGTTTTCAGGCCATGTCCAATCTGAGTTATTTCTCAGGACTCCATCTGGATTCCTTCTCAACACCTACTTGCCTTTCGAAGAAAACATTTCCCAGGAAATGGGCACTCCGTGTCTTTCCCTACATATGAATAGAGTGGGAGGAAGGGAGGGTTGTTGAGGGTTTTTTCTTTATTTCTTTTTTCTCCCTTTTTTTTTTTTTTTTTTTTTTTTTTTTGGAAACTGTCCGGGGGACGTGGTGCTGCTACTGGTGGTGGCAACTGCTACAATCAGAGCTGTTTCGAAGCAAAGAACTAATTTACTGCATGAATGACTTTAGCTCAAAAGAAGAAATAAGGACGATCAGGAGTCCTAAGGGAGCAGAATAATAGGGTAATTTACACGGGGAGATGAGGGAGATGGGAGAAACATGCAGGGTAATTCTTCTGTATAATCTTTATTTTATATTTTTGCCCTTTTTCCCTTTGCCTCTCTGGGGACAAAGCCTCAGCTCAGAGATGATTCCTGGCCATCCCCAGGGTTGATGTCTGAAAAAAAATGAAAGGGCAAGGAAGAGGAGGCTTCTCAGGCTGAGGAAGAGAAGGTCGAGAGGTGGTTTCACGGCAGTTTTCTAAAGCTAGCTTCTACTGGGAGGATGGTCTGTGGGAGGCCCCTATTAAACCTTGTGATTGGTGAGGGATTGCAAAGGGTAGCTTCAGATGTCTGAGTGCTGTGTACAAAGGAGCTGTTATCTGTACCACCAGCTTGGGCTGGCCCCAAGCAAAGAGCTCACTATTACCCCTGTTATGGACTGAGTATTTGTGTCCCCCCCCTAAATTCATATGTTGAGGGGCACCTGGGTAGCTCAGTCAGTTAAGCATCTGACTTCGGCTCAGGTCATGATCTCTCGGTTCTTGAGTTTAAGCCCCGTGTCAGGCTCTGTGCTGACAGCTCAGAGCCTGGAGCCTGCTTCGGATTCTGTGTCTCCCCCTCTCTCTGCCCCTCCTCCACTCTCAAAAATAAGTAAACATTTTTTTAAAAATTAAGTAAGTAAATAAATAAATAGATAAATAAATTCCTATGTTGAAATCCTAAACTCCAGCCTAATGGTATTAGGAGGTGGGGTCTTTGGGATGTGATTAAGCCATGAGGGTCGAACCCTCATGAATGAGATTACTGCTCTTATAAAGGAGGTGCAAGAGATCTCCCTCACCCTCTTTCCACTATGTGAGGACACAACACATAGGGGTTGTGTCTACAACCCCAAGGGGAGGTCTCACCAGAACCCAACCAAGCTGGCATTCTGAGCTCAGACATCCAGCCTCCAAAACTGTGAGGAATAAATTTCTGTTGTTTATAAGTCATCCTGATCTTTGGAAATTTACTGTAGCAACCCAAATTGACTAGACCACCCCAGATTCTTAATTTCCCAGCACAGAAAAGATATGGGCTGGCAGGACTCTTGTATAACATTTAGTCCAAGACATGCATAACAAAACCACCAAGTCTTGGGTTCCAGTGCATCCAGTTCTTACTTCAGTGCATACTAGCTATGTAACCTTGGCCAGACCCTGGAGCCATGGGTTTTCTCCTCTGCAAAGTCAAGATTATCATCTTCACTGTCATTTGTGAGGATCAAATGAGATGGCACCTGACAAAACACTTTGTAAACTGAAAATTACCATATGAGTGTGAGTTATTATTGTTATTTGTCAATGAAGGAAACTGAGTCCCACAGGGGTCAAGTGACTCATCCAAAGTCACCACACCACACCACAGAGACAGCATAGTGCAGTGGTTAACAGTACAGACTTTGGAGCAGGCTGCCTGGTCTGCCATTTGCCACCTGTGAGACTTTGGGTAAGTTAGTTAATGTCTCTGTGCTTCAATTTCCCCCATCTGTCAACTGGGGATAATAATAGTACATACCTCATAGAGTTGTGTGACTATAACATATCCAAGAATTTAGAACAATGCCTGCAAATGGCATTTAATAAATGCTAGCTATCACTATTATTCAGGAAATATGGACTAAGCCCAGGAGATTTCAAATCAGGTGGGGATCCCCCTTGTGGAACTTTTCAAAGACCAAGAATGAAGAAATGAGAGTCATGTTCAGCAATAGGAATTCAGGTTAGGCTGAGGTAGAGCTCCAAGTCTGGTAGAACTAAAAGGTCCTGCCTAGGAGTCAGGAAACCTGCGTTCTGGACCCAGCTCTGCCACCTAATTCAATCTCTCTGAGGCCCAAGCTCTTTGTCTATAAAATGAAACTGACAATCTTTCCCAACTTGTCCGTACCACAAGGCTTTGATTACACCCAAGTGGAAAGCCTCATAAACTATAAAGTTCTGTGAATGTATTAAGATTATTCCTGGAAGTATAGATCACTGAAATGACTTTTGCAGGAAAGAGCAGAACTGGGAAGGGTATGACATTTCCTGACTCTGAAAAAATGCAAACAAGAGCCAACTTACAGAATTTTGGGTTGCAGTCCTTTCTGACAGTTGAAGGATGTTCAGGGTCCTTTATGGCATAAGCTTGGCCAAGGGCCTCCCCAGAGTAGACATAGGGAAATGGAACAGAGTAAGTCAGCTACCTACTCCACACTAGCCTCTACATCCTACAACACTCATACAGGTGAAACCAAGATAATTATATATCTCTACATCTTTCAAAGTCCCATATCAGACATCTCCCCTCCTTCAGAAAGACTGCCTGAAGTCTTCCAGCAAAAGATGCTCACTACTTCCTCAGGATTCTTTTGCTGCTTGCATAAATAGCTAAATTTCAGTTAAATAGAGTAATGGGACCCAGGGGCATGGAAAGAAGCCACAGACATACCTGAGTCACAAATAAAACAAAAGTGTCATCAACTGTCCATCACATGTTATCAGATCACTGTGGGTAAAGGGCACTGGACCCAGAGGTACTCACTTCTCCAAAGGGACTTGGAATTTGGGCAGGGGGTAATGCATGTATATGCAGAAAGGAGTTAACCTTAGGATCAGAAAGCTTGGAGTGGGGATGAAGAAGTTGAGGTGGGCTGTTCCAGTTGGGGCACAGGTAGAGGCTCACATATGATCCTCTAACATGGAATCACAGACATTCTCCCTTCGCAAAAGAGATCTCAATATACACTAATCACCTCTTATGTGTCCCCTTGGGGGAATGAATCACATCCCAGTTTCCAAAGTATTTTATCCACAGGCAATGCATTAGTTAGCCCCCAGATAATGACATGACAATAATTTTATTTTTCACTTCCCTTACTATATTATCATTTATTTGTTACCTTCACAACTCCCCTACCATCCTGGGAACTCTTTGAAGGAAAAGATTGTGTCTAATTCACTTTACACCCCTTGTGTCCAGAGCCTGGCATACCAGATGCTCAACAAAATTTTGTCCAACAACTGTTTGTTAAATTTAGAGATTAGAACGTGTCACTTGTCGTTAGAGACATTTCTGGATAGCTGTCAACTGCACCTCTTTGCCTCTTCTAGACCTTTGGGAACAAAAAGATCTTTACTCTACAAATCCACCTTTTGCCTTGTGACCCTGACAGATAAGGGGAGGCCATAGAAACCCTTAGTAGATGGAAAGAGAGGAGTCTAAGCTCAAAGACCAGACCCAGAGCTGAGTTCTGAGTGTTGACAGTGGCTGTGACTCACTGAAGAAAAATTGGGTGGCTGGGGGAAGAAAATCCAAGGAATACTTCAAAACATTCTGCTTTCATGTGGCAAGCTGAGCCTGGGCAATTGGAAGAGCCCAGGCTGGCATTGTCTTTGGAGCTAGCAGAGAGAGGTACTCTAGTGATGAGGCTGGAGCCAGGAAGAACAGAAGGACTAGGAGGAAAAATAACCTGCCTCCAGTCCTACGGAAAAGCAGTATCACATTTGATGAGAGTTCACAAAACACAACAGGACTTTCATTATTCATTGTGTTTCAAGACAAAAGATCTTTCTGTTTCTGCTTTACACTGAAACAATTTTTAAATTACCTAGAAATGGAAACCAGTTTGAGAGTCCCAGGAATAGCCTCTGTTGGCAATTTGCATCCACCCTTAAGGAGGGCCTAGCACTTTAGCCAAGACCCCAACAAATGATCCAAGTATATCATAAAACATTGGCAAATGAAGCCAATTTTACTGAAGATTTAATCAAAAGATGGAAGAGATGGTTGCATTGCATACCACAGAGCAAAACTTAATACAAGTGATGATTAGGAAAAAAACACCAAACAAAATCCTGCTTCCTATATCCCAAAGTGAGCATTACCAATCTGACCTGAACACTGGGCTCGTGCTTCTTGGGGGCTTCTTTGGTCATGAAAGTCAATACTGGCCACACTTTTATATACACTGACCTAGCCCATCCCAGACTTCATTGTCCATTCACCAGTAAGCAGCCACAAGAACTCCGTAATGGGCCAGTCATTGCCACAAACAGAAGCACAGGAGTTGTTCTCTATTACCTGTACATAAGTGTTCCTACTTAATGTGTAGGAACGAATGGGCTCTATATTTATGGTTGTAGCTGTTGCATTGCTGTAGCCTGTGGTTTTATGGCCCTAATTTCATAATCAACCGTAGTTTTAATTTTTCTCCTTCTACCCTGCAGCCAGAGTCTCCTGGATGTGGGGGAAGGGAGAGAGTTCCTGTCCAATCGCTCTAGGCCACCTGTCACAGCAAAAATCCTCACTAGAGCCAAACCAACCCACCTGCTCCTTCATCAAAGAAGAAGGTCACCTACCCTGTGGGGAGGAGGCCTGAGCAGCCCAGATGCCCTCCGTGTCGGAGGCCTGAGCTTTGAAAAGTAGCAAGTTCATCCTGTAAATGTGCCAGGACAGTGCCAGCTGTTCAGAGCCCTCTGGAGATGCCCCAGCTAGGGCAAAGGGAAGGCAGGGGTCAGGAGAAGGAGGCCTGCCAGTTGGAGGACCTGACCCTAGCCATAGGCACAGCATCATTAAGCAGAGAGAAGAGAGGAGTGTGGGTAACAAACTCTGTCTCTGTCCGTGGTTCTGACTCATGCTTGTAAACTTGATCCTGAATGTTTTCTCCAAAACCCAGGATTCTGGTGACTTTGGTCCAGATTCCTTTGCTTTTACTTCCCTTCTTGATGACATTACCAATTGTTTTACACTGATGCAAAACAAACAGAATCAGGACTTGCATTCCATAACTGATGCAATTGGTTTCGCGTAATGTTGACAATTCTATCACATTTCCAATATTTACAAGTGTTTTCCTTTGAAAAGGAATTTGAGGGGCTCCTCTCCCTTAATGCACTGTTGCTACTCACGTATTCCCCACACACAATGTAGAGGTGAGAAGTGGAGAGAGAATGGCATCAGCAGGACGTATTGGATGAGTAAAGTTGGTCCCAGCAGGACACATCCCACCTGCAGATTTATTATTCTAGGGAACCACCAAACGACCCTTGTGGAGGAGAGCGGGCTGTTTGAACATTTCCAATCTTGCAAAGCCACTTAGTGTGACAAAAACTCTCCCAAGGGGTATATTTGAGACCCGGAGGGCAAGGACAAAGAGGGAGAAACCCCACGCAGCTTCACTCTCCAGAGAAGGGAGAAGGAGGACTCACTCTGAGAAGAAATCTGGTATCTTACCTGCCACAACCAAGGCAGGGGTGCAGATGGAAAGAGATGAGCAACTTGAAAGGACTCATTAAGAGATTCTTATAGGCCCATTCTGTTCCTACCCTTGGCCTGCCATTCATTTTGGAGTAGAAGAAGTATGGGTTCTGTACTGGAGACTAAGACCTACCTCTTGCTAGCTGGTCAGTTTGGACGAAATGTTTCATCTCTCTGGACTTCTGCTTCTGCATCTGTAAAACTAGTATGATAATAACAATCCCTCCTCACAGGATGCTCCTGAGGACTGGATGAAATAACAAATGTAAAACACTCAAAGCTTGAGGAGGACCCAAGGAATGGCAGGTTCTCTTCTGCTGAGAGATTTTCTAAATTCAGTCCACCAGAGTGAGACCTAGAGTGGGGGAAGGAGTCTTCTGAAGTCATTCGGTAACCAGGTGTGCTCCTATGACTTCCAGACCTTTTCTCACAACTCAACAAAGAGCACACAGTGCAACAACTTCAACTTGGTAGAAGGAGGCATGATACTTACATGCGTGTTTCCAATTTGAGCTTTTCTGCTCCGGATGAGGAGGACAGGACAAGAGAATCTTTTTCTTGAGGTTTCCTTGTCACAGTTTCTGTCAAACAAAATTAGAAAGAAGGTGTGCCTGTCCTGGACATGTGATTGCATGTGTGCATGCGCACAAGTGGACACACATGCGTGCACATGCACACACACACCTCAACTTTATCACTGGGCTTCCTGAGGTTGATTTACCTCTCTCCCTCTTCCCTCCAGCATCAAGCTGAATGCTTTTTCCATCATTTCTTCTCTTTGCATTTGAAATTTATATTTTCCCCTTTCAGTCCCCTTAGCTCCTTCAGACCCGCCCCCCGCTAGGCAAAGACACTCTCTTCCCCACCAACCCAAACATGCCCTAAGGGAGGCAGCCATCATACCTGGTTAGTTGGACACCCCTCCTCATTGGGAGCTATGCCTCCCTCACTGGATTCATATTCCCAAGGGACAAGGACTGGTCTTTCCCAGGAGGAGGTAGAGCCCTCTCTCTTTCTCTCACTCCTCAAAACTTACGATGATAGTGTGAGCTCAGAGGAATGGAGTAATTACAAGAAAATTATACTTGGGCCAGGAGTCCTTCTAGGAACCAGACACCTTCTTAAAAGTGTGAAGGAAGTGCAACACCCAGGAGTCTGCAATCTCTCTTGCTACATTTTTATGGGTTCACATCCTACTCCCATCTTCCCCATCCCAGCCCCAGAAACATCTCCATTATTCAGTGTATACAAAGGCAGGAAAGCATCTTGGGAACTTTGGTGCTAAGCTGCAAATTGGGGTTTGTGGCTTGGAGAGGTGGGTTCTTGTGCCACAGAGAAAGTGTTCATGTGTCCTTGCCCACTGGAGCCCTGAAATGGGGCTGTTTCTTGACATCCCCCCCCTTCCTGTGGGCAGCCATATGTCTATAAAGCTAGAAGCTGTAGCCAAAGTACTATGTGTCTGTGGTGGTAATGACCAAGTCCTGAGAGGCAGAAAGGCCCCATTCTAGTTCACTGATGACAAAGGTCAGCCCTGATGGCCTGATGTCACTCCAAGCCATTTATGGTTCTCAACTCTGATTTGGGGGAACTCGAAAACTCTCACCTCTTAAGCACACAAAGACAGCACTCAGAGACTTTAGAAATCATTTGGTCTAATCTTTCATTTTACAGATGGGTAAATATAGTCCCAGAGAGACTTTCATAGTGATAGAACATTCATTCCATCTCTAAAACTCAAAACTCCCACCTCTCAAGCAAGAGAGAGGCATCATGGGAGAGTGGAAATGGCTCTGGTGTCTGAGTTTTGAGTTTGAATCTGGACCAGATTCAGACCAGCCTGGAGTTTGAATCTTTACACTATCCTCTGAGATGATCTGTGTTCTTGGGCAAATCACTTAACCTCTCTGAGTCTGTTTCAGTGTTTAGATTGGGCTGGTGACGGGTATTGTGGGGATTTAATGAGGCAGCACGCATGGAAGAGCTTCATACACAACAGATGACCCAAAAAGTGAATTCTCTCTCCCTAGTGTGGATTTCCCCTTCACCTGCAGTCCACCCCCAGCACCTTCTCAACCCCATCAGCAAATTTGCTCTCCCTATAGGGCCTCCCCCTTACTTTTCCTGCCATCATCTAAGTGCTCCTGACCCCCTCCCCACCAGAGTGAGCTGGGGAAGGAGGGATTGATGAGAGGACTTGGAGCCCCTCGTGAGCTCTCTGCTCCGAGCGCAGAGGCAGGGAACAGAGCAAAGGTGGGAGGAAGCAGGCAGGGTCAGTGAGCTGGCCTCTTTGTTCCTGGAAAGTGAGCACAATTGCCATTCTTTTCCGCAGGAAGCTGGGTCCGGCGAGCCAGCAGCAGCGAGGTGTTGCCTTGGTGAGTAATGGTCCAGCAATGGCTCTGCCCTCCACTTATACCTCGTGCCCCAAAGATGAACTTAGGGCTCATGAGCCAGGGAAAGTGACACTTCGGTTCAGCCATACCAGCCTCCCCTCACCAGCCCCTCAACACTCTGCATTATTTCTCTCCTCCATGGGGGTCCTCCAGACCTGGTCTCAGGAGAAGCTGCCAGAGGGTGATGGAGGCCCAGAGAGGGGAAGGGCCTCATCTGAAGGCACACAGCCGCTCAGAGCCCTACCACCTCAGAGCCACCGGCGCCCCGTCACACAGAGCCTGTGGGAGAGTCTGACACTCCCAGGGCTCTGCCACTAGCCTACGTGCTTATCTACAAAGGAAAGACTAAAACTAGAGGGACCTAGATTCGAATGACAGCTCACTAGCTAGGTGACCTTAGGAAAATGACGTAACCTCAGGGTTCCCATCTGCAAAAAGGTGATACCGATGGCATCCCTGGGGCGGTTAAAGAATTAAATGGGTCAGCATAGGCAAAGTGCTGCACACAGTGGCCAGAATACAGTAGGTGCTTAATATGCATGATTTCCCTCCCTCACCCATTCACGAAGCCTGGCCACTTTTCTTTTCTCCATTTCCTCCCCAAACATGGCCGGGGGAGCAACAATATCCAAGAATATCCAGGGTGAGACTCAGAGCCAGTGCTGAATGTCTTCTAGAGGGAACTGACGACCAGAAACAGACAAGATGTTCCCAGAGTGGCCTACAGGGTCCCTCAGGCCCAGGTTCCCACAACAAGATGAGAGATTCAGCTTCTGCTGAACCACGTCCCAGCCCTGAGCGTGAGAACTTTAGACGTGGACAGAGAGAAGTAGGATGTGCTACATTTCTGCATCTGCCACTCTCCTTGAACGCCACCAGGCCGTGGATGGGACACCCAGCTCTGTGCCTGTGCCGTGGCCAGCACAGGCCGGGGTGAAATGATGCCCATTTGCAGAGCCAGAGGAGGACTGGATCCGGAAGAGCAGAGAGGAGTCCCCTGAGGAATGCAGAGGGAGACTTTTTAAGATCCCGTCCCTGAGGGGACGCCTGGGTGACTCGGTCAGTTAAGCATCTGACTTCGACTCAGGTCACGATCTCACGGTTTGTGAATTCGAGCCCCGCATCGGGCTCTGCGCTAACAGCTCATAGCTTGGAACCTGCTTCGGATTCTGTGTCTCCCCCTCTCTCTGCCCCTCCCCCGCTCGTGCTCTGTGTCTCTCTGTCTCTCAATAATAAATAAATGCTAAAAAAAAAAAAAAAAAAAATCCCGTCACTGACCACATCCACAGTCTTCCATGCCTGCTTGGAGGCGCATTATGCATCCTGCCCCGGGTGTTGATCCGCACTGCCAGCAGGTAGGTGAGTAGGTGTGTGCAAGCAGGCAGGCCTCCTGACCCGCTGCCGGTGCTTCCCAGCATAAGCCGCTGTCTCATCTGGGTCTTGTCCGGCCCAGGGAGGGACGTTTAGAGTCCCAGCTCTCATCTTTAAGCTTGTTGGTGGATGGCAAACCTAAAAAAAGCTCAGAGAAGAGGGGCATGTGGGTAGTCCACTCAGTTAAGTGTCTGACTGCCGCTCGGGTCATGATCTCATGGTTCGTGAGTTCGAGCCCTGCATTGGGCTCTATGCTGACAGTGTAGAGCCTGCTTGGGATTTCTCTCTCCGTCTCTCTCTGCCTTTCCCCTGCTCACTCTCTCTCGCTCTCTCAAAATAAATAAACTTTGTTTTTTAAAGGCTCAGAGAAGTAAGGCAACTTACCCAAGTCACCCAGCCTGGAAGTAGCAGAGACGCGACTTGAAGCCGTGCCGGTTGAGTCCAAATTCAGTGCTGTCTCCATGAAAGTGCCGCGCGCACACAAGTGTGCCCTCACACGCTCTCACCAGCACACGGCGCGTGTGGCTAACCTGGAGGGCTTACTATCGCCAGGCCCTGTTCCCAGGGGTTTATTAGGTCAAGTTGAACCGTTTCAACACCTGTGGGAGGCAGGTACCCATTATCCCCATTTTGCAGGTAAAGAAACTGAGGCACAGAGAAGTTAAGTAACCATTCAAGGATAGATAAGTAGAGCTTAAATGTGGATCTAGAGTAGTCTGGCTTCTGAACCCAACCTCTTAACAGCTCTGCCGTCCGCTACACTGCCTCTTTGCACACACATGCCTGCATACAACACACAACACACAATACATAACACACACACACACACACACACACACACTGGGCAAAAGGAAGCTGATTTAGGCCCTAGAGTGGACACCTTTTCCCCCCAATCCCATCCCCTGCCCTGCCCAGTCCCCTCCATGGAAAAAAAAAAAAAACACCCACCACTCCCTTTCCTTGCCCGAGTCTCTATCTCCCCTCGGCCCCATCTCCTTGGCGCCCTAGGGGCCTTGGTCACATTGCAAAGATGTGTTCGCAGTCGGGAGGCAAGAACAGAATGAAATATATGTAACATCTTATTAGTAAAGGACATCTGAGCCTCTAATTAAAATTTGCCTAATGACCCAACTTCTCCATCATTTTCGCTCTCAGAGATATTAATTTAAGGTGACAGGTACTTAGGCAAAGGGAAAATTAATTTTTCCTGTAAAAAATTAAAGGGGGAAAGAGGGGCCCGCTCCCTTATTTATGGATTTATTTTTTAAATGTTTATTTATTTTTCAAAATCCTTCTCATTCTTTCCCAGTAAAACCTGGCATTGGAGAATAATTCAATGACGGGAAAGGGATTGGAAGGAAAGTGTCATGGGGGTGGGTGGCCTGTGGTACCCACTTCCGCTGGAGAGGGCAGGCTCTCTGATGCTCCGGGATGGGGCTGTTGTGGTTCCCTCGGCCCAAGACCCCAGATAGCTCACTGAGAAGCTGGCTGTTGGTGCCGGGATTCCGCGAGAACCTGTTTTCAATTTCATCCAGGCTGTTTGACTTGGCAGAGCCAATGGTATCTGTTTCTTTACGGAACAGATGGTGGGCACCTCTCCCTCGACACCAGGCTGCAGCCTTACGTTCTGCCTGGGCATATTTCCCCCAAGCAACAGGCTGCAGCCTAGAACATGCTCCGTAGGGGCACGGACCGGGTGCAAGATGCCCAGGGAGTCAGCCGTGGTCTGTCTGCATGACCCCTTTCCTGGTCCTTGGAATTCCTGACTACCAGGTCTAAGGACAGGAGAGGGCTTTGAGGCAGGGGCGGGGCCATCTGGCTGAGAAACAGGGCACGGGCTGGATGCTATTCCAAGCTCCAGGTTTAGAGTCTGCACAAACTCACTGGGGAGATTGGTCTAAAGGATGTAGAAACATTTCTTTGCCCCCATTATTTTTTTTATTTTTTTTATACATTTATTTATTTTTTGAGAGAGAGAGAGACAGAGTGAGAGTGGGGGAAGGACAGAGAGAGAGAGGGAGACACAGAATCTGAAGCAGGCTCCAGGCTCTGAGCTGTCAGCACAGAGCCCAACGCGAGGCTCGAACCCACAAACCATAAGATCATGACCGGAGCTGAAGTCAGACTCTCAACGGACTGAGCCACCCAGGCGCCCCATTTATTTTTGTTTTATAGGTTCCTTTTCAGAATCTGAGGTTCCCTTCAGAACCCTGAGGTTCTCTGCCTCTTCCTAAGGGCCTCATTCCATTTTCCATTTCCATCCCATGCACCCCCACCCCCACCCCACCCCCGCCAAGCTCTGTCCTCATTCTTCAGGATGTTAGCTTTGCAATTGGACTCTGAGTAGACTAAGGGAGAGAGGGGAGAGGAGAAGAGGAGAGGGGGAAAGGAGAGGAGGGAAGAAGGGTCCTCCTTTCTAGAGACCTGGAAGTCCTGTTCCTAGCTTCTGTCTCTCTCTCTCTGTCCCTCTCTGATTCTCTTTGTCATCCTCCCTCTCTCCATGTGCCCTCCAGCAACATGACTGTTGCTGGGAAATCTGTCAGGTTTTGCTTCCTGGGGAGCTGAGGGAGGCTTTTCTAGCAATTAGGCCAAGGCCTCTGATCCGAGAGATTGCTGAACACCTGGCGAGCAATAACCCGCTCCACTGGGCCCCGTGGGGAGGTGGGAAGGACAACAGTCAGAGCCTCTTTTCACCTCCTGGCCAAGGGGCCAAGGCCAACGGCAGGAAGGGCTGCCAGGGAGGAGAGGGGGGTAGGGGTTGTGGTGGCAATACAGGCCTCAAAAGTCCTTCCCTGCACACCACCTTTCTTTTTTTTTTTTAATGTTTATTTATTATTTTTGAGAGAGAGAGAGAGCATGAGCAGGGGAGGAGCAGAGAGAGAGGGAGACATGGAATCTGAAATAGGCTCCAGGCTCTGAGCTGTCAGCACAGAACCCGACGCTGGGCTCGAACTCACAAACCGTGAGATCATGACCTGAGCTGAAGCCGGACCCTCAACCAGCTGAGCCACCCAGGTGCCCCTGCACGCCACCTTTCTAAGGGCCCCAGGCACAGCTGGGTCCCAGCCAGACCATCCAAGCTGCAGGGTCCCCTTTGTGTAAGGGCTAGGAGTTAGTGACACTGTGGGCAGAAGGAGAAAGTGAGTGTGCAGAGCAAAGAGAATGGGGTTTGGAGTCAAAAAAGCCTGAGCCCAAGTTCCACCCCTTCTTCCTACGTGATCGTGAGCATATAACTTCACTGCTTGGAGCCTCATTGGCCTCCTGAGTAACACAGGCACAGACAATAACAACACCCACTGCAGAGGGTCCCAGGGAGGGACAGATGAGCCCATGGACAGAAACTGGCTTTGGAAGGTGGCCAAGGACCGTCTCCCCCAGGCTGGGGTGAACTGCAATTCCACTAATGCAAGGAGGGAAAAAAAAGTGCCAAGGTTTTAAAGATGCCTGTTCATCTTGCTTTGCATACATTTGCATATTGAGTTCAAGAGGCTCGTCCTAATTCTGAGGATGGAAAATAAAATAAATTAACGAATGCAAGATTAACAAATGCGATTCCCGCAACCATTGTCTCCCCGGCAGTTCTGGGCTTGACATTAGGGAGACAAAGAATGTTCTCAAGGCAATCAGCTCAATCATCTCTGGGCAGGAGCCCCAGCAGAGGGCCCGGAGGCCAGGAGCTTGGGGGTCAGGGCAAAGAGGGACCCTCAGTGCACCTCACTGTGAACTTGCAGTGCCCGACTTGGTGGTCGAGAGCAGGGGCTCTGGGCTACACTGCCCAGGTGTGAATCCCAGCTCTGTCACATTCGGCGTTGCAACCTCAGGAAGGTCATCTAAGCTGTCTGTTCTCGGGTGCCCTCAGGAGTCAAACAGGAATAATGTGTAACACCTCCATAGGGTTGGTATGAATGAGTGAAACGTGGGTAAAACACTCAGAGCCACACCCAGCATATGACAAATGCTTGGGAAGAGTTCGCTGGGATCACTATCTCATCACCGTCATCATCCCCATCATTACCATCGTCATGATGTGGTAGAAAACGCATGCAGGACCAGGAACCAAGAGATTTCGGTTTTTGTTCTTACCCTGCTCCTCATCCACAGTGGGGCCCTGGGAAAATCCCCTGGCCTCTTGGCCTTTCTACCCCCAAAGGGATGGCCCAGGCGCCCTTCAGCCTGTGACACTCTCAGGCAGCCTCAGATCCCAGCTTGCCCCCAGGCTGCTTGAGAACAGACTCTGGGGCAGATTGTCATACGCACAGCATCATGTGAAACATGCAAATGGCCCTCTTCCTTGCGATGCTCAGCTCCTACACATGGGAAAGACGCTGCCCGGTCCCCTGAGCAGAGCTCTGTCTTCCTGCTCCCCGCACTGCCCCCACCCTGCCACCCCGGCCCCCTCACCCTCTGCCTGGACTGATCTGAGATGCCTCACCGCCTCTGGAGAAGGCACTGAGTGGCGGATCAGATTTCACCGAGGTGTACAGGGCATCCCACTTTGCTCTCAGCCTTTCACTCATTGGTCACATTCTCCCCTCACTGCCGGGAGGGTGGTATCAGGATCCCCACTTTAAGGTGAGGAAGCTCGAGGCTTAGAATGAAGCCGCTTGAAAGAAGTCACCGGGCCAGAATGGTTAGCCAGGAGCCGGGAGACCCACGATGCCGGATTCTGTCCCACGGACTGTAGTTCCAGGATGGAGAAAGGAGACAAGGCGGAGAGGACACGGCAGTGCCACTTCCCACCTTAGCACCGCTGAGGCACGAGGCCCCCTGCTCGGGAAGCTGGCACTGGTGACAGCCTGAGAATCAATGCTGCAGCCTGCAGGAGGTTTCTGGAGCTCCGCTGATGGATGGCATCTGGAAAAGCCACCACTGGGTGCCACTGCCATGACCACGACCCCTGGCCGACCCCATAGTGGGCTTCTCCACCTTCCCTCCGGCACATCCTGGATCTGTGAGGCTGCTGAGCTAGGTCAGAGGTCAGAAATCAAAAGCCCAGGGTCCAGGGCTCCCAATTTCCACCAAATCCAGGAGGAGCCAGGCCTGGGCTGGGGAGGAGGTGGGGAGGGGGGATGGTGAAGGTCTTCACCACCAGCATCTTCCAGGCTTCCCCTGGGACCCTCCTCAGGCCCCCCGGAGTGGGCGGTCTCTGTTGCCATCCCCATTTTTCCTATCTTCTGAGGCCCCTGCTCAGTCAGAGGCCCATTAAGTTGATTAAGAAGCACATTCCGGAATGAAGGAAACATATTTCAGTCCCCAGAGGACCCTCCGCCTTCTCCTGCTCCCTCCCTCCTCCCTCTGCTCTTCCCCTCCTACTCCTCCTCTAGCCAAGCCCCTCCCCTGCCGTCCTTGGCCCTGTGGCTCACCCTCTGGTCCCCCAGATTCTAGGGGACAGAGATGTGAGCCAGACTCAGCCAGGGACACAGGATGGGGTGGGCCAAGACGGGGCCAGGCTGGCATTTGCGATGCATGGTTGGGGAGGGAAGCAGGAATGTTTTGGCATGGACCATGTAATTTAATTCTGGCCACGGCTCTTCCAGGGAATTATTACCCCACTTTTTATAGATGAGGAAACAAAAGCTCAGAGAGGTTAAGCAACTTGCTCAAGGTCACCAAGCCATGAGACAAAACCAGCTGTTCTGAAGCCAAGCCCTGGGCTTACTGCACTTGCCTGTAATGCCACCTTGTATCCCAATACCTCCACGGCCACGCAATCTGGTTTCTGTCACCCAGCTCCTTGTCACCAGGCCCAGCGAGCGTGCCCCAACATCAACTCAGAGACTAACTGCATCGGATCACCTGGGAAGCTGGTTAAATTCAGAGGTTCCTGAGCCCTCTCCCAGACATGGTTGGCCTAGGGTGGGGCCCGGGGATCTGTATTTTAACAACCACCCCCCCCCCCCGCCTTAGTGGTTCAGATATGCAAGTAGAAAGCACTCTATTTACCAAAATTATTTATTTTACAGAGGGGAAAACTGAGGCCCAGAGAGGGTATGCAATCAGCCCCAGGTCACACAGCAAAAGCCCAGAGTAAGGTCTAAGTTCCCTTTCGATCTGGAGGGCCATTAGCAGGGAGCAGCCAGGCTCCGGGCTTTCTCAGTCACCGCCCCCTCCTCATCCCCACCCCCCACTTCCCAAATAACCAAAAGCTAGAGCAGGGCATTGGCAGAAAAGAAGTGGCCTGACTCCACATCCCTTGCCTTCTGGACCTAGCTTGGATGTGCTGTGGGGAAAGGTCTTTGCTTTCCCTGGGCCCCATTTCTTCTGTCACTTGAATCTCTGAGATGGGACCTTTCTGTTTCCTGGAGGGGCGTCAAGAATCCAGTGAGAATAAACAGTCGGCGAATGCAGCGGCGACCGGCCGGCTCCTTGGACCATTTAGAAATGGGCCACCAGATTGGAGGATGACCCACCCCCCAGAGGCTCGGGGTTCATGCTCACAGGCACTGCCACCCGAGTTGTTCAGGTTAAGATCTCATGGCTGCCCCAGAAGGACATGCGTCAGAGGGACCCCAGATGGCAGGGAGGCTGCTTGTCTCTGACAAATCCATCACGCCTTCCTCCTGGCCGCCGTCCTCAGCAGGTGGAAGAAGGAAGTCAGGGCCCAGAGACTGGCGCTAGGACCACCTGCTGCCCTGGGGCTTGCCAGGACTTGCCCCTTTGTAACACTGAAAGTCCCACATCCCGGGAAAACCCACAGTTGCCCGCTAGCCAGACGGTGGGCCACTCTTGGCATTAAGCCACCTGCTGAGGGTCACACAGCACACGCCCTTCCCTTTTCAAGGTGAGGAATAGGTAGTAGCATCCAGGCCTGCAAAATTCTAATGGCGATAAATAACAACGACAACCACGTGATGTGTCTTCGGTCCTCAAAGGCCATTGATTTTAAGTAAAAGCCAAGTTAACGGCTTTTTAGGGGCCCAAACGGGAGCCACATTATACTACGTGTAAGACACATCCTGATGCCGGAATTTAAAGGTCAGAAGGAAAGATAGTGGGGATCTTCGAACTGAGGAAATAGCAGTCGAGGTCGTAACCCTAACAGACGCACAGCCCCACGCACGTGGCCCTTGTCCACTGACGGAGCACTGTGGGGTGTGGCAGGTGCCAGTATTGTCCCACTGTAGCGATGAGGAAACCGAGTCCCAGGGAGGCCCCCCAGCTAAGCCCAGGCATATGTCTGTCTGTCTGGCTCGTGGACCCACAGACCTCTTCTTCTTTGAGGCTCTTCTCCAGGGGCTGACATCTTGGCCAAGAAGGGTGGAGTCAGGGGAGGCTCCCTGTACCCTTCTGGGGACTAACAGCATTAGCTCCAGCCATATAACACCAATGGCCTCGTAATTTATATAGCGGTTTTCATTACTTCCCTTCTCCAAAGGCTTGTTCAATAAATTACCATTTTATGAATTCCAAAGTGCTCCGCGGCGCTCAGAGCTCCACCTGGCTCTTCCTGCCATGAGAGAAAAGACAGAGGGGGCTGGGGAAAGGGGAAGGGGCTCTCCCAGATCCCACATGCTGGGGGGCTGCACGACTTGCCTTACACGAGGTGGGGGAAACCCCACAGGCTTGGTGGGTGCCGGCCTGTGATCAAGGCCTGATTTTTCCCCACATCCCAGCCTTGCGAGCGTGGGCCTCACTTCTGCATCTGTAAACGTGGGAGGGACCAGCTCTCCTCTGTGGACCGTGAGGGAGGGGAATGGGATGACAAGATTACCGCACCCCGCACACCATCATTATAACAAGCACCATTTTCCTGTCTTGCTGTAACCCTCTCCTTGCTCCGCGCAGGGCATCAGTCACCCCCTCCTCCAGGGAGCCCCCCAGGGCTGCCCTGTTTCAGGCCTCTTCCTTCTCCACTCGTAATCCCCACCTCAGCAATATAAAACAGATCAATACTTCCTGATACGGAAAATCTCCAGCATACATTGTGGACTTATAAAAAAAAAAGCAAGATGTAAACCAATTTGTAGAGCATGATTCCAATTTGATACAAAATAGTTTTACAGATATAAATATATAGAGATGGATATATATATATATGCCTAAGCATAGAAATAACCAGTAAATAGACTTCACAAACTGTTGATAGTTTCTAGCCATAGGACTTACTTTGGAGGGGCGTGCCCGTTTTAATTTATTTTTGTGTAATTTTATGTCGTGGCAGTGGGGGAGACTTTTACCTTGCAGTGTGTGTTTTTCATATATTTTTCAAGGTAAAAAAGGGAAAATTAAAGATGACCCCTCCTCCAAAGAATATGAAATCCCCTTCTCTGTCTTACTCCAGGAAGAGGCAGCCCGAGGTTAGATGCCGACACTCTCGTACCACAGATTCTGAAGCAGGAATTTCGAAGGGAGTTTTTTGCACTCAGCGAACGAGGCTCTGGGTCCTGTTCCCTCGCCCGCACCCCTCTCCAGTCTCTGCCCCCCCACCCACCCACACCGGAAGCCTAACCCTGCCCTCCCTTGTCATGTGCCTGGCAAGTTTGCATGTCAGAGGACCCACGTGTGCACCCCCGAGTCTCTGAGAGGGAACCGAGGGTCAGTTAGGAACTGGAGCTGCATCCTTCACCATCTCAAAGATGCACCTGTACCCACTGTGGTCGCCATGGCAACATAGCCACACCAGGGGGGCGCTGCCCAGGAAACAAGTTGCCTGGAAACAAGGCGGAGGTCGAGCAGCGTCCGACCAGAGGGAGCCCCCTCTCCCCTTTCCGAGGAGGAGGCAAAGAGCGGGAAAAACCAGGCAAGAGACATGGCCAACAAGCAGGAGTGGGGAGGCCTGGCAAGCCTCTCCTGGCCCTGGCCTCAGTTTCCCTGGCTATGTAAAGAGACAATGGCCAGTGGTCTTCAGGACGTTTCCAGGCCTCACAACTGACGTCCTAGCTGGATACGGGCAGGCCTAGAGCCAGGTAAAGAGCCTGGGCTCTGAAGCAGACAGCCACAGTTGGTGAGTAAGCTCTGTCACAAGTGCCGACATTTCCCTGTGCCTCAGTTTCCTCATCTCTAGGTAAAAGAGGGATCTTGGAAATACCCATCTCTGCTAGTGAGAAATAAATATAATTCTGCTTGCAGAGTATGCACTCACAATATATGTCAACTGTTGTTATTAAAATGCCTGGCACATAGTAAACACTCAATAAGCACGCTTATTATTAATTCCTCGCTATCCTAGTAGGGTTCCAGCCAGCCTGCACCATCGATAGATGCATCAACAATTATTTGTTAAGCACTTACGTTCTGCCAAGCTTTGTTCTAGGCCCTGGGGATACAAAGATTTAATAAAAATAGTAATAATAATTCTTCTCTTGTGGGTCTCACAGAGGCGGCGGGCTGTGGAAGCCCACAGAGAGAAGGTGCCACACTGTGACCTGTGCCAGATGAAAACAAGAGCAGATGGGGGTGGGGGGTAGGGGTGGGGAGACGATCCTGAGTCGGTAATGCCTGAGCTGCGGTTTGAATAAGAAGCTGGCCCGGGAGGGGGCACCTGGGTGGCTCAGTCGGCGTTGGACTTCGGCTCAGGTCATGACCTTGCGGTTCGTGAGTTCGAGCCCCGGGTCGGGCTCTGTGCTGACACTCAGAGCCTGGAGTCTGCTTCGGATTCTGTGTCTCCCTGTCTCTCTGTTCCTCCCCTGCTCACACTCTGTCTCTCTGTCTCTCAAAAATAAATAAATATTTAAAAAGAAGGAGAAGAAGCTGCCTGGGGAGAGAAAGCCATTCTTGGCAGGGAATCGCATACACAAGGGCACCAAGGTAAGCATGAAAATGAAACATGAGTTTACAAAGCAGCAAGTAGGGCGGTGGCCTGGAATGGGGGTCTGGGAGAGGGGACATGGAGGGGAAATGGAGGGCACAGGCTCACAGGGTCACGCAGGGAGCAGTTTGAACGTCACCCGAGGATGGTCTGGAGCAGGGGGCAGGCAGGGGCACACCTGGAGAAGGTGAGGGAGGAAGCAAGGAGAGCAGTGGGAGGGCTAGGATGGGGCAGAGACCAGGGAGAGAGGGAGGGACTCTCCGGTCCTCTTCCCCAGGGCACCGTCCACCATCCATGACTCAAGGTGCCGCTGGCATGTCTCTCCAGCTCCTTGGCCCCTGCAAGGAGCGGGGTGCGATTTGAAGAACTATAGCCAAGTCTGGTCTGGAGCAGTGCCTTTGTCGGTACCCTCACCACCGCCCACCCATCTCCCAAGGACTCTAATAGCCATTCCCAAAGGGGACCTCCCAGACAGTCCAAGCAAACACAGTGTGACCAAATAAGTAGTGTGCCTCCCAAGAGAATGCCAGCACACGGGCGGCCATCCCTTCTCTTTGTTCCAAAAACTCCAGGCGCACCGCGACACAGCCACACCTTGTGTGGCACAGCTCAGATGTGGCGGGGCCTTGGAGGTCCTGCAGCCCCTCTATGAAGGGGTCACCCCGGTTTCCCCAGTCCCTTTGTTCAGAGGCCGGGAGGGCCCTGAGCTCTTTGGGAGAGCTAGGGCTACAGCGAACAAGATAAAGGGGGTGGCAAAGATTCCCGCAGGGGGATCCCATAACATCACCTCGCCTTGCAGATGAGGAAATGGAGGGCCAAGGCGTGACTTACTCAAGGCTAAAATAAAGGAATAAATAATAAGCAAGCAGCAGCCATGGGCCCCTGGGGTTTGCCCGCCAGCCTCCTCCCCTACATTTCCAAGGGATACAGTGGTCCCTGCCGACACAAAATCTAAGCTCCAGCCCGACCCTGGAGCCAGACCTGCTCCTGTTCTTTTTTACAAATCTTTTTGCCTCTAACCTGACCTTGAGCTCTGCTTGGTTAAGGAAATGAAGTCGGGGTTCTACACAGCAGGAGGATCGGGGGTGAAGCTCCATGCTGGCAGCAAAGATCAGATAGTTTGGGTCCCCATAGGCCCAGGACTCCACCTACATTCAGCTGGGCTTACAATAAGAGGGGTCTGGAACAGCCCTAGAAAGGGACATCACCCCACAGAGAGGCTAAGAGGAGACAAGGCCTGGGGACTAGGGACACAGAAACCACCACCTGTAAACCCTGGGCCTATAAGCATCCTCTTTTCAACAGCAGCCAGCTTGAGGCCTTCTGAGGTTCCAACATGATTTTCTCGGTCCCCACTTGCGGCCCCAGAGTGGAGCAGGGAGGGAGAGAGGGGACAGATTGGAGGGAGGGCTCCTCCCATTAGACTGTGTCCATCCTGCAGAGTAGCAATTGGATCTTACTCCTTGTTGGGTCCTCAGTATCAAACATCATAAATTGTATTAAATTAAAGTTCAACAGGGGCACCTGGGTGGCTCTGTTGGTTAAGCATCCAACTTCTAAGCATCTCCCGGCTTGTGGGTTTGAGCCCCGCATTGGGCTCTGTGCTGATGGCTCAGAGTCTGGAGCCTGCTTTGGATTCTGTGTCTCCCTCTCTCTCTGTCCCTCCCCCACTCAGTCTCTCTCTCTCTCTCTCTCTCTCTTTCTCTCTCTCTCAAAAATAAATAAATGTTAAAAAATTTTTAAATCAAAGTTCAACAAATAAGTCTCAACTGAAGAAAGAAACAAATATGTACTAAGTACCTCCTATGAATCAGGCCCTCAGCTAAGAAGGTTCACATATTTTGCCACATTTGATCCACACTTCAGTGTTGCTCAGAGAACTGTGTCTGGAAGATAAGGACACCAAAGTTCAGAGAGGTTAACTTCACCTCCCCAGGCCACACAGCTCTCCAGCGGCAGAGTTGGGAGTCACGCCCAGGGCTGCCTGGCTCCGAACCTGTGGCTGTTCCCCCCTCCCCTTGCCACACCCCAGGGTGGGGGGCCCGCAGGGGGTGGGGAGGGCACCCAGCTCTGGCAGCCAGACCTCCTGGAGCAGCCCCGGGGTCTGGAAACCTCTCCTGACACAGTTCTGCCGCTAGAGCACCGGCTTTCATTTCACCCTGGTTCCTGGAACTGGGGTCCCCACCAGTACCTCATTCCGGGTTCCTGAATAAATGTTTCCGAGGAAATAAAAATTCCTCAGAAATGACTTTGTCAAAAACTCTGACCTTTGGGCCTTGCTTCTAGGAGGCACTATGTCTGGGGTTTCTTCCTGCTGTCTGGGATTCAAGAGGCAGGCAGGGAAGGCACAGGTCCTGGGAAGACAGGGGCAGGTGACTCCTATGACAGCAGGTGCCCGGCCCTACGTGAGGCCAGCCAGGGAGAGGGGGGATTACTACCTCCTGAGAAACAAGTAGTACCAAACCCTGGGCGTGTGTTCCACCCGCAGGGCTGCATTTATTCCTCAAAAAAATTAATTCCTGTGAGGCAGGCATCCCTGCCCCCCACCCTGTATAGCCCCAGATAGGAGAAAGGACTTATCTAAAGACACACAGCCTAGAAGGGGTAGAATGGGGATTTGAACCCAGGTCTTTGTGGTCCCAAACCCATATTCTTTCTGCCACAGAATAGATTCACACCACCTGAGTGGAAGCCTCGGGTTAAAAGTCCCTTGTTGGATGTGCCAGCAGCCACGCAGACCATGCCCCCGGGGGACCGACGCGGAGGGGGCAGGGCTTTCTGTCAATTACCCAGCAGACCGGACCCATGGAAGTGGCCACCAGCGGCCCCCACTACTTCCTTGATCCCTCCTTCCTGACAGGGAGTCTGAGTGAATGATGGGCACTCCAGTGTTCCTCTAGCCTGTCACGCTGGGACCCCCAGGACCCCCGGGAAGGCCCAAAGAGCCCAGGAGGCCTGCCTCTGCAGGACCATTAGGAACCCTCTCAGCCAACCCTCCCTGCATTTGGCAGGTGAAGAAATTGGGGTGCAGAGAAGAAGCTGGACTTAACAAGCCCACGGGCCCATGGGAGGTCGAGGCAAAGCCACTCACACCCTGCCCCCTCCCCCTACAGGCTCCAGCCATTTGAGAAACCTGAGCAGTATTCATTCCTCAGGGTTTGTGTGGGGGTGACAGGAGCCAGCATCTGGGAGGCTGGAGCTCCAGGAACATAGTAGGTTTGCTGCCATGATCAAGAGCTGAGTGCACTCCAGCCGCTCTGCCTGTCATCTCCTGCACCCCTGTGTTCAGTGACAGATGGGTGTGAGCCTCCCCTGACATGTCATAGCACGAGCAGGATCCAACGTTCTCGTGTCAGAGACCCCAGCACCCACGCCCCCATCCGCTGAGGCTCCCTCCTCCCTCCCCCCCCCCCCCCCCACCGCCAGGCCACCGTTGGCTAGGACAGAGCACCGCCTCCTCACAAATCAGGTGCTCCTGAGCCCTGGAAACAGGCTGAGCTGGGAGCGCAGGGGCAGGCTGGAGACTGAGCTGTCAGCTTCCATCTGCGTGGGTTTGATGCCTGCTTCGAGTTTCCGCTCCCATTCAGAGTGGTGATGGAAGGCACCGGAGGGGAACCGTGCGTCTTCCAGGATTATGATCGGTACTTGCTGGATAATGACTCTGTGTCTATTCTAAGCAGGAGGCTGGTGCCAGGTGCCCCCCTCCTCCAGTGACCTCGGCTCTACCGCGAGGCCTGCTTGCCGCACGCCACCCTTTCAAGTCGCAGGCCAGGTGGGTGCACGTGGCTGGAGGTCAGGGTCACGCTCCCTGACTCACAGGCCAGTCTCTGGTTGCTGAGCTACCTGGAGGTCTCTCTCGGCCAACTCCGAGATGCCTCTGTGTCTGTGTCAACTGCCAGAGGCAGGAAGTTCTTTCTCAAGTTCAGCCTGTAACGGGAAAGGTTAAGACCCCAGGCTGAAAGTCTGGAGACCCAAGTTCCAGTCCCGATGCCACCACTACTGTGCTGTGGGCCGTCCCCTGGGTCACAGAACTTAGCGGGTGACTCCTGACGCTCCATCAGTCTATGGCGCAAATGTAGGACATCCTGTAGGTCACTCAAATGCTGTTGCTCAGACCTCTCGCAGACCTTGGGGCCGAGGTCTCCATCTGTTCCTGCTTCGGACACTATGGTATAGTTGGGAATAGCCCCTCGGGCCCCGTTGAAGAGCTGTGCCTTTCCTTTCAGAATGGAGCCTCCCGCAGGCCCATGGTGAGCGTCCAACCACACAGAAGGGCCCCACTTTCCATAGCACTGCTTCTCCTCTATTCTCAGAAGGAAACCCCCAGGGCTCAGGCTCCACCTCCCTCCAGACCCTGGAGCACCAGGCTGGGCTGGAACCTCTTGGAGCTGCATGCCAACCCCTCCAACCCCCATGGAGATGTCTAGGTGCACAGAGAGTGGGGAGCAGAACACAGAGATGCCCCAGGCCCCGCTAAAGCACTGAAAACCATCCGGACTTCAGGAAAACCCCGAATTCCAGGGTCCAGAGGCCCCCACCACTGATCAGGGAAAGAGGCCACAGTTCCCCTTCCGGTTAAGCCCCCAATTGCTCCGATCAGAGGAATGAGAGCAGCTGCCCTCATGTAGGTCAAGACCCAGAGTGGGACCTCTCCCTTCGGTCTCAGGAGGAGTAGAGATGGGGCCGGGATCAGATCAGGAGGCCAGGGAGCAGAGGCTGTGGGACTGGAAAGAGGGGGCCTGGGTGGTTTCCTGTGTCTCTTGCAAATTTTCTGTAAGGAGGGGCTCCGGGGCACCAATTTGTTCCAAAAGGAAGCTCTACGACATAAGCTGCCTTCGCACAGCAAGACTGCTGTGGTTGTGCAGATTATTTCAGATCAACAAAAACAGCCACGCTTTCCAAAGGTGCTTTATTCACACTTTCCGTGAGATTGAGAAATCATCAATTGCCCCTGTGAAGAATGAGAACGCCATTTTAAGGATGACTTTGGATGCGGGGTGGGGAGATGGAGACATTGATGAAATCATGGGGAGGCTGAAGCCCCTGGAGAAGCCTTAGCAGGAATGCAGGCCCCTTCCATTGCTTCTTAGAAGGGGGAGCTTGGTGAGAATCTCCCACGGTTTTGCTCTGTCCTGTGCCACCAAAGACAGTTTTCCAAAAGCTTTCCTGTACTGCACCCTGCACGAGTGTGGGCAGGCTGAGCGAAGGAAGAAGGGCCTCCTTCTCTCAGGGTGTTTGGGAGCTGGCTCTCTAGAGACTAAGGCGCAGGGGGATATGCAAGTCTATTTACTCCTTGGCAGAAACACAAGTCTCCTTGGCTTCAAAGAAAAGAAGCTTAAAAAGTCTTGGGCGCCAAGACGCAGACATCAAAAGCCTCCTGCCCACTGCCAAACAGACATGTTAAGGGCAAATGAAGCTGAAATGTACAGGTTCAATTTCCCTTGAAATGTACCTGTCAGCCCAGAAGGAGATTAGAGAAGCAGAGGGCTCTTCCTGGCCCACTGTATCCACCCTCTTCCCGGCACCTGGTGCCCCAGGTCCCCATCCCTCCCCAGGGCCACCGAAATCTCTTCCTCCTTGTGTTGGCTGCTCATTCTCTCGGTGTTTCCGGAAAGGAGGAGAAAGCTCATCCAGAGACACACTGGGTTTGAAGGCAGAGCAATGGATGAGTTGATAGGGGAGAGTCTTATAAGGATCTCAGCTCTAGAAAGGAAACTGAGAGTTCTTTGCCTCCTTCTTTGGGCAAAGGACTTTAAAAAGGACACAGCCCTCTCCATCCCAGGGATGCCCAAGTCTGGTGGGGTGGGGGGGGGCAGCTTCTGAACCAGGAACCCTCAGTTTGAGGGGAATTTCACGGCCCAACTAGAGAGGAAGGGCTCTCCTCGTCCAATGGGGCAGAGACGACTTGTGCCACCCAGGAGCTCCCAGTAAGACAGAGGAGACATAGCCCTGCCTCAGATGAGCTCCTACTCTGATGGAGGTGGCATCTCTGCCAAGATCTCCCAGTCTGAAGGTTGGTCAGCTCTCCCAACATCTAATAAATAATCAGAGCTTTTCCAGCGCTGCAGAGTCCCTGCGTGAGCCTTTACCAGATTTGCCAGAAGCAAGGACAGCTGCTGGGCATCTGGGTACCAGATGCTCTCCTCATCTGCTTCTTGCCCATACCCAGGGACCCGAGACCTCTCTCCCACTCACGCTTGGAGCCTGGGCAGAGCCCAGACTGGGCCATCCTCAGCATCCTCACCCATTCTCCCCGCTCCATCAACAATCACCACCTAACATTCTGGGAAGCCTAGGCTCCCGACACTGAAATATCACTCCCCCTCCGTCTAGCAAGAGCACCAGAAAAGCAGCAACACAATCACTGAAGAGTTATTGAGTGCTTGCTGTGTGCCAGACGTACGTAATGTGAAATAGCCAGTAAGGCAGAGTCCTGACCCTGGAGGACGCCCTGTCCCAAACGCAAAGTTGTCATACAATCCGAGGCCTGCTGTATGGAGCGTGTCTGTTTGAATCCTGTGGAGGCACAAAGGAGGGAATGATTAATTCTGCCGGGGGTACGGGTGGAGGAGAGGCTTCCCAGAGGAGGAGACATTTGGCTCAGGCCTTAAAACATGAGCAGGAATTTGCCAGGAGGAATGAGCATTCCAACAGAGAGACAAGGTAAAGTCTCCAAGGAGGCATAGGTGATGGGACTCAGGGATTTAAAAAAAAAGGAGCAGCCTGCGTGTCCAGCCGTGGTTCTCAGACTATGGCCTGCATCCCTTGGAGGGCTTATTAGAACTCAAATTACCAGGCCCCATTCCCAGACTTTCTGATTCAGTGGGTCTGGGGTGATGACACCAGTCCCAGGACTTTGCCTTTGAGAACCACACTGGTAAAGGACCGTGACAAATCAGATTATTAGTCCCAATTCTTCAAGTCCCCCTGTAATAGAATAACAGATCTGCTCCTTTTGCCTGTGACTTGTCTCCTCCTGGTAGAGATGCCCCATTGGGCTTGCCACGTGGGGGCATGACCAATGACGTGTGTGTGAGCAGAAACTTTAAATTTGCTTGTGTGGTTCAGCATGGCATCTCGTGCTTCTACTACCCGCCACGGAAGAGCATGCTTTGGGCACCTGCTGATCCCAGAATAGGAGCTACGTGTCACAGACTACAGCTTAACACAGAACTGCCCCAGCCCACCTGAAGACCCGTGAGTGAGCTAAGTGTTTGCAATTGTAAGCCATTGGGATTTGGGGGGTTATTTGTTACACAGCATTATCATAGCAGAAGCCTGACTAATCCAAGGGCTTTGAATGATATGCTATGCAGACAGGAGAATAAAGGCTGAGTGTAGAGTAGATCTAATCGGGCAAAAGTGAAGGCAGGGAGGCCAGGTAGGAGGCTGTTGACATATTTCAGTTGAGACACAGGATGAGCATCCCACTAAGCAGAGGAGAGACAGCAGAGGACGGACCGGAGTGGTGTGAAGGTGCTAGAACTCCCAGGGGACTAACTGAAGAAAGGAGGGAGGCAGGCATTCACTACAGTGGCCACACTTTGGGACAACAGAGAAAAGAAGGAGCAGTCCACAGAGAACACGGGCGCCTTTTGTTCCATGATGCCCCGGGAAGACCCATCACACCAGGAAAGCCAATAAACACATAGAGTTGCCCCCCAAGACCCCCACCACCCCCGCTGAACAGGGTCCTAGTTGGGGTACACACCCAGGCAAGCTGGGATCTGCCCAGAGCAGCATCTAAGAGCTGCAGGAGTCGGGGGGGGGGGGGGGGGGGTTGCCTGGCTGAGGGAGGGAGTGAAGGAAGCCACAGCAATTTCTGTTGTTTTTCTCCAATCTGCTTGGTTCTAAGTCAGCTGTAGACGAGCTTCGCCCACAACCACCAGCCTTTTAATTTAATTGTGTGGTGCTGGGGTGTTTTTCCCCCTAGCAAATACATCAAAATTGTCACATTGTAAATAAACAGCCTTCTTCCTCCACTCAACGCCCACCCCCCATCCGCCACCACCCGGCCCTACACACGCACAGCTGTAACAGCTGGAAAGGAGAGAGGGCCGCCGGGGGCGTGGGCCCCTGAGGAAAGCCGGGAAGTTCCCCTGGAGGGAAAGGAGTCAGACAAGCCCGACAGCTGCCTTCAGAGCCAACACGACCTCGGGACCAGATTCTTCTGTAAGCCCCTGCCAACTGGAGACCACATGGAGCCATGGAGAGGCCTTGAGGCAAGCTGGGCCACTGGGGAGCGTAGCTAGCCTCTCTGAGCCTCAGTTTCCTTATCCGGAAAGTGAGTTTTGGTTACAGCTACAACAGGGCCTTGTAAACCGTAAGGTATTTGAAGACTTCATAGTGACTTGTTGCACAGTTACAGTGTAGAGTTACAGGTGCAGGCTTGGGCCTTGCCCTGGCTGCATCACTTACTGTGTGATCTTACGCAAGTTATGTAACCTCTCTGTGCCTCCGTTTCCTTGTCTATAAAATAGGACTGAAAAGAGCACCCGACTCACAGGACCGGGTGAGAAGTATATGCGGTCCTATAAAGCACATAGAACAGAGCTGGCACGTGGTAAGGGACTGAGTGTTAGCTCAGTGTTAGCTGAGCTCTTAACCATATAATGAGGAGGAAACCAGAGAATCACAGCCTCCCTCCAGGCTACTCAGCTTCCATTCCCAGGCGGTATTCTATGAAGAGTGAGAGCACGGAGACGATTTGAGGTCCAGGGGACCGCGGCAAGAACTCTTTTCAGCTGAGTTCTCCCTCTTGAAAAGCAGACCTTGCCAAGGAATGTGTTCTCCCCTCCCCAAACACACACACACACACACACACACACACACACCCCGCGCGCGCGCGCACAGCGAGGAAAGTGGAGACGCAGAGCAGGTGCCCCCATTGGGAGGAACAAGTAAGGGAAGGGAAACCCTGTCAGCACATTCCCTCAGGGCAAGAAAGGGTGGGGGTCCCTCCTCTCCAGGTGAGGCACCCACAGAAAGAAAGGAACAGATCCAATCAAGTCCAAAAATATTAATGATTCACCCCTACTGGTTTAAGTGCCGGGAGTAGAGCTGTGGAGAAAACTGGCAATGTCCCTCGTTCCTTGGAATATCCCTCCCTCCTGTGTGGTGTGACGGGTCAAGCCTGGGCTCCGGCCTCAGCTGCCATCACTTTGGACCCCATCTTGTCACTTTTAAGTTTGCGACCCTGAGCGGGTCATTTAACGCCCCCCTCACCCCAGGGTCCTCCTCTGCAAAAAGGAAGTGACGCTCCCCATCTGCAATGTCATGAGGGTCAAACCAAAGTGCATGCCTGCCAGGGGCTCCAGAAATGCTTGCTCCTCAGGTCTGTGCTATTTCAGTGTTTCAACCTGTGCCCCACACACTGCTGATTATGTTTCCCTCTTCCCTTCGTGGCGGAAGGATTTTAGCTGGACACGTGGCCCTCCAGAAGCAACCTCAGTTCCCAGCCTCCCTTGCCGCTAGATGGGGCCAGCGGTGTTTGGGAAGACGTGGCGTGTGCATTCTGGGGGATGCTCTTGAAGAGGGTGGCTGGCTGGCCCTCCTCCTTCTCCGGTGCTCCCTCTCCCCGCTTCTAACTGGTGGGAAAGCAGACCCAGTGGACGTGTCGGTGAGTCGTCTCACCCACGCTAAGGAGGGCAGCACCCTGAGATGGGAGAACACTCAGATAGAAGAGATCGCCAATGCCAAGGGGTCGCCATGTTAAGTTGGCCTGCCAGTGGCCAGCCTAGAAACATGAGAAAGAAACCAACCCCGATCTCCTTTAAGCTACTGTTACCCTAGGCCTGCGTATGGCAACTGAAGGTGTCTCCCAGTTGAAAAGATTTCCTGAGTCTCCACGGCCTGCCATCACAGCTCAGTGGCAAAAGGAGTGGAAAAGAACATGAAGAAGGTCTGCCCCGGGGGCGGGGGGCGGGGTGGGGATGGTAAGAATAGACAGATGGGCCATCAGGATGGGACAGACTGGGTTAGTGATGGGGTGATGGAAGCAGAGAGTCTGTGAAGACTCCAAGATGCCTTGTTTGGAGGATGAGAATGTGACGATATAGCTAGTTACATGGGACTGTGAGGCGAGCCGGTCTGGGGGCAGTGATGAGCCCAACTTGGGACAGGGGAACCGAGATGCGTGCATGACCTCCAGGATGCAGGGCAACTCTGGGGGTGGAGGTGGAGACCTAGGGACCATCTCTCTAAGGAGCTGAAGCCCAGGGACAAACAAAACATTGCGGCAGGATATGGACAAGTACATACGTATGTACACAGTGTGATTGATACGTATGAGAATAAGGTGCTATTTCGGAGCGAACAGGTTGCATGAGAAAAGTTAGGGCAAAGTCCATGAGTTCATGACGTTTAAACAGAGATCTAGAGCACACGGAGGGTTTTCAGGGACGTGGCAGGAGAGCGATGGGGCAGAGGGGTAATGAGCAGAGAAAACAGCACAAGGAAAGGACTTGTGGTTGGGGAGACTTGGCAAGATTGAAGCCAGACGCGATGGAAATTTGCCATTCTTTTTGGCTATTCTACATTAGAACCCCCTTGCTATGTTGAGGAGTCCCCCTACTTCTGCAAGACCAGCTTCTCACCATAGTCACTACAAAGGTCATATAATCACATGCCCGGTGTCCCTTGCAGCCAGGATGCAGGCACCGGGCCGGGGCCAGACCATCACAGACCATACCGTGCCCTGCTCTGTCACCCTGGGCTGTGCCGACTGCACAGAGCACACGTGCAAGGCTCTTGGTCACTCGAAGTGATAATCTGGGGCCGCCTGGGTGGCTCCGTCGGTTAAGCGTCAACTCTTGGTGTCAGCTCGGGCCATGATCTCACGGTTCCTGAGTCAGTCCTGCATCAGGCTCTGCCCTGACAGTGGAGCCTGCTTGGGATTCTCTGCCTCTCTCTCTCTTTCTCAAAATAAATAAATAAACTTTAAATAAATAAATAAATAAATAAAATGATAATCTGTTGGAGCCCTTGGAGGACTCTGCTTCGTTGCATAGAGCCCTACTTTATCTGGCTCCCAGTCTTTATACATGATAGAAATCTGCTTTCTGACCCCCTGCACCATTGTTATCAAAAACCCCGCAGGCGCCTGGGTGGCTCAGTCGGTTAAGTGTCCGACTTCGGCTCAGGTCATGATCTCACGGTCCGTGAGTTCGAGCCCTGCATCGGGCTCTGTGCTGACAGCTCAGAGCCTGGAACCTGCTTCCGATTCTGTGTCTCCCTCTCTCTCTGACCCTCCCCTGTTCATGGTCTGTCTCTCTCTGTCTCAAAAATAAATAAAACATAAAAAAAAAAATTAAAAAAAAAAAAAACAAAACCCGCACCTGCCACGGGGCCTTCTCCATAGACCCAGCTGCCTGCTCTCTGATGCAGAATTCCACTTGATTCTCCAGAACTCTACTCAGCTTCCCGGAACTCTGCTCTTGGCTTTTTTTCTTTAACTAGATTCCCAATGTTGATATACAGAGACTGCCTTTATTCTACATAAACCCTGATTGGTTATAAAGAAACTCACCCAGTTACACAGAATCCTGCCTTTTTCTTCAGAACTGTGCTTGGTTATGCCGAACCCTTGGTGATTTGATAGAAATCTGAATTCACAGAATCAGAGAATTCTTTGTTACAGAGAAACCTGCCGTCTCTAACGGCCGTGCCCCATTAGAGAGAGAACTCAGTACCATCATGCGAGCAGCATTGACTCAGACATCTGCCCTGGGGTTCAGGACCCTGCTGCCTATCTGACCGCTGCTTTTGCCAATCTCATTGTTCTTTGGGACCCATTTTGGCTGCACAGAGTCCTCCTGGGGGGTTCAGAACCCCAAGTTTTCTGTAGCGCCCCAACGTTGGCACAGAGAAGCCTACTGGACACTGAAGTTTTCTTTGGTTAGTAGGGCCCCGTCCTGGTTCACGGATCCCCACGTTCTCTGAGGAAGTCGAGCATCATAGTGGCGTCTGTAAGGACATGGGCGCCTGTACAAGCCTTTGTGAGGCGAGCGGTAGGAGGAACCGCTCGTGGGTCCTCCCAATACTGCCCTCACCATAGCCGAGGCTGGGAAGATGTTCACCCCCCAAATCGGGATCCAGGCCCCACTTCACTCTTTCCTGACCCTGCCAGAGAAGACTCAGGCTTCAGCTCTGCACAGCAAAGGGCAAACAGAGACCGTGGTCAAGGCCTCCGGGAGAGAGACAAGCACCCACCTTGCCTCTCCTCAGGGCTAGCCCCAGCCACCTGGGCACAAATCTACTTAGACAGAAATAATCAGCCGAATTAATTTAGCTTTAAATAGCAGCACTGAGAATGTTTCCACAAAATTTTCTCCGAGGAGAGCTAAGCAGAATTAATGATGGCACAATATCGGAGAGAAATGTTATTTATTAAGGCCTAATCATCCCGGGGAGGGGGAAATCATCATAACATAATAAAGCGGAAATCAGCCAGCCCGGCCCAGCCCGGCCCCACTCAGCCCAGGAGCCAAGGAGGGGCCCTGGGAGCCCGGGATCAGGGGAGCGTCATAGAGAAGCTTCCTGCAAAGTGAACGGTGCCTTTTGGGGCTCCCCAGGTCCGGCCACGTTCCTCCCAGGCTGTGTCCACACCAGCCCACTTGCTCCTTTGCTGAGCACCTCCGAAGGGGACCAGCCTCCACACTGTCAGGACACCCTAAAAAAACGGAGCTCTCCCAGAGAAGAATCTGTCGAGCCCCACCCCACTTCCGGCTGCCACCACCTTAAAGGGCCCTTCATTCGTTTGTGCTCACAACTATTATTTATTGAGCACTGAGATGTTGGGCTGCTCTGTGCTGGGAGAGACAGCAGGAAAAGCGGCAAACAAGGAAGATGATGTCTGGCAGCGAGAAGGTCCTGGAAGCAACAAAGCGACAGAGACGGCAACGGGTGGCAGATTTAGGGGACGTGGCCGGGAAGGGGCCCCGAGAGAAGACGACAGATGAGCTGATGCCTCAGCCGTTGAGGTTGGTCCTGTGATGACCTGGAGTCGGGGCAGAATATCCGGGCGGAGGGCGTGGCATGAGCAAAGGCCCAGGAAGAGGAGAAGAACTTGGCTTTCTGAAGACCAGAGAGGCTGGGGCCTGGCGGGCAACAGTGGGGGTATCAGGGGCTGTATTTGCTTCCCTCCGTCGGCACTTCTGCCCCCAAGAGTGTGGGGATGGGTCAGAGTCGGGGGCTTCCCAAGAGGGAGATGAGATTCGAGAAAGGATGAGGGGCTGCTTACTCTGTGACCCCTGCCCACCCTGAGATCTTCCCCCCTCACAGCATGGCTTCTGATGTGCCTGGGGCTGCGTGTGACACTGTCCAGGCTGCTGTTTTCCTTAAGAGATGCTGATAGAGCAGAATAAGTCTGGAGGGGGCTGGCTCCCATGCCCTACAGGGGGTTTTCTGGATCTGTGGTCCTAAATGAAGGATCTGTAGTCAGAGAGGCCTGGGTTCAAATCCTTATTAGCCACATAACCACGGGCAAAACATTTAACTCCTCCAAACTTCACTTTCCTCAGCTATAGAGTGGGATAATGGTATCTACCTTGTACAACTCTTTAGGGGATTCAACGGGCGAGGAAGGTCCTGTGGCACCGGCATGATACTGCCCAGGTCACCAAAGTCCTCCTCCGTCAGAACCGTAGGCCATCCGTAACTTGGGTCTGGAGTGTGGTGATGTGGAAAGAGTCAGATGGGCCTGACCACCAGGACTCAGTTTCCTCATCTGGAAAGTGAGAGTGATCACCCCTCCCTTGGGAGGTCACTCGAGGGTCACGCGGGACGATACTGGGTAAACATCTGGCCCAGTAGCTCAGTGACTGCCACTCGCTCCCCAGAGCCATCTGCTTGGGCTGCCATAGCAAAATACCACAGACGAAGTAGCTTAACCAATGGCAATTTCTGTTCTCAAGGTTCTGGAGGCTGGAAGTGCAAGATCAAGGTTCCGGCAGGGTTAGGTTTTCTGAGAGCTCACCTCCTGGCCTCCAGATGGCCATCTTCTCACTGTGCCATCTCATGGGAGGTCCCAGGAGATCAAATCCAGTCCACCTACATGTGAAAACAGCACAGTAGACGTGTTTACAGCTCACATTTCAGAGACAGCATCTCAGCTTTGGAATCCAGACGGAGCTCTGGTGAGAGAAGGAGTCCCACTCAGTCTCCAGACCCCCATCTCAGAGCCTGACCATTCTTACCACCCCCCAGGTCCAGGGGGGCTTTTCTCCAGGCTGTAGGACTGATGTCTGACAGCCTGGCCTGTCCCCAAAGACTCTGATGCATGGGAGGGGCCCTACCTGCCCTTCTCAAGATGCAGATTCCTCCACTGAAGTGTGCCCCACTCCATCCCCGCCTACTGGGGGAACAACCCTCACTAATCCTAAAAACACGTAGTCAGGGAGGCCTGTTGAATATGAAACACTCCATATCTCTTGGGACTTTTCTGGGACCTAAAATTAAACACAGATGAAGAACTCCTCCAATCTAGCCAGACCAGCTTCTTGTTTTCCTGTCCAAGAAAGCCACGGGGATTCTGTGTCCTGAAATCGTCCCTCTCTTCCATTCACACCTAGGTCTCTTCGCCTCGCAGATGACCTCACCGGTCCTCCACCAGTTAGAAACCTTAGGGTCATGTTCCGCTTACTCAATCAGCCATCAATTCCCATCAATTCTCCTTCCTGAGTATGTAATTATGCACTCCCTGTCTTCTTCTTGTGAACATCTGTCGCTCTTGCCTGCCTAGCATCCATGCTTCCCTGTTCCGATAAAGCCACCCTGATTTCCTTTGGGAGATGATCTCTCCCAGCTGGCAGTCCATGGGGATGGATGGAGTGCCCTAGGTTGACCCCAGGCGCCAGCTGCAATGGGTAAACATGTGACTGAGGCCCAGCGAAGATTCCACACCCCCGGGCACAGTGGGTGTTTGAGGATAGACATTCGACCTCATCTCCGTCAATTCGAGTCAGGTCCTAGACCTACTGGGGATTGTTCTGGGGTGTCTTAGCTATTAAAGGTAAGCTGGATATGTTGATGGTCAACGTAGGGGCTGCGCCTTCTGGAGAAAAAAGGCTGTGGGATGGACAGGGAGTGCTCTCAGTCAGCTTTGGTCAGCATCGGTGACCAAATCAGTGATCGGTCAGCATCGGTCAGCTTTGATGTGCAATAACCAGCCACAACACTCCAGCACCATCCCCAGTATTCGTGCGGATGTGCAAGTAGGCTGGGGTTTGGCTGATCTGGGGCAGGCTCAGCTGGGCCACCCTGTTGTAAGAACAGCAGCGGTTGGGGTGGCTTCGCAGCTCATGGCTCTCGTCCTCCTGGGGCCGGCAAAGTGGCAAGAAAGCAAGCAGAAACCAGCAAAGTCGTATAAGGACTGGACTCAGAACTGTCACCCTGTCACTCCTGCCCCTCCCATGGCCCAAGATAAGTCACATGGCCCAGAGTCAGAGAGCACTGAAATCCACTTTGTCCTTTACGTGGTAGGAATGGCCAAGACCTGTTACCAGGGGCATGGATACAGACAGAGGTTAAGATGGGGGGCTGGAATGTGATCTACTGTGAGTGGGCTCATTGGGACCTGGGGCCAGCTGAGCCTGAGCCATCTGCCTTCCCCAACCCCACCCTCTTCATCCTGTGACAGATACCATGTTTGAACAACGGAGGCGGTTCTCTTCTAAGAGATAGGAGGAGCCTTAGCACGTACTGCGCTCCACTCTGTGACAAGTCCTGAGCTAGAAGCTATCCATCCATTCATACCTGAACTGAAAACAGCTCTGTGACGTGGCTGTGAGTACCCCTCATTGTGCAAATAGGAAATAGGGTCGGGGCGGGGGGTGGGGGGCGGGAGTGGGTTGTGTGACCTGTCCGGTCTCGTGGTGAGGAAGCAGCTGAGCGGTCAGGGTTGAAAGTGCCCAGATGGTCAGCCTGAGAACGAAGCATATGCTTTCTCCACTTTGTAAGGGTAAAGATCACCCTGGAAGCCCGTGGCACCCATTCTCTGTTGCATGCTTCCCTCAGCCAGTCAAACGAATGGGAATAACAGCTCATGTTCCCCGAGCCCTTCCTGAGTGCTAGGGAACTGCTAAGCACTTCAAACGCATTAGCTAACGTAATCTTTGCAAAAGCCCCGGATGCAAGTATTAGTACCGTCCCCATTTTACAGATGAGAAAACTGAGTTTGGGGAAAGTTGGAGAACTTGCCCAGTTCGCAAGTAGCACGGTCAGGATTCCGACCTCTCCCATCTGGCAGTGGAGCTGGCCTCCTGGCCTCTGTTCAGGCCAAAGGGATGGTCCTTAAATCCCCTCGAAATCCCGGGGCTGGGTAGGAGGGTCAGAAGGGTCAAGCCTAGACCCTGCCTCTTTCCAATCTCCCCACACGGCCCCAAACCTTCACAGGTTCTCAGCTCGCCCCTCAGTGCCTGGTCCCAGAGCCAACCCTCTCTCTGGCTGCAGATGTGATAAATGGCTCCAATTATCCCCTCCGAGCTCTGATTTAATGTAATGTGTTATTAATGGCAACTGTCAGAGGAAAGCAAAGCGCCCACTGCGTGCCCGCTGCCTGCCTCCGTGCGGAAGCGTGCTCTCCAGGTGGAAAAAGGAGAAGGTGTGCAGGGTAGTGGCGGGGAGGCACCCCCCCCCTCAATCTCCAGCTCCATGGGCAGGGAAATAACTCAGTGCCCCTCCCCACCTCGGGCCCCAGGCTGAATGAACGCCACATTTTTGCCTGGCACGTTCTACCCATTGCTAATGCTCTGTTGCGTCCTTGACTGACAAATTAGGGGTTTGAACAAAACGCGGGTGAGGGAGGCGGTGGGGGGGGGGGAGATGGCAGCTGCCCACCCTGCAATTAAGAGGGGGTGAGAGAAAAGGGGGGGGCGAGGGGTATTCAGCCATCCCACAGGCATGCCTTCGTCTCGCGGGGTTTTGGCTGAGCGTTTTCAGGGTGGGGACACGCAGCCCCTGGTAGCCTGCTCCCTGGGTCGTCCCGCTCACCCAAGGCTGCAGCTTCTCACCAGCTTTAAGAGCTGTCAGCCAGGCCCTCTGAGACATGGGCTGGCCAGGTTTCCCTTGTCCCATCGGATAGAGGGAACACTGAGGTCCGGCGAGAGGTAGTGCTTTATCCCAGGTCTGGTGGGAGCGAGTGGGAAAGCCCGCAGTGGCACCTCAGGCTTCTGACTCCATCTGGAACCCTCCTGCTGCACAAGGCTACGTAAATGGCCACGGACAGATTGCAGCGGGGAAGGGTACGAGACTCTTCTCCCCGCTGCCCAGACAGACTCTGAGTCATCAGTCACAGGGCAGAGTCTGGCCAACTCTAGGGGTGGGGGGTTGCGTGCACGGACGCCATGGATGCTCGCTGACACGGTGAAGTCACGTCTTCTCAATATTGGCCAAAGGGATGGTCATATGGTCATGTGCTGCTCATATGGTCAACAAGCAGACTGTCTGCAGTAGGCACGGGCGGGGGAGTCGATGGGACACAGCCCAGTGTCTGCTCCAGAAATGCTTTCCAGCCATCTCAATACCCTCTAAAAATGAGGTGCAGGAGGAAGACACAGAAGAGGGGACTGTCTTGTCAGTCCTGGCCTACTGATGCTGCCGGTGTCACCCAGGAATGCCTGAGGCACTTGTCAGGCTGTATTACTCCTGGCCAGCCCCACAGGCATTTCTCCAGAGGGCCAGCGTTATGGCTCCACCAGCCTTTGTGGTTCTTATTACGATCACAGGACGTGTTCTCCCTTGGAAACCATCAGGGAACTTTGAGGAATAAGATTTCTTACTCACAAGTCCTGTGGAGAGGACACAGCACGCCGGAGGGCCATACAGCGAAGCTGTGGGCAGAGAGAATGCCGACCTGGGGCTCTGCCTTTATCAGGGTCCAAGTGTGGGGTGTCTATGGTTTTCCGGACTCACTCTTTAATGGTTAATATAAAAGATTTGAGTGGGAATTAGGGTGTGGGAAGGGAGAAGCGGGGTCCCTCCAGCAGGTCAGTTAACCAGGTTAGTCCGGGCTTTCTGGAAGAGGCACCTACCTTCACGAGGGAGGGCGAGCCTAGTTCCTTACCTTGTTTTGCTAATAGCTGCGTCCACTAGCAAATGTTTATCTGAGATGGATGCCTTTTGAAATGGATGCTTTGACAACGGACAGTAAAACTCACACTACTATTGACAATAAAGTATATTTTAAAATCAAAAATAAGTAAAATTGTTTTGTCAAAAGAAAGAAAGAAAGAAAGAAAGAAAGAAAGAAAGAAAGAAAGAAAAAATAAAAAAAAAAAAACCTCACACTACTAATACATGAGCTGTCCCTAGTTGGATGAAGCCAAGGAAAACTTCTGAGAGGAGAAGATGTCCGAATTGGCCAAGCAAAGGGGAGAAGAGGTCATTCCAGCAAAGGGAACAGTGAGGATAGGACTCTGGAGGGGAGGAATGGATGAGGCTCTGACGTCCAGACAGAGAGGCATTGGCTAGAGAGCCTGTAAGGAAACAGAGGTGGGAAGGACCAGGCGAAGGAAGAAGTGGTGCCCCCCCACCCGCACCCTCAGGAGCCCCTGTGGCTCTCAGCAGGGGAGTGAGGTATGTGCCCCAGAAAGAGCATCCTGGCTCCGGTGTGGAGGGTTGGAGGCCGCAGGACCTCCAGGGGAAGAGCCGTGGCAGGGCGTTCCCACGGTCTGGAGTGGCGGAGGCAGCACTACGGCCAAGGTTAAGCGAGGTAGCAATAGACGTTCGAAATATATTAGGGAACTTCTAACTGACTTACGGAGAGGTCGGGGGAGAAAGGAAGCAAAAAATGCCACCAGGCTTCTAACACAGGTAACTGTGGCTGGAGCAGCAGGAGAAGTTTCCCTGAGAGGAAGGCGAGAGGCAGGAGATAAAGGTCCGCGTGGGGTTGAAGGATATTTTTAATGTGTAAAGTCAGATAGAGCTGGTTTTCCCAGCATTCCCGAGCTGGACCAGAGGCGATGGTGATAAAGGGAAGGGATGATCAAAAAGGAAACCATTTTCTGATGACAGTAAAACTAATACCTCCTGGGCTTGGGTCTGGAATGGGATCTTCTGCTGGGGAGGGGTGGCTGGACCCCTGCTTTCGTATCCCTCTGCAACTCTTTCTCTTCCATCCCTGGGGGCCTCCACATGCTGGCCTGCAGCGTACTGCTACCCTTTTAACTCTGCTCCCAACTCCTCTCTTAAAAAAAAAAAAATATATATATATATATATATATTTGTTATATATATATAATTTTTATATATTTATAATATATATACAATTTGTTATATATATAATATATTTGTTATATATATATTTTTATATATTTGTTAACATAGAATAAAACTGGCTTCTGTTTGATTACAGTCCTATGAATTTACAGGTGCAGAGATTCACGGCAACAGAGTAGGTCTGTCACCGGGGAAGAGTCCCTCATGCCACACCCCCTGTAGCTCCCATCTCTTGGCAACCATGACTCTGTTCTCTATCACTATAGTTCGGCCTCTTCTGGAATGTCATACGAATGGAACCACATAGCACGTGACCTTGCGAGATTGGCTGTTTTCACTCCGCATAGCGCCTTTGAGACACATCTAGATTGTTATGTGTATCAATAGCTCATTCCTTTTTACCGCTGAGGAGTATCTCGTCGCACGGACATACACATCCATTCGCTCACCGGAGGACAATTGGGTTGTTTCCAGCTTGGGGTGATTATGAACAGAGTTGCTATAAACGTTCACCTGCAATCTTCATTTCTCTAGGGTAAATACTGGTGAGTAGGACTGCTGGGTTGTCTGACACATATGTTTCTTCAGAAACTGCCAAACAGAGGCACCTGGGTGGCTCAGTTAAGTGTCCGACTCTTGATTTCGGCTCACGTGGTGTTCTCAGGGTTCGTGAGTTCGAGCCCCACATCCAGCTCTGCACTAATGGTGCAGAGCCTGCTTGGGATTCTCTCTCTCCCTCTCTCAAAAAAAATAAATAAATAAATAAATAAACTAAAAAACAAAATTTAGAAACTGCCAAACTGTGTTCCAGATTGACGGGACTGTACTGAGTTTTGAGAGTTCTTTACAGATTATAGATAGAAGTCCTTCGTCAGATATGTGACAAATATTTTCTCCTAGTCTACGTTTTGTCTTAGCAGTGTCTTTTGTTTGGTAAGAGTTTTTAATTGTGGTGAAGTCCAATTTATCAAATTTTCATTTTATGTGTAATGCTTTTGATGTCATAGCTAAGAATTCTTCGCCTAGCCTAAAATCACTAAAGTTTTCTCCTATGCCTTCTTCTAAAAAGCATCTGCCTTTTGTAGTTTTCAGATGCAGGACCCTTATATGTCATATATATATATATATATATATATATATATATATATACTTACATATAAGTATTTCATATTTTTGGACTATTGTAAATGAGACTTTAAAAAAAATTTAATGTCCAATTATTCATTGCTGGCATATAGAAATATGATTGATTTTTCTGTGTTGATTTTGTATCTTGTGACCTTGCTAAGCTGCAACTTAGTTGTAGGAGTTTTTATTTTTGTAGATTCCTTAGAATTTTCTGCACAAACATTTGGTCTGTGAATAGGGACAGTTCTATTTATTACTTTTCAATCTGTATGCGTTTATTTATTTTTCTTTCCTGATTGCATCAGCTAGAGCTTCCAACGGTGAGTGGACATCCCCGACTTGTTGCTGATCTTAGGGGGAAACATTCTATTTTTCACCATTAAGTATGATGTTAGTTGTAGGTTTTTAACAGATATCTGTTATCAGGTTGAGGAAATGCCCTTATAGTTCTAGTTTCCTGAGAGTTTGTATCATAAATCACTACTGAATTTTGTTAAATGTATTTTCTGCATTAGTTGATATGATTACCTGGTTTTTCTTCTTCAGGCTGTTAATATGGTGGCTGACATTGATTAATTTTCAAATGTTTAAACAGCTTGACATCCTGTGATAAACTCTACTTAGTCGTGCTGTATTATTCTTTTTATGTATTGCTGGAATCAATTTGCTACTGCTTTGTTAGGAAATTTTGTATCTATATTCATGGTGGAAATTGATCTGTAGTTTTTCTTCTTCTGCGCTTTCTACGTCTAGTTCTGATATTGGGATAATGCTGGCCTCATAAAATGAGTTGAGAAGTGTTCCCTCCTCCTCTCTTTTCTTGAAGAGATTGTGTAGAGTTTTTGATTTCTTTTTAAAATGTTTGGAAGAATTTGCCAGAAATATCATCTTGACTGGGAGATTTACTTTTTTGAAGATTTTTTTTTTCGTCTACAAATTCAATTTCTTTAATAACGGTAAGACTATTTAGGTTATCTATTTTATCTCGGGTGAGTTTTGGTAGTTTGTGGGATGTATACATTTCCTCTAAGTTGTCGAATTTATGTGCCTGTAGTTGTTCATATTATCCCCTTAATTTAACATCTATTGTGATATCCCTCCTTTCATTCCTGATACTCAGAATTTTGTCTTCTCTTTTTATTCATCAGTCTTGCTAGAGGTTTATCAGTTTTATTTATGTTTTCAAAGGACAAGCCTCTGGTTCATTGATTTTTTAAACTGTTTCTTCTGTTTTCAATATTATTGATCTCTGTGCTCTGTCTTCCTCCTGCTTGCTTTGAGTTTATTTGCTCTTCCCTTTCTAGTTTCTTAAGACAGAATCTAGGATTACTGATTAGAAAATTTTCTTTTTTTCTAACGTAAGTGTTTCATGCCATAAATTCTAACTACTGCCTTACTATAGTCCACAAATTTTGATATGTTGTGTTTCATTTTCATTCAGTCCAAATTATTTTCTAATTTCCCTTGAGGCTTCTTATTCAACTCACTGATTAGTTAGAGGTATGTTGTTCAATTCAAAGTTATCTTTCCATTACTGATCTAGTTTCATTTCATTATGCTCAGAGAACATACTTTGCATGATTTCAATTAAAAATTGTTAATATTTGTTTTAGGACTCAGTGTATCCCTAGCTTGGTGAATGTAATATGTGCACTTGAAAAGAATGTATATTCTACTTTTGTTGGGTTGAGTGTTTTGCAAATGCCTATTAGATCCAGTTGATTGAATCACTTCTACTGATTTTCTGTCTACTAATTCTATCAATAACTGAGAAACGAATGTTGATATTTCCAATTACAATTACGGATTTGTCTTTTTGTTCCATGTATTTTGAAGCTCTGTTGTTAAGTGCATCCACATTTAGATTTTGTCTTCTTTATGAATTGATCCTTTTATCATTCTGTAAAAACCCACTTTCTCTCTGGTAAATTTCTTTGCTCTGAAGTCTACTTTGGTATCAGTAAAGCCACCCAGCTTTCTTTTGGTTAGTATTTGCATGGTATATATTTGTCCACCCTTTTACTTGTAACCTATCTCAATATATATGATGTGAGTGTCTTGTAGACAGCATCTATTTGGATTAGAGTTGTTTTGTTTTGTTTTTTAATCCATTCTGATGATCTCTACATTTAAATGGGTGTGTTTAGACCATTTACATTTAATGTAACTACTGACATGTTTGGATTCGGAGATACCATTTTATCAGTTTCCGGTTTAATCCTTCTCTTCTTTTTTATTTATTTCTCTATTTTGTCCCTTTCTGACTTATTTTGGGTTGGGTGAATATTTTTTGTATTCTATTTTAATTTATAGTTTTTTTTTTACTATATATCTTTTTGCATAACTTTTTTAACAATGTTCTTTAGGGCAATGCCTGGGTGGCTCAGTCGGTTAAGTGTCTGACTCTTGATTTCGGCTTAGGTCACAATCTCATGGTTCATGAGATTGAGTGGCACGTCAATGAGTTCACCATGCTGTGAGCATGGAGCTGCTTGGTGTTCTCTCTCTTTCCTCTCCCTCTGCCCCTCCCCCTACTCATGCACACTCACTCTCTCTCTCTCTCAAAATAATTTTTTAAAAAAATGTTCTTTAGTGATTGCTCTAGGAATTAAATTATATATACTTAAGTTTTCACAGTCTACTTAGAATCATTATTTTATCACTTCAAGTGGAATGTGGAACCTTACCACTAAGTTCCTTTATCTTCATCCATTTAGGTTATAGTTGTCTTATATTTTAGATACATATTGAATATATCTAACTTCTCCAAGTCACATAGTAAGTGAGTGGCAGAGGCAGAATCCCCCAGGCAGCCTGGGGCCAAAGTCAGGAGCATAACTATTCCCCAAAAGTGCCCCTGGTTCCAATCTGGCCCAGCATATTGGACCTTCCAAAAAGCCCAGAGCTGGTTATAAAATGTCTTGACCCCCAGAGATAAGAAGGCTATCCCAGGTCACCCCATCAGACCAGGACCCTGAGGGAAAACACATTGGACTTCAGCTCCCATGTGTCCTTTCAGCTAGGAGTCTTTGTGTTATGCACAACTTGCCCAACAGTTCATGGCAGTCCTGCCCTGGGGTTCACACTTCAGCCAGTAAATGGCTTTGCTTTTCTGGAACTTTCTGGGCCTTTTCAGCAAAACCAGAACAGTCTTTGCAAACTGAGCAATACTACTCCAGCCAGATGAGGGAAGCTCACACAGTATTCTACAGGAGCGGCTTGACATCTTTATCATCCTGGCTGGAGGCTGGAGCCCCCCTGTTGCTTCTGTGGCTGAACTCCCTCCTTCTCTTCTTTTCCCTCATCCTCCAGGGCTGAGGAAGAGAGTGCATTTCTTGCCTGTCATCTTTCTGCACAACTGGAATCGACAGGTCCTTGGGAAGAGGGACTGGCCCCTCCTCTGACAGCGAACTAGTTCTAGATAAATGAGTATTGGTTTTGCTCTGTTTGTTTTTCATTTGTAGCTCTCCTTTGATTTTTTTTTTTTTTTTCTCTGCAAAGTGGGTTAAGCAATGATAGCATGGTCTGCTTCTGCAGTTGCATTGATTGGGCTGCTCCTGGAGTCTGGGTCTTTTGCTGGCTTTTCTGTTTTGTTTAACGTTCCATCCTACCTCCAACTGGACTCCCTCTTTTATATCTGTGGAAGGGCGAGAACTAATACAGAGAGAGCATCTATGAGTGCCGGGCACTGTGCTTGGGATTTATGCCTGTTGTCTCATGCTACCTTTAGAAATCAAAACAAAACAAGCCAAAGTGGTAGGCATCATTCCTCCTACTTTGCAGATGAAAAGGGGGCTCAGAGAGGGTTCCAAAACCCGTTCAATATTGGATAGCCGGAAGTCAGCAGCTCCAATTGGGGCTCTTCCCCTGCTTCCCCTGCCAGACACTGGACAGCTCACCATGTGGCCCTCAACAGGTGGTCCTTTCTAGACCTCATGCTGCCTCTCTGTGAAACAGAGACAGCCCAAAGGCACTTAGAGGCCAACAGTACGTTGTGAGTTATTCCCCCAGATAAGGAAACTCTGAGCTCATTAGAAAAAGGTCAAAAGCAAAAGGAGATCGTGACAGTGAAGGGGAAAGGAAGCATGGTAGGGTCGGGGAGCAAGGAGGGTTGGGGGACAGTGGGTGGTCTGGTATGCAAGTGTGTTTGCTGGGTGAGCAGATTCCCAGGGCTGGTAAGTCCTGGTTTTCATAGCAGCCAACAGGATGCCTGACTGGTTTTTTTCCTCTCCCTCCTCCATGTGGTCATCCAGTTGCTGGGCATTACAGAAACTCACCTTTAAGGCAGATTATAAGAACTCACAGCTAGAAGGTTCTTGCGGACTGAAGAAGCCCTTTGGGGTACCTGGGGCTTGGGACTTAGCATGCCAACAACTCCTGGTGGGAGTATGCGGGAGATAGGGATTCTCTGTGGGTCACCTGAACCCTCTGAGATGTCCACAGGGCTTAAGACTGGCTTAGGTGAGGAGGCGCCTGGGTAGCTCAGTCGGTTAAGCGTCCCTCTTCGGCTCGGGTCATGATCTCACAGTTCATGACTTTGAGCCCCACATCGGTCTCTCTGCTGTCAGCAGAGCCTCCTTGGGATCCTCAGTACCCCGTTCTTTCTGCCCCTCCCCTGCTTGCCCTCTCTCTCTCTTTCTCTCTCTCTCAAAAACAAACATTAAAAAAAAGAAGTAGCAAAAAGTTGATATTGGAGGGCTTACCATTTTCCAGGCACTGATTTAAACGTTCTCCATATATTAACTCATTTCATCCTCAAGATAGCCGCAGGGAGAGCATTATCCTTTCTTTACGTCCATCAAAATACAGGGACAAGTGCTTTGGAGAAAAAGCAGAGTCAGGGGCAGAGACACAAGGATGGTGAGGGAGGCCCACCCAATGAGACGACACCTGAGCTGAGACCTAATCGAGGGAGGCAGAGGATCTGCAAGGCAGGGACGGGGCTCTGTAGTGGGGACCAGCTCAAGTGGGTCTGAGTGGCCGCGGGACGGCGTGATGGAGGAGGCCAAGCAAGCAGGGCCGGGTCACCCATGCCTTGCAAGCCATGTGAGGAGGCAGGGACTATTGTAACCATGGTGGCATGCCTTGGGAGAGTCTGAGCAAGGTGACATCATCTGACGATGAGCAGAAGGTGACTGTGTACCTGCCAGAGTCATCTTCCTAAGGTACTCAGGTAAATGTCTCCCAATCCTGCCCCTTTCCCCTCTCTATTTCCAAAGCTCTTTAGAGGCCCCTCTTGGTCCTCAGGGTAAAGGCCAGGCCCCCAGATGCAGCCCTGCCCAGTGGCCTCTCGGTCACACCATCCCCAACACCCCACCCCCCCTTCCCAATCACCTGTGTAAACCATTGTCCTCTAAATCTGCTCACTCTGCCTGGGATACCCCCATCCTTACCTAACTGGGTACCTCCTCCCCACCTCGGCCTCTGCAGTTGTCTCCCTCAGGGACGCTTTCCTGGACGCCCCGTCCTGCAGCAGGAGTCGGCCCCGTGCCGATGGCCGTCAGAGCATTTGTCGCAGGAAGAGTCATTATCTGCCCTCTCGTCGGTCTCCACCAGATACTGTAAGCTCCCGTGGGCCAGAACTGGAAATTACCCATCAGTGTGCCTCCAGTCCCTAGAGTGTGCCTGACAGACCTATGTAGGTGCTTAGGGAACACTGAACACATGAATAATAATTGAATTAATAATATCCGAGCAGAGCAACCCCCCTCCCCCCCCTACTCCGTGAGGCTTCCTGGATCCCAGGGTGGGGGGTGAAGGGACCAGAGGAGAGAAGCAGCACTGGCTGGGCCAGGCCGGGAGCCAACTGTGAGCCTGACTTCCAGAGGCAGGCGGCAGAGCTCATAAAAGGCCCAGTTACATTTATAGCCATGTTCTTATTAAGCACCAGGAGAGGAGAGATGAATCATACCCCCTCCTCCCGCCCACCGCCTGGGGAGGTGGAGGCCACCAGCCAGCCTGGCCTTAAATCTCGGGAAATCTAAAAGTCACAAGTGCTCAGGGCCAGCCCTGCATCACCAGGGACAGCAGAGTGTGGAATGTTGCTTCTCAGGCAGAGTCCCGCCCCTCCAGGGTCCAGGCCGCGGGCACAGGAGGGAGAGGGCAGGAGGGACGTGCACGTGCCTGAGAAGTTCTGGGAACAGGGCTTTCGATCCACAGAGCTGCACTGAATGCTGCGTGACCTCGGGTAAGTCTAATGCCATTGCTGAGCCTTTGGGTGATACACTCTCCCCTTAGTGAACAGAATCCAGGTGTTTCTGGGAACACTCCCAAAAGAAATGATGTCTTCCCTCCCCTCAATCTTCCCATTGCACAGAAAAAGAAAGTAGGGCCCAGAGGGGACCGGGGCTACCAGACTCCTAGCAACTGCTGTTCTGAAAGTGCAGCGGGTTCCTAGACTAGAGGTGGCCTTGAGGGTGAGGCCAGGGATACCATTTACAAACATGTCCTCATGGCGTCCCCACCCAATCCCTAATGCCGGAGCCACGGTAACCATCACCCTCTTGAAACAGAACAGGGGCGTTAAGCAAATGTTCTGCCCCCACGGGGCTCCCCTGGACAGCAAGAGGGAGGGGTGAAGGCAGCCACACCTGTTTTGCAGGGGGAGTAACTGGGCACAGACCACCTGCCAACAGGACTGAAACTTGGATGGGGTCTTCTTCATACCTGAGGCCTCTTTCGCCTTCTTTTTGTGTGTGTAATTGATTTCAGTGAGATTTATTGAGGTTTTTCAACCCTTTTTTATTGTGAAATATAGCACAAATACCAAAAAGTGAATAATCCATAACTGTGGAGCTTAATGAGTTATATAAAGTGAAACCACCTCTCAGGCCCCAGAAAATAAGATGTTGCCAGAAGCGACCATCCCCCTGCCAGCTCCTCCCTCCCTGCTCAGGGAAACCACGTTCTCACTTTTATGGGAGAACATTTCTCTATCCTGTACTGAGCCCACTCACCTGGAAATTCGAAAGAATGAAGAGCACGGAACTAGAAGGCAGGAGGCATGGTTCTGGTTCTACTCCCCTCTCCGAGCTTAGTTTCCTCATCTGTAAAGGAGAGGATTGGACCCATTGAGCCAGAACAGTCTAGAATCCTAAGCCAGCAGGAAAACAAATTCTGCTGGGGGAAATCTGTGTGCATGTGCAGAGGTGAGGAATAGGAATCAGAAGGTACCTGGACACACCTCTGCAGGGTGCTGTTTCCTTCTTCCTCATTCCAGGGAAGCAGTGATGTCCTTCTTCCACCAAGCCTGGGGCGCTTGTGACTAGGGGGCGCCTCCTGCCTACCTTGGAGATGGAGTTTTGGGGTCTCCTGTGCAAAGAACTGTGGGCAGTCCTGGGGTTCTCCAGGCTTATACCCCATCCCTGCCAGGAAGACTTTGGCTCAGTTCTGAGTATTTCCCTTTAAAAAACAAGATGTAAGGGACACCTGGGTGGCTCAGTCAGTTAAGCGTCAGACTCTTGATTTTGGCTCAGGTCATGATCTCACAGTTCGTAAAACCCACATTTGGGATTCTCTCTCCCTCTCTCTTTGCCCCTGCCTCTCAAACAAAAACTAAATAAACTTAAAAAAAAAAAAAAAAGGTAAGAATCCAAAAGCCAAGCAGAATTTCTTCCTTCTGTCACAAGCTCTGAGGTAACTTCTGGTCCTCAGCCCGTGCCTGCCCCAAGATGGCTGACCCAGCAGCGTGAGAGTTGGGAAGTACCTCCCCATGGAGAGGACAAGGAGAAGGTGAGAAGGCGAGCCCCTACTGTGTGCCAAGCACCGCAGAGGCACTTGGCATTCGCTGTCTGGTTGAATCAGCCCCCTCACACATTTGGAAGCAATATTAACACTTCCATTTTCCAAAGGAAGACCCTGAGGCTCAGAGTTTCAGCAACTTGTTCAAAGTCACACTGTTGGCAAGTGGCAGAGGCAGAGCCTGTTTGACTCCACAGCTCTTTATTCTCACCCCATGCCCAGTCCTGGCATGGAATCAAGAAAGGAAGTCAATCTCTTCCCAACTTCTGGCTCCCTCCGGCCCTGGCTGGGGTGCTAATAGTGCTGATGAATGGAGGGGTGGAGAAATCACCAAAGGAAGTCAGGGGTGATGGAAGGTGAAAGGGATTGAAAGGAAGAGTGAGAGTTGGGAGGGGGCGAGGCGGAGGGCAAAGTTTCAGAGAACAGGCTGAGGTTTTCAGCTGGGGAGACCCAGTGGCTGGCGGAACCAAAATCCAAGATAGGAAAGGGCAAGTTTCACAGGGGAGGAGGTTGATTTTTAAGACTTGAGCAATTTATTTCTTACTTGTTTATTCTTAGCAAAAAGGCTGCTATGGAATGTGAACTCTATAAATGGCGGATGGGTGGGTGGGTAGGCAGATAGGTAGATGGTTGAGTGGACGGATGGGTGGGTGGATGCATGGATGGCTAGATGGATGGGTGGATGGGTGGGTGGGTAGGTGGATGGATGAATGGCTGAATGGGTGGTCAGCTGAGAGAAGGGAGGGGTGGAGAGGTGAGCACATTTATGGCCCAGGATCCTCTGGGTCTCCACCTCATTCCATGTGAGGATGGAGAGATATATACAATTTTGGAGCAAGGACCCTATAAGCAAGTCACAGCACCCAGAGATGCCTAACTGTGCTCCCACAGACAGTGTTCCTGGATATCCTCTTCTACCCGTCCTCCTTCTCCCCCTTCCTGCTGTCTCACCTTCAACTCTCATTTCTTCCTCTATCTCCTTTCCCCATTGCCCTCAAGACCCCAAGAGGGAACATGCTTCTCTGGACCCAAGAACAAGGCTATAAGCTCCAAACTCCATAACTCATACCAGCAACTCCAACTGGCAGCGCTGGGGCTCAAAAAGGCCTGGGGCCTTGGCTGAAGCCACTCACAAAGTCTGGTGCTGAGATGGGTCCAGACTGTCTGGCCACTCAGTCCTGGAGCTCACTGCTAAGCGTCTGCTGGAGGCGAAAAGCCCAGTGGGGCCTGCGTTCTCATCTCTGGAAAACACTGAAACAAGCTGGCCTCTCAGCCCCGCTGAGCTCCTGCTGCCCAGCCTGGGTTAAGGCCATGGCTTCTCAGCGGTAAACCATGATTGCTCGGTTGTTTTTCCTGCTGGATGATTTTAGTTGAATAATTTTGCATGATCTCAGCACAGCATGAGAGAGTGCCAAGCTAAGGATGAGGGGCTTGCTCTGCGGGCGAAGGGTGGAATTGGAATCTGAAGAGCTCCCTACAAATTGGTCTCTGCCAGGGACTAGAATTTCCTACAGCCGTGGTTGCTGGTCCGCTAATTACAGCAGCCCTTCCCTCTGTGCATTGCTCTGAGTAGCCCCCACAGGGAAAGGGCCACGGGCCACTCCCAGCCCTATGTGGTCATGGGTGGGTCCCATGTTGACCGATGTGCCCAACCCTGTGCTGGCATTACCTCGCTGAATCTCTGCCACCTTTACATCCTGACACACACACCCCCAGGAAGCAAGCATGGTCATCCCCACTATGCATAAGGAAACACAAGTGCAGACTTACTGGAGAGACCTGCCCAGTAAGGGCTGATGGGAGCCAAGGCTAAGCCCAGTATTGGCAGACATCAAAGGAGAGGGTGGTGGGTGCTCGAGACTCCAAGAGGAAGCAACGGATCTAGGTTGGGGGTGGAGATGTCAAACTGGAAGACTACCCTAAGAGAGGAGCAGAGTCCGGTAGAGGAATCCAGGGAGTTTCCCTGGAGGGGAGGGGTCGGGAAAGCAAGGCGGTTAGAAGATCTAGAAGAAGCCTTTCTTTTTTTTTAAGTTTATTTCTTTATTTGAGAGGTGGGGGAGGGGCAGAGAGAGAGAATCCCAAGCAGGCTCCGTGCTATCAGCGTGGGCAGAGGCAGGGATCGAACTCAGGAGCCGAGATCATGACCTGAGCCGAAATCAAGAGTTGGACACCTAACCCTCTGAGCTACCCACACGCCCCTGGAAGAAGCTTTGAATCACAAGTTAGACCCGCCAAGACTCTTAGAGGTTTTCAAATCATCCTCTCCATTTCAGAGACGAATTTCACAATCATCCCGGGGAAGTCAAGGGGCTTGGCCAAGGTCACAAAGCAGAGAAGCTAAGGCCAGAGCCAAGTACTCCCAACCCCATAATCCCACACTGGACTGGGCCTCCCCTTCCTTAGAGCCAGCCTAGTTCTAGTTCCAGAAAGGCTGGGTCAGGCTGCGGCCAGAGGAAGAGGGGTGGAGTCCCAGGCCAAGGGGGGGTGGAACTTCTCCCCTGCAGTCCCACCCCCAGTCCACCTCCTTGTTATTTCTGGCACCTCCCCCAAGCTCCCCCTCCCGTGGAAACCCAGTGACTCCGAGAGCTGGAAATTTGGACGTTTTCCCAGCATTTGGGATGTTAATTAAAACTAATAAATCTGCCACTTGGAGTTGGGTTGAAGAGGAGAAAGGGTGAAGTAGGAGAGGGAGAGGGGGACTCAGGCTTAGGATCCTCCCCACTCCCCACCCCTCACACACACACCCCTGTGAGGGTCTTTTCCTTTCAATCTTGCCTGCTGAATTATTTTCTCTGTTGGTCATTTATTCAGTCCACTCTGGATTTTCCCAGCGGTCAGCCCCAACCTCTTCCTAAGCATGCTCTGGTTCGTTCTAAGGAGGAGTGGAAGATATTTCTAAGGCGAGGACTGGCCAGCCACCTCTTGCCACTCGCCGGGACTGAGCAAAAAGCATGCGATGCAGCTGGGACAGACCTGGGTTCAAAGTCCAGCAATGCTACTCTCTAGTCATGTGAGCCCTGGGAGTCATTTTTCCTCTCTGAGCTTCTGGCCCTGCACCTCTAAATTTTTTTTTTTTAACATTTATTCATTTTTGAGACAGAGAGAGACAGAGCATGAATGGGGGAAGGTCAGAGAGGGAGACACAGAATCCGAAACAGGCTCCAGGCTCTGAGCTGTCAGCATGGAGCCCGACGCGGGGCTCGAACTCACGGACCGCGAGATCATGACCTGAGGTGAAGTCGGCTGCTTAACCGACTGAGCCACCCAGGTGCCCCCCGCCCTGCACCTCTAAAATGCAGATTATATTTCCTACTTTTGAAATGGCTTAAAAGCATAAAGTTGAACAAAAATCAAAACGGCTGCACTAACGCTCCAGTGAGGTTGGATCTTAAAGGAACCTTCTTCGTCTCTTCCGCAAACCTCCCTCCTCCCTTCTTAGCCTTTTGCTCCAGGAAACTGGTACCAGCCTAAAGACACGAGGAAGGGGGCTAGTATCACCTACACAACTGCTGTCAGAACAGGCTAGATCCTGTGTGTCCCTATAAAACGCCCCAGCCCCTTCCTCCGGGAGGGCTTGCGGTTTTTGAAGGCCCTGGCCCGCTGCGCAATAAAGCTGTCATTTCCCTTTATCCCAAACTCTGTCTTCGAGTTATACTTCAGCTCCGAAACACGGAGGTCGCTTTTGGGCAACATTTCGACAGGCTTATCGTGAGGGTGGCATGAGAAAGTTGTGTGCAAAATAGCCTGTTAAAAACTGTTACGTGACCTATTTCTTGGCCTCTGTGATTTCCCATCCTGATCGCCAATTCCTTCTTTCCCATCTTCTTTGACTCCTGGAGATTCTCACAAACTCTCTAAGTTGTATATAAATAAGAATGCAAATAATGTCACTTTAGATCTCTGTGAAGGCGATTTAAGTTTACAGAACTCCCCCCTGCCCCCCCCACCCCCGCTAGCTAGGGGGCGCTCTGGGCAATGAGAACGCCTCGTTCAGCTTCTGCATTTTCCCAGTGCCCACCCCAGCGCTAGACACACAGGAAGTGCTCGATTCACGTGTCTTGGATGGATGAAGTGCTTTGGAATCTGAAGGAGCCACCCATTCCACTTGTCTGCAGAGTACTCTGTCCCCTTCATCCAGGAAGAGCTTCCCTTTTCCTTCCGGAACCACATCTCCCCATTGCACCTGGTATCTATCTATTCCTCTTCCTGCTGCACAGACCATGTGACCAGACTGGTCCAATCAGAGCTTTCCCCAGGTATTTTTTCTACCTGAGACTTGTGGAGAGCCCTCCTTCTTGTTCAGTCATGAGGCCAGAAGGAGACCTGCCTGTGAGCACAGCTCCGGCCTTTCTCACTGGCCAAGATGAAGTCATGTGCACAAAAATGATCTGAAAAGCAGATGCCCAGATCCACTGGTCTGGCCTTCGTATGACTAGGTTATGTGACCAAATGAAATTCCTCATTACACAACCAGGCTGGGATGTTGCCATTCACAGCCACTGAGTCACAAGACATCTATCTCATCTGCTTTCCATAATGTCCCAAGTCAAGCCAGGAGGGATTATTACTCCTATTTTCCAGGTGAAAAAGCCAAGTCTTGAGAGAGTTGAGTTTGTTCTCTGAGACCACCCAGCTGGTAATGTTGGAACTAGAACTGATAAGGATGAATTTATCTAGAGTGGTGGGTGCTGTGATTGGGGGCTCACATGTGTCATGTCACAGCAGCAATACTCCAGTGACATTGCTACCGTCTGTATCTGCCTGTCTACAAATGGGGAAACTGAGGGGAGAGCAGGTAGGTGAATTACCCAAGGTCACCAGCTAGTCAGTGGAGCCGGCCTAGGTCTGTCTGCCCAGGGCCGGTGCCACGAGCCACCCCACTGCACTGCCTTCAGCCTGGGGCCCTTTCCAGCCCCCCGAAGGCTGCCTTTCAGGGAGAGGAGCATCCGGGCAGTAGGAAGCTAAGAGCACCGCGAGATGATGAAATACTGCTATGTGCGTGGCTTGTGCCGGGGCTTTAGGAAGCATGGGTGGCCAAACCAAGATAGGTCTCAAGTCTGCAAGTCCTATTGGTGGCTCAGGTGAAGTGTTCTGGGGCCCAGTGGAGGGGGAGGTGACTCTAAGTAGTGGAGGGGCAGGACCTGGGAAAGAGTCACGAGGCAAGTGGCACTGAATAGGGCTTGTAATGCAGGTGAGATTTGCGCCTGTGGACACGGTGTGGCCATCGCACCGTGAGCACCACAAGCAGAGGGAGATTCGTAAGCCAACACCCCATGGTGGGAAGTCCAGGGAGGTGGTTGGGAAGGAGAGGCCCCACTTTTCTGAAGGGCGATGGGCTTGAACAGGCAAGGCAAAGATAAGGCCAGAGCAGTAAGTTAGAAGCAACAAGCTGAGGGCTTTGAATGCCACGAGTAAAAATCTGGGCTTCATTCGGCCAACAGTGGGGAGCCACTGGGGACTTTCGAGGGAGACAGTGCCACGGGGGACTGCAACAGTAAGGCGGCGGGCCACACCAAAAGCAGAGTAGGAAGAGAAAGGCCAGTTAGGAGGATGCTCACCAGAGAGGCAGTGAGCCTGAGGGGGCCAGAGGAGGCCACGCACCCAGGGAATGGCAAGAGGAATCCAATGACACCGAGGAGGCAGAATCGTCAGGGAAGAGCGTGGCGTGGTGGAAAGAGCTCAGACTTGGGCTTGAACCTGGTCTGCCTGGCTCCAGGGGCCAACACGCAGGTCGCCAGGACCTTGAACAGACAGCACGCCGTGAACCGCAGATGCATTTACGGCCTCAGTGATGGAGGGGCCAGCCCGTGGTCTGACAGCAGGTGTGTTCAGGGAGTGCTGAGGGGCTGATGGGAGGATGGATGGGCACGTGAAGGAATGGATGAGTGATGAATGATCCAGGGAATGAATGAATAAGAGAAGCAGGGAAGAGAAGGAGAGACGCAGAGCAGCTCCGAGGGCTCCCACAGGAGTGCTCGGCTTCCTGAGCTCTCTCCTCCCCTCCTCCACACTCCATCCCAAGCCTGAACACAGCCCTAGGCTGAGCTGGGTTTTCCATAGGCGTGGGGGGGGAGGGCGGGAGAGGTTTAAACGTGATAAACTGCTTCTGCCAGCATCCCCCCTCCTTCTGAGAAACAAGTAGTTAGAAGTGAATGTTACTTAAAACCCAGTTAGCGCTGCTGCGATGGGAAGTTTTGCTATGTTTGGCTTCCCACTAGCCCCGCCAGTTTGGGGCAGGGACAGGGGCTGTGACTTCCGCCCAAACAGGGGCCACTGGAGGCGGGGGGGGGGGGGGGGGGGGGGGGTGTCCCAGCACATCCTCACTGTGGGCCTGGCCCAGGGAACTGACGGTGTGGGGCCTGGGAGCTGGGCTCTCTTGCCTCTGGGAAGCCCTCCCATTGGGGCCACTCCTTTCCTTTCAGACACATAGCTTACCTGCTAGTCAGTAATCACACCGTCAATATTATTACTGCTTCCTCACATTGTATGGACATTCACATTTGATCTTCACACAAGCACTGTGAGGCCTCTCCATTCCACAGATGAAGAAACTGAGGCTCAGAGAAAGTGACTCTCCCCAGCTCACATGGTAAGTGATAGAAGCTGGCCCACCAGGAAGTACAAAGAGAGGCCAGTCACCTCCCACTGCCCCTCTCACATCTGTACAAAAGGGGGCATGGAGGGGAGAACCAAAGCAAAAGAATCCCCTGCTATGACCAGAAAATGTCCCCCAGGCAGCAGGACAGGCAGAAAAGTCCCCCAAAAACAATCATAACAGTGAGGGTTAATATTACTGAGGTTTTCGGTCAGGCCCTCCTCTGTGCTAGAAGTGAACCAACTCACATAACCTCATTGTGACAACAGTTATTCGTTCCCTTTACAGGCAAGTGACTAGCCAAGGTCACACATGGCCAGGACGAGGCAGAGCCTGGGCTCAAACCCAAGCAGTTCAGCTCCAGAGCCAGGGCCCTTCACCTCCTCAGTTCCAAAACTGCTCTGAGGGCCAGTCTTAACACTGCCCCTAAGTTCTCTGGTGTTAAATGGGGACAAGGACGGCACTTGCCACACAGCATGGTACAAAAAGCTGATTGAAAATACAGCTCACCAGGAACTGTCAGGTGCTGTACCAATCGTGGGTGGCATCTAGGGAGCCAGCTTTTTTACTGTTGAAAATTCTGGAGACAAGTTGATGTGGGTGAATGGGAGGCCAAGCAGGTGTATGGGACCAGGAGGCAGAGCCTGGGGAGGCAGCTGGGCAGGTACTGTGCCGGGTGGAGACACCCAGAAATTGTAGGCTAGGGTTCCTTGGGGCCTGCTGTGTGATCTTGGGCAAGTCACTGCCCCTCTCTGGTCCCACTTTCCTCCTCGGAAAATAAAGTGGAGCAGAGAAGTGGGGTGATAGGGGGTGGGATGAAGACGTTCCCTGAGGTCACTTCCAGGCTCACTGCCCTATTTCAGTGTTCTCAAGAGCTGGCCTGTAACACAACAGAACACAGGAAACATATTATGTTGAGGCCCTGGTACAACAGTCAGTTTTCCACAAGCTTTGCTACTGGAGAGCCAGAGCGCTAAGAAAATGTGAAATCTTCCTGACCTCCATCCCACCCACCCAAACTCACCCTACCAACCCCCCCCCGCCCCGCCCCAGGACTCTAAGAAAATGGAATTCTGGGGGGAGAGCAGATGGAGAGTCATTGATCTACTCTGAGCCTCGGTTTCCTCTTCTGTAAAATGGGGGCATGGGGACCGCGGCAAGAAGGTTACTCGGGGCCCTTCTAGCTCTGCCAGCCTGGGACTCTGGCGTTCAAATGAAGCTTCTTCCTCCATGAGGTTGTCTATTTCTCTGAGGATAAAAGCCAGGAGAGGGCGGGAGCAGGGCTAACTCAATTCTTCCTGGGGTAGAACACCCTCCAGAGGGAGATGAGAGAGTGGCTCATCTGAGAGAAGGATAAAGGAGGAGGTTACCATCTCCATGGTAGATTCTGGATCAGCTTGGGGCAGGAATGCCACTTCCTCCAGGAAGCTCCAGTGATTATTCTGGGCGCTGTCTAGCTGAATACAACTAGACATCGCCCTCCCCTCCCCACCGCCAGCCCTTCCCTGTCTGGGGGACCCCTCCTCACACCCCCACACTGGCGCCCCTGCCCTGCAAGCCCACATCTTCTGCTGATGGACCACGTGTCCCCACTAGGCTGACCTCTGACCCCTACCCGAGGCCCACTGGGGCGACTGAAGACTCGGGCCTTCTGTCCCCCTTTTCCAATTTCCTTTTGCTTTGATTTTGCAGGTTCTTTGATAGCCTGGACTTCCAGGCTGGGGTGAAGGGCGGCTCTGTGCAAGGAAAAAAATAATTGAAAAGAACACTGGGCAATTAGCACAGAGGCTGCCTCCTTCTCCAGCCGCGCTCTGACCAGGCTCGGGGATGGATCCTGTGACCGCATGGCCCCTCAGAGGCGCCTCCATCGCGTGAGGTTCCCCGTGTGTTCAAACAATGAGGACTTTGCCACGATCGGCTTTACAAAAAGTGTGGTTCAGAGTACATCTTACCAGTTAACAATTTAATGCTTTAACACAAAAATTACAATGTAATATAATTGCTCTATTAACACGATAATTACAGGTTTATTTTTAATTAATTCATAATAGGCTGCAGATGGTGTGGTCTGGTAATAGGACCCAGTGTAAAGTTATAGGATGAGCCTGTCAGGCTATGTCTGAGAGAGGAGAAATGCCTCATTTGGAAATAATGTCAAAAGCTGATTGGGAGAACGGGGCACCCAGCCCGAAAGCCTCTTTCCTGCCCCCCACTCCCTCCATGACAAGCTCTGCTCCCAAACACGCCTGCCCCCCTGAGAGACCATAAAACGTAGACCGGGGAGGAAAGCTCTAGGTTGACAGTACAGACCCCATTGACCAGATGAGGAGACTAAGGCCCCATGCAGCAGAAAGAGCACTGGATTTGGAGTCAGGAGAGCCTATTTTTCTAACACACCTCTTTCACTTAGTACTTACCTGGCCTTGGGAAAGTCGGCTCACCCCTCCGAGCCTCAGTTTCCTTGTGTGTGAAATGGGCGTGAATAAAGCCCGCCACAGGGACCTAGGGACCTGCTCCCAGGCAGTCTCCTCATTTCCCTTTCATCTCAAAGCCAGAGACCAAGCCTCAGGGTTCTCAGAGTGAAGAGGGCACCGACACTCAACCCCCCAGCTCCCAAGGGGGAGGGGAGGCTGGGGAGTGAGACTCCAGGCTGGGGAGGAAGCTTAGGTGGAAGCAGGTAGGGAGCCAAGAGGAAGTTGGAACTGTTCGGCAGAGAAAGGGGCTCCTTCCCCGACCCCCAAGCGCAGGGAGCATGGGAAGCCCGCTAGGCTGCGAGCTGAAAGCTTCAGTCCTAGCTCTGAATTCAGTCTTCAAAGTGGTACCTTCTCTCCGGGGTCACGCTGGCCTCTTCTCCACCAATGCCACCTTGGCCATACGCCGCGGCTGAGGTGAAGCTGCTAGAACACGAATCTGACCCTGTATGCGGCCCCCAGCTTCAGCTCCTGTGACTCCCCGCCACCTGCACATCGGTGAGTGAACCATGTGACTGGCATCGGGGTCACCTCTTCTGGTGCTTGCCCCTCCCCATCCCGATCACCAAGAGTGCAGTGCTCTGCCCGGCTGTTCCCCGCCAACCCACCCCCCTCCCCCAGACGCCATACTCTCAGCTCTCCAAGAAGACCTGTCTGCTTGCTCAGGCCAAATTCAGTCCCCTGCCCCTGAACAAACTTCCAGCCTAACCACTTCCTCTCTGGGTGCCTCACCCTGGACATGCAGGCCACTTGCAGGGGAAGCCAGCTTTTAGCTGCTGAGCACCTCGGACCTCAGCCCTTTCTCCCTGGGGCTCCTGCAAGCCGGAAGCCTTCAAGCAAGGAGGAAATGGATCCCACGCCCTGGCCAAGAGGTACAGTGTGGGATAAAGAAAAGGCCACCTCCCCTCTACAGGGCTGCAGGGGCATCAGCGTTCCCGGAGAAAACCCGATTTGGGTTACAGCAAGAAGATGAAGGGAATATGGCTCCCAGCTGCCACCACTCTCCAAGGAACCCTTCCCACAAGCCACCTGGCCTCAGCTTAACAGGGCGGCCCCGACGGGGGCCTCTGCCTTCCCTCAGGCACCCTGTGGGGCCTCCAGGATGGACCCTAACATAGGTCTTACCCCCCTTCCAGCCCCACCCATCAGCCCCCTGCTGAGGCGCTCTGCTCTCCAGCCTGGCCCAGGGTTTATCCCAGTGTTGTCCCGCCCGTGGCCTAGTCGGACCCTATCACCCACCCCACCTCCTCCCGGGCTGCAGTCACGGACAGACATCGCACCCTGGTGAGTTGAACACCCCCCCTCACCATCTTGCCCTCCATCAACACCCCTGTCACGACTGAGTGTCCACAAAGTGGGTCCTGTCAATACACCTGTCAGCTCTTTAGTCTCCTTAATGCCAGTGACCTTTCCCCCCCATCCCTTCATATGCTCCTTCTTTGAACCTGACATCGTCGTATCTGTACCTTCCCCAAGATCCAGAATGTAAACATCTGTGAGAACCCTGTGGCCATCACGTCCCATCCTTCTGTTTCACCTACCCCAGCACCCTATCCTGGCTGTGCACTGACCTCCATGAGATGAAGGTCACTTCCGCTCTCTCCTCAGTCTGCACTCCGGTACCTTCGACACCCTTGTCCTTCTCCACCTTCCCCACTTTACCTGGTGAGACCCTGAGTGTGGCCAGACCCAGCTGTCCACCTGCTTTGCCCTGGCCCCTGACAACTGAAAGCCACTAAGGAAAATCAGGCAACCCTGACAGCTGGACCTTCTTCATGCCAATGGGCACTCAAAATCGCCACACACACCTTCTGTGGATCCCTGGAAAATTCACTTTCCCACTACCTGAGACAATCCTTTCCCACATCTCTCCTCAAATCTCTAACATGTTTCTCTCACCCGATGACCTTGTCTCATGTTTCACAAGAGAAAAATAGACTCAGAGATACAAAGTCCGCCTGTCTTCCCCACGCTGGCTCCCTCGTTCTCACCTGCGGCTCATCCCACCTCCTGGGTCCTCCCCTCCGTCATCATAGAGACCTCTGCCCTCATCTGCCACCAACCTCCCCCACTGGGCTCCCTGTACCCCCTCTTGCCAACTCCAGAGTGTCGCTCCTACCATTGTCCTCTGTCTCTCCTGCCCAGTCATCATTGTCATTCCCTGCTCGGCTGGAACATTCCACCACCACACAAACATGCCTTAATATAGTGTGTCGTAAAAATGGCACCGGGGGGAGCCCCGCTGGCTCAGTCGGTGGAGCACACGACTCTTGATCTTGGGGTCATGAGTTCAAGTCTCCCGTTGGGTGTAGAGGTGACATAAACAAACAAACTTCAAAATAAAAGATACATAGATAGATAGATAGATCCACACCCCTTCCTGCTCTGGCCCTATTTCTCTCACTTGCCTTCACAGAAAACCTCCTCCAGAGAGTTGTACACATTCACTTCCCCACCTCCTCACCCCCCCCCGTTCGTTCATTACCCCCAGTCAGGTTTCATTACCACCTGTCCACTGAAACAGCTGCGATCAAGGTCAATGTCCTTTACTAAATATCCTACACTTAGTAAAAGTCCACTGTCGCTTTCCTGTTCCCACCCCCCGTAACAACCTCATGGTTGACCACTCCCTCCCTTCCAAACTGCTGCTTTCCTTGCTTTGTCCTTCGGGGCCACTCCTCGTCCCTGTCTGTTCCCGGCTTCCCCTCTGCCTGGGCCCTAACTCGGGGGGTGCCCCGGCCCCCTTATGCTTCGCATGAACCCTCTCTCTCCAGGGGATCTCATCTACTCACACTGCTTTATACATCAGCTACGTGCCGACCGCCTTCAAATGCACTAGCACTTTTCTCTGATCATCCCTTAGCCTGCAGACCCACTTATCCAACTGATCGACCATTCAACATCTTCCCTTGAATATCTAAGGCATCTCAGACTCGACCTGTCCAAAAAGAACCTTCGATTTCCCCCTTCAAATCCATTCCTCCTTCTCCCTACAAGCCTTTTGTGTCTCAGGAAGCAGGACCTCCATCCAGGAGTGGCTCAGATACCCAAAGAGTTATCCTTGGATACTTCTGTCACACCAGACAGCGAGTCCTCCTGGTTCCTCATCCTAAACACGTCCCCACACTGATGATTTATCACCCACCTCTGCTGCTACCCTCTCACCTGCGCTATTACATCTGTCCACCCCCCGCCACCTCCCAAACATTCCCAATGTAAATCGGGTCCCTGTGCCCCCTGCTTAAACACCCCAATGGCTTCCTGTTGAGACAGGAGTAAAACCCCGATGCCTGACCGTGATGTGGCAGATGAGGCTTCCCTGGGAAGAACCTGAGATGGAAAAGAGCATGCAGGGAATTTCCCGGGGACTACTCTCGGGATCATGCCTGTGGGGAAAGAGAAGGAAGCACGATGGATGGCGGAAAACGTTGAACCTCGATACAGTTGTGCCGATACCATAGGAGCTCTGAGGCAGGGATGGCCTTTCTGAGTTTCCCCGGGCAAGGTGGTCCAGCCTTATACTCCTGCCTCGACCTGTCATGGTTGTGGGCTATCTTCCAGCGGCATGACGTGTCACCCTGGATGGACCAGGCAGCTCTCTCGAGCTAACCACAGTTCCTAGAGAGGGAATTAGCTGAGATTTTCCTGCCTCTGGAGGAGAACAACCCGTCACCACATCCACTCCACATGGCCCACGAGACCTGCGTGATCTGGCCACCTCGCCCCCAACACGTCTCCCATCGCTCCCTTTCATGTTTACTATACTCCAGCCACACCGACCTTCCTTTGGCCCCTAAAACACGCCAAGTTCACGATCTTTGCCCTTGCGGCTGCTTCTGTGTCTCAGTTTCCCCGTCTGCAAGATGGAGGCAATGACCACACCTATCGCCAAGAGTGGTCGAGAGGAGTATGTGAGTCAATAGGGCATAAAGGGCAGTGCCTGGCACGTGGAAGTGTTACGTAATCAGAAGTGATGTTGATGGCGATGACGGTGACGATGATGATGATGGTGACAACAACGGCAGTGATAATGGAGGCAACTCTCTTCCCACTTCCATCCCGAACATCCTACAATCCACAGCAAAGAGTCACCTAGCCCAAAATGTCAGCAGTGCCACGGCTGACAAATCCTGGTTGATAACGTTTCTTTTCCGTGTCCTCCACACAAGAAGGTCTTCTTCTGTGTGACCCACCGTATCGCCCTTGCAGACGCCCAGTAAGTATGTGTTGACTGGCGGTGCCTACAGGTACTCAGTACGCGGTAGGTGGCCCCAAACTCTTTGCTGAGGAAATATGTGATAAGCTCGGTAACTTCAGGGCTGTATGATTTGGTAAGTCCTTTAACCTCTCTGAGCTTCAATCTGCAGTTTGCTCATCTGTGAAATAGCATAAACATCCATTCATGCACCGACATTTACCAGGAGCTCACGGTCCCCCTGCCTGTCCACTCTCCAGAACCATTCTGGATAACAGGAGTTCTCTGGATTCATCCTGTGGGACCAGCTGACGTATCGCCTCCCCTGTGAGGCCCTCCCTGATCCTCGACCTCCTTGGTGTCCCCCACTCCCACGAAAAGTCTATCATCTTTCAGATCCCCAAAGCTGCATGTGTGCTGCCCCCCACGGTAGAGCTGTTGGCTTAAAATGCTGGCTTAGTTCTCGGCCCCCCTCCCCCAACTCTCATAACAAATAGTTTGTGATGGCTCCTTTACAATCCTGAAACGAAATTCATGGATAGTATAACCTACCTAGACACATCATTTGAAAATAAATCAATATAATGTCCTAACTTTAATATAAAAGAAAAGTAAAATAAGATCATTTATAATAAAATATGTATTTCAATATTAAATGCTCAGGTCTGACTACACCGGAAGACACAGCAGAGAAGTCAGAGCCTTGTACCCGCATGCTGGATCACCGTGAGGGCCCCAGTCTCAAATACAGCCTGACACTCAGGGGTCGTGTCTGGAACTCAAATACCACAAAAAGCGTTGCCATCGGAAATGTGATTTTTCCAAAAATGGTGAATAACTCTTGGTAACATTTCCAACCGAATGCAGTGCAATCTTCCTTCAATTTACACAGTAGTCATATTCCTGGAAAATTCAGTGGCTATTAAATCCGTGACACAAATGCTTTGTGTTCATACGCAAACCAAAGTTAGGTTCCAGGCGCAAATAATTACAAACAGGTTTTTTTCACCTGCAGGAATGTCAACCAGGTTATTAGAAAGTCATGCAGGAGACAGGGTGATTCTTCGTCGTGCAGGACTGTTCCATTGCTGCAGGACTTTGAGCATCCCTCACCCTTTCCAGTGGATGCCGGTAGCATTTCCTATAGTAACTGTGACCATCGAAAACACCCCCACTTGGGGCACCCGGGTGGTTCAGTCAGTTAAGCATCCGACTTCGGCTCAGGTCATGATCTCACAGTCCGTGAGTTCGAGCCCCGCGTCGGGCTCTGTGCTGACAGCTCAGAACATGGAGCCTGTTTCGGATCCTGTGTCTCCCTCTCTTTCTGCCCCTTCCTCACTTGCATTCTCGCTCTCTCTCTCTCTTCCTCAAAAATAAACAAACACTTTTTTAAAAAATTTCTTAAAGAAAAGAAAAACAAGATGCCTCCACTTGCTCCCCAAACTCTGCCTAAAGGCTGACACTGTCCCGATGCAGAATTTCTGTTCTAGTTTGTCCTGACTGTGAGCCACCAGAGGGCAGATGCACTTGCTCTGCCCAGAACCTAGAAGAAGCTGGGCACGAGATGGGTGCTCAGTAAATGCTGACCACATCTCCCACCCAACCCCAATGGGCACCAGTAGACAGACCGGGTGCCATCAGCTTCCTAAGCCTCAGCCTGTGGGCCTCCTCTGGCTCCGGGAGCTGGCCAGCCCACAAAGAGGGTCTGCCAAACGTGCCCGAGAGTTAGCCCTGAGACAGGCTACCACTGATGGGCATGAGTTCCCCAACTCCCTCCCGCTCTGCGGAACCGATCTAAGACACACTGGACACAGTGGCTGAGGGCCCCCAGGAGACTGAGCCCCGCTGCCTGCTGAGAACCCCGCATCAACATGCTCTGGCTGGCTTCCCCTCCCTTGTCTCACTTCCCCACCCCTCAGCCTTGCACCCAGGTTCTGTTTCCAGGTACTCCTGCTACTTAGCACGCCACACCAAGATGGCTTGAAATAGCGACGATTTCTTATTTCCCCTGATTCTGGGTGGGGCGTGGGGGCAGGGGGCCTCTAAGGGTTTCCGGAGTCTTGCTCATGTGGCTACATTCACCTGGAAGGTCCACTATGCTGGGAGGTCAAAGCTGACCTTACGCATGTATTGGGCAGGTGGCTGTCAGCCAGGGACACTCCATTCTCCTCCTCCTGGTTCCTCATTCTGCAGTAGCTAGACTGGCTTCCTCTTGCATGACACCTCCGGACAGTCCCCGACGGTGGCAAAGGAGAAAGCTGCCAGCCTCTTGAGGCCTGGGCCCCAGAGCTCAAACAGCACCCTTTTCTGCTGCGTTCTGTAGCTCCACACAAGTCACAGGCCTCCCAGGGGGTGGGGGAACAGAACCTTCTATGGATGGGAGCTGTGGTAACGGGGTGTGTGTACAGGGATGGGAGGGATTTGTGTGCATTAAACCGTCTTCCACTTCCGGTCTGCCGGGGGGGGGGGGGGGGGCGATGGTCCCAAATTAAGGCCTCGGCCGAACCAAGCAATTAGAGGAATACGCGACGATCTGCCCGCGTGACAGAGCAGAAGACGGAACATGGTGAGAAGCACTTTGGAAACAGCACCGCACCCCCCCGCCAAGCCTCTGGTGCCAACCTGGGCGTGTCACTGGTGGACACACAGGCCGGAGAGCAGGCGAGGCCTTCCTGGATCTCTAGTTCCACCGCCAAACGTGTAGTTTTCCCCAAGACTGCATAATTCACCAAAGATTCAGTTACTTAAGACAGAACATAAACAGTGTGTGCCGCATGCCGGTGGGGGTCTGTAGTTCAGCCTTGTCTCCAGGGGTAATTAAAACATCCCCTGGAAACAGGAAGTCTTGAAACTAACACAGTCAGCTGCAACAAACACATCATGCCCCTGTGCCTGCTGAACCCAGCGTGGTGGCCGGGACTCCTTAGGCCGGAAGGAGAAGGTGGAGGAGGAGGAGGAGGCAGCAGCCAGCAGTCTCAGAGAACTCTCTCCAAGGGGCCTCGGGAGAAGAAAATGGACACCCCACTGCAGCAGCTGGCGGGAGTTCAGGGTCAGCAAGAACTTCTCTTAACCCCACGGGCCACTTTCAGACCACAGCACAGGGTGTCTCCTCTGCCTGTGGATGGTAGAGAAGAGACGGAGGGAAGCCAGTCAGAGACAGAGGCAGGATAACAGTGAGATGACGTTCCAGTGATGCTGGAATTCTGAGTGAGGCCGGGGACTGGGGAGGGGATGCTTCCTGTATAAGAGACAGGAAGGGACCATCAAGTCTTGAAGACCTACTCTGCGTCAGAATCTGTGCTAGACATTTCATACCCATTTTCGTCCCGACTTATCCCCATCTTATAGATCTGAAAGCTGAGCATCAAAGGCATCAAATGCTATACCCAAGAGCACAGAGTTGCTACATGGCAGAGCAGGGACCAAGACTTTTGACTCCAAAGCCCATGGAAATGTCTAGAAGAGGGTGAGAGGCAGAAGTGTCTACGTGGCAGAGAAGAAAGCTCTCCAGAAGGGAGGAAGTGCTTGAAGGCCAGTCACAGAAAAGAGACATGTCTCATTCTACTTGTCTCTAAAGGCCAGAACCAGGCCAGAGAATGGATGTTATCAGGAGACAGATTTCAGTTTGGGATAAGAAAACTTTCTAACAGGCAGATGTCCCACTGTGAAATGAACGGGCCGTATGAATAGGTAGTGAGTTCCCCATCCCTGTAAGCATGTAAGCGCAGCCTGGAGGCTCACCAGCAGAACCTCTGTAGAAAGGTCAGGCCCGGTTCCTGTGCAGTCTCTTGGAGCTTGAGGTTCGCTGCGAGCAGCTGCGGGGCCCCTCATGTACAGGGACGGATCTGGGTAACTAATGGAGGGGCTCTGGGCCCCACTTTCTGTCTCTGCTGGCCCTCCCAGAGCCTCAAGTCGTCCTCATTTCATTTGCTGCTCTCCTGGCAGAGATACGGGCTGGGAGAGGAGAGGGGTCAGGAGGCCCCCAGCCCGGCCCGCATGTTGAATGGCAACAAGTTAACCCGCCGACCCTTAATCAAAGGCTCAGAGCACAGCGGCTGCATGAATGCGGCCCTTTCCCCAGCTCCAATTACTCGGCAGGAAGTTCAAGAGGTAGAAGGAGCAGAGACAGAGACAGAGGAGAGGGAACAGTCCTGGGGAAACAGAGCTGCAGCCAGCTGGGAGGCCCCCCAGCCCGGCTGAGAGAGACCTGGCCCCGCAGTACTGGGGAAGTGGACCACTGAGGCTATATCGTCACTGCTCTCTGAGCATAGCCTCATTCTGGGGGCTGAGGGCGGCACGCAGGGGCCATCTGGAGATTGTGGGGAGCCTCCTGTCCACCCTCCTAGTTGTAATTCCACGCAACCACATCCCTCTGGGCGCGGCCAGCCCTAAACGTGGAGAAAGGTGGCATGCAAAGAACACTCCCACAGTCAACCCCCAAGGTCCTTCCCGCCTTTGGTATTTAATGGGGATTTTGTCGCATAAGCGGATGTCCGCAACAGAGTGGTCTAGGAGCCTTGCCAGGCCCCCCTTTCTCTGCCTTCTTCTTTCAAAAGAACTTGGTTCCAGAACTTGGCAGGGGTTCTGGGCCTTAAACTTCCCTGATGGGAGATGTGGGAGGCTGAGGTCTGGGCAGTGCAGTCTGACAGAAGAGACACAGACCCTACCCTGGAAAAGCTCCCAATCTGATAAGGGAGACAGAGTTCTGAGGTCAAGAACCCCAATCTGAGGGAGGAAGACAAACACACAGAGACAGACTCACAGAGGCTCAGGCGGTGAGAGGGTTCCCCACCCTCTGTCACGCTTGCACACGTCAGTGCTGAGAACAGTAGCATATATGTAGGGAGGAGCGAGGTCAATCCTGGGGCCACCTTTGAGGAGGAGGTAGGCTTAAAAGTGGCTTTACTTCTTGCTGACGCTGCCTCACAAGGCATTTCCAGAGTACAGACGTGCCAGTCTGTACAGCCGTGGGAGCCAAGAAGGAGCAGCTTATTAATTTAATCCTTAAGCAAATTTACAAAATTGTCAGTGGATTTGCAGGAAGCCAAGGGAAGAAGCTTCTGGGGGAGCTGGCAGCCGCAGCTGCGTGCCTTCCAGCACCTCCTGGCAGGGTCCCTGCTTCTCTGCACTGACCCCAGCCTCTTCTCTAGGAAGCAGAACCCCACAATTGGTCAGGGCTGACTTCAGCCACTAATAGAAATAATTCTCGGATACTGGGTAAGTGCTTCCAGCATGCTGGACAGTGAACAGACATTCACTCATTTTATCTTTTTTTTTTTAACATTTCTTTCAGCTTTGTGGAGGTATAATTGGCAGATAAAACCAATCCTATCATCTTCATAAACGAGCCAGGTGCTGTTATCATCCCCATTTCGTGAATGGGAAAAACTGAGGCACAGGGAGCTGACGTCACTTATCGCGCACGGTCGCGTAGCTCCTAAGTGGTAGAGACAGGACAGGATTCAAGCCAGGCTGTCTGGCACCAGACGGCGGTACTCTTAACCTCTCTTCTAGTCTACATCCTTTGTCTCTTGCCTCTCTCCTTGTGTTCCTTTTGGCTTCTGTCAGAAAGGGGAGAGACCAGGGAAACCCAGGTTCCTCCCCCCAGCCCCATGGGATTGTGGGCCAACGACCTCTCACGCTACCTTCAAGGGCAGCCCCAAGGGTCATCTGGCCGTCCCCCCAGCCTCAAACCACTTCTGCCACTCAGTGCCAAGGTAGACACCTCTTGGGCACTCTCCCGGACTCCTCTCCTGCCTCCCATCCCAAGAGCTAGAACAGATGGGAATCTGCGCTTCCCTTCAAGATGGGAGCCACCCGAGAACATGGACTTGTGGTCCCAGCCTCCCCCACAGGCCAGCTCGGTCCCCGAGGAGGGCACAGCCTCCCTGATGGGGTCCCAGGCCTTCGAGGCTTACGGCAGCTTCCCCTATTTGCTTAATAAGGCCTGCGCCCAGCAGCCTTCTGGTTTGAAGACAAGTCCTCTGCGAGCCAGCCCAAGCCAGCCGACGGAATCTCCATCCCCACCAGAGGCCCCGGCCAGTTAACCTTTTCGGCGAGTTCACTGATGAAGCGCCAGTCAGGAATGAGAAAACGCCTGACCAGCCGGCAACCCTGCCCGGGCCACCACCATCCCTGGTCTGGCTCGATTGCCTCTGTCCAACAGATCCCTCATTAACATCTTAATGTAAGGAGCATATGCAATGAGGCATCAGAGAAAATCCCCAGCATTTAAATTCATTAACAGTCACTGGAAGCCTTCAGTGCGGAGGTGGAATTATCGCTAAACTGCTTTTAACTTACCAGCTGTGCACTAAACGGTGGCAGAAGAGGCTGGCTCTAGGGTTTGGGGGGAGATGGAGGGGTACTGGCGTCTGGGGGCTTGAGCCTAAGCCCAAGGATGCCGGGGCTTCTGGCTGCAGGGCTGTGTTTTCTAGATTCTGTTCAACATCCTAATGATGAGTGAAAAATTCAATCAACCAGCTGGCTTGTCCACTTAGGAACAAACAGCCGCCTCGACTGATATTGATGTGACTGCGCAGTTCAGGTTAAGTTGTGTGACCCTGCTTCTCCCTGCTCGGCATCTGATGGATGATGGAGGAAATGTCTCTCCTCTCCCAAGCGTGGCCTCCCTCCGCCTGGCCAGACCCCTGCTCATGCATCAGTCGCCCCCTCCAGGAAGTGTTTCTCCTCTCCCAGGCTGGGTTTGGCCCATCCTTTTTGTCTCCACCACCCCCTGCACCACTGTCCCAGCACAGAGCCCACAGTGCCAGCCTTGACCTTGCTAAGATCTGTCTCCTCTGTATGCCCGAGAATCCCGGAGGGCATCATTCAGCCTCTGTGTATCCCAGAGCCCAGCCAGCACCTGGCACAAAAGATACACTACACGAAATTCACGGAATTAATTAATTGATCGATTCAGTGTTCCTCTTTGCCTGCAGTGTCGATCACAATGCCTGCCTCATTGTAGTTTCTCAATAAATATTTGCCAAATAAATGTTGAATGACAGATAAGTGGTAGCTGCAGGGATGGGGTGAAGGCAAGGAGGTTAGGATGCAGGAATTCAATGCTTTATTCAACAAATATTAATTGAGTAAGTAATCAGAATCGTGGCGGTTAATATTTATATTGGGTTCCTTATGTGCAGAGCACAAGTTAACTCATTTAATACTAATGATGACCCTGTGCAGAGGATTCAAATACTATCTTCATTGTACAGATGTGAAAACTGAGGCACAGATCAGCTAAGCATCTTGCCCAAGGGCATATGGACCCATGAGTAATGGAGTATTTGAACCTAGGGGTCAGGGCTGTCCAATGGAAGTGTAACATGAGCTGTGTATGTAATTTAATTTTTTTAAGTTGTATTTATTTTGAGAGAGAGAGAGAGAATGAGTTGGGGAGGAGCCGAGATAGACAGAGAGAGAATCCCAAGCACGCTCCGTGCCATCAGCACAGAGCCCAGTGCAGGGCTCAAACTCACGAACCATGAGATGATGACCAGAGCCGAAATCAAGAGTCAGACGCTCAGCCAACTGAGCCGCCCAGGCACCCCGGTGTGTGTAATTTTAAAATTTCTAAGAACCCCATTCTAAAAAGCAAAAATAAGTTGGTGACATTAATTCTGATAAGATATTTTACTTAACCCGCGGTATCCAAAATATTACCCTTTCAACATCTAATCGATATTTTTAAAAGTCTTAATGAGATCATCTACATACGGAGCTTTCAGAATCCGGAGTACGTTTTAAACGCACTGCAGTTCCCGGTGTGGACTCTCAACACCGCAGGTGCTCAACGGCCACCTACAGCAAGCGGCTACCATATTGGATGGCGCTGGGCCAAAGTCGGGGTTCTTAACCACTGTGCACTAACTGCCTCCACCTGCCTGGTGTCTGGTTCAGGGCTACTCATTGAGGACACAAAGATGAACCAGGCACGGTCCCTTCAAGGAGCCCACGGTCTGTTGGCGAAGATCCACGGGAGCTGACAACACGTTGTAGTGAGTGTTGGCAAGACGTGACAGATCGTGGTCAGAGCGCGGTGTTGTAGAATTGTATTGAAGTAGCATCTAAATGAGCCTGGAGTGGGGGGAGGGGGCGAGCTTCAGTCGGGGGGAGCTCCAGAAGCCAGACACCCAAAGCCTGAATTGAGGTTAGCCAGGTAAAGAAGCAGGCAAGAGCATGTGCAAAGGCCCAGCGGAAGGCAAGTGGGCAGCAAATTCAGGAGCCTGCAGGCAGTTCATTTAGAACAGTGGTGTCACACATCTCAGGGCGCCTGGGTGGCTCAGTCGAGCGTCCGACTCTCGATTTCGGCTCAGGTTATGATCTCATGGTTCGTGGGTTGGAGCCCTGCGTCGGGCTCTGCACTGACAGTGGAGAGCCTGCTTGGGATTCTTGTTCTCCCTCTCTCTCTCTCTCCCTGCCCCCATTTGTGTGTGTGCGCTCTCTCTCAAAATAAATAAATAAAACTTAAAAAAAAAAAAACACAGTGGCATCAGGCATCTAAAGGGAGGGAGTGGGGGAGTTGAAAGCTGAGGCTGGTGAGGTGGGAGGGGCCAAACACACCAGGCATAAGGCACCCTGAGAGGGTTTGGCCTTGACCCTGAGGAACACAGGGAGCCGCTGAAGGACTAGAGATGAGGGAGTTTGGGGAGCAGATGTGCATTTCAGAAGCAGGCTTACAGGGGTCAGCACTGGAGACCCGAGACCGTGGCCAAGGTCTTGTCTGCCTGAGGGGGCAGAGGCCACGTGGGGCTGGAGAGGAGATAAGAGGATAGGTCAACAGGACTTGGTGGAGCCTGAGAGGAAAATCTGACCCCCGCGTTTCCAATGGGGCAACTGGGTGTTCAGGGGGGGCCATTCCTCGAGGAGAAGGAGTGCAGAGGGGTAGAAAGCAGGTCTGGAGAAGAGATTCCATCATGTCGAGTTTCAGGCAATGGGTGGCTGGGCCTTAAGTTGGCTTAGGAGAGAAGGCAGAACTGGAGGTTCAGCCAGGGGATTTCAGTGGACAGGGGGGCACAGTCTCTGGACCCTGCCCTTTGGGGAAGACAAGGCACACACAGGATGTGACCGCGAGTTCTCCCGTGGTTACGTGCCGTTAAGTGCAAGGAAGAAAACGTCCTGACGATTTAGGGCCGAGGAGACCACATTAATAAGGAAATAATAAGTCACCTCTGTTAACAGCTTTGGGGAGTAGACGATGGAGGCCCAGAGAGGTGAAATGATTTGTCCTGAGACACACAGCCAGTCAGCGGTCAAGCCGAAGTAAGAATCCAGGTCTCCTGACTCTAACTCTCATCCATCCACCCATCCGTTCAGCCCCTACTCATCGAGCACCTGCTCCATGCAATGCACTGGGCACTGGGGATGCACGGTTGAGTTCTGACATATTATGTCCAGGAGTATTTAAAGATGAGGAAGAGCCTAGCAGAAAAGAAGGGGGCAATGATACCAACAAGATCTGGAGGTGGGAGTTAGGCGTGCAAGGCCTCCTCGTGCCAGTGAGGACGGGGCTCGCATGAGCAGCGGATCCAGGCCGGGACAGGGCAATGGTGAGACGAAGGGTCTGAGCTCTTTGCACAGCGCTGGCCTCACAGATGCCCTGTGTCTCCATACCACAAATGACTCCATCTGACCCTAATGCCAGCAGAAGGGCCTGGGATGACACAAAGAAATCCTGTTAAAATAACCAAGGTCTCTGGGGCGCCTGGGTGGCTCGGTCGGTTAAGTGTCCAACTTCAGCTCAGGTCATGATCTCCCGGTTTGTGAGTTCAAGCCCCGTGTCAGGCTCTGTGCTGACAGCTCAGAGCCTGGAGCCTCCTTCGGGTTCTGTGTCTCCCTCTCTCTCTGCCCCTCCCCTGCTCATGCTCTCTCTCTCTCTCATAAATAAACTTTAAAAAGGTTTTTAAAATAACCAGGGCCTCCATGCTCTCTTTTGCACGGCACTTCTCCCTATGACTCTTGCTGGGGATGAGGCAATAGCTCATGATGCCTCTGTGTCCTCCTTGGTTCAGTGGGGATAGTGGCCCGGATCTGTCCTTCCCTGTCCCAGGTGAGCCTCGGAGTCACCTCATAGCTTGTCAGCCACACAGGCCACACAACGTGGCTTGGGGAATCGGTCCTTCCAGGATGGGGATCAGCCAGGTTTGGGGAGCTGTGTGACCTCTAAAGACGTCTTCAGCCCTGGCCTTCCCAGAGCCTATGGGCTATAACAGGAGCAAAAGAGGAGCCTGGGAGCCTATCAGACCCAAGTCTTAGAACCCATGGTCTTCCTCACCCTCCCACCTTGTCATCAGGGCACCATTTATAGATGAGAAGCTTAGGAGCCCACTTGGCCACACTCAGGGGCAAAACACATCACCCTCGTTCGCCCACTTTCAGTGGACCGGGTGGCCTTCCCTGTCTGTCAGGTTTAGAAAACAAAACCCAGGATTCCCAGTTAATTTCAACAACAAATCATTCTGTTGGTAGAAGTGCATTCAGTGTGGGCCCAACAGTTAGATGAAAGGCTCTCCCAGCCTCTGGGCTTCAGAAAGCAGGCGAGGCCTTCCCCCGGAATTCTCTCCTGCCACCTCCTCTGCGAGGGGGACAGGAGGGCTATTTCAGACGGAAATACACAGAGATCGTCTGTGAAGGGGGATCAGGGCATCAGCTTCCAGCAGTCTGTAGCACCAGCCCCTAGTGACAGTCACCTCAAACCACCCCATTGCCCCCAAACCAACAGGCCCAGGCCCCACAGCCCTCAGTAACCAAGCAGGACTCCCCACTCTTCAGAGAGGAAGGGGTGGGTGTGAGATCAGATGACTCAGACAAGGCTTCCAGGTTACAGACTGGATGGATCTGTAACTGGCAGGACCCAGAGGGACTCCTGCCTTGGCTGGTCCAACCCCAAATGACGGGCCACGAGGCAGGACCTTGACCCACTTCAAGCCCAAGTCTGAGAAGGAGTTCAAGATCATCATCCACAGGCAGTTGGGTAAATCCCTCCCATCCCAAAGCCCATCCCTAAACACACGTACACGCATGCGCACACACAAACACATACTAATATTCCCAGCACCGCCCAGCTCCCTCTGCTCTCCCAAGTCCCGAGATCAGACACTTCACTGTTTGGAGATTAAAACCTGACAAGCTGCCAGCCCCACCCACATCCCCCAAAGCCACCACCTCGAGCCACCAGCCGATTAGCTGTGGGGGTGATGAAGGCCGAGTACTACCATTCTGGGATGTTAGCTCCCTTGCGGGAGTCACGTCCCCTTGCAAGAGCACAGACACAGCCCCGAAGGAGGATGGGCCAGGTGGGCACTGACCTGGGGTGGGAGAAGAAGGAGTATGCCTTCGGAAGCCCTTTATTAAACTCTAATTCACTTTACATGCTGCGGGGAGCCTGAGAGAAGGGTAAAGGATGTGGGAGGAAGATTTGAAATTGAAAAAAAGAAGTCACAGACTACAGACATGTGAGTGCAAGGGGAACACCTGGATTGTGCATGGGGGTAGGGGGGACGCTAAGGCCCAATGAAGGAAAGGAGCTGCCCAAAATCCAGATGTGGTGGGGCTGGGGGAGCTCCTCCTGGTTTAGCTCAGCTTAAGCTGCAAGCCCTGATGATCCCTTATGTGGCTAACAGACTTGCCCGAGGAGGAGGTAAGGAGTGGAGGGCACTGACGGGAAGGGGGACCTGGGCCAGGGGGCTGGCAGGAACAGGCAGGGCGGGAGGCCTCTCCTCGGCTGAAAGGAGAGGGGCCGAGCCCGGGGAGGCTGTTGTGATAGGCTCCCCTTGAAGTTGAACAAATGTTTCCCTCTACTTTGAAAGAGTACAGGCTACAAGTGGGAAGAGCTGACAGCTGCCTCCGGCCCGGCTCCCACAGGTACACCCAGAAGCAGGTGCACCCTGGGGCAGTGCGTATCTTCACAGGGCCCACCCTGCCGCGCACAGACACTCCTGTCACTCAGGAGCACAGGTAGCCTGACTCACCTTCGGGCATACCCTGCGAAACATCCATGCGTGACAGTCACATACACACACACACACACACACAGCAGTGCAGGCGCAGGGGTGGAGAGGCGGACACCTGAAGCAACATGCCTCCCCCACCCCCCGCCACGCCCAGCATCCTCCAAAACCGCCACCTGGTCCCTGGCCCTGACCAAGCAGGCATGGGGCCCAACCAGGAATTTGTCCCGGCTGGGCTAGTCTCAAGGTTTATCATCATCCCTTTTTATAACAAACATTGGGGAATGCCCTCTTGAAATGAAATTCATAGAGAATATAACCTGCTTCCTCATTTAATTTTTAAATGCCCTAATTATAATATAAAGGAGACATAAGAGCGGATTATAATAAAATAATATGTAAAAAAATATCTAATTTGGTATGTGAACGCTTTAGCATGAGTACCCATGGAGACACAGGAAGGAGTCAAAAACACCTTCATCTGAACGCACCGTGAGCACACCGCCTACCAACACTGCTAGATCTGGTAGCTTCTCTGGGGGACTGAGACATCATGAGCAGCGCTGTGCATCCACGATGTGGTTCTCCAACTGACAAACAATTCTTAGTAAAATCCTCATCAAAACAAAGTCCAACCTTCCTTTGATTTACTTGGTTGTTAACTTCCTGGAAGAGATGATGATGATGAGATGATAGAGATAGAGACAGAGATAGAGATAGAGATAGAGATAGAGATAAATAGAGATAGATAGAGATAGATACAGATAAAGATATAGATACAGATAGATATACAGATAAATATAGATAGATATAGATATGGATATAGATATAGATATAGATATAGATATAGATTAGATATAGATATAGATATAGATTAGATATAGATATAGATATAGATATAGATATAGATATAGATATAGATAGTTCTGCTTCAAAACAGTGGAAACGTAAGAAGCACACAGTTAAGCCCTAGCCTTGGACAAATATATACCTACATGTTTCTCCTGGATGCCATCTGGCAGGACGTGTAGCGTCTTTAGCCTTGACCACTGCCGGGCACCCTCGAATTACGGTGGTGGTCCAAAATGCTCCCCTAGGGGACAGTACTGCCCTCACTGAGAACCACCACCTTGGCCCGCTCTCTGAGACTGTCCAGAGAGCAGTTGCCCACCTCAGCAGATTGATGTGAAGGGCAGAGGGGACAAAGGATGGAAACTAGTTGGAAAAAAGCAGAGCCTATGATCCAGTGAGGTGCGGACATGACCACAGAGGTAATGCCAGCAGCCACAACATGAGCACTGAGGGGTGCAAAGGAGTCTCATCCAAGCTCAGCCCTTGTCACACATTGTTTGTGAGGCAAGTCCTGGGGTCTTGTTGCACTGGGAGCAGTGGAGGGGCAAGAGGGAAGCTCTAGGAGCTCTAAAGCTAGGAAGCTCTAGGAGGTTAATTACTGAGTCCCAAGCCCTTATTCTTTCTAAGATCCCTCCTGCCTTCAGACAAGTCTCCAGGGAGGAGAGGGTATTTGCGAAGATGATTATGCCATTCAGGGTGAAAGACAGAGAGCTTTCCCCAGGTGGGGAAAGAGTGTGGGCAAAGACATGGAAAGCACATTCAAGTAGGTGAGTCCTACTTGAGAAAATGGACTCTGGGTAGCCGTGATGGAAGATAACTCTGGAAAAATGGGTTCAGGCCAGGTAAGAGATGGCCTTCAGTGTTCAGGCTGGGAACTTGGTCTTGACTTGGTAGGGACTAGGGAGCCACTGAAAGTTCTTGAGCAGGAGAGTGAGGTGCCCAGATCTGCCTTTCTGCAATACCTTGCTGGGCTCCGCAGCCTTTTTCTCCAGTCCCACGAACCAGGCTCAGCTCAGGACCTCTCCTAAGCCAGCCCTCTTCCTGGGGCTGCTGCTGTGAAGGAATTCCTACCCCCCCCCACCCCGCCCCCGCCACCCAGGCACCTTGAGCATTTTCCAAGCCATAATTAATTGTACAGTAACGAGGATCTAATTGCTTCCCCCTGCCAGCACCCCAGAGATGATACGCTGTACCTGGAAGAAGGTGTATTCAGAAAAAACAAGTTAATTAACACCCTGAACAAAAAGGCTGCTAATTACATTGTTTCCATTACTTGGGAAGACACTTTTTCGGAATGAGCGTCTATGGACTTGGGCTCACTGTGGGAAAAACCATGGGTCTCTGGGTGAAGAGACCCTACTCCCTCTCCTCCCAACGAAAGAGCTGTACTAACAGCAATCCTGACTGCAGAACGGAGATCTGCATTTTTCTCTGGGAGAGCCCTGAATCTTCTTGCCCCCACATCACCGGTGGACAAACTGGCACCAAAGAGGACACGGTGATTTCGCAGCGTGGGCGCCTTTCCACAGTGCTCCTGGCTGCAAGAAATCTGACAAGCAGAGTGTCAAGGACAGGGCAGGACTAGGACAGATTCTTCCCCCAAAGTTCTGCACTCGTGAAGGAGGAAGTGCATGCAAAGAGGTCGGGGAGGCCTGAGGCCCCAGTGGAGAGTAAGAAATACCTCCTAGGGGTCCACTAGGAGCCTGGGGGCTGCCCAGCTCACCTTGGGGCCCGGCAAGCAGGGGAGTTTGGGCCTCTGCACTTGGCCTACTAGTTCCAGCCTGGCCCTCCTGGGCACGTGCAGCCCTAACACCATCCCCCTTACGGCCAGTGTACAGAGAGTGCCTGCATTTCCAGGGGGCTCTAATTCCTCCCCGAACATTCAGTAGCCACTGAATGAGCCAGCAGTAAATATTTCAAGCTTTACAGGCCATACAGCATCTGTCACGACTACTCATTCACCTCTGCCACTGCAGAGCCACGGACAGTGTAGAAACAATGCACAAAAACAGATGGTGGACCAGATTGGCCCACAGGCCATAGTTTTCCAAGCCCTGGTTTGGAGACAGTTCCCTATGGGCCACCGCAGGACACTGTCTCTTTTCAGTCCCTCTTGTCCCCGGCACAGGTGGGCACTTACAGAAGCTGGTTCTGTGAGCCAAGAAGGACACAAATAACAGAGGGCTTGACTGTGACCATGTGGGAAGAAGGGTGAGGACTTGAATCTCAGCCTAAGAGCTCTGTGGGGGCAGGCACCTCTCACCTTCCTCCTCTGTATCCATTCGTGGACTTAGCATAGTTCCAGTGATACGGTACCATAGCCTCTTCCTGTCCGGACATCAGAACAGCATAAAAACAACTGTCTATGAGATTAGGAAAGTCCTCGTTGGGCCCCAGATCCAGAAGTCCCCCACCACCACCACCACCACTCACCTCCCTCAATGCCTTCCAAGGTTTACTGCCCAGGCTATCACCCTTGATAAACATGCTGGCCTGGAAGCTTCTCGGCCTGGGGCCCTAGCTTGACCTCCTAGTAGACGAGCTGTCCTTTGGAGGCTTGTCCACCAACTTCTCTCCCCAGGCAGACAATCCAATGGCAGGGGTAGGGAGGGAGGAGGCACTGGCAGGGCAAGCATTCTGGGAAAATCCACAGACCATGATGGATGAAGGGGAGAGCCCAGGCAGCTGGACCCAGCAGAGCCTGGCTGCAGGCCCATAGCCAAAGCAGAAAAAGGAGCAAGTAACAAGTGGCAGGGGCTTGGCTCTGAGGACGGGCTCAGGGCTCTCCAGGAAGCGGGAGACTGTTCCAAGGGTTCCCAATTCTGAAAGCTCGCAGTTGTGGGAAAGGCTCCAGGACAAGGCGGAGGTGTGGACAGAACACAGATCGAAAGCTAGAATTGGAAGTTGGAGACAGAAAATCCAGCACAGACTGGCTTTGTGCTGGCTGGGCCCCGTGAGTCTCTGACTCTTCCAGTCGCCGTGGGAGCCCAGGAGCTCTCTAAGGAGCTGAGGGAAGGTTGGCCAGAGGGCCAGCCCAGCTCAGGGCTCATCACAAACAGAATCCAGAAAAGGGCCAGGGTTGGGCTATCCCCAAGGAAGGTAAGGCCCCTCCCAGGCACCTCGCAGGAGCTTACCCATTTTATCCCCCTCAGGAGAGGAAGCAGCAACCAGTTGGATCATGGACATCCTTCTTGACAAGTATCACACCTGACTGGGAGGTACACCAGGTCCTTGGAAAATATTCCTAATATTGTCTGGCTCCAGTGAGACAGTCACCGTCATAGTATTTTACATGCATTATCTCACTTAACTCTCTGGAATGATCTGTGAGGTGGGTATTTCTATTCCCATTTTACAGATGAGGAAACCGAGGTTCCAAGATACTAAGTCATCTGGTCAAATCCCACAAAGCCAACAAGTGTCAACGATGGATTCAAACCCCGTTCTGTCTGACTCCCAAACACGTCCTGAAAGCCCAAGGATGAAATTCAAAATACTTAACCATCAGCGTGGCATGGATGTGGACCAAACAGAAGAGATCCTAAGTGACTGGGCACCAGGATAGCCACACTACCTCTCCCTAGCATCCAGCACCTTCCCAATCCCACACACACAAGCAAGACATGATCCATCTGAAACAAGCAGCAAATCATCCCAGCATGGTCCTCACCGCTGAGGAAAGGAACACAAATCCCAACAAGCTTGAGACTCCACTGTCCACTATTTGAATCATCCCGCGGTCAAGGGCCTGGTATGTCCCTCACTACAGATCATCTCATCCACCTCCTTCATTTTACAGACAAGAAAACCCAGGTCCAGAGAGGGGAACCGACTCGCCCAAGGTCACACAGCAAGTTGAGAGCAGACTCTAGTCCCAAGGAACGGAAGGCCTGGTCCCCACCGGACAGTTCCATCCCTGTGCACGCTGTGGGGTAAGGTGACAACTCAAGTCTATCCTCGGGGGGAAAAAAAATCCGCGATATGGAATAGGAGCCACAAAACCGTTTGTGCCCTTTGACCTGGTCATTGTCCTTCTGGGAATCAACCCCTGGGAAATAATCCAAAGGAAAAGAGGAGGGGGCGGGGGGCAGGGGAAGCAGTCTGACGAAGATGTTCGAGGCAACACTGTTTGCAAGATTGGAAATCTGGCCGGCACTCAAGTGCTCTACTCTAGCGGTAAGCAAATGGTGGCCATGTTGATATGCTGTCGTCATTAACAGTGACCGCTCTGAAGAGGAGGCAGTAGGCACACTCAGGTAAAATACCGATAAGCAGAAAAGACCGAAAACGTCTTCTCACGTCGGTTACAACCAAGCAAAATAAATGTAAGCATTAACAAAGGCTGCAGGATGTGAGGAGAGATAAAAATGCCTATTGTTCAATTGGGATTATTTGGGTTTTTTTTTTTTTTTTTTTTTTTTGCCTTCACTGAGAGTTGCTTAATGTCAAAAAAAAATTTTTTAAGAGTTTTACGTTAGCCAACCGCCGTGGAGGGGAATGAACGACTGGAGAACCACGCTGCATTCAAATCCGCTGAGCAGAGTCCTCAATCCCACTCAGTTCCCCTTCCACGCCCGCCCCACTCCGGCTCCCCAGGCACATGTACAGCTTGGCCTCTGTCTCCCTCCACCACCTTTCTAGAAAGATGGCCAACAGACCGCTTTGCTGACGTGTGATGTCAGCGAGTTCGTCCACATGTCTACCCACTTCCTGGAGACTTTGGCAGAAGTGAGAACAGGTTCGGGGTGGGGCGGGGGGCTGTGTCTCAGCCACGAATCCTAACAGAAACAGAAGGCTCCTTGCCGTGGGCAAGCCCACCTGGTAAAGGCTGGAGCCCCAGCGTGATCCCGAAGTTTGTATTTGCTGTCAGACCACATTCCAGGAAAGGAAATGGCCCCACCGGGGAGAAGCACTTGGAGAGGCACGCTCTGTCCCACTTCTTTGGGCCTTTGTGCCAGCGGAATCGAGGATACCCATGAGTGGAAAAAGAATCCAGGGTTTCGGCAGCGGGGCAGCAGGAATTAGACAAGTTTGGGGGAAAAGAACTGTCAGAGGAGAGCTCTAGCAGTGGCTGTCTGAGCTCACCTCCTGATTGCAGTTACAGCTTGGGCCATCACCGTCCTTGCAAAGAAAGGCAACACCCTTGCCGCCATGCGTGTGGTTGTCGGGTCCTGTTAGGAGGCTTGGGGACTGATTGCTTTTTTTTTTAATTTTTTTTTTAACATTTATTTATTTTTGAGACAGAGAGAGACAGAGCATGAACAGGGGAGGGGCAGAGAGAGAGGGAGACACAGAATCGGAAGCAGGCTCCAGGCCCTGAGCCATCAGCCCAGAGCCCCACGCGGGGCTCGAGCTCACGGACCTCGAGATCGTGACCTGAGCTGAAGTTGGACGCTCAACCGACTGAGCCACCCAGGCACCCCGAGGACTGATTGCTTTGAGAAGAAGGGCGTGTAGATCTGAAACTCATGGCCCAATGTCTCAGACAAGCCAGTGAAGCCTGCTGTGCTGAGCTGGACATGCGCCACATGACCAGGTCACAGCCAGCTGGACCGAGCGTGGCTTCCTCAGGGGGGGGCCAGCCTGGGAAGGGACTCCCCTGACAGGGCTGGGCTTAGCCACTCAGATTCTCTTCAGAGTTTGAATTGGAAAAATACACAAAGTTGCAAGGCCGTGAGGCTGCCCAGAGCGACTTAAGATTACGAGTAAGAAGAAACCATGAGGCATTCGGAGGTTGAGAAGAGGAAAAGAAAGCTATTTAGAGGAGAAGTTGATAGGGCCAGACAGAAGCCGCCATGATGATGTCTCAGTAGAGGGACACGCCAGCAATGCTCCATGCTGCTGGGGACACAAGAAGACTAGATCCAGTAGTTGCCATGGACCCTGCATTTTTTCCCGAATCTAAGGACTGTGATGCCTGCATCCTGTACTTCCCATAGGACTCCTGTCAGCCCTGTTACTGTAGCCTTAGAATAAGTTCCATTCGTTGGAGAAAGTTGAGTTTCTCTGTTGGAGAAACAGAGCCCAGAACTGGGTTAGTGTGTTTCTAAGTTTTCCTATCTGCACTTTCTCTGTCTCTCCCTCCAGACTCTAAGCTCCATAAGATGCTGACCTGCTCACCATTTTATCCCCAGAATTTGACAGTATTTGAGAAAGAGAGAGGAAGGAGGGAAGGAAGGAAGGAAGGAAGGAAGGAAGGAAGGAAGGAAGGAAGGAAGGAAAGAAGGATGGAAGGAAGGAAGGAAGGAAGGACGGAAGGAAAGAAGGAAGGAAGGAAGGAAGGAAGGAAGGACGGAAGGAAAGAAGGAAGGAAGGAAGGAAGGAAGGAAGGAAGGAAGGGTGGGGAGGAGGGCAAAAAGAGGAAAAGAAAGACAAGAAGAAAGAAGGAGTGATGGGTGCAAGCTTGTGTTGCTAGCCAACCAGCCTGGCACGAGGTCACGCACACCAAGGGCTGAAGGTAACCTCTACCCTCTCCCAACTCACTCCAGAGACAAAGCTAGTCACCCAAGCTGAGTTTCCCACAGGAGCACCATAGAGTATCGGGGATTTGGTTCTCCATTGGGATGCCCTGCACATTACAAAATATTTGGCACCCCTGGCCCCTCCCAATTCATGCCCTAAGTAATTAGTGGCCCCCAGCCATTGTGAAAACCCAAAACACCGCCTTTCTGGATGCCCTTCTAGGCACCCTGTTCCCAGGGCCTCTGACCATGTCTTTCCTCCCCGGGATATCTTGCAGTGGCGCTATGTCTCTTACAGAATGATTATAATAATAACAGCTAACTTCCGTCGAGCCCCTTCTCCACAACAGGCACTTTTCTATGTTATGAGAATCGATTCTCACAGCAACTTTTATTCTAAGGTGGGTACTGCTGTGATCCCTATTTTGCAAATGAGGCTCAGAGAAGTTAAGCCAACATGCCCAGAGCACAGCCCGCGAAGGGCAGAGCTGGGATTAAAACCCATACAGGTCTGACTCTGGAGCCTACACCCTGACCCAGCACGCCAGGCTGCGCTCCGAGCTGACGGCCGCCCACTTCACCAAGCTCACACCTCTCTGCTTCTTAGATACCTCACTCACGTACACACGCATGTACACACACGCACACACGCCCTGGCTGTGTTGGATCACTCGCTGCGGCCAGAACATGCTAGCATCCGCTCTGCGGAATCTCCTCCAACCATGCCCTTCCCTCACTCACCATCAGTTAGGGGAAAGACCTAAGAGTTTCTATTCAAACAGTGCTTTCTCCGTGAGACCTCCAAGCTTCTTCCAGGCAAAATAAATTATTCCATTCCCTTCACCTCTGGTGGCCCCATAGCCATGTCCCTGTTAAGAACGTTAAGCAAAAGGCCTTGGAACCCAGCCACTCTATGGATGTTTCATCAATGGCTGGCTCAACTCTGAGCACCTAGAATCTGTTGTCAGCATGTGCTGGGGGCTCAGCCTTTTGGCCCCTCCGCCCTCACCAGCAATCTTGCTGGATCACTTCGGTGCTCCAGCTGGCCAGGCCCTATGCAATCCCCCCCTTCTGCCATTTCTGGGGATAGCTATGACCACCACCTCCCTCAGTCCCCAACCCCGACACCCAGGATCCTGGGGCCACCACCGAGGGGTGTTACGCGGACCCCAAGCCTTCCCACCACCCACACTGGTGAGAAGATAGGACCTGAGGGTTGTCGTGCCCTCACTCTCGACGGGCCGCCTGCCCTGTCCCCCGCACCCACACACATTCCTTCAACCCAAGGCTAATGACCCTTCTCCCCCACATTCTGATCTAGGTCCACTCAGAGCCATTAATAATAGCAGCAGCACCAAGTGGTTCGTTACTTAGCAATTTACAATCATTAATTAATGGAAATTGCAGATTGGGGCCGTGAAGGAGAATGGCACGAACAAACTCATTTGGAAATCAAATTAATCTGGTGATGGAGAGGGAGGGCCGCCTGGCCTGGGGCAAGATCCCCTCCTGTACCTGCTGAGCCAGCCTCCAGCTTTGGAGCCAGGCTCAGATCCCTCCTGGGCAAAATAGGAAGGAGATGCCTGCAGGTGGCCCAGGCTGGGTGGAACCTGAGAATCTACAAGGATGACAGTGGGAGACTACAATGAACACCACGGCCACTTTCTCAGCTGATGCTGTTCCAGAGGTGCCCACTGTCACCCCCCACCTGCCATCTGCCTGCCCAACACCAAGAACTCTCCCCCAACCACCTCTCTGGAGGATTCCAAATTCCTTCGTCATGATTCGCCTTTGGGAATCGACTTTGCAGAGGGCATCCAAGGGGAAAGGGTTAAACTCTCCCCACTACCTCACCCAGTTCTGGGGAAGGATGCTGAGTAGACATCTCTTCTCCCAAAGCTGGAAGAAAGATGCTGCTGCCCGCGCCCATATTTCTTCCCGAGGAGACACAATTATCTCCCCCACTTCCCATTCCAGCGAGCAACAAGCCGACGCAGCCCCTGATATACGGGCGCCAGCGCGCTCCCCGTGCCGGGCGAGGATGCATCTGAGAACTGCCACCCCTAAGTCATGTTCCCTCCCCCTTGTCTCTGGGGAGGAGTCTCAGTGGGAAGGCAGAGGCCGAGGAGGCTGGCGGAGCCCACTTGTTCCAGCCCAGGACCCAGGGTTGAAGGGCCCTCCCCAGAGGGCGGGATGAGGATCCAAATCTGCCTGCACCCCACCTCCTCCCTTACCTCCTGTTCCAGCCACAGCCCGCCGCTCACCGTGTTGTCCCTCCTCCGCGCCCATGCCTGGACTGTGTTCTCTGCCTGGGGTGCCACTTGGTACCTTAGTCATCTGTGCCTTCGACAGGCAGTAAAGTAAGCACCTACCATCCACATTACTAATAAAACACTGGATAGCATGAGATTAACGAGCCCCTGACTGGTACAACAGGGGAAGATCGTCTCTCCCATAAGCAATTTAAAAATAGTGTGGTGGCCGTGATGGTAGAGAGAGTGAGCTACCAAGGACACCTGCAACACAGGTTTGGGTCCTGAAGGGTAAAGAGAAGTTTAGCAGCTGGGTGAGAAGGCTGGCGGAAGGGTGTTTGGAGCAAAGAGAACAGGCATGTGCGATGGCTCAGAGTCATAGAAGATGCACACATTTGAGAAGCTTGTAGGAGTTTGTGATCACTGGGCTGTGAAGACAAGGTGAGTAGTGGTGAGACACGGAACTTTAGGGTCTCATGGTGCCCAGTGGTGTGGCCACGGGGCCACTGACGGCCATCAGCAAACATTTGCCCTGGCAGCTGAGTGAAGGATGGCTACAGAGGGTGAGACAAGAGACAGAGTGGTGAGCCAGTGTTAAGAGGCCACCGGATTAGTCCAGGTGAGCAGGGCCGAGACTGGAACCAAGACAGGGGCAGTGAGTATGGTGACAAGGGGCGGATCTGAGAGACATCCAAGAAGGACAGTCACATATCCCGCTGAAATCTTAACCCAGTCGTCCAAGTCCAATTCAAATACCCTCTCCTCCATGCAGCTTCCCAGATTGCCTCCACACCCACAATGGTAATGGCTTCTTTGCTCCACGTCCCCAGACCCACTGATCTCTCTATCGAACTCATAGTCACATTCTGTTCCTCTTGCCCCTGAATGCTCCTTAAAAGCAGGGACAATGTCGCTTCTCAGAGCCTAGCCCTGTGCCTTGATTTTGTTTGAGTCCAATTGAACTGCAATACAGAGAGCATGTAGTTCAGGCATCTAGTAGCCCTGAGAGGCAGGAAACTAGCACTAGGAATGCTCAAGCAGAGACTGGCATTGGCTCATCAGGGCCCTGCAGAGGGACTCTTGAACTGAGTGTGAGGTCAAGAGGCACACCCTCTGAGCCCACATATCTTAGAGGGGCTAGTCCCCCTTTCCCCAGAGAGGGACAATCATTTACCCTGGGTGGCAGAGGAAGTCCACATAGGGATGGGGATGGGGATATGGCCTGGACTTCCCACCAGATGGATTGAGGCTATGTCCAGGGGCTTGGAGTCCCTTCTCCGTGGCCCGCTACAATGCCTCTACGCTGACGCTGGAGACCAAAAAGGGTGAAGGAGAAACTATACTGAGGCCACTATGTATCAGGCATTGTCTTAGGAGCTTCGTAAGTCAATACCTCTCAGACTTCAGTGCACATAACAGTCACCCGGGATTGCGTTAAAATCAGACCTTGAGTCTGCAGGGCTGAGGTGGGGCCTGATACTGCATCTCTAACAAGCTCCCAGGCAATGCCCACGCTGCTGGTCTGTAGACCCTGCTTTGAGCAGCAACGCTGAATGACTACTCTAAAAACAAAAACAAAAACGAAACCTGCAGAAGGGCATTAGGAGTCCATTTCATGGATGAGGAGGCTGAAGCTTAAAGAGGTAAAGAACCAAAGAATGGAGTCCTCACCCCCAGGCACTCTGGTGGGAGACAGAACACATACTCTTAGAGAAATCAGTTTCATGGAGGCGGGATAGGCCCCAAGTTCAAGGATCCCCAAAACCGACAAGACAGATGTAGTCCCCAGTACAATAATGGGTATAAAGCCCTGCCTGTGGGCTTAGTCGGTTAAGCATCTGACTTCAGGTCAGGTCATGATCTCACAGTTCATGAGTTCGAGCCCCACATCAGGTAAGCCCTGCTTCTTTCTCTCTCTCTGTCTCCCTCTCTCTCTGCCCCTCACTCACTTGCACCCTCTCGCCCAAAAAATAAAAAAAAAATTTTAAAAAAATAGAGAGTCTTGCCTGGTGGGAGTCTCTCCTTCTTGTTAGGGAGACCTAGCCCTTGCCTTGGGGAACCCCAGTCTTTAGGTAAAGGCACAGTCCCACACTTGGAGAGCTGCTAGTTGGCTCCGAGACCCAGAGAGAGGACGGGAAGAGGACCGGTGCCAGGCCCATATTTCTAACACAGAGCTCTGCTGCCTGCATTAGGGAAGAGATGCAGGGGATAGAATGGGGAGACCCCTCTCAAGACACGCTCAAAACCCAGCCCGGGTGCACCGAGTTCCTGGTCCCAAAATGGAGATGGAGGGTGGCCCTCAAGCATGGGTGGGCTGGGCTATTTAACACTGTAAACACCACTCTTTACTGCAGCCATTAGGCCCGTAACTGCAGCCCATCTATCCTCAGCCTGGCCCTGCGACACCAGGCACTGATGGTGCAATTAGGCGGCAGAGAGCGGGCTGTAAATTGCGGGCACCGCCATGCCTCTGCCAGGCACAGCTGAGGCGTCCCCGCCTGCACTCCTGCATCCGAGGCTCCAGCCATCGGTGGTGACGATTCTCGCCCTCAGATCCACCTGCCAGCGCAGAGACACCCCCTGGAAGCTGGGCGCCTGAACCTTTTGCCTATTTGGGCTGCAGGAAACTGTAAATCTCCACCCCATCCGTGTGTATGTGACAGAATGTTCTGGGGTGAACTTCTGTGTTCCCTTAGTGCTACCTTCTAACAGCTATCATATTGTGTCCTGGGGGGGATAGGCCTGCTCCCCACCGGACCATGAGCTCGTCCAGGGCTGGGACTCTGTCTTTTGAACGCATCTTTGTGTCCACTGGGCCTCGCGTGTAGTAGATACTCCAAGTTGGAGAACATACATTCTAGTCCATAACAGATGTCCCCCAACACCCTGGGTGAGTTGCATCCTGCCTCTAGAAAATAAGGGGACTTAACCACACCAGAGGCTGCAAACTGGAGGCCCGCTGGCCTCACAGACATTTTCTGTATGACTCACAAGACTGGGGGATTTTTTTATTCAATTATTTGGTGATATTTAGACAATAGGAAATTTCATCTAAAAATCTAAATTTCCAGTGCCTCTTTAGGGGCACCTGGGTGGCTCAGTCGGTTGAGCGTCCGACTTCGGCTCAGGTCATGATCTCACAGTTTGTGGGTTCGAGCCCCACGTGCTGACAGCTCAGAGCCTGGAGCCTGCTTCAGATTCTGTGTCTCCGCTCTCTGCCCCTCCCCTGCTCACGCTTTGTCTCACTCTGTTTCTCAAAAATAAATAAATGTAAAAAAAATTTTTGAAATAAATAAATAAATAAATAAATTTCCAGTGCCTCTTTAAAAAATAGAAGATGGGATGGGGTGCCTGGGCGGCTCAGTCCAATTTCAGCTCAGGTCACGATATCGTGGTTTGCGGTTCATGAGTTCAAGCCCCACATCAGGCTTGCTGCTGTCAGGACAGAGCCCACTTCAGATCTTCTGTCCCCCTCTCTCTGCCCCTCCCCCGTTTGTGCTCTCTCAAAAATAAATAAAACATTATTTAACAAAACAGAACATGGGAGAGGCACCTGGGTGGTTCAGTTGGTTAAGTGTCTGATTCTGGATTTCGGCTCAGGTCACGATCTTACGGTTCTTGAGTTCAAGCCCTGCATCGGGCTCTGCATTGACAGTGCAGAGCCTGCTTGGGATTCTCTCTCTCACTCTCCCTGTCCCTCTCCTGCTTGTGCTCTCTCTGCCTCTCTCAAAATAAATAAATAAACATGAAAAAAAAAACCCAGAAGATGGGACAACAAATGGGCCCACATCCCTCATGGCAACAGCCACATGGTGCTGCATAACCACTCTTCCTTCAGACAGGATGCACACGCTCCAGTTTGCCCCAGGCCTCACCTCTCCCTAGTGTATCCTCAGTTTTCTTATGCCTGTCTGACCCAATTCACTCATTTCTGTTACCTTCCTATAGGCCTTTGGGTTTCTCTCTCATAACCTGGCCACAGTCTCCCTATGACCTATGATTCTAAATCCTGCAAATAAGTGAGTAAACATATGGAGGAGATGGTTGGCTAATTGGTTACAAACCCCTCATTTCTTTATGGAAAAAAATTACTTGGGACACCTGGGTGGCTCAGTCGGTTAAACATCAGATTCTTGATTTCAGCTCAGGTCACGGTCTCATGGGTTGTGGGATTGAGCCCCGTGTTGGGCTACGCACTGACAACACAGAGCCTGCTTGGGATTCTCTCTCTCTCCCTCTCTCTCTGCCCCTCCCCTGCTCATGTACATACACACACACACACACACACACACACACACACACTCTGTCTCTCCCTCTCTCAAAATAAATAAACATTTTTTTAATCACTAAATTCTTCATTTTTCTTTCTTCCTACAGCAGGGAATATCTCTCCTGTCCCAGCTCCCTCAGAGGATGGTGACAGGAGGTAAGTTTACAAAATATTCCAAATAATGACAGGTGTCAAGGACAGTGAAGTGTCACATTGCACAAAGGTCGGGGAAAGAGTGATCTGAGGGGGCCAGTAGGGGGACCCACTGCCCACCTACTCTGAAGCCACAACCACCCAAGGTTTCCCTCTCACTACACCCAAGGTCTTACTGGTGCCTTAGCAGCCTTTCTCAATCAGCACCTCGGACAGTTCCACCCTTAGCCAACTAGGCACAGCTGATCCAGGAGCCACCTACCTCCCCAGCCTCCCCCTCCTCCCCACAGTGGCCCCTTCATTCCTTGAGCTCCAGCCACGTGGGCCTTATGTCCACCACTCAAACCAGACTCATCTCAGGGTGCTTCCGGCTCCATCCCCAGGAAGTTTTGTCCTGCTTATTCTTCAGATCTCAGCTTCAGCATCACTTTCTCAGGGAGACCTGCTCCAAACTTACAGTTCAAATTAAATCTCCATATAATTCTATCTCATAGCACCTCACCCCTTTCCTTCAGAGCACAAATTGCGATTACAAGGAGATAGATATTGGTGTTATTATTAACTAACGTCTCCTTCCCTACTAGAACAGGATTTCCAGGAGGCAAGATGCAAACTGGTGGTGCTCACCACTGTGCATCCAGCCCCTAGCATAAGGCCTGGTTACACAGTAGTTCAATGAAGAAATCACTGAGCCCCTTCTGTCTGTATCAACTGTGCTAAATTATAGTCCCTTCGTAGCTCATGGCTTTGTTGGCTAGTTAAACTCCAGTTCACCTAGAGTTAAAAGTCATCCAATCCCCCCCTCCCACTAAAATAAAAAGCCGAATTAAAATTCTGAAGCATAAAATCATTCCATGATTAGGTGGCAGAGCCAGGGCAAGAAGCCAGCCCCCTACTTCCCAGTCTCTTTTCTCCCTGTGGTCTCTTCCCTCTGTGCTTCTGTCCTTTCATCTGCCTGTTAATGGCCATGCATATACCCACCTCCATTATCCCATCAGCTCTGCTTTGGGCATCTCTATTGATGCATTTAACCCCCTGGGGTTTCTGTTTGCTCTGGCTCTACCCCGTTGCTGTTTTCCCAAAGATAGGCTGTCTGGGCCTCCTTGCAGCTCTGAGTGTGGACAAGCTGGAAGATTTAATGTTGCTGCTTTGGTCTTTGTCTCTGCAAAGCAAACCCTTCCCCTGCTGGGAAACTCATCATCACCAAGCATCAAACTCAAGCTGTGCTCTACTTAGCTGTTTGCAAATGGCGGTGGGGAGTGGGGGGCACGTGGGTGTGTGAATGAGAGGTTTGAAGCCCAGGGAGGGAGTCTGGGGGCTTGTGAGAAGACACCAAGGTAGGGGGACTGTTGGCAAGGCAGGTGAGGTATGTGCGGGGGGTGGGGAGGGGGGAAGACCGGCTGACTGTGAGCAACACAGCAAAGGTTTGGGTCCACCCTGACCACAGTCACGTCCCTAAATTGACCATCTTTCAACCAGAAGCAGAGACATTGGTCAACACAGGCTTTCACGCAATTCCAGTGTATATCCAGACAGCTCTCAGTCTTCCATGAATGGATTGATTATCTTCCTGGGTATTCACCTAACTCTGTGGGCCTCACTTTGCTCATCTTGAATGTGGAAACCTTGTAAAGTTGTTGTCAGGACGCAATGTGATCACTCATATACTCACCCAGAGAGGGGTTCACACAACATAGGATGCATGACAAATATGCTCACTCTCCCTGTAACAGGAACCAGCCTTGCTTGCTCCCAACTTTGAGCATCACTCATCCAACAGTGTGGCTCACCTATCATGACTGGTGCAGAACGACCAGGCAGGCCATCTAGGAGGCCAAAATAGGATGGGGTGAGTCATGCCATGCTAGCCACCCAAGCCTGCACCTCCTCAGCCCCTTGCCTCCTCCCCTTGTTCATTCCAGATGTCAGTATTCTCTGAGTTGCAGGCAGCGTAATTTAGTCTACAGTCTAAGCATCTTCTGCTCCCCACCTACTGCCGTCTCTGTCTTAGTCTTCCTCCCATCCACCCCATGAACACGAAGACAAAATACCCACAGATACAATAAAAAGGATGGAGGGAAAAAAAGAAAAGAACAGAAGAAGAGGGACAAAATTCCGCCACTGTCTCAGCCTCCCTAATTGAATGACTCTCCTACCTGACTCTCCTTGTCAGCTCCCATGTTCCTTCATTCCCTCTGATGGCCCTTAAAATCATCTCCCCCATCTCATCAAATCTCTCCCCCTTCCTCCCTGCTTGTTCTCTAAGCCGCAGATTACTTTTTCATAAAATTCAATTTCTAGCCATTCTCATTACTTACTCACTTAATGTGGCTGGCTGGGAGGAGGGGCGCAGAGGAGGAGGACAGGAGGGGGAGACGGTGTTCTGTGCAGCACTTATCCAGCCTAGTTACCGAGGCCCCTTGCTGAGGTGTATTAGAGTTTGATATGAGCAGATAATGGACTTCTGTCCCACATAGGGAGCCAGCATTGGTGTTCTCAGGGACTGCAGCATTGTGTCAAGGGTGGCAGGATTCACAATTGTCTTCAGGGACTCCTCTCCTGCTGGGAAGGGTCCACCAGGGGAGCCATTTGCTCAACAAATATTTACTGAGAGCCTTTTATAAACCAGGTGCTCTATTAGGTGCTGAGAGTATAGCCATAATAAGAGGGGTCTCTTAGCAAGACCTGGTGGTCGGGGAAGAATTTGGGAGGAAGTAACATAGGTGAAAATCTGAACAGGATTTGTACAAGCTCAAAGGAGAAAATGAGTGTGGGTTCTTAGTTTGGGTTCCTCTCAAAACAGAGCCTGAAACAAGGTCCTGGGGGCAGGTAATTTACTTGGAGGGATGATCCTGAGAAACCAGAGCAAGGGAATAAGGCGAGTGAGACAGGGAAGGAGAAAAACAACGAAGGGCAGATTATTGAACTAGTTACATATATATAGAAAACTCAAGTCCCTCTGACTAACCATGCAAAATTAATCTCAGAGTTATCCTTTTAAAAGAAAGAAGCTGGGACACTCACCTCTGACTCGTGTCCCCATTGTTTCAGAGGGACCCCCAGAGGTATTCATTTTTCTGCACTTCCACACTACACATGTGTGGGCTGAACAGTCTTCTCTGGCTTCAGAGAAAGCCCTGAGTCAGAAAAGCAGAGAGATACCACTTTGCAGGCTTCAGATAAGATGCTGGCAGCATGCATGGAACTGTCCACCAGAGTTGCACTGAAATCAAGTCAACTGAGGGAATGTGCCATGGGACCCAGGAAGTGTCTGCTACAGTCCACCCCTTGTAGTGTTCCGAGCTGCTCATGACCCAAAATAAGTGCACCTTGTCACTTGAATTTTTCAAGATGTGGCTGGCCTTAACCCTTAAAAAGAATTCTTCAAGCAGGAAGGTTAGTGGATCAAGGTCTATGGACCCATGAGATCAACCGAGGCTACAATTGATATTCATAATCTACATCCTTTAGCACTTACCCTATACTTCCTTCATCTTCAGTCAGACTTCAGTTGATCCGGGTTGCTTGCTCCCTGAGGGGTGTAAGCCCTTGCTTGCCTTGCCATCAGGCTATGGTTGCTACAACAGCCCACTCACTATTATCATCAGGCCTAGAAACATCAAAAGATTCCTAGTGAATCCCTGAGCTCCAGAAAGACTCCTCCTTGTCCTCATTATGTAACGGCAACCCCAGCTTTATGAAAATCATAGTGAATTATCCCCACCTCCTCTTTGCCTGCTATTCCACTAATACGAGGACCCCAAAGTGAGCAGGCATACTTGTAGTGTCACTCACAGTGGACCCCTACATTATCTCCTGAAGGAAGCATTCCTCACAGGAACTTAGCCTAGAGTTATGGAAACAGAAAGCACACATTCTCCACAGAGGTTACTAGAAATGATGAGTAGATCCAACCCTACTTCCATCTCTTGTTTCCCAGACATGTGTATTCCAGCTATTAGAGGCATAGCACCACACATTAGCCACCGATTCAATACATATACCATATCCTGGAGGTCAGCACCACAAAGTGTTTCTCACAAACCAGCACCTTCCCTAAACCTTTACTAGGCTACTCCAGTATTCAACCAGGCCAGCTGGTTATGTGTTACCTTGTAGGACCAGTGAATTACATGTCTCATGACTATGTCAACGTCCTTTACCATGAAAGTAGTCTCTTGGTCTGACATGACATTTTGTGGCATCCCATGTTGATAAATCTGGTCCACTTTAGTCCCTCAGGTAGTAATATTAATGGAAGCACTGTGAACAAGAACAACAAATCTCATCTGAGGACAAAGGCCAAACAGATGAACTAAACAGAGTTAAATGAAGACCACTAACCTGCATCTTTTAGATCTTTGAGGGTGGTACTAATCTCTGCAATTCCACTTGGTTAGCTTTTCACTTTCTATGTTGGCTAGAGAGAAAGGAAGTTTCAGGACATTCCATTTGACTCTTTTTACCATAAAAACTCTCACTCCACAGATGAAGGCACCGACGTGAGGGTTCTGCCAATGAATGAGTATACCCATCCCAGTAATGCACACAAGAGTTAGAGGCATGACTGCAAGAAGGGTCTGTGGACCCATGAGATGTATGATAAGGTGAGTATAAGCAAGACTCCATTATCACCTGGCCTTCACATACCCCCAGTCTTGGGGGATTTTGATGGTATCACAGGTCCCCGAGTATCACTGATAGTTCAGACCCTGTATTCCATAGTCTTCAAAAGGTCTGGGTATTCCTCTTTCTTCAAAAGGTCTGGTCATGGGCTCCTTTGGGAAAGAACTAAGGTAACATTTATTGTATGTACTTGTGGTGGCATTGCAGGTTCTTCCTCAAAAGGGCTCAGTCTTTTCATCGGTTGATAGACACTAGGTCTGAGATAGTTCTCAGACCTGGCACATGGATGAGAAATCATGTTTTTCTATTGCAGTGGCTAATATTGGCCATCAGATGACCAGTTTTTTGTTTGTCCTGGTTACACAAGTCATGGAATACCCAAGTTGGTCACCTATCTAGTCCCTAGGAACCCCATAGTGTATTATGCATCACCATAGTCCCCTGTGTGTCAAGACACCCTGGTGGCCATTCTGGTCTTGCTTCCCACTATGATAATTATGTCAACCTTGCCTCTGATGATTAATGCCACCACAAGACCTCTTCTAGTCCAGAACCTCCTCATCCCCATCAATACAAGGGAGCCAGTTCTATGGCCACATCTCCCAATACAGCCCTGGTCTCCAGAAGACAGACACCATTGAACAGCTCAGTGATGCTAGAGCCTCTCTCAGTAGTGCATTCCTTATCAATTTAATGATGAGTGTCCTATTGGCCTTCCCAGGGCACATGGATTTAGGTGGCATTTTCCTGGTTTTGTGTAATAAATCCATTCTAATGCATCCACTTCTCTGAGCCTTCTGACCCCTTCCTCAGTGTTCTGCCAAGGCTATTCTGACATCTTCAAAGGGCAATTCCAGCAGCAGATTAGGACTGGCTCCAGGAGTCCTCTCCAGAACATTAAATTCTGAGTCTTGGGAGAGTGTCCCCATGTCAATAAATCTGTTTCCAGCCTATATTCCACCCCATTCAAAGTCCAACCCCTCAAATTCCTCTCCCATACACATTTCCCAGTTAATACTGTCATATTTTATTTGGGTCCTTCTGCAACCCTTTCAGTGAATAAGCTATCTCCTCCCAGAACAGAGGCTATATATTTCCCTTGAGCTAGGCTAAGACCTGACTCTAGTTACAGATCTGGGTGGGAAATGAAGGGCAGATATTTAGGTTGAACAAGCATCATCTTACAAGGTGGCCACCTCAGAAGAGGTTTCTGCATGGTCTTCAGACAAAGAGATGCTGACCTATTCCAACAAAAGGGAGGGGGCTATTGTTACCAGCCGAGAGGGTTCAGAGGAATCTGTGAGTTCAGTGTTCTCAGGTGCATCACCCAATGTCCTCATCCACTGTTGGGGTCTCATCCCTTTGCTATCAGGGACCTGACTTGAGCCTAAGAGACCTGTGGAGATTGCACATTCAGCCTCCTTTGCAGTTCTGCCTCCCTTATCATTAGCTCCTGGGCCTGGGCTTCAGCCTGTCTGCCTTCTAACTGTACCTCACCCAATCCACCAAGTGAAAGTTTCAGGAATTAGGATGCTTTGGCACCTCAGAGGTTATCACATGCCCCACTAACTGCCTACAATGGAATCCCTATTGCCATCTGACTGGTAATAGATGTATCAGAATCCCATTTTCTAGGACCACTTCTAGTACTAACTGTCATATTTGAGGTTCCCCTGAAAGCAGAACCTGAGGGGTGCCTGGGTGGCTCAGTCACTTAAGCGTCTGACTTCGGCTCAGGTCATGATCTTGCAGTTCATGGGTTCGAGCCCCGCCTCAGGCACTGTGATGACAGCTGGGAGCCTGGAGTCTGCTTCAGATTCTGTGTCTCTTTCTCTCCCTGCCCCTCCCCTGCTTGTGCTGTCTCGCTCTCTTTCTCAATCTCTCTCTCTCTCTCTCAAATAAATAAATAAATAAATAAACAAACATTAAAAAAAATTTTTTAAAGCAGAACTGAGACAAGATCTTAGGCACAAGATGATCCCAGGAAACCAGAGTGAGGAGGTAGAGACAGTGAGAGAAGGAGAAAAATCAATACAAGTACACAGTTGAGTTGGTTACACTGTGGGCAACTGGGCTTAGCCCTACTGGGACCCTCTGAAGAACCATGTGGAATGCACTTTTAATTGTTTTTTCTAAGGGCAGAGGGTAGGGACGTTTGTTCACGGACTCCTAGCCCCCATAGATGTCCCCAAAGGTGACAGAGATGATTAGAGCATACTGGGCTTGGGGAAGGACCTGAGGGGGGGGGAAAAAAAGGTAGTATCTAATCATAATCTTGTAGGCTGTGTTAAGATTTTGAATTTTACCCTGAAAGAATCTAAAAGCCATTGAAGGGTTTTAAGCAGGAGAGTGAAATGATAATGAATTTGTTTGTTTAGATCTTTGTAGTAGAAGCCACTAACTGTCCCCCAATACTACCACTCACTTGCTTTCTCAGCGCTTCTAGTCTGCCAATGGGCACATGATTCCAGCTCAAGTCTCTCCTGCATCTATGTGTGGCCCTATGACTCAGTTTTGGCCAATGGGATGTCAGTGGAAGTGGTGAGCCCTATCCAGGAAGTGTCTGTAAAAGGACAGCCCTCCTTCCTGCTGGCTGGACTGCAGATATAGTAGCTGGGGCTGAAGCAGCCATCTTGGTCCATGAGGTCACAGAGTAAAAACGACAGAACATTAAAATAAAAAGGAGCTTCAGTGCCTGACAATGCTGAGGAGAAGAGCCCTGAACTGCTCAGCTGCAGACTTTTCCATGTAACTTTGGGTCTCTGCTACTCATACTCTAGACTAATTCTAACTGATACAGGGTTCTAAGTGAATGCAGATACATCCGTTATAAAATTATTGCAAGAATCCAGGCAGAGTAATGGCAGGTTGGACTGGGTTGGTGACAGCAGAAAGAAAGAAAAGTGGATGGATTGAAGAAATGTTTTGGAAATTAAATCTATGGCTTGGTATTTGGATGGGGAAGAATAAGAGGGTAGAGAGAGAAAGAGCAACCTAAGTAATGCCCAGGTTCTAGGCATGAACAAATGATTAGTGACAGGACCCAGATTGGGCATGGAGGTTAGGTCCCCACTTTGTTCCTGAGTGGGGACCAAGATACCTGGTACAGACTCCCAGAGGCACCTGTTCCCATGAAGGAGACCTTGAACCAGCTCCCAAAACCAGTTCAAGACTCATCTTTTCAGTAAACCTTCTTGAATTATTCCCGCCTCCCCACCACCAACACCATTCACCTTGATCCTTGGTCCTCACATACCCAACATCCATTTTCAGTGTTTCATATGAAACTCAGAAAACTTCACTGGGCACCAGCTCTAAGCTCTGTGTGCAGTGGAAAGATGGCTTGGTTGAGAGTAAACTCAGGCACTGTGTTAAGCACCCAGGATAGAAATAAAAATGAAGTCGTCTCCACTCTCGTGTAGCTCACAGAAAACAAGGCAGATCAGTAAATACTGTCAGCTCCAGGGGAACCATCTGATGACGGCGTGTTCTGGGTCCGTCGTTTCCCTCCAGTGAAAGTGGTGATCCCTGCTTGAAGGGTTGGAGAAATCACAGGCACGGGGGTATGTGGACCAGGTGTCGAAGATGAGGACAACATTCCTGGCAAGTGTGTAGAGTAAGTGTCATTATTTCAGAGGCTCGTTAGCCATTGAGTATTATTGGATTATAAAGTTTTCGTGGTTTTTTGGAGGAAAGGGGAGTTGGGAGTTTGGAGGAAAGGGGAGTTGGAGGAAAGGGGCTCATGTCTGAGGGAACATCGTGAGCCACACTGAGTGGTCTGGACTATAGGTGTGTGCGACAGAGAGGGGAGGGATGAGGAATCTTGGGCACGAGAGTGCTGCAATCTACAGCAAAGTCGTCATTGTACTTACACCAGCTGCTAACATCTATTGAATACTTCCTATGTGCTAAGACTGGTATTAGCATTTTGCCTAGCTAACTTCACGTACTCTCTGCCCACAGATGCACATTATTAACATCCCATCTTTACAGATGAGGAAACTGACATCCAGGCAGACTGTGGAACTAGCCTAAGGTCACAAGCTCGTAAGTAGTGGAGGCAGGATTCTAACCAGAGAAGTCCACCTCCAGGCCCCATGCCCTTAACCAAGATGCTAATGCTAACCTTCTCTCTCATTGCTTATGTAATGAGATGTGTAATGAGATCCGTTACTTTGCAACTGGGTTTTTGGTCATTCCATGTGTGGAGGTGGGGAGGAAAAATAGACAGCGTGCTTGAGACAGAAGGAATTTTCAAGAAATATCTCTGATTGAGGGAGGAATTGAGGCATAAGCATGGAATTCTAAATGGCTAAAACGAAAATGCACTTTAGAGAAAATCTGGTCCAATCCTCTCATATTCCCAGGGATGAAACTGTGGCTCAGAAAAGTGGGGGTCACACAGTCGATTGGTGGCAGGCTCTGACTCTGATATTTTTCTTACAGTATCAAAGAAAATGACCAGTGCCCCCCAATCTATTTCTTACCACTCTACATAGCACTATCTTTCCAGAGGTACTGGCAAATTGTACTCACTCCCTAGAAGTAAAAGAACAGCTTTGTTCTTTTTTTATTTTTTTAACAGCAGAGGTCCCAGAAACAAAGCCAGAATTGGCCTCAAGAAACATGATACGCACACTGCAAAGTCTGAGCCGTGGGGACTCAGCGGAAGGAAAAGGAAAACTTACCCCAAAGCCTTCATAATGTGGAAGACTTTGACCACAAAAGAATAAAAGATCAACAGCTCAAATAAAGAGCTCCCGCCCAAGTTCCTAAATCCCAGAGTGGGAGAAGAGAGCCTGCCCTATGCGTAACTTCCTACCTCCATGGTCAAGGTCAAAGCCAAGCAGACAGGTGCCCAGGGTTACCATATGGCAAACTGAGATGGAGCTCTGCCCCCAACCAAGCCATCTTTCCATCACACACACACACACACATACACACATACACACACACACACACACACACACACACACCCTCCTTATCCCCAGGAGGCCCAGGATCTTTTTAGTATCTCCAAAGGGAAATAATTTAAAGACAGAAGACAATTTAGAATGATGCAAATACCCAGGAAGGGGACCAACGTTTGCGGATTTTCTTCTCCTTCCTTGATACATTGTGACTAGGTTTGTTAAATTTCTACACCATGTTCTGTCTGAAAGGGTAGCTGGCGGCATGGTGTAGGAGAAAAAGCACTAGGCTGAGAGCCGGAAGGTTGGTCCTCTTAGCATTTGCTGTGTGACCCTGGACTTCTTATACCCTTTCTGAGCCTCAGTCTGCTGCTCTGAAAAAAAATGAAAGGTCTTTCAGGTTCTAGGATCTTATTAAATATGATGGGCCAGTCTTTTCACTGTCCCCTCCCAACAAGCATCTGGTGCTCCCAGCCTTTGCTCTGCCTGTTCCTTACTGGGAATGCCCTCCCAGCACCCTTCCACCAATCCAAAGCACAATCCAACTTTCTCTAAGACTCTTCCCCCAATTTACTTCACAACTATATGCTCCTTACTTTGGGTCCCCTCAGTGTGTCTGTGCTATTATTATTTCTCACACAAGTTGCCTTAGAATCCTTCATGAATGAGTGGATTAGCTCTCCAACTGCACAATGCGCTTCTCCAGGGTAAGCACCCCATACTCCCATTCCTTTTCCACTGTAAAACCTGTGGGCACTTCATACGTGTCTGGATTATGCCATTCTACCCTCAGCTAGCTTCAGTTGGCTGAAGTTCAGGCTTTACTTATCAGAACAATGTCATTCACTTACTCAGAAAATATTTCTTGAATACCTACTACGTGCTGGGCATGGCACCAGGTCCTGGAGATACAACATTAAACTAGAAACTTCAAGGACTTCTCAGTCTGACATCCCAGGACCCTCACACTTGGTCCAGTCTCACCCCCTAATGGTCTCCCTTTCCCCAATCCTGTTCCAGCTAGGGTGGCCATCCCCTTGCCTTCTGCCTCTCCCTGAATTTCCTCATGCTAAATCCCTTGCCGGGAACTCCTCCCCACTCCTCGCCATCTTCATAACTCCAAAAAATAAAGAAGAGAAAGAAAAGAAGGAAGGGTGAGAAAAGGGGGCAAGAAAAGGAAGCAGAAGAGGTGAAAGGATTACCAGAAACCATAAATCCAGTCCAACCATCAAGGGCATGGCAAAACTTTGCCAAACCCCATCCTGTTGGCTGGGATCTAGAAACCATCCAGCCAACAGGCCAGTGTTAGGGCCCCCTAATGAAAGGTGAAGTTTGGGCCACCTCTCATTCACCCAGACATGCACCCCTGCCAGGCACCCTCACCCTCCTTCCAGATTCATCCATCAGCCCCGCAGGCTGTGAACTCATTCCTCATGCCAATTGCTCCACCCGAGTGACGCAGCTGAACCGGAAAGCTTGGATGAATGGCTCTATGAGCCTGTGAGTAACAAACACACAAACCTACCACCCCTGGTATTTTTCCCTAATTGGATTAAAAAGAAAATTTAATTTCCTCTGTCTTCCTCTTAATGCATGCTACAGGTCAGTGCTCCTGATGATTACCCACCAGCACCTGCTGTGGAGCACAGGGATGCCAGTGGGCAGTGTCTACAGGGCCAGCACCCCGCTTTGGCCTGACGTGCTTGGCCCCTGCTCCCGCCCTCTCCCCTGCCCATGCTGGAGCATGCTCGGAGAAGGGTGACCTAAGGATGACGTGGTACAGACTGGCTAACTCCTTGGACGTACCACCAGCCTATATTTCCCAGCCTGCTTTGCTCTTAGGGTCAGCCACGTGAATGGGCTCTAGCCAACAGGGTGTGGACAAGAGTGATGTGCATCATTTCTAGACATGACCTTCCCCCCGGCTAAATGGAGAAGACCCCTTCTGCAGCAGGGCAGAACCCACGATGGAAGGAAACAGGGATGTGGAATTGCTACCCAGAAGGTTGCCTACTGAATACCTCCACTGGACCATTAGTTACCTGACTGAGAAGTCAACTCCTGCATGTAAATGAAGCTCCTGAGATTTGGGCACGGGTGGCATCGCGGTTGGCCTGCCCTGACTACCGCAGGTGGACTCACAGCCCCCATTGTGCGAGGCCAGCTGGGGAACTGTTGCCCTGGAGAAGAGGAGGTTTGGCAGAGAACATTATACATTACGCTCAGATACTTTATGCGCTGTCAGGGGGCAGAGTTGTCCTGTGTGACCCCAGAAAGCAGCTATAGGACCAACAGGAGGAAACTTCCAAGGATGCAGATCACAGCTCAAAACACGGGAAGATGTGGACGCAGGGAGACCTTAGGAGATAGTGAGTTCCCATCACGGGGCTGTGCAAAGAGGCAGGAATGCTGTAGAAGCTAGTCGAGCATCAGCTAAGTGGCTTGACAACAGCTTCCTAAGATTCTGTGATGTTATGATCTGTCTTTCCCAACCAAGATGCTGCCTCCTGCATGAGTCCGGGATCTCCAAGGCCCCGGCTTGATTCTCAAGTGAGACAGAAAGCCCCCGGAGCATGAATCCTAATTCTTCAGACTCCACCCTCCCTCCTCTCCGCCCCAGCACCCATCGAGGGGCCTCGTGTTCACATGTGGGGGCAGATTCAGTGTTTGGGGAAGGCCCGGTTACTGTTCATATGTGGGGGCAGATTCAGTGTTTGGGGAAGGCCCGGTTACTAGGGAAAGCTGGATTGGAGCCCAAACTCTCCATTCCTGAGCAGGAGAGGGAGGGGAATGAACAGACAAGTCTGAGCGGGGAGTGGAGGCAAGAAAGAGCAGGAGACTGATCTGAAAAGCAATCTGCGCTGGAGAAGAGGGCAGGAAAGGCAGTAATCTTCATTTCTCTCAGCTTTGTCCAAGGAGGAAGGCCCAGGGCAAGGGGGGGCGGGGAGGGGGCGCGGGCAGGCTTCAACCGTGTATGCTCACAAGAAGTTCCAACTCCGCTCTCTGGAGCCTTTTTGACACGAGAGTCTGGACTGCTCTCCACCAGAGTACACACAACACGTGTGGGCGTGCGCATGCGCACATGCGCACACCCACACACCCCTTTCCACCTGTGCTCTGGCCTCCAAAGGGAAGACTGCGATCTCCTCGATGATTTCCCAGAGCCAAGCTCCCCAGAGCACCCTGAGATTTCTAAGAAATCTACACTGTGGCCGTGGCAGGGAAGGAGGCAGAAAGAAAAGGCTTTGGGGCAGTTTCCTGCAAGAAATCATTAAGGCGTGTGAAATCCTGAGGTCCCCTCCTCCTGCCCACACCCGGCCTCACCTCCGCCTGGGGCCTCCCATCACACACGCACCCGCATTAGGGCCAAATTGAATTAGAATAATTAACTCTCGGTTACACTTTTAATTCGGTGCCGAAAATAAGAGCGCTAATGGAGATTCAACAAGGCTCTGACTCCAGAGACCAGCCCGGAAGCTGGCACAGGGAGGGCCCCCGGGTTCTGGTGGGGAGGGAAACAAACAGCCAGAGGAAAGCAGCCGAGACGATGTGTACAGTGCGTGAAGCACGCACATGTCCGTGTGTGTCCATGCACGTGTTCATGCCTGTGTGCACTTAACTGCATGTGGGAACGTGCCTGTGTGAGTGTCGCTTTGTATGTGCGTGAGCACATGTGTGCACGGGTGTGCACGCATTGCTTTAAATCCTAGGCAGGCGAAGCTGCTTGACTTCTATGGAATCCTAGCCACTCTGACTTGGAAGGGAACTTCATAAATGTCTTCGGCCCCAATTGTTGCTTCCACCATATTCCCCCAAGAGGGTACACGTCATCCCACCCTCCGGCCTGAAGGGGCGCTCACTCATCACCGCTCAAGGCGGCCTACGGCTCTCACTGTTAGGACGGACAGTGAAACCTTGGTTTGCGAGCATAAATCGTTCCAGAAACATGCCCGTCATCCAAAGCACTCCTATATCAAAGCGAATTTCAAGAGCCGTTGGCTCAGTGGTGATTGTCTGATGTTTGGCATCACATACTACTCATATTGGAAGACGTCGCTCATTTATCAAGTTAAAACTTACTAGAAATGTTTGCTCGTCCCGCGGAACCCTCGTGAAACAAGTTACTCACAATCCAAGCTTTTACTGTACTTCCCTCCTTCAACATTTACTCACGTAGTCCTGGATCTGCCTCCAGAGTCACACGGAACAAGACCAGTCTCTGTCCCCCACAGCATCTCCCGGAGACAGGACTGTTTCCTTCTTGGTGATCTCTTCTCTAGGTGAGGCCTTCTCTTCCCTCCCAGGGAAACCAGTTTCCCTCTTATTTTTCTGATTAAAGAAAATAAAAAGTGCCGTGTGGTTATTTTAAAAGAGAGAGAGAGAGAGAGAGACCTCCCCATATCCTCCTACAGGACTTGATGTGACCTAACATTTGTACATGGCACTGAACACTCAATCCCAAGAAGGAGGGTGACAGGCCAGGATAGCACTAATGCCAGAGGGCCCTTTGGGGTCATCCACTCCAGCCACGGGCAAACTTCACATGCATCAGAATCAGCTGGTGGGATTTACTAAAATACAGATTCCCAGGCCCTTGCCCCGAAGCTTTGATGCTGAAAGTCCTCTGCATTTTTTAACAAGCAGACACCCAGAAAAGATCATTTGAGAATATGGACATTGTCCAATCCCCTCATTTTACAGACAGGGAGACTGAGGCCTAGAGAGAGGAGAGAGGCTCAGAGTGAGTTAGCACCTAAGCCAGGGGGCACCTGCGGGTTCAGTCAGTTGAGTGTCCGACTCTTGATTTTGGCTCAGCTCATGATCTCACCATTGTGGGATTAAGCCCCACATCAGGCTCTGCGCTGAGCAAGGAGCCTGCTTGTGACTCTCTCTCTCTGTCTCTTAAAATAAATAAATAAGCATTTAAAAAAAAAAAAAAAAGAACCTAAGCCAGAACCGGCACCCTGTTGTCTCACCACTGGTGCTCATTCCTACTGCCAACCCCATAGACAGCATCCTTCTGAACCAGGGTCCCCAAGGGAGCCCATCTCCCCGCCCGCCTCCCACCCCCCACCACCACTAAGCAGGGATCTCCAGGTCTAGGAGAGAAGCATCCTTCTTCAGATCTGACCTTTCCATCTGTTTCCGTGCCTATCTCTGACCAGGGGGTCACTAAGAAAGAAGCAGGGATAGGCAGCCTCCAGTCAAGCAAATGAGGTGTTCCCAGCCCTGGAGGAGCTGAGATTCATGGAGGCCACCCCACATTGCAAGGAAATTCCCAGCAGGTAGTGAAAAACGGATGGAGGTCAAGGCCTCCCTGAGAACGCCCAGACGGCGAGAATGAGCCAGGCAAGGGGAGGCCAGCCTGGAGTTGCCCAGCAGATGACATGAGACATACAGGACCTGGTGGCCGCCGGAGGCCTCACCTCCTGTGGGTCTGGCTATATCCATCTGTCATATCAACCTGGCATAGTCCAGGGGCCTGAGGGCCTCCTGTCAAACCTAGCCCTACAGACACAGGGACCAGAGAGGACAAGGGAAGGCCTAAGATCACACAGCTTTTTAAGGGCAAAGTTCAGTCTCCTAGTGCCTGGCCTGTCTCTTCCACTGAGCCACTCTCATACCTTGCTACAAGAAGCCAGCACCGACTACAATTATCTCAGATTATAAAGAAACAAAGGTAATATGCATAATGTTAGACCAGATCTTCTCTCAACAAAAGGAAAACCAAACCACAGTGCCTGAGACCAGACGGGGAAAACTGTCTTTCACCAACACTGACCTGCCTCATTACCTACAACTGCTGTCTCCCAGCCCTGGATCCTGGGACACCCTCACTTTCTCAGATTAAGTGAGAGCAGGCAGGTGCCTTTAAACCTCAGAGTCCCCTGGGCACCGAGCGTAGGAGACTAAAAAGGAAGAAAAGGGAATCTGACTTCTTTCGAGGCTGCTCCCTGATTTCATTTGGCCTGAGGTCTTTTTTTCTCTTACGCCATGCAACCAAGGTCAAGTTCCATTTGCAAGGCTGTTTTCTGAGATTCCCCAGAGGAGAGTTGGGGCATCCCTGACTGCTCCAAAGTCACTCACTGTCACCATCACCCACTGCTTCTGCCAGCAAAAGCCCCATCCCTCTGGATGAGACGTGTCTGCCAGTCCCGAAGCAAAAGCTGGGAGCTGTAGGGCCGCAATGGCAGAGTGAGCCAAGGGGGAAATGAGGGAAGAGAAAAGCCCAGTCCCCCTGCATGGCAGCAGACAGAGCCCGGCCTGGGTGGGTTCTTCTAGCTCCCCAGCTGCTGGGAAGGGTGTGAGCAAAGAGGGGTCCTCAGTGCTGGGTCCCACCTATGGGAAAGGGCTGTGGCTTGCTGAGAGGGGGTCCAGTGGGGAGATGGGTGGCAGTGTTTCTGCCCAAGTTCAGGCCCTCTCCTTCTCTGGCCCCACTTGCCTAGCTCCCCCACCCCCTACTTGAGAATGCCATGGAAGAACATGAGAAGGGGACAAGAGGTACCAAAGACATCTTACTCTCAGGGGGACAGAGTCCAGGCACTGCTCACAGCCCCCTGCACATGTGACCCCACCAGGTCCACTGGTCTTTACATCCAGCCTTCCCCGTCGCTGTATTAACACCCCATCCCTGACCCTGCCAGGCCCCCCAGTGCCATACTCCTCCCCCGAGAGCATCACTCCCTGTTTTCCCATTCCTGTCTTTGCACGAGGATGAGTGCTGAGGAAAAGTCCCCAGAGCTGGGCAGGGCATAGGATCAGAAGTCTGACTCGCGTGGCATCTGGAGAAGTCCCCCGAGAAGGTAACTTGGTATCTGAAACCTGACAGGTGAGTGGGGTTTGCCTATGAAAGAGGTGGGAGAGGAGTGTTCCAGGTAGAGGAAATGGCTTGTGCAGGGCTCCCAAGTAGGAAAAAGCTCAACTCACTCCCTCAAGGACTATGGAGAGCCTCCTCTGGAGAGAGAGAGGAAACCAAGGTAGCTGGGAGGAACCAAAGGGGGGTATCCAGGTGACGCATTGGGCCCAGAGGCACAAGCAGGGGCTTTCCAGGTGGGCTGCCTCAACTTGATACCAAAGCTCCCCTCCTTTCTGCGGTGAAGTTCAGTCAAGCTCCTTGACTACTACCATGAGCCTCGGGGGCCTTGTCTAGGAAGAGGAGAAAACACCTCATAAGCTGGTGCAATGATTTAAATTAAATCGTATTCGGGGCACCTGGATGGCTCAGTCGGTTGAGCGTCCGATTTTGGCTCAGGTCATGATCTCACGGTCCGTGAGTTCGAGCCCCGCGTCGGGCTCTGTGCTGATGGCTCAGAGCCTGGAGCCTGCTTTGGATTCTGTGTCTCCCTCTCTCTCTGCCCCTCCCCCACTCATGCTCTGTCTCTCTCTCTCTCTCTCTCTCTCTCTGTCAAAAATAAATAAAAACATTTTAAAAAAAATTTTTTTTAATTAAATCGTATTGGTAGGAACAGGGCTCAGCACCTACTATATACTTAACACAATTGCTTTCTCCTCCTATGCCTAACTCGGAAGCTTGCATTGCCTGTTCAGCCCTTTCTTCCCTCTGGGGCACACAGCATGGAGGTGAAGATCACCTGTCCGCACGAACCCCACACCTGCTACCAGGTACCACTTTCTCGGAGAGCAGAAACTGCGCCTTTTCATCCTGTGGCCTCACGGAACCTCGCTAATGTTGGAAATTTTGTCTCCCTGCTTCAGCTCTTGCCCTCTTCACACTAGGCCCAACCCAGCCATCGGAGCAATCGACCCCATTAAAATCCAAGTCGCGTCCAGGCACTGTTCTGCTCAAAACCTCCCCATGGCTCTGTCTCAGGGTAAAAGCCAGTCATGACAATGACCCTACAAAGCCCTCACTCTCTCTCTGCCCTCATCACCTATCACTCTCCCCTGCATCCTTTGTGCTGCAGTAACACTGGCCTCCTCACCTCCTGCCACAGGGTCTTTGCACATGCACAGATACTCACATGCCCCTCCCCTCTTCCAGATCTCTACTTGGATGTCATCTGCCAGGTAAGGCCTTCCTAGCTGTCATCTATGAACTGTACCAACACCCCCACTCTCCCCTCCGTGCTTCACTTTTTTCCTGTATAACATGAGTCATCATTAATAATGCCATTTTTAAAATTTATTTTGTTTGCTTTTGTCACCCCTTCTAAAGTGTAAATTCCCTGGGGGCAAGTTGTCTTTTTTATCTTTTTTTTTTTCTTTTTACTGGTGTTGTTCATTCTGAATCCCTCAGTACCTATGACAGTTGCTGGCACGTACTGAACGTTTGGAAAATGAATGGGGGCAGAGGAGGAAAGAAGGAAAGTCTCTTCTCAAAGCACCTAGCTGCCCTCTGAGGCCCTGGACATCTCATCTCAGACAGACAGGTGTCAAATCGAGTCGAGGCCAGGATTTTAGGTGAGGGAGAAGGCGCATTTCCACCCACGGGCAACTCCCGTGGAAAAGACTGGTAGGGGGGCACCTGGGTGACCCAGTCGGCTGAATGTCTAACTTCAGCTCAGGTCACAATCTCCGGTTCGCGAGTTCAAGACTCCCATAGGGCTCGCTGCTGTCAGCGCAGAGCCTGGAGCCTGCTTCGGATCCTGTCTCCTTCTCTGTCTGCCCCTCCCCTGCTCGTGCTCTGTCTCACTCTCTCCCTCAGAAATAAATAAACATAGAAAGAAAGAAAGAAAGAAAGAAAGAAAGAAAGAAAGAAAGAAATGGTGCATGTGCAAAGGCCCTGTGGCAGGAGGTGAGGCCATCATTCTGCCATGCCCTGCATCCCCACCTGTGAGAAGATGTTCGAGGCACAGAATCCAGAACAGCTCCTCAACCTGTCCACCACCCCGGGAGCATGGCAAGACGAGCGCAGTAAGCACTTCAGTGAGGCCCATGTAGGTGCAAACATGGCCGGATTTTACCGGCTGGGGCCTGGGGAACTCACTGCCCTTGGGGTTCCCCACCTTTCAAATGTGAGTGACAGCAATCCCTGGCTGCTTACCTCCCTGGGTTTCTGCAAAGCTCACATGTGTGTGAACATAGAAACTTCCATGCAGTTATGTATGTGGTCCCTGACCTCTCCTCCACCTGAACAGATTTTTCCATGATCCTGAGAACAAACCCTTCATCTTCCCTTTCATGTGCAAACCAGCTTCAAAATCTAAATTTTGCAAAAGGAAAACTCATCTCTCTGGATCCCTTTGCTTGCTTTGTATCTTTGTGTCTCTAATCAGTTCAATGTCTTCTTCTCTTTACCTCGGCCTCCCTTTGTGTCTCCGTGTGTGTGGCTGTCTGTCTGCTTGCCTGCCTGTCTGTTCATCTGTGCTCTCCCTGTTTCCTGCTTTCTCTGCCTCACTCTACAACTCTCTGTGTGTCCCTCTGTCTCACACTTGCTTTCCACCTGTTTCCTTGTTTCTCCTCTCTCTCGTCTTCAGTCTGTTGTTTCTCCCTCTGTCTTGCCACCTATCTGTGCCTCTGTATCTGAATGTGTTTTCTCTCTGTGTCTTACCATCTCTCCCTTTCCATCTCTCACTTCTTCTGTCCATCTCTCCCTGAATCTCTGCGTGTAGGCTCTCCCCACCACCCCCCGCTCCCTATTTGCTTCTTGCCTCCGTGAGCATTTATGTAACACACAGACAGCAGTGGCAGTAGCCAATTTGAAAGGCTGCTCGCAGATATAAGAATTTAATGCGACCCTAGATTTCAGGAAAATGAGCTGTGACCCTCCTGAGGGTCCTTTGCTCAGGGATGCCTGGACCTTCTCCCTTCTCCTCCTGAAAAGGAGAAAGTCAACTCTTTAGATAACCCCCTCAATGGGGCGCCTGGGTGGCTAAGTTGGTTAAGCATCCAATTTCGGCTCAGGTCATGATCTCACGGTTCGTGGGTTCGAGCCCCGTGTCGGGCTCTGTGCTGACGACTCGGAGCCTGGAGCCTGCTTCGGATTCTGTGTCTCCCTCTCTCTCTGCCCCTCTCCTGCTCATGCTCTGTCTCTCAAAAATAAATAAATGTTTAAAAAAATTTTTAGATAAGCCCCTCAAGCTCCTACCGTGTTCAGGGAGCTGTGTACATCCTGGTTCCCAGGGAGTAAGAGTCACAGTTGGGCCCCCCATCTAACTAGCACGGTGGAGACAGCACTGGACTCAGAGTCAGGATACCTGAGTCTCACCCAACTCAAGGAAGCCTTGAGCAGATCTTGGCCCCGTTCTGAGCCTGCTTTCCCATCTGGAAAATGGCTACAGTACTCTAAGATTCTAAGAAATCTGGGGCATCCTGCAATCAAGTGACCCCAGATCTTACCACATACCTAACAACAGGCAGGACTGTGGTTGCAGCGTTAAGAGAGGGGATATCAGGGCCAACGGAAACCCACAGAGTAGGTGCCAGGGGAAGGACTCAAAGATAAGGGGGTGGGCACCTGGTGGTTCAGTCGGTCAAGTGTCCAACTGCAGCTCAGGTCATGATCTCACGGGTTCGTGAGTTCGAGCCCCGCGTTGGGCTCTGCTGGCAGCTCAGAGCCTCGAGCCTGCTTTGGATCTGTGTCTTCCTCCCTTTCTCTGGCCCTCTCCTGCTCATACTCTGTCACTCTCTCTCAAAAATAAATAAACATCAAAAAAATTTTTTTTAAAGATCAGGGGGTGAAAAGCAGGCTCCATGAGCAGAGGCAATGGGAAAGCCTTCTCCCTTCATCCACCCCATGGCTGGTGCCTGGGATGTCACCATGGCTACTTAGTTTCCCTAACGCGCTTGGCCCATGCTAACCCTGCACTCAACTGATCAGGTTTGGCAGGAGACGTGTGCACATCTGATCCTTTCTCAGGCAGCAGTAGCTGAAGGGCCAGAGAGAAAGTAGGAGAGAGGTAGGGTGGAGAGTGTGGGCACCTGATTCCCACTTGATGGGGAGAGACAGAAAGGAGGAAGGCAGGGGGAAGAAAGAAACATTTATTGAGCATGTGCTCTGGAACTCGCTCCGTGCAAAGTGCAGGAAGGGAGCCTTGCTCAGAGAGGTTAAAAAACTTTGCCAAGATGGCTCAGCTCGTAAATGACCATGCAGGAGCTGGGATGCATATCTGCCTGGCTCCCAAAGCCTATGCTTTTTCTGCAGCCACGGGGACTCCTAAAGGAGAAAAGAACCTCAAAAAGGAAGGGAAACTGGCAAACACACTTTTCCTACCGGGCAGGTCCCCAGAAGCCATCCTCATCTGTGAAAAACAGGCAAGGGGAAGCGGGTTTACCAGGTCTGTGGAAGAGAATCTGGGAAGTATTTTGAGGGAGGAGCTCAATTTCTATTTTCAGGTACTGGCAGGGCTTGACATCAGGGAGGCAAAAAAGATACTGTGCATTTCCACCAAATAAAGACAATGGACACAGACTGCACCAAGAGGGACGCGGAGCAGACTGGAGGAAGGACTTCCTACCCATCAGAGAACTGGTACAGGCTTGACTTATGTAAGTGAAGGAGGGGCTCCTTCCCTATAAAGCATTGGAATGGCGCTAACTTGCATGGACACAGAAAAAGCCTCTGCACCAAATGACCTGTTGGCGGGTCCTATGACTCATAGGGTCATAGGTGTAGGTAAACACACCAATACACACATTCAGACACACACACACACACGCACACCACATTTCTTGGAGGCTTAGACACCTGTTTCTCCTCGATGAGGTTCTGCCGCCCACCCACAGCCAGGCTCACCAGCCTAGCTCAACCCCCTCTGTGTGGCCGGACTATGAGGGAAGGGGCCCTCAGGTGGGCCGATGGGCAGTGATGCCCCCACAGACAGGCAGGAAGCCAGAGGAGACATTTCTATCTCCTCATCGCTCCGGGCAGCCACCTCTGGGCCCTCTGCCTTTCAGGAAGCCAAGTCAGGAAATTAACAGGGAGCCAAGACACCTCCAGACACCTGCCCGGAATTTCAAACCTGGGGGCTGGCTCTGGAGAGCAGAGCATGTGATGGGAGGAGGCTCCATGCAGAGGACAGCGGACACATGCAGGGGCTGTGTACCAGCCCTTGGTAGGGGGGTATCCAGTGTCACAGATAACCAACGCGGGCTGCCTGGGATGGGACCGCCAGCGTGTTCTGGGGAACACGCTCCTCCCAAAAGCAGGAGGCCTCAGAGCAGAAGCCCTGGCAGCAATTTAGTGATTTGTTCTATAGCTGCCTCCACATCAATCCCCTGGGGGACGCAAGAGAGGGGACAGAAATGATGATGAGGCTTCTCCCTAAAACCAGGAGCTGAAAAGAGGCCGTACTAATACTGAGGCGAGCACGGGTTTTAGCACAGAGAAAACCTGGTTGCAAACCCACACTTTGTCATTTACAAGTTCCGTGACCTCCTGTCTCAGTTGCCTCATCAGTGAAACGGGCATAGCAGTAGCTGCCTGCATTAACTGAGGTAGGCCAACTGTTCTAACAAATAGTCCCCCAAATCTCAGTGGTTTAAAGACCTATTTCTTACTTCCAGTCTCAACCTTGGGGGAAGGAGAGCTGTGCTCCATACAGTCATTCAAGAATGCAGGCTCTTCTTTTTAGACTATCCCAGGGCCTCGGGACCTGGGCTAGAGCCCAGGGTTTCTTAATGTCAGCTCTACTGACATTAGGGCTGGATAATTCTTTGTAGTGGAGGCTGTGCTATGCATTCTGACATGTTTCGCAGCATCCCTGCCCTTTACCCACGAGACACCAGTAGTAGCATTTACCCCGAGTTGTAACAACCAAAAATGTGTCCAGATATTGCCTAATGGACGTCCCCAGCAGAAGAGGGAGCAAAATTGCCTCGTTGGAGAACCGCTGCTTTAGATCCTCCACAGCTGACCAACCGAGGCGTCAAGAGGGAACACAAGGCACCTCACACAGGAGGTTTGAGGGGGCCAGCTTGGAAGCAGAAGAGCCCATTACATTGCCCCCATTCCACTGGCCAGACGGAGGTCCCACGGTCCCCCTGTAGGGCAGGCTGGGAAATGTAGTCCACTGCATGTCGTGGAGGCAGAAACAGAAAAATTGTGGAGCATGCAGTCTTGCCTCTGCCACACCGCCTCTTGGGCTGTTGGGGTGATTTGATGAGCTAAGGGTTTTACGTAAATAAATAAAATGCGTGGCATGTGGAAGGCTCTCAAAAAATCCGAATGACTAATATTCTTGGAAGGTTTGCATGAGCTCCACACCATGCTCCGCACTTAGGATGCATTATCTAATTGGATCCCCATTTGCTGATGAGGAAACTAAGGTGCAGGAAGAGTAAATAACTCCTGCAAAGACACAGAGTCGGTGGTTCTGGAATGCTGCTGGTTCCAGCACCATCTGACCCCCCTTCTATGCTCTCTGCTAAACGTTAGTCTCTTGCCCCAGATTCCCTCATCCTGCTGTCACATGCAACATGGTCACTCAGCGAGCCATAGACGCACAACACAACTTCTCTGCACAAAGGAGGAAACCAGGGCCCTAAGATGTGACGGCCCAGTCGCTCAGCTAGAAAATGATAGAGCCAGAACTAGAACCCAGGTCAAAAGGCAGAAGGTGCCGTGCTCTCTGGGGAGGAGGTCACGTCTGTCCTGCTGCCCTGGTGTAAAGATAGATACTGGCAGAAATCTCTGCTTTCTGCCCTCCCATCTCTGCCTGGATCAGACCATCCTCTGGGTCTGCCACAAGTTTGCCGAGTAACCCTTAGCAGTCTCTTCTGTGAAGGTTAATATTTTACATCAGCTTGACTGGGCCACAGGGTGCCCAGATATTTGGTTAAACACTCTTCTGGGTGTTGTCTGCATGAGTGTTTCTGGATGAGATAAAAAAGTGGATCAACAGACTGAATAAAGCAGACTGCCCTCCCCAATGTATGTGGGTCTCATCCAACCTGGTGCAGGCTTGAAAAGAACAAAATGGCAGGATACGGGAGAATTCACTCTCTCTGCCTGACTGTTGAGCTAGAACAATGGTCTGACTCCTGGGTCTTCAGTTTGCTAGCTACAGAGCTTGGACTTCTCAGCCTCTGTAATTGTGTGAGCCAAGTCCTCCTAAAAATAATTATACATATACATATATATGTGTATGTATAATTATACAATTATATAATTGTGTGGGTATGTGTGTGTGTGTGTATAGTTGACCCCTGAAAAACTCAAGAGTTAGGGGATCCAACCCGCTCTCCCCTATGCAGTTGAGAATCTGTGCATAACCTTTGACTCCCCGAAAACTTAACTACTAACAGCCTACTGTTGACTGGAAGGCTTACAGATAACATAAACAGATAATTAGCACATATTTTATATGTTGTGTGTATTATATACAGTATTCTTACAATAAAATAAATGACAGAAAAGCAAATGTTATCAAGAAAATCACAAGGAGGAGAAAATACATTTACAGTACTGTACTGTATTTATTGAAAAATATCCACATATGAATGGACCCATGCAGTTCAAGCCTGTGTTGTTCAAGGGTCAGTGGTATATGTATGTATGTGTGTGTGTGTGTGTGTGTGTATATATATATATATATATATATATATATATATTGGCCCTCACTTGTTCCCATCTATGATTCCATTTAGCCCCCTTGGCAATCCTGTGGGGAAGGTGAGGTCATGGCCTCCATTCTGCACAGAGCTTTGTACACATGGCCAAGAAGCAGAACCACAGCTAAAACACAGTCCTGTCTAGTGCCAGACTTGGGGCCTCCTCTCAGGACTCTCCCATTCCAACACTCTGGAACTCTGCCACTCTGTGGCCCTAGCCACCCCCCAGCCAAGGTCACTGACACTTGGCCCTCAGCGTGGGACAGGGCTCTGAGCAGAGAGACCCTTCTGTCCTCAAGAAGGGCTTCCCAAACCTTGGACACAGGAAGGATAAGAGTCTGCCCTTGCTTTCATGTGGGGGTATCCTTGACTCCTCTTTCCCCCCACCTCCACAGCCTGTCGGACCCCAAGCAGTGTAGCCCGAGTCGACCGAGAAGGATTCAGAGCTGAGTTGAAGCCATCCTCCAGCGAGGCAGCAGGATCAGGCCTGGCTGAGGAGACTGCATGTCTGCCATGTTTCCCTGGCCCTGCTCGGGAACAAGGTTGATGTTACCCACCTACATCCAGCCTCCTGCCGCAGGTCCACCCTCCCCTGGGCTGCTCCCTTTCCTCCCACCTCCAGTTACCCCAATCCAGCTCATGTTCTAGCTTAAGTGGCTCCGCGTCTGACTGGCTCCCTTTGTCCTCACTGCTACCCACTTAGGCCAGACCTTCTTCATCTCTTTCCGTAATGGCCTCCTCATTGGTCCCCAGCCTCAGATTTTACCCTCCCAGCCCCTCCCCTACAATGCTGCTAGAATCATCTTTCTGACGAGCCTGCCTATGTCACTCCCCTGCTTGAAACCTTCCATGGCTCCCTGATGCCCTCAGGATAAAATCCGGACTTCTCAGGCCCACAAGACACTGCTTTGCCTCCTGTTAACCTGCCGCCCCTGTAGCATATCCTCAGCCATGCTCTTCCTTGCCCTCAGTGCTGCAACAACACCAAATTACACCTGGTGTCCCTGAACACATCATTGTCTCAAGCCTTCTTTCCCTTTACCTAAGCTCTTCCCTCTACCTGAACTGTGCTCCCTCCATGGTACATAGCAAACTCCTATTCATCCTTCAAAACCATGCTCAGATACCCCTTCACTCTGAAGCCTTTTCTTACCATGTCCTCCCCACGACAGCACTAACGATAATACTTAACATTTATTGGGTACTTATAGGCATTATCCTATACCCATTACATGTCTCTCATTTAATTTAATTATCCAGCACTCTGAGTAGAGTGACGGTTTTGAAAATGTCCCCTCCCCTTAAACCTAAGTGGTTTTGTGACGGCCTCAACCAACAGAGTCCAGAAGTGATGCAGTGTGCTGTGTTACAAAGGACCCAACCCAAGGCTGGGTTACAAAGGAGCAGCCACCTTGGGTTCTTGCCTTCTGGACATTTCCCCCGGGGGGCTCCCTCTCAGAAGCCACCAGGCTATGAGAAGCCTAAGCCCATGCATAGGCTGCTAGTGGCTCTGGTCTGCAGTCCCAGCTGAGCCCAGCCTTGGAGTCCAGGTGAGAAAGAAGCCTCCAGATGATTCCAGCCCCGCCATTTTCATCACCCCTGAACGTTCAAGTCTTCCAGCCTGAGGCCCCACACGTTGTGGAGCAGAGACAGGCCCATCCCCCCTGCACCCTGTCCAAATTCCTGACCACAGAACCTCTCAGCAAGTAATAACATGGCGGTCCTTTGTGCCCCTGAGTTCGGGGAGTTTGTTACCTACACGTCTCCATTATGGCTACCCCATGTGACAGATGAGAACACAGAGGCAATGACAGGTTAGGTGACCTGCACAAGGTCCTAAGGCTAGGAGGGGGCCAAGCCAAGACAGAAGTTCAGGCAATCAAGTCCCAGAGTCGGCCCTCTTATGCCCTGTTCGCAGGGCCAGTACCATTGACTGCTTAGGTGTCTGTCTCCCGCTGAGGACTGGGCTTCTTACAGGCAGGGACGCGTCTCCTGTCTCCGTTCCCAGCACTGGCTCAGTGCCTGGCACAGAGCCGATGCTAAGGACAGGTTTACTGAACCAGCCCGAACACCGCAGGGAGGGCCCCGTGGTGGGTGGGGTAGGGTTTGGGCCACCTGGGCCGAGCCCGTCAGTGCCACGGCCCCCCCACAGAGCTCCTCCAGCCCTTCCCTGCTGATCCCAGGCCCTCACCCCACCCCACCCCAAGCCTCTGACTCATTTTCTGTTTAAATTGATGATTTTCTACCCAGTCTGCTCCCCAGAGCCTAGCGGCCCAGCTGACAGCTTCATTAAAAACAGTTGCCGTTGGCGCCTCTCAGTCCAGCAGAACACCCAGGCATGTGTCATCACTGACCCCGCAGCCCTGGCCACCTCCCACCCCGCCACCGACAACACATGGGACAGCCCAGCTTAGAGTCCAGTGTTGACGCTTAGAGCCAAGGGTGGCCACTCATTACCACCATGGAGCCCTCCCCTGCCCGACTCCCCTGGGTCTGGAGGCAAGGGGCAACCTCTCAAGTCTGAGGCCCCCAAACAGACACATCCATGCTCGAGAGGTGGCCTGCAGGCAAGAAGGAGCCTGGGACCAGGGGTCAGCGAACGTGGCTGAGCCCAGATCCTGGCTCTGTGCTGGGGCAACGCTGGCCTTGGGGAAGTCATTCCCCCTTCTGGACCTGCCTTCCAGCCCCCCAGGGGAAATCTCAGAACGATTCCTCAGGAGTAGAACTTTCAGGGGCTGCGTTCGAGAGAAGGGACTTCTCCGTCAACCGCTCAGCCCCCTCGCTCTCCCCCTGGCTGGCCTGGGCAACCCACTCAGTTTCACCTTCCTCGTGGGCTCAAATGAGAGGCTGGCCACCCTTTAGCTGAGAGATGAGACAGGCACACGGCCAGGGCCTGCTTAGCTGATGAAGAGACAAAATAAGAAGAATAAAATAGCGACCAGTTCTTAACATTTTTCTGCATCCCAGACATTTCTATGTGCTTTACCTGCACGATTTTATGTATTCACCCCAAGAGCTCTAGTCAGGTAGGCATATTGTGATTCCCATTTTAGAGATGGGAATCATCTCTCCATTTGAATCAGTGTTGTGATTCCCATTTTAGAGATGAGGAAACTGAGGCACAAAGGCGACAAATAACTTGGCCAGGGTCTCACAGCTAGCAAGTGGAGAAGGCAGGAGCCAAATGAAAGCAGAGCAGATCCAGAGTCCTGACCACTTAGCCCCTGCACACCAAGGTGAAGTGCATGGTAGGTGGCCAAGCACCCTTAGCCCCTTCCCATGGAGCCCAGGGGCCACCTCTATCCCTCCCCATCTGCTTGTGGTTTAGCTGAGAACCAGCACCGTAAGGATGAGGAAGGTGAGGAGGCCACCTCCAGCGTGCCTTGTCCTTTTGTCCTTCTGCTTGCATGAGAAAGGGATCCAAGAGTTATTTACTGCAGAGATTTCATCGAGATGTTCTCACCCTTACTGTACATCCTTTAAAGGTGAAATAAAAATATCTAAAGGAAAAAAAAAAAAGGGCTTTTTATTCGGCATCGTAAAAGCCATTGGCAGACGTTCCCCTGGAAGGGGATAAAACAGCATAAAACTCCGCAGTGACATTGTTCCGGGAGAACCCTCCCAGCCAGCCTGAGCCTGGAAGGTGTACCTAGAGGCAGGGCTGGCTAAGAGGGGCCCTGCCCAGCCTTGGGCTCCACCAGGTGGGTCTGCTCCTGCATCCCCAGAGCCTGGGATGGCAGAGTGGGGGCTTAATAAATGCTCACTACATTCAAGACGGAGTGAAAGAATGAGCCCAGGAGCCAAGACTTCCCCAGGTCTTGCCTGACCGTCCATAGTGGGGGGGGGGGGCGGGGGGGGGCAGGCAATGGACTGGATGAAGTCTCATGGTGTCCAGCCCCTTGAGACCATCTTCCCGGCAAATCAGACATCCATGTCTGTGTACCTCTGCTCTCCTGCCTAAAGGGATTTGAACCCAGGCCTCTGCCTCCATTTGTCTGCAATATCGATTCCTCATGAACTACTCCCCCCCACTTCCAGCCTTGACCTCTAAAGGGCCTCCTCCTCCTCTGTCCGGGTTTGGCACCCCCCCCTGGTGCTCCCCCAGGCTCTCTACATGGGGTATCTTAGGTGCCTCTGTCTTTGTTTCTCCCAAGAGAAAGTATATTCCTCAGAACATGGGTCCTATTAGAAAAAGCTCAAAAAGTATGTCTCAGATGAATGAATGAACGAATGAATGACATTTGCATGATCCTTGACACTTGACAAAGTATCTCCCCATATATCGCTCTGAGAGCTCTCACAATGCACCCCCACCCCTGGCATGTGGTATCCAGCTTTGACATCTTAAAACTCACTTTGGATATAAGAACATAGAGACCCGGAGAAACAAGAGTCGCCTACAATAATATGAGTATGTGTGTCCTTGAATCCACATCTACAACCTTCGCTTTCCCACTTTACCAAGTTGAAATTCACAAATCGTCACTCTTGCCCAACACATACGTGAACATACACATAACTGTGTGCACACGCACAGACACAGATGGATACACACATCCGCATCTGCACACACACGGACACGTGTACACAGACACACACAGGTGCACTCACACACAGATGCCTGCATACACATACACAGATACATGCAAATACATATGTGTGCATGCACGCGCACACACACACATCTGCCAACGAGCAAAATGACAGGCCTGGAAAGAAAAGCAGGAGTTGAGGAAAGAGGGAAGAAACCCCAACGGCGCCCCCCTCAATGCCTCACATCACTATCAGGCTTCACCTTTGATTTTCAACTTTTAATTTTCACATCATCAGTTACTACATCAAAGCAATGTTACCGCAGGTGCCCTGGACCCAGGCTGCTTCTAGCAGCCCTGATTCCAAATTCCTCTTCCCACTGGGTCCACGTTGCCAATGGCGTTTCACTTCTCATTAAATTCCACATGGGGAGCTTGGGGAAGCAGGGACGATGGCAGTGAAACCCCCCCCTCACCTCTGTTTCCAACTCTTGCTCACTTCTGTTTAAATGCCGCTTAAGGGGTCACGTTCAGAATCCCGGTTAAATGTGGTGGAGAAAAATTCCCTCCCTGCCGGGTCCACTGGGCTCTTGGCAGATAAAATGAGAGAATGGAGGCACCTGGGTGGCTTAGTCAGTTAAGCGTCCGACTCTTGGTTTCAGCCCGGGTCACGATCTCATAGTTTGTGAGTTCAAGCCCCGTGTCAGGCTCTGCACTGACAGTGGAGCCTGCTTGGGATTCTCTCTCTCTCTCTCTCTCTCTCTCTCAAAAATAAATAAATAGGGGCGCCTGGGTGGCTCAGTCGGTTAAGCGTCCGACTTCGGCTCAGGTCACGATCTCGCGGTATGTGGGTTCGAGCCCCGCGTCGGGCTCTGTGCTGACAGCTCAGAGCCTGGAGCCTGTTTCAGATTCTGTGTCTCCCTCTCTCTCTGACCCTCCCCCGTTCATGCTCTGCCTCTCTCTGCCTCAAAAATAAATAAACGTTTAAAAAAAATTTTTTTAAATAAAAAATAAATAAATAAATAAATAAACATTTAAAAAAGACATATAAAAAATGAGAGAATGGATGTGGATGGGCTGCATAAATGCTGAAGTGCTGTGCACACAGGAGGGAGTCACTCTTTTCCTTACTTCCTCCCAACACACCACAAAAATGACTAAGGGATTTCGTTAAGACGTAAACAAGACCAGGAAAACAGAAGAGGAAGCAACACCAACAAAATTGCCGAGACCGGGGAGCAGGTAGGCGAATAACAGCTGACTCGGGAGGTCAGACAAGGCTGAAGCCTGCATTGGCTGTGGGGCAGCCCAGGACCTGGCTGGTTCCTAGTGCAGAAGCCCAGAAAGTCTCAAGTATGGGGAAGACCAGCCGCTTCTGAAAGCAGGGCTCAGGTCAGGCTAAAAATGGAGTCATGGAGGGGCGCCTGGGTGGCTCAGTGGAGTAAGCGTCTTGACTCTTGGTTTTAGCTCAGGTCATGATCTCACGGTTTCGTGAGTTCAAGCCCCGCATGGGGCTCTGTGCTGGTGGTGCGGAGCCTGCTTGGGATTCTCTGTCTCTCCCCGCTTCTCACGCTCTGCCCCTCCCCTGCTCATGTTGTCTCTCTCAAAATGAATGAATGAATGAATGAATATTATTTAAGTGGACACAGTGACTGAAAGTCTGCATTACAAAGTCATCAGACCCTCCAGACACAATCCCCACTCTCCCTCATAAGAGAGAAGAGTGATGGGATCTGAAGGGCTTTAAATTCCAGAACACCCGTCCTCACCGGGGGCAAGGTGATGACAGAAAACACGTATTAAGTAAAGATCTACTCGCTTCCCACTCCCACTCAATTTCCTGAGCACTGTCAGCCCAGCTCCCACCTCCCAGGCTGGAGCTTGGAGAACTCCTCTCTGACAGAACAGAACAGCCCCATGCATGTGGGGCTTCCAGGAAGCCAGGGCATCAAGTACAAAAGATGGAGAAGAAAAACAGTGGGAGAAAGGGGCTCTGATCAAAAGGAAGCAATTTAGGAAGAAGCAGGATCTCTTAAAACCTTACAGTCGTCCCTGTATAAGAGAAGATACGGCACGCTTGAAAAAAGAAGAGTTTCCTATTAAAACACAAAAATAAATAAAAGAACACTCAGGAAATAAAAAGAACTTTGGGAATCAAAAAGAGAGAGAGAGAATTCCACTGGAGGGTGAGTGAATAACACTGAGGAAATCTCCGAGAACAACAACAAAAAAAAAGAATAAAAAAGGAGAAAAATGATTAAAAATTTCAGAAGATCAGTTCAGGAGACCCAACATCTAACTAACAGGCAATCCAAAAAGAGAGAGAAATCGGAGGTAAGGCAATGATCACAGAAGTAACATAAGCAAATATCTTAGCATTGAAGGATATGAGTTTCCAGATTCATGGGCCCCTGATGCCAAAGCACTTCGTTGGGAAATTTCAAAGCACTGAGGATGAAGCTATTAAAGCCACCGGAGAGGAAAGGGAAAACGTCTGGTTACATAAAAAAGATCAGGAAGCTGCATGGCATTAAATTTCTCAAAGGCAGTCTCAGAAATTTTATCTCCCATGCTACACCAAAATAAGAGCATAAACCAAGAAAAAATGGAGGCGTGGGAACCAGGAGACACGATACCCAGACAGAGGAGAAGCCAAGGAGATTTCCAGGTGGTGGCAAAGAACCCCCAGGATTGCAGGGGAACAGGAGAGCAGGACAGAGGTCTCCACGAGGGATGTCTCCAATGAAACAATGAAACCAAGAGACCACTGATGAACGCCCTAAGCGCGGATGCCCGCCTTTGATACAGTGCGTGGGGACTCCAGGCTCAGAAGAAGGGACCTCCTTCGGAAGCGCTCTCTTTTGGCCAGAAATGCTAGATTTCCTCTCCCACCATCTCTTCAAGGAAAGCAGTTCCCCGCTCAGTCTGAATCACAGCTGCTTGCTATGGGAATGGTTGGAAGTATACGCCGAACAAGTACCTTGGGCCCTCGTTTCTTCCAAAACTGGGCTGGGGAAGCTATCAAGGTAAGGCTTAGTCGGATGAGATGCAGAAGACGTTATATCAGGGTTCAGAGAAGACTTCTTCAGAACCATCAACATCAGAGTGAGGTTGCCTGGTGGAAATAGAGAAGGCTGCACGAGAACTTTAGGCAGAAACTTCACTTCCAGTGACAAAGATGGCCTGGAATGGATACGACTCCCCTGTTGGCTGACTTTTAATACTTACTTATTTATTTAGGAAGGGAGAAAGCATTTCAAGCAGGACAGTTCAAGAAGTCCTTGACTTTGAGAACAGGTGGAGAAGGAGAGATTCTAGAGTATAAGTCTTTCACTCTACAGAGAAATGCCTTTGTATGTAGAGAGCCAAGACTAGAACCCAGGTCCTTGCCATATGCCTCCAGAATGTTCTCCACGGTCACCTACATCTCATGCAAGCACTCTACAAAAGTAGAACCAAGCACCTGTTCTGGGTCAGGCACAGGCAGGGGGCGGGGAGGGGGAGGGGCCCATACATAAAATGACACAATCTAGTGACAAAGGAAGGCTGTCAAAGTAAACAGGCCCGTGTGAAATAATGGGATGTGTGTTACAGTGCAGGTTTGCACTAAGTAAAGGAGAGCAGGTTAGCCTTTCCTTCACAGGGTTGTCCAGGGGGTGAAGGGGAACGTGGGGGTGGCGTTCCTAATCGGAGGACACAGCCTGTACAGAAGCCGGGCCGACGATTGGGTCTGTCTGGAATATCAGGTCAGAGCTGTGAGTTCAGGGTGGAAAGATCTGGGGCCTGCATTCTGGTCTCACAGAGGCCGGACTGGGGAAGGGCGGGCTGATGAAGATATTGGAGGGCGAGTAAGTCCATGCCCCGGAGTATCCTGTAGTCAGCCTGCAGAAGACGTCTGCCAGGGCTCACCCAAGGAGAAAATGGGAGTCGAGAAGGAAGTTTATGTCAGAGGTCTGGGGATAAGCAGGAGAGCGGGACCAGAGAAGTGCTCTGTTCACCACTTTCTCCCACCCTCGGGTCTTTGCCCCCCTCTTAATCCCCCAACCTCCCCATCCCACTCAAAACCACCCGGTCCCAGCCTGCAAGGTAATTATAAAGAAGTTAAACCGAATTACCCACGCAGGGTTTATTTTGTGTTTTTTCTGCTGCAGCCGCTGCCAATTATGGTGCAATTAGAATGCCTTCATTAGCAAATGAGATTAGAATTAACATTGTTAATTACTCGTTCTGTTAAATGGGGAAGCGGGTGTGGTGGGGAGGGCAATGGGTGGGTGGTGGAGGGAGAGAGAGTGCACGGCAGGCGGGGCGGTGTGCAGGCCCCCAGGGGCTCTGACATCCATGGGAGGAAAGCAAGATTTACCAAATGTCAGGATACAGGTAGGATGAGAAAGAATAGGATCTGCCAGGTCAGAAAAGAGGGGCTTTACTCATTAATAACACTTACTACTGTTCCTTGTGTACTCAATCCGTGCCGTCCTTTACACACAGTATTCACTTAACCCTTGCAACCGTGTATGAAGTCGGTCTTAAGGTAGGAAAGTGATGCCCAGAGAAGTTAAGGTACTTCCCAAAGTCACACAGCTGTAGGAGGTGGTGGTCAAGTGCTTCGCCATTCTTGAGGGCCAGCACTTTGATTCTCATAGGAAAGAGGTCCCACATGTACCTTTTATTTATGTAGTGATCATTTTAAGTCAACTCATTTGACGCCCAGATTTGCCCCATGAGGAAAACAGAAATGAGCCTCGTTTTCCTACTAAGGAAGCTAAGAGTCTGAGAATTTAGGTTGATTTACCATGGCCTGCAGGCCAAATCCAGCGTGCTACTTGTTCTTGTAAATAAAGTTTTATTGGAACACAGCCATATCCATTTAGTTGCATGTTGTCCACGATTTGCTTTCAGACTAAAACAAGAGTGAAATAGTTCCAACAATGTTCCAATAGTGACCGTATGACCGTTTGACCCACCAAGCCTGAACAATTACTTTCTGGCCCTTTACAGAAAAATTTTGCCCACCCCTGGTTTAAATAATTAACATAAGGTCACACAGTACCTGCATGAAGGTGTGGGATTTGAACCCAGGTTTTCTGTTTTCTGATTCCCAAACCCAGACTCTTCAACTTTTGCCTGGAAGGGAAGGAGGCAGTTCTAGCTGAGCTAAGTTTCCAGTGAGCTCAGAGACACCTTCACTGTCCCCAAGGAGAGACTCACAGCAGACAATCCGAATTATTTCATCTTGACCTCAGAAATGTGATGAGGTTGGCTGCTTTCTGCAACAACGAATAGAAAGCTCAATTATGAGTAGTTTTAAAAATAAAAGGTTCATAATTCCTTATACTAAGAAATCCGGAGGTAAGGTGATCCCACATTTGGTTAATTCAGCTGAGTCCAGGGATACCATCAGAAACCAGATTCTTTCTCCCTTTCTATTTGTTCCTCAGCATCTTAACCACTTCCCTCATGATCTTAATGTGGCTGCCAAAGCTCCAGGCATCACATCCTCGTCAAACAATATCCACAGGTGGTGGGCAGGGGTAGCTGCTTCTTTAGCAAGTCAGTTTTCCAGATCTCAAAAAGCTTTTCCCAGAAGGCACCCCTTCTCCACCAGGAGTCTCCCCCTTAGTTGTCACTGGCCAGAACTGCATGGCATGCCCATGTGCAAACATCACCAGCCAAGGAAATGGGATTGTCACATTTGGCTCGGCGTAGTCAGGATTCACTCCTGGGGTGGGGAGGGTCCCAGCCTCCCCTAAAAGCATGGCTGCTGGTATCTGAGTTCTGATAGCGAGGAAAAAGTGGGCAGCGGGTTGGCTGTTGGGAAGGCAACGGATGGAAACTTTAGAATTCTTATGCTATGGCTCATATGGAGAGTCCTAACCCCCGAGGTCTAGGAAACAGACACAGTCTACCTTCCTCATCGATCTTTTCAGTGCCCTGCTGTGTCTTCTTGCCTCAGGGAGCAGAGAGAGCCAGGGGAAGGGTTCATCTCCCCAGTGGCCTGGCCTCTAGTTAACCCCGAGTGGAGGCACAGATCCCTCCAGAGACCCTTTGGCCTTTGGTCCTCTCTTCCCCTTTCCCACATCCCAGCCCAGAAAGGCCAAGGTTTCGTGGGCATCCCCCTGCAGTGCTGCCTCCTCAGCTCTGTTTCTCTCACCTTCCTGTTCAATGACCCCACAAGCCACAAGCTGTGCACCAAGAAGTAGAGGCCCGAGTGGCCCCAGGCAGCAGGCTGGACCAAGAGGCCACCCTTTCTGAGAGGTACTCCAGATTGTGCCAAGTGCCAGGATGGAAATGGCAGTGCAGGTGGCCTGGGCCGGGCAAGGCATGCCCTGGTGCATGGAGTCTCTTTCTGCCCCCCATCCCTGCACAGGCCAGAAGTTCATACCCTCTGCTTCCAGATTCCCAGCATTCTTTTCCCACCCCCACGTCTCCCTTTCCCCCTCCGTGGCCCCCTCTTCATTTCTTTGAGACCCTGGGCATCTGGGTTCACGTGTCTCTGCCAGGACTTCCATCCTGCCATCTGGGCAAGATTTTTGAGGCAGAGAGATTACCCAGGCGTTTCAAGAAGCTTCCTGGAGAAGGGTGTCAGGCAAGGTGGGTCCCATCCTGGTGCCACCTGTCATACAAAAGCTCAGGGGCAAATTCCACAAGGCCACATGGCCTTCGTTAAGAAAGAAGAGTTATGTAGGGGAGGGGACAATACGCGGAGTCAGCGGGGGAAAGCCTGGGCCTCTTTCCTCTCGTCATCTCCACTGATGGTATGCGGGAGTCAGGCCATCTACTGAGGGCCAGTATAGGTTTGCATTTCAGGCAATGTTTTGCTGACAGGCTCCGTCTTGGGGAAATCTCCAGTGTGCAAGAGAGGGGAGTTATGTTCCCTCCCGCCTGGGGTCAGTCGGACAATTTGTTCTGCAGTGGGAGGCCTTGCATTAACTACGCGTGTGTGTGCGAGCACAAATGCACACGCGCATGCACACACACACACACACACACGCACGCGCACACGCACACTGTCTGCTGGCCTTTGACTTTCCTTCGTTGCCTGGGTGGAAATAAACATTTCAATCTCCAGCAATTCCTCTGGTTGTGGTTTGGGTCCAGAGGAGTCCCATTTGCTTTCTTGTGCTGTCACATCCCTATCACGGCTGGATTTTCCTCAAAAAGCCTCTGAGCAATTTCTAAAGTACTAAGCTTCTCAAGCTCCCTCCTGGAGACTGTGCTGCTCTTTTGTCCCTTCCTCCTTGCTCTCTGAGTGCCTGGGGCTCAACAAACAGGCATCTGGGTGATTGATGAGGCTCCCAAGACCCAAACTTTCTCCCTTCCTGCCGCTCCTAGCTGTGTGAGACTCATCCCCGTACCAAAGTCTACCCTGTAGTTCTCCTATCAGACGCCATGCGATTCACCCCAAACCTGGTGGTGACTCGAAAGGGAAAATCCAACTGGCCCCCAAAGGGGAATGGCCAACCCCCATGGGTTGGACATAGACATGAGAGATCTCAAAGTACAGAGAAAGAAGAGGTTTAAATGACCTCTCTCTTGTCCTAGTTCAGATCTAGAGAGACTGGTGGCCCCGGAGATGAGGTTTACGTCCTTGAGCCTTCAGAGGCAGGCGTGGACTATGATGCAGGGATAGGACAGTTGCAAAGAGACCCTGGGACCCTTTCTGCCCCTATGTGGCTGGGCTCGAGCTCAGCTTCCCACAGGGAAGAGGCTCCCCCCAGCCTACCTCTGACTGCAACTTCCCATAGGCCCCAGTGCCCCAGATGCTGGGCAGGTGTCTCACAGCCAGCTCCTCTCAACAGCTGGTGTCCCAGTTCAGGCTGCCTGGAGGCAAACAGTATAGGTTTTGCCCCCTATAAACACGCAGATGAGCCTGGGGTTGGGGTCAGGGTCTCCCTATGATATGCAAACTGCCTCTAGTGTGGAGCATATAACCTGGGCCCAGACAGCCTGGGATGATGGGAGGAACAGGGGCCAGGCCTTCCCTTCTCTTGTTCATCCTGGCTTTGTGCATTTCTCCTTCCGGAAACAGAGTCTCTTCCCACATGCCATGTGGCATTTGGAATTCCCAAGTCCCAAGCCCTGGGGCAGGACAGGTAGCCACCCTAAAGATGTCCTACCTGGCCCAGCAGACAGGTTGAGGGAAAGGGAGAAAAGGAAGAGACAGGAATTATGTGAGCACCCAAAACGTGCCCGGGGTCTTACATAAAGGGAATCTGAGTGATCAGGGTCAGTTTTGCCATCTGTAAAATGGAAAGAATAACACAAATGTTGGAAGGCTGAGATGATGGGGTTTGGGGGTTATAGCCAAAGTCAAGGGGAACTGGGAGGGCCAAGTTCAGCGAGGAGCCTTCCCTTAGTACATATGGAGAGGAATGGGGAGGGGCCAGAAAGGTGAATTAGGGCTAAATCCCAGAAGGCTTTGAATGCCAAGTCAGGGCTCTGGACTTATCAGATAGACAATAATAGGGAGCCATCAAAGATTTCTGAGCAAGGGAAGAACCCATCAGAGCCATGTCCCTAGCAGAAACATTAGGACGGTCCCTAGAAGGGAAAATTTGGAAATGTCCCAAAAAATAAAAATAAAAACCAACATAAAACAGAGTTTGTTGCCTGTCATCTTGGTGAAGCAAATATTCCAGTTCCGGGCAAATGAATTTAAATGACTAAAGACATTCCAAGGCATGAGCGGGAGCTGGGTTGTTGGGGCCAGATGGTGTGGTGCCTCCCGACCACTGACAAATCCATCTCCCATAGGTGGCCAGGAAAAAATGTAAGCTCTGGGCCAGATCCCATCCACCTGACATTCCTGTTAATAACAAAGCCTAATTAGCATGGCTTTTAAGCATCCATCACATTAATTTAACGTGAAAATCTAATGGGGCTTTATTGGAATTTTTTTCGGCAAAATTAACCCTGCGGGTTTCTTACACATGTTTTCATTAGGGACTGTGAGCTGTAGAGATAGTCAGAGAATTAGAATTAGCCCTTGTGGTTTTCCCTCTAACCCAATCCCTCTGCCCCTAAGCCCCCAAGAATGTATGTCTTTGTTTAGCAGAGCTCTAGTCCCCACATCAAATGGTTCCCATAAAGGACCATTTTGGTAGGGGGGGGGGGGGAGTCAAGCCCCAAGGCTTGAGCACAAGCCTCTCTGATTCAAACATATCCCATTCCATCCCAAAGGCTGCAATTCAGGGCCCTGAAGAATCTCAGGATACCAGGACAGGATCCCTAGATAGGGAGGCATTCACCATCAGATGGTTTGACCTAAGCCCATTCCCCTCTCCCGTACTCCTGGCTCTCTTCTAGCTAGGGGTGGCCATGTAACCCAGTCCCAGCGTAAAACAAATAGGAGCCTCGGGGGAGAGCATCCTTCCCTGAATGGAAAAAAAAAAAAAAAAGCAAAATTAACTAGAAGAATACCCTCTGCTCACTCCTCCATCCATCTTCTTCCCACCTGGAACATGGATGCAAGGTCTGGAGCAATAGCAACCATTCTCTGCCATGAGGATAAAAGCCCCAGGCAGAGGGCTTGTGGCAGGAAGGAGGGCAGGCAAAATGGAAAACCGGAAGAGCCTGGGCCACTGATGCATCATTGGGCTGAACATGGTACCAGTCCTCAGCAGTCTATGCTTGACCTTCTTGTTGTAAGTCTTTACTTGCATAAGTCTCTCTTAGTCACTTTTGCCACTACTTGCAGTCAAAAACAATCCTAACTGACGTAGCTGGAACCTGGTCTCAGATTCTGTGTGACTTTGGGCAGGTCCCTACATCTCTCTGAGTAACAATTTCCTCACTTATAAAATAGAAGGATGGAATAAAGAATGTTTTAAAAAAATTTTTTTTAGCCAATAGACCCTAACAGTCCTACCCCAATCCAATGAAATTGTGTTCCATGAGGGGTTTTTTTTTAAGCTTATTTCTTTATTTTGAGAGAGAGAGAGAGCACGCGCACGCACAAGTAGGAGAGGGGCAGAGAGAGAGAGGGAGAGAGAGAATCCCAAGCAGTCTCTGTGCTGTCACCACAGAGCCCAACAACGCCGGGCTCGATCTGAGACCATGAGACTATGACCTGAGCCGAAGACAAGAGTCGGACGCTTAACCAACTGAGCCATCCAGGTGCCCCGTCCATGAGTTTATAAACCTAATTCAAGGGTAAGCGGTCAAGTGAGCCTGGGAGTTCTGGAGTCCTGCCTGCTGGGCACCTACCCCACAGCAGAGAAGCCACAGAGCCACCTCTGGGAACCCCAGTGCTCCAAAGAGCACAGTTGGTGAAACCACCAGCATTGAAGACATCTGGGGGCCTTTCTGGCTGTGCTATCATGTAATTTTGCCTCCAGAAAGCATCAGGTGGCTCCGGAACCTAGAAGCCAGGGTGGCCAGCAGAGTTCTAGAGCAGCGCTTCTCTCTACCTTTACTGTGCACACAACCTCCTGGGGATCCTGATAAAGTTCAGATCCTGATTCAGCAGGTCTGCTATGGGGCCTGACCTCTAACAAGCGCCCAGTGATGCCCCCCACCCCTGGTGTAGGGACCTGACATTGAGGAGCAGGAGGAAAGCACAGTCCCAGAGTCAGGCAGTCAGGGATTGAATGCCGACTCAGCCATTTCACTCTGGAAGTTTGGACAGGTTGCTTGACCTCTCTGAGCTGAACACGAGGATCACACTGCACAGTTCCAGGCACACTGTGGGTGCTGCCCAGCTGGGTCACACTGTAAAGGCAGGCAGGGGCTGCAGCCGCCACAACCCAGCAATGCAGGGCTGGGGCTGACATGGGGTGGGAGGCAGAAAACAGGGGGTGAGAGGCAGTGGGAGAGGGAGGGACAAATTAGGATGGGTATGTCAGAGCATTTTGACATTAAAAGAAAGTGCAAATTATATGCAAATAACATCACTCTCTAGCAATCACGTGATTGGATAAAGATGCCTCTGCCTGGGGACATCCATCCCCCATCTCTGCAGCCTGAGTTCAGAAGCGGCCCTGACTTTAATGTCCCACTGACCTCCCTCATCAAGATGGGAAGGAAGGAAGTCACCAGAGAAACTTAGCAAACGTCTGCTCCAACATCTACCCCCATTTTGCAGATGGAGAAACTGAGACCCAGAGAGAGTAAGCAACTTGTTCAAGAGAACACAGCTGGTTGGTAGCTGGCTGGGCGGTCTCCCATGTCCCCTGTCTGTGACTGCGTATGAAACGGTAGTGGGGATTCGTCACGCCTAAAAGGCCTGAGAAGGAGCCAGGCTGAAGGAGCAGGAGAGCATCACATGATGCTGTCACCAGGCCAACCAAGGCAAAGGCCTTTTGTTGGGCCAAGAAGAAGAGAAGAGAAATAAAGATGCTGGGGCTCTTGCTCCCCGATTAGTCTCAGGGCTCCTCTTTAACCCGGCCGTGTACAGGTGGCAAATCTAGCTCCCCGGGGGTCCCCGCTCGTAACCAGCTCCTTGAGGGCCTTGGCAAGGCCAACAACTGCAGAGCTAGAGGGTGGAGGGTGGGATCCCTTCTTCCTGCACCATGGAAAGAAAAGCACCTAGACCTTGGTGTCGCCTAAGCCCAGCTTCCAAACCCATCTCTGCCACAAACTGGCTGTGCAAGCTTAGGCAAGTGTCTGCCCTCTCTGGTCCTCTGGCTCCTTGGCCATAAAATGAAGACAGAAATTCTCCCACACCAGGAACAATCAACTAAACACAAAGGGACAACATGCCTGGCCCTAACAGACCCTCAAAGCCAGAGAGAACCATGGCACTCCCACTGCTGTGAGCACAAGGGGCGTCTGTCTGTAGCGAGGAAGGAGAACAGCTGGTGGCCCACTGAGTCCCTCCGTGCCTTTTGGCCTCTTCCTGGCTGGCCCATTTCTGGACTCCATGGACTGGAAACTTGACTCACCCCTCCCCTTCGTGTGAGCTTCTCAGGTTTAAGCCAACCTCCAAGTACATGGAGTCTAGGTCGTGCTGCATTAGCTTTCTGATTATTTCCTGCTCTGTTGTTCCTCCATGGAACATGAGTCGTCAAAGATTTGGCCCACTTCTTATTCTTCTCTTGACTATTCCCCCCTCCATGTGCCCATTAAGGGTGGGTCTGACTGGTCCACAGATGGCACGCTTGCTCCTTGCCCTGCCCCTGTTCTGCCTGCCCTGGCACCCGCCCTGCCTCTCTTAGAGAGAGGTGACCCAGGGCCCATCTAGAATAACCACAGAGTACCTCCTGAGCACGCCCAGTGGTGAGACCAGAAAGAGCTCTGCAAAGGAGTCCAGAAGCCTGATTCTTGGCCCAGTGTTGCTCTTTACTTGCTGTGTGACTGTCTTATCTGTAAAATGGAGGGTGGCATGAGATGTCCCCAAGGTCCCTTCTGGCTCTGGCATCCTGAGGCTCTCACCACCAAGCCCTCACCCCTCATTACAAAGGATAGCTGAGGAGGAGAGGAGAGGAGAGCTCAGCCTGGCCTGGCCTGACCCCCGGGCATTGGCCACACAAGGCTTGGGGTAACACGGGGGAAGGGAGCAGAGCTGATATGGGGTCCTGCCTCTGTTCCAAGCCACTCGGGGAGCGATGTGGCCTTTGGAAGAGGAAAGTTAAACCACGCTGGTTCAAATGCACAAAAGCCAGCTGGAGATTTTCAGCTGAGAGTTAGCTTAGAGGAAGGAACGGTGCTTATTTGGGGGTTATGCAAATGGCTTGCTGCAGAGACTTCTGGGAAAACTGGTTATCCGACTGTGTGAAGAAACGGGATTAAGGATGAGAAGAGACAAGACTCCACGGTCTGCAATTCTCATCCGTCCCTCGGAAGCTGGATCCTCCGTGCCTTCCCAGCCCTGCCGAGCCGACGAGTTCTTCCCACGCCACAGAGATGGCAAACGGAGGCCTGGAGAGCTTGGGAAACCGCTCAGGGTCACACAGTAAGTTGGAGGCAGCGCCAGGCAAGGCGTGCCCTCCTTCTCCAGGGAAGCCCCCTTATCTCACCAGCCTGGCTTTCTTCGCGCTGCTGCGGGAGCTGCTGTCTGCTCTCCCCTGCAGGAGGGAGTGCTGTGCAGCCTCCGAGATGGCCACCAGTGAGCCTGGCCTCCTGGCTCATGCCTTGGTGTCATCCCCTCCCACACTGTGTAACCAAGGGGCTGTGGCGGAACGAGGGCGTGAGACCTCGAGGCTAGGTCACTGAAGACACTGCCACTTCCACCTAGGTCTCTCTTTCTCACCCTGGGGACAGCCAGCCACCATGTGGTGGGGACTTCAAGCAACCCTGGAGAGGTCCACGTAGCGGTGAACTGAGGCTCCCTGGCCACGCCAGCACAAACCGGCCAGGCCTGCAAGGGAGCCGTCTGGGAATGGGGCATCCTGGGGCAGACTCTCCGGCCCCAGTCCAGCCCTCCGATGACTGTGGCCCTGGGCCCGCATCTTGACCATAACTTCATGAGAAACTTAGAGCCAGAGGCTCCCAGCTAGGCTATGGCCAAAAGTCTAACCCACAGAAACCGTGAGAGACAATAAACATTGGCTGCTGCTTTAAGCCACTGAGATTTGGGGTAATGTGTTACATCAGCAGGTTGACTGCTACAAGAAGGAGCAGGTCAGAGCAGCAGGGACCCTCCACCCCCTGGCTTGGCTTTCTGCTCATCGGCCCCTGACTTGAGGGACCGCAGGGGCCTGAGCTGGGCAGGCTGGGCTGGGAAACCAGGTTCTTAGGGTTGGCTTCCAGCAAGGAGTCAGCAGTAGCTTTGGCCTTATGACACCAGCACCTGGTCAGCCACTCCCTAGGGCCCTGTAGCCTGAAGATAAAATCCTCATGGCTTAGCATACAGGCCCTCCACAATCTGTCCAGGACCTGCCTCTATGGGCTCATTCTTCTCCCACCAAGCACCCCAGCCACATTCCCACCCCCACCCTGCCCTACAAGCCCTATGGCCCTCTCACACAGGGCCCTTCATCATTCCCTAGACAAGAAAAGCTCTCCTGGGACTCTACACCTTGGCATACGCTGTTCCCTCAATCTGGATTATGCTCTTCCCTTCAGTCACTTGGCAAGCTCCCGCGTGACACCTCAGCATAAAGGCCAGCCCCCTGGGGAGCACCCAACTGCCTCAAGCAAGCAGGCTCAGTCCCTCTGCCGCCTGGCACCCACAGCACCTGGTGGGGTACACTTTCACATCACCGGGGCCATGGCTTCTTCATCCATGGCGTTTGTCACATGGCACTCTTTCCCCAAGAAACTGTTTTGTTGAATTAATGAATGAATAAATGCACAAATGTGGCCTTAAGCAATTCACTCTTGCTCTCCGGGGCTTGGTTATTTATCTCTAAAATAGGAATCATCACGGAGCGCCTGGGTGGCTCAGTCAGTTAAGTGTCCGACTCTTGATTTCAGCTCAGGTCATGATCCCAGGGTCATGGGATCAAGCCCTGGGTTGGACTCTGCACTGAGCATGGAGCCTACTTACAATTCTCTCTCTCTCTTGCTCTCGCTCTCTCTTTCTCTCTCTCTCTCTCTCTCTCTCTGCCCCTCCCAAGCTTGCGCTCTCTCTCAAAAAACAAAAAAAATTGGGTATCATCACCATCATCATCACCATCACCCCTTCCTGGCTTACTGATCACCTATCAAGCCGATCCAGTGAGACGAATGATGTAAACTATAAAGTACAGTGCACCCATGAGGAGGGCTCTCCTAAACTCCGCTGGGACCTGACATCACCACCACGCTGCATGGCTGCCCTCTCCCCTGGCCCGGTTTCAGGAACTTCACAGGACCTTCTGGAAAAAGGCAGAATATTATCCCCCCTCCTGCTCCCTGCCTCCGTCCCCCTGCCTCCCTCCCCCTGCCTGGAGCAACTCTGCCCCCTGTGCCCCCCCCACCCTCCCCAGGAGCATGGAGAGGCCCCTCCAGACACAATCTTCTCCCCTCCTTCCTTCTTCCCCTCTCTCTTCAGCAAGCAAACTGGAGAAATGGTAAACGTTTTCCCATTATTCAAATGGCATGGAAATTACCTACTTGGCATTCTTCTTTGACATGGAGACTTTAATTAGCCACTGGCTCCCCAGTCCCCAGCTCCCTCAGTTCCTCACCTCTCCCTCCATTAGCATCCTAATCAGGGATGCCCAGGCTTCGAGGGAAGAGAGAGTGAGGGGGGCAGTGTTTTCAGGAAAGAACCCATCCGTGGCTGAAGTGGAGCCTGGGTTCTGGTCTCCGCTCCTGTCACCAGCTCTCTGGTGACCTTGGACTTCTGCAGGTCACTTACAAGTTGGGGGCAGAGCTAGACTCAGATAAGGGCTTTGGCCCCAGGCCAGACGTCCATTCCACAAAGTAGCAAAGCCCCCGTTGCACACGGATGCCTCTCCCAGACCCGCCTGGCCTTGGCTCCTGCCCTACTCAGGCTCCCCTCTTCTGAGAGTTTAGCTGTTCCCTTGCCCATTGTTTGCGGGTTCCCACACCTGGGGCCTCCAGCGATGTGGGAGGGATGCAGCACCTGATCTGTGGGGTCCACTCGCAGCCTGGTGGGACTCAGGTAGGTGCCTTGTAGATGCCCAGAGGGGGACAGGCAATGGGTGGGTGCTGGGTGTCGTAAGCCTGCAGGAATGTAAGCCACGGTTCTGGCTCTCAAGGAACCGGCAGACTCATTGAGAAGACTAGTCTGTCAAACGGGATGTCACCAAGAATCAGAGAGAAGGCATAGACTCTGGACCACTCTACCACTTGAGTGCATTAGTTAACGGCAATGCTAGCTGCTATAACAGGTGAACCCCGAAATCTCAGCAACGCGATGCCGTGTTCACACAAAGACCAAAGCAGCCCTGGTTGGGGGAGGGGACCAAGCACCATGCCCCCTGACCAAGGCTGCCCCGGGCCTAGGATTTCAGCTGGCAGATGGGGAAGAGAGGAAGGAGAGGGTACACCCACGTGTTAGCCATCGTGGCCCAGAAGCACCGTGCATTCCTTCTGCCCACATTCCGTCTGTGAGAAGCAGACTGGGCATGGTGGTCCTGGGGGCCAGCTGCATCCACACGGTCACCCCACACCGGAAGGGGAGCAGAGAAAGTCGTCTCCGCCGCATGAAGCCTCAGTTTTACTACCTGTCAAATGTGGGCGGGGGGGGGGGGGGGGGGGAGGGGACCAGATCAACTACCCGGGCTGGAAAGGAATCCTCAGAGTTCCTACAATCCAATCACCACCTCTTTCCCTATTTCACATGTGAGTGAACAGGTCCAGAGAGTTAAGCCCGTGATCACCACGCACCCAAAAATCTAAGCCTCTGGACCCTCAGAGCAACGGTGAAAGTCCTAGCTGCCATTCACAGAGCGCCTGCCTCCCACAGAGCACAGGCTCTTTACACACACTGTCTCTGATCCTCGCCCCATCTGTGGAGTAGTTATCACTGTCTCTAATTTACAGACGAGGACAGTATGGTTCACAGAGAGCAACATGCCCAAGGTCACTGGACGTGCAAAACCAAGAGGTGACCCTGTCCCAGGATGCCTCCCCTTTCGCTACACCACCTTCTTCCCAAACAGCTGACACGGAACAAAGCCCCAGGCCTCTCCATGTTCTGCCCCCCTGGAGGTGAAATCTCCCTACTGCCACTCACACCTGACCCCTGACCCCCCCGCCCCCCCCCCCCGACATGGGAGGTCACACCATGTGCAGTTATCACTATCAATAACCAGCAGAGGTCCAGAGAGGCTGAACCACTGCCCCAGGTCTCACAGCAAGGGAGGGACCAACTAAAACTCAGGATCGAGCTTAGCCGTCACTTTCCAGGTGGGGGTCCAGGGCTGTTATGGTGCCTTCAGTGTCGGAGACTTAAGCTCCATCTGCCTTGCTGCTTCACAGCCTCTCTCCTACGTCAACCTCATGGCCCAGTGTGGCTGCTCCAGTGCTAGTTGTTACATCCGCATGGCAGCCGGCAGGAAAGAAGCTGGGGGAGAGAGGGGCACCCCTCCCTTTAAGGACATTTCCTGGAAGTTATACACACCATTTTCTGCTTCAAGTGCATTGACCCTAAGTTGCTCATATGGCCACACCTACTTACAAGGGTAACTGGGAAATGTAGTCTCTATTCTGGAGGCTACGTGCAGGGTTCTTACAGGGGCGGAGGAGAGAAGGCATTCCTGCAGTTTCTGTGCCAGGAACCAGTCAGGCTCAGCTCCCAGTCCAAGCACTGGGCCTGTGATAGTATTGCCAAGGTGATAGAGACAAGGGTTGCAGGCTTGGTTCAGTCCCAGGATAAGAAACGATGGGTCCCCCGCTGGCTCCTTCCTCTCTGGGAGCCTTGGCTGATGTTCCTGGCTGTAAGAACTCAGCCCCCGGGGGGCTGATCCGCAAGAAGGATTGTCTGGCTTCCACCTGTGGCGCTGGTTTAGCTGTGTGCTGGGAATGCTTAAGTTTCCTCCTCTGCAAGGGCAGAGAGAAGGGCTGAGCACCCCCCCCGCCCCCGCCCCTAGTCTAATCCCTCTCAAAACCTTCTCTGCAAAGAGGAAATAAAATAGCTTCCAAGGCCCCTCCCCTAACCGTCCCCGGTGTCACACTGCGATGGGTAATTTTGTGTGTCAACCTCACTGCCTCACTGGGCCACACGGTTCCCAGACATCAGGTCACACATCATTCCGTGTGTCTGTGAGGGTGTTTCTGGATGAGATTCACACTTGAATCGGTAGACTGAGTAAAACAGATCGTCCTCCCTAACATGGGTGGGCCTCGTGCAACCAGCTGAAGCCCAGAATAGAACAAAAAGGTTGAGTGACAGGGAATCCCTCCTACCTGACTGATTGGGCTGGGATATCGGTCTCTTCTGGCCTTCAGACTCAAAATATCGGCTCTCCTTGGGTCTTGAGCCTGGCAGGTTTCAGACTGGAACTTACAATATCAGCTCTCCTTGGCTCTCAGGTCTCTGGACCTGGACTAGAACTATGTAACTGTCTCTCCTGCGTCCAGCTCACTGACTACAGACCTTGTGACTTCTTAACCTCCATAATCACACGAGCCAATTTCTTACTAATCAATCAAGAAAATATGACAAATATATTCTATTGGTCCTGTTTCTCTGGAGAACCCTGACTAATACACACACCCACAGGAGAATCACAAAAGCTGGGGGGGGGGGACTGTGCCAGCCCTGGACCCTAGCCTTCTCAGTTGGGGGGTTTGCCTGAGCCTTGGCTTCCTCACCTATAAAATGAGGTAATTACAGGCCGCCTGGGTGGCTCAGTCCGTTAAGCGTCCAACTCTTGATTTCGGCTCAGGTCATGATCTCACGGTCATGAGATCAAGACCTGCTTTGGGCTCTGCACTGAATGCGGAGTCTGCTTAAGATTCTTTCTCTCCAACCTTTGCCACCCTATGGTCTCACGGCAGACAGATTAGACAGGATGTTTAAAAGGGATTATAGTTTGTAATGAGAAAAGTAGCTGGAGTTAACCAGTATATCCTGGGGTGGGCTTTTAAAATGACCTTCTAATTTTGCACTTTTAAAAATAAACTTTATTTTTTAAAAAATCTCTCTTTTCCTCTCCCTCTGCTCCTCCCTCACCCTTTCTCTCTCTCTCAAAATAAAATAAAATAAAATAAAATAAAATAAAATAAGGTAATTATAACTGTTTCATGGGACTGGTACAAATATTGGATTAAATGAGATTATCTAAGTATAAGATCTGGCACACAGTAGATGTTCAATTAATCTTAGTTTCTCTGCCCTTCCCCTATCCCCACCCAGGATAAAGCCCAATAAATTGGCAAGAATGGACGGTGGTTGTATTCTTCTGGTAGCAAAAGTTATCTGGGATTCATACGTTTACAGCAAGTAGCACACAAGGGGACATAAAAATGTCCTCCCACGTGAATTTACAGTTTATATCTTTCTGGGATGTTCCTCCCTCTTATTTTGCCCTTTGGGGCCTTCCTCCCATCTTAATTCTTGCTCACCTAGAAACATGGCAGGGGTAGGCTTGGCTAAGGGTTATTATACCCTGCCTGCCACACACACGCCCAGGTGTGATGGTGCCATCTTCCCCACTAGAGTTGATCAGGAGTCTGTCCCTGTACTTGCCAGGGCCACCCCAGATCCTTCATTCTCTGGGTTGAAAGAACTGGGGTGAAAGGGAGGGAGGCCCCATCAGGACCTATTGGCAAGAGGGCCTTTGACCCATCATGATAAAGACTGATAGTGCTTTGTTTTATTTATTTATTTATTTATTTATTTATTTAGAGAGCAAGCAGGGTAGGGGCATGGAGAGAGGGAGAAGAATCCCAAGCAGGCTCTATACCATCAGCACAGAGCCCAATGTGGGGCTCGAACTCACAAACCATGAGATCATGACCTGAGCCGAAATCAAGAGTCAGACACTTAGCCAACTGAGCCACCCCCAGGCGCCCCAAGACTAATGGTGCTTTGAAGGTCTTTACGGTGTTAACACATTTCTGCCCCCTCTCTGCGCAGAGCACCCAGGAGGGCTCTGGTCCTGCTTCTGTCACCAACTGGAAATGGAACCAAAGACTCAGTTCCCTCATCTGTGACACAAGGAGGGATTAGACAACCTTCATCGTTCCCTCCACCCTGACTATTTGGAGGTGCAAGTGGTGGACACATGTCCCCATTGTCACGCCAGCACCCACATCCCCATCCCTCTAGCACCCAAACTCCCTGTTAGGAAACCTCCAGCTGTGTGTGCCGGGGTCAAGGGTCACCTCTGGTGGAATGTCTGGAACAGACTGGCCTGCACTGTGTCCTCTCCCTACTTCCTCCTCGTCGCAGCCCCTGGGTTCCTGCTGTCCCCAAGACTAGGCTTCTCACCTCATTCGGCTCCAGGAGCCACCTTTTGCTAAGTTATGCAGAATTGGTTTTCCATTGCTGCAGACCCCCGGACCGATACATAAACCACGCCCACGCCCTCAGATATGCAAGCCTTGTTCTTCAGGATGCCGTGCTCACCTGTGACTCATCCTCCGGTGGTCTGTCCCTGTCCCTGTTCATTATCAGTTACTAATAACTTTCTCCTCTGCTTTTTAAGAATGGAAAAGAAGGAGGTAGTAAATCCAGGATGAACAAAACTACCAGGAAGTACAACCTTATTTAAAGGTGGCTCCCCTCCCAAAAAGAAATCACAACCAGCTGCGCTGGATGGCTTTGAATTAGACTGTGCTCACTTAACGACCCTTTGCGGGGCACCTGCTGGCACTGTGCTCGGCACAGGGACACACAGGCAAAAAGAGGTGCCTTCTCTGGAGCAGCTCACAGCCCAGGCTCCCTCGACGGATTAAAATCCAATTACTCAGCAGTATAGTATCTTCGTGCTTTATGAGATTTTGTATATGTGGGTTTGACACCGTGATAAAGACATTAATAGTCTCCCTTCATATGCAAAATGTCCACAAATGTGTAGCCCAAATATTTTTTAGGCATGAAGAATGTTGAAGCTGGCAGGCCCAGTAAATCGTAAACTGTGTTTGCATGCTTGCCACACGGCAATGCCGCTTCAGCTGATAAACAGAAACACCTACCAACATGTCAGGAATTGTCTTAAATTATGCAAGTTTCTGAGTTATACAAGGCTTTCTGGAGCGTGTCTCACACACGCTGCAACAGGTCTTGTGTCTGGAGCTCTGGCTGCGGAATCAGAGCATGGGGAGCTTGCTCCTGGCTCTACCACTGTGTGACCTCGGATGAGGCACAGAGAGGCTCTGTGCCTCAGTTTCCTCAGACGTACCATCAAGACAACAGTGCCTACCGCCAAGGGGCTTACGAGGATTAAAGGCATTCTTTCACGCAACCTGCTCAGAAAGTACCCAAGTCCACAGCAGCAGGGGGTGTCTGCAGTGAGCTGGCAGGAAGGGGTCATTGACACACACTGTGAGGAACATGAACCTTCACCCAGAGTAGAAGCAGGTGCAGCAGGGCTCTGCATGACCCTGGCTCCTGGGGTCCCAGAAGTCACAGGGCTACTAGAGACCTCCTTCACAGAAATAAGGTCCTCTCACCCTGGCGACATCACTACCCTTCTGTGCCTGAGGGTGACGGCGCCATCCAGACACCTGACCCTGACAGTCTTTGTACTCATACTTCAGGAAATTCACAGTCACCGTGGATTATTTTTAAAGCTAATCCAGCACGAATAGGACCACACAGTCATCCAGAGGAGAAAGCAGAGTAGCAGCCCAGGTATCCCAGAACGAGGGCTCCGACCAGCGCCTCGGTGTTCCAGAAGCCTGCCTCTCCAAAGTGCTCCATCATCGTTAACACTGTCTAAGCCGATCTAATGTGATCAATACGACCCTGGGGAAGCACAGGTTGGCCCACCTACCCCAGCCTGGAGGAGAAAGGAGGCCTCCCTGCTGATGGGAGTGAACCCAAGGAGGCAGGTGACGCGCTGGGGCTGATGGTGCGGTGATCAGGCAAGGGGAACAGTTTGCACAAAGGCGTGGAAAAGAGAGAGAACTTGGCCCATTCGAGGAATTGCCGGTAGCTCCATATAAAGTAGGAAGAGCATCGACCAGGATCTAACTCACTCCCTGATGAAATGGTTTCTACGGCAAGTGCATGAGGCTCAGAGAGACCCTCTCAGGGGGCGTTCCTGACCTTCTTTGTGCTCCGGATGCCTCTGGCCATCTGGTGAAGCCTAGGGGAGGCCGCCTTTAAAAACATAAAGTAAAGTACATAGAATTGCAAAGGGAACCAATGATAGTAAAGTAGTTATTATCAAAAGATTTTTTTAAATATGTGTGTGCTCTCGGGATACAGCATACAACGTAGGGAATATAGTTAATAATATATAACAACTTTGTATGGTGACAGGTGGTAGCTAGATTTCTTGTGATCACTCCTTAATATATAGAGATGTTGAATCACTATATTGTACATCTGAAACTAATATAATATTGTATGTCAACTACTCTTCAATAAAAATTTTAAATGAACAAATAAATATACGTGTGTTCATAGTAATATATGTGTCTCTTTAACAATGCATTAAATGACAAGATCTAGCGGCGGAAAGTAGTACCGAGCAAACATTGCTTTTCAAGATATTAAAACAACTGTAATATGGAGGGGGACCCGGCTGGCTCAGTCAGAAGACCATGTGACTCTTAATCTTGGGGTTATGAGTTCGAGCCCCACGTTGGGTGTAGAGATTGCTTAAAAACGAAATCTTTCAAAAAATACTTAGTAAGGGCACCTGGGTGGCTCAGTTGGTGAAGCATCCAACTTTGGCTCAGGTCATGATCTTGTAGTTCGTGAGTTCAAGCCCCAGCGTTGGGCTCTCTGCTGCCAGCTCAGAGCCTGGACCCTGCTTCAGATTCTGTGTCTCCCTCTCTCTCTGTTCCTCTCCTGCTTGTATTCTGTCTCTCTCTCTCTCTCTCTCTCTCAAAAATAAATAAAGATTTGGGGTGTCTGGGTGGCTCAGCAAGTTAAGCGTCCAACTTCAGCTCAGGTCATGATCTCGCAGTTCGTGGGTTCGAGCCCCACGTCGGGCTCTGTGCTGACGGCTCAGAGCCTGGAGCCTGCTTTGGATGCTGTGCCTCCCTCTCTCCCTGCCCCTCCCCCACTCATGCTCTGTCTCTCTGTCTCTCAAAAATAAATAAACATTTTTAAAAAATAAAAAAAAGAAAAGAAAAAAGAAAATGCCTGTGATTGGTGACAGACCTTAAGCACTGCTAATTCTGCTTACTGTAGTCTGGTCCCTGCATTCATAATAAAAGGAAATACTCCACTGCGGTAAGAGGTTAGTGAAAATAAAGACGTGAATTTCTTGCCTCCAAGTTCACGGACCCGCAGAATTCTCTCCACGTCTCCTCGGATCTCCAAGACACAGAGAAACCCCGCCTCTCAGAAAGCAGCCGCTTTGTTCTTGAGGCGCGGTGGTTAAGAGCACGGAAGCCAGACCGCTTGCACCACCCGCTGCAGGGCCTCGGGCAAGAACCCCCGCTGTCCAGTGCCTCGGTTTCCTGTGAGAATCGGATGAGGTGACACATGTAAAACAGAGTGGTGCCCGGCACGTAGTAGGTGGTCAATCAGTAAGAGCTTCACTCTTAATTCTCAGCCCCGAAGACGATGGAGAGAGAAACTTGCAGGTGGAGGGCATTATTTACCGTCTCAAGTCATGTTAATAAGCACCCGAAGCACAATTAGCAGAGTTATTTCGATTCTGAGGTTTGCTTGACTATAAAAGCCTCCCATTTGTCCTTCCACGATTTCACTGCTAATTACAACGGCGGCCGTCCATCGCCGCTGCCACACGACGTCCGTGTTGGCTGCATCTAAAGTAGTTGTTAAGGCGGCATAATGGCGCATGCTGACTAATTGACCATCATGCCCTGGATGGATGGAGTCAGAGGACAGAGGCCGGCCAGGACCGGGCCCTGGGACCCTGAGCCGCGTGGCCCCAGTGAGCTCCCGGGCCTCCACCTGCCCTCCCGAGCTGCCCCACAGGACCAGGTCATGGAAGAGCACAAGGGACAGGAGTGCTGGACTAGTCAGTCTGGGGATCATGGCCAGGTCCACACCTGCCAAGAGGCCACGGGCAGAAAGACGTCTGTGGCCTCCAGGACGGAGCGCCGACCACTAGGACGTCACTGCTCCTGGGGCCTCTCCGGCGTTGTGGCCAAGAAGGCCAGATCGTCAAATTGCCACTCGGAGGACATGCCCAGTGGACCCTGCAAAGGTAAGAGGTCAGCCGTGTCTGGACTATGCCATTAGGATCTGCAGGCTACTGTTACCACAGCATAACCTGGCTTTTCCTGCCCCCTATAGTTATTGCCCCCCAGATATTCAAATGATGGTTTTTCTAAATAAAGGATTTTGGAGGTAATTGCTTCATAGCACTAATAAGAGAAGAACGACACTACAGCAAGGAGTGGACTTTCTAACAACGAGGTGAGTGATCCTTGCAAGGCCCCCTCACCGTGCTCCCCAGGACCCTGGTTTTGAGGAGCTCAAAAGCAAGCATAGAGCACCGAGATCTGTAAGCAGTCCCAACAGTGGGGACCAGGGTAGAGAGTGAGGGACCAGACATTCTCAGGAACCAGAGGGGAGTTGTCACTTGGTATGTTACAAAGGAAAAATGGGTCTAGTGATAGAAGAATTAGGGATTTCAGAATCAAGAAGAAAGTGGGTGCAGGCTTTACTCTGGGGTTCGCTCTATCCCGAGGATATTAAAGAAGAATTTGGTACAGTTGGGTTTTTCTCCTTCCCAACGGCAGATCTTCAGCCCAGGCTTCTCTTTCCTTTCTCCTGGAGGGGACTCCGGAACATGAGAAAGAAATGGATCCTTTCTCATCACCACAGAGTGAAAGAATCCTACAGAACTTGTAACTCATTTAAAAAAAAAAAAAAAAAAAAAGTCACAAACTTCCTGATTTAGGAAATAGTTCTGGATTGTCCCAATCCTAAATCAAAGACCCTAGCATCGATCACAGAGTCTACAATCACAGCACAGATTCCAGACTCAGAGGAATCTTAAAGAAGCCATGGAATAGTCCTGGGGGAAAAAAACAGGAGAGCAGGGTCACCGTGTGCTCAGCCAGCAAGGCCTCACCCACCGCGGGGGCCATAGTCTTCTTCATGGGGACGCCCAGGTGAGCAGCCCGCCAGCGTCCCCTCTCCCAGTGTCTGCCTCATGCCCCAGCGGAGTGACGAGCAAGCTATCCCCATGCAGCAAATAAATAAATAAATAAATAGCAAGCGTGACTTTGTGTTTGAAGGACAAATGCCAAGCCTCCTCTCTGGGGCCCTCTCCCAAAGCTCTGTATATCACCTCCACATGACCAGGCTGTCAGGCCTGTCACCCCGAGCTCTGCTTGGCTGTGATAAACACAAGACAACACATTTCCTACACCCTCGGGCCCTGCGATCGGGGAGAGGGAGGGGTGGAAAAAATCCATCCAAGCCATCGCTGGATTTATGTTTGAAACTGTTTTCCTTTGTCAGGGGAGAAAACGAGCAGATGTTCCTAAAGGTGAACCCTGTAAATCAGTGCACTGTTGTCCCATCACTTCCTTTCAACTTCCCTACCTCTTACCTCACTTTGAAGCAGCCTCAACCCCTTCTCCAGGAAGTCCTCCCAGATGATGCTCGTCTATGTCCCAGCCCTACTACCCAAGCTCTGGACCTTTCTCAGCCCCCAGTGAGTTTAGGTCATTCTGTGATTATTTCTCTTCATTCCATGAATACCGGTCCAAGAACTCCTAGAGCGTACTGACTGCCTCCCCCATCAGATCAGGACAAGATATGTCTCCCTCATCAATCCACGCACTACTAAGGACAGAAAGCATGCCTTCCTACCTCTATCCCATCGGCAGGCCAATTCGCCCTGGGCAAGCAGGGCAAGCACCGTTCTAAGCGAGGGGGGACATTATGAAGCCTGAAGGAACCCACCAAGTGTTGGTACATCCGTGCAATTTCTGGAAAGAGGGTCCGTAGCTTTCAAGTGATCCTCAAATGGATCTGTTCAGAGCCAGAATGAGACCTCTAGAAGCACCAAGCACTGGAAAGACTGCATACCATCATATGCGATTCAAATAAAAACAGCGCCGAGCTCTCAGGCACACAGCTTCCATGGGGCACAAACTCAGCAGAGCCAAACATCTCGTTTTTATAGATGCCTTAGTGTCTGCCAAGTTTCCTTATAGGGGGACCCTGCACTTGGCCTGCTACGTAGGAGAGGTTCAAGCTGGTGGCTCCCAGAGTGGAGGTGGAAAAATCGAACAACCCCCCCCAGCCCCACCCCCACCCCAGCCCATGAAGCAGGCAGGCAGGTGGGGAATTAAGCTGTCTGTCCCTTTGAAAACCTCTGCTCCCACCCCCAGGGCAGGGGCAACGGAGATAGGGCTATTTTTATGTTTTCTGAACTGGAACAAAACAGAGAGGATGAAATTCGGTAATATCAGTTGGTGCCACTGAGCTCCCCTCCTCCCCAAACACCCCCTCCCTGTCCCCGGTCCCACCTCCAGCTCTCTGAACCAAGGAAAGCCCCTGAAGAGCTTCAGTGAAGGAAAGATTTAAGGACTCCCACGAAACCTCCCACCACCTTTGAAAAGCCATCAGCCCCAAATGTTGTGGCCCCCACAGACCCCAAACCCACTTCAGTGCATAGCCCCACTAACCATACCCTCTGCACAGCTCTGGAAGCCACATTCCCCAAAGGAAGGGGTCAAGGTTAAGGCTGAGAGTCCTCCCAGGGCTTGGAAACCAGTAAGAGACACACAGAAGATGCTGGATGAAGCAGCATCAGGGGCTCCGCATTGGGAGTTTGGGAAAACCAGTTCCTGGTCCCAGTTCAGCCATCACTGCTGGGCGATTCAACCCTGGGCAAGCCACAGCCCCCTCTGGCCCCCATTGTCTCCATCTATAAAGAGAGGGGCTTGGCCACCTGAATGCTGATCACCTCTGCGTGTCTTGGAGGAATGGGGACAGAGAGTAGGAGCCAAGGGGATTGAACTCTTAGACCCCAGTGTGGCGCAGGGGAGGGTATGGCTGGTGAAACCTTGCTGGGCAGGGTATAGACAGGGCCCCGGGAACCTGGCAATTGTGATTTGTTTGGGGCCCTCAGGGCTCACTCTGTTGAGAAGGAAGGGAGGTGCCAAAAAGCGAAAAGGATGTAAGAAGAAACAAAGGCTTGCTGAGGTTTTGTTAGGCACACAAATAACTGCATTTAGTTACAGCTCTATGAAGTCAGTACTCCCGCTGTCCCCATTTTACAGATGAGAAAACTGAGGTGCAGAGAGATCAAATGATCTGCTTAAGATCACACGGCAAGGAAATGACAGAGCCAAGACTCAAGCTCCAAAGCACATGTTCTTTCCATGGGACACTCCACCGAGGAGCGCCTCTGCCCTCAGGCTCAGAGACCCCAGGACACAGCCTGGCCACGCTCCCCTTCAAGGTACTCGATGAGCAGTCACGGCCCAAGGCATGCTGACACAGGCCGCTGCCCCTCTCCCCCACCACACCTGCCCAGCCCAGCCACTCTTGTTTACCTCAGCTCTGAGCCAGACACCTGGGAGGCCAACAATTGGACACCTCACGGCTCCTCCAGGAAGGTCAGCACAGTCTCCCTGCCACCCCGTCTCTGCCATGCTGTGCTGTGCCCACAGCCCTGCTGGGCTCCCGACCCCCCGGCCGCCTGCCTCATGACCACCCTGTGTAATGAAGTTTGCAGTCTAAGCACACCCCCTAATGACAGACCTCAGCCACCAAGGGACAGGTGCAGGGATGGAAGAGAGGGCCGGGGAGACGCAGCTGGGGGAAGGGACAACGGGGTCCATCCCATCCCCATACCTGCAGAGGGCTGGTGGGGAGGGACGACTAGAGGTCTAAGGATCGGCGGGGAGGAGGGGATGCGGGGTGTAGAGGGGCACCGAGGCTTCAGGCTCTCAATTTTTTTTAATGTTTATTTATCCTTGAGAGAGAGAGAGAGCAGGGGAGGGGCAAAGAGAGAGGGGGACAGAGGCTCTGAAGTGGGCTCTGTGCAGACAGCAGAGAGCCTGATGCAGGGCTTGGACCCACGAACCGTCAGATCATGACCTGAGCCGAAGTCGGACACTTAACCAACCGAGCCACCCAGGCGTCCCCACACAGTCAGGCTCTTGGAAGAAGGCTCTCCGGCCACAGATCCTTCAGACGGAACACTCTTCAATAGTTCTGTACACAACTAACCACTATTGAAAGGAGATAGGGTCTGCCAGTGCAGAGGCCAGCCGGGCAGAGCAGATTCAGTGCGAAGGCAGGGCCTCTGAGCCCGACCACCAGCTTGCTGTGTGACCCTGGTAAGCCATGCTCCCTCCTTGTCTGCAAATCGGGATTTGGGTTCAGACTCACTTATTCAAGGTGTGGGTGATACATGCTTAAGTTGGTGCCAGGCCCTGAGTTAGGTCCTGGGAATGAAAAGCACAGGTAAAACCAGAAGATGACTAAGAAAGACTCAGGCTCTGCTCTCCAGGAGCTTGCAGCTAATAGAGAAGTTAAGTTTGGTAATAATACCAACAGCTAACAGTTACGGAGCCCCTACCAAGTACCAGGCAAAGCCGTATGAGATAGGTACTAGTATTACCCTCGTTTTAGAGATGAAGAGACTGAGACCCAGAGAGGTTCCATAATTTGCCCAAGGTCACACAGCTAGTAAGTAGCAGAGCCAGAATAAGAGACAAAATACTGTGAGTATCCAGGGGAAGGAAGGCTTTCTGGAAGAAGTGGCTTCTTACCTAAGTCTTTGAAAGATGGGGCAATTTGGACACGCAAATTGACCCCCCCACCCACTCTCTGCCAAAACATCAACTAGGGTCCCAGAAGAGTGGCAGAACTCAGGCCAGACTCTTAACAGCAGCACCGACGGAAGGTACAAGAAAGAGGGAGGGAGGAGGCAGGGAGAATAAAAATACTTCCCAGATCAAGCCCTGGCCAGGCTCCTAGAAATCGGGCAAGAGGGAAAATCCAGGGGGCAATGGGGTGGTTGCCGACAGACCAGGGGTGAGTCTCACAGCACGCACTGGGGGAGGGGAGGGCAGTCTCCACACTGTATCCCCGGAACCCTAGGAATTAAAATCCCAACTGTGACCCATGAGCACACAGAATGCTGCACAGCCATAAACTGCATTGTCGGGGAGGATATTTATTGTCGTAGAAGAATGTTCACATATATTTCAAGTGAAAAGGCAGGTTGCAAAATAATATGCATGGTATGATGCCATTCTGGAAGGGAGAAAAATATCTCTGTAGAAGTCTGGAAGGATATACAGGTCTTCCTCAACTTACAGTGGGGTTACATCCCAATAAACTCAATCAGAAGCTGAAAATATCTCAAGCTGACAATGCATTTAATACACATAACCTACCAAACATCATACTTAGCCTAGCCTACCTTTTTTTTTTTTTTAATGTTTGTTTCTTTATTTTGACAGGGAGAGATAGTGAGCAGAGGAGGGGCAGAGAGAGGGAGACATGGAATCCCAAACAGGCTCCACGTTCTCAGCACAGAACCTGACGCAGGGCTCGAACTCACGAACTATGAGACCATGACCTGAGCCGAAACCAAGAGTCAGATTCTTAACCAACTGAGCCACCCAGGCGCCCCTCGCCTAGCCCACCTTAAACACGCTCAGAATACTCACATTAGCCTACAGTTGGGCAAAATCATCTAACACAAAGCCTGCTTCGTAATAAAGTGTTGGATGTGTCATGGAAGTTCTCGAATACTGTACTGTAAACGAGAAGCAGGATGTTTGCGTGGGTACAGAAGGGTTGTCAACATATCGGCTGTTTCCCCTCGTGATCGTGCGGCTGCCAGGGAGCCACGGCTCGCTGCCACAGCCCAGCATCACAAGACAATCCTGTACCACATATCGCTAGCACAGGGAAAGATCCAAGTGCAAAATTCAAAGTACAATTTCTATTGAACGCATATCGCTTTCACACCACCGTAAGATTGAGAAACCATAAGTCGAGACATCGTACATTGGGGACTGTCCATACACCCAAAATTTCAGCAGAGGTTATCTCCAGGCAATAGATGATGGATGATTTTTATCTTCCTTACATTTACTTACATATTTTTCAAGGTTTTCCTTTCTTTTTTTTTTTTAAGCTTATTTATTTTGAGAAAGAGAGAGAGAGCGTGCGTGCAAGCAGGGGAGGGGTGGAGGGAAAGAGAATCTCAAGCAGGCTCCATGCTCAGGGCAGAGTCCAATGCGAGGCTCAATCCCATGACCATGAGGTCATGACCTGAGCCAAAATCAGGAGTCAGACATTCAACGGACTGAGCCACCCAGGCACCCCTACATTTGCCTGTATTTTCTACTTGTTCTACAATAGAATACATTAGAATACAATAGAATAGAATAGAATAGAATAGAATAGAATAGAATAGAATAGAATAGAATACATTATTATTTTAAAAGGTAAATGTGTCAAGGATCTTGGCAGGATGGCCTGGGCAGGAGAAGATTGGGCTACTGGTGTGAGTGCCTCTGCAGTGGGAGAGGATAGAGGGCAGGAGGGCTCAGCCAGGGTGGGGGGGTGGGGGACGGGGGAGGACGGGACAAAGGACTTGTTAGGGGAGGGGATGGCACAGTCCAAGGAGAGATGTGGGTTTGGAGAGCTAAGCTCTGGAGTCTGGAGAGGAAGGCAGGCCTCAGAGAGAGAGAAGTGGACCTGGCAGGGAGTGGATGGCCCAGAATGATGGGAAAGGTGGCCGGAAGGGGAAGTCCAGAATACCACCGAAGGCTGCACCCCGATGGCAGCTTTAGAGCTCGCTGAGGGGGAGGGAGGTCTGTGGAGCTCCTGATCTGATGGGAAGTGGGGAACTTTGCTGAGCTCCAGGATGGGGAAGGGGCGGAAGGTAAACTGCCTTCCTGGCCTCCTCCGAGACAAGATAGGAAAGACGGAGCAGAAACCATAGTCGTGACAGCCTGTGTCATGTGTGTGTTTGCTGTTCTCTTTACGCTTTGTGTCCGCCCTCATTTAAGGACAACGCTTAAAGCAACCAGGACTCTCCTCAAAGCTTCTACAGCATCCGCAGGCTATCTTTAAAGGGAGCAAGCCTCCTGTCCCTAGAGGTATTCAAACAGACACTGGGCCATCCTGGCCTGATGTCAAGGGTTAATGCATCAGAAAGAGAGTCACCCCTGGGGTCCATCCCATTCATGGGATCCTCAGAGTCGATGATCGTGGGGTTTTAGGCAATACTGACTGGGAAGAAGGTGCCCGACTAAAAAAGAAATTGGTGAAGGCCTTCACCCCACCCCTCCCTGGTCCCCACATATCAGTGCCTGAAGGATAAACTTACCCGTCTGCAGGTGTGGTCAGTAGGGTCTCTGGGTTCTGGAAAAGGTCCCTGTCCCGTGTGCCCCCCCCACCCCCGCTTCAGTAGAAGTGGATGTCCGTGGTCTCTCTCTCTGGATGTGCCGCTCCCTGAGATGTGCCCAGGAGAAGAAAACATGCCTGGTCTAAAGGGAGGCAGGAGTTCACCAGGTCACAGGGAATTTTATAAATTGAAATGTCAGAACCTTCCTAGTCGTCTTTCAGCGGGTGCACTGAGGTGAGAGCGCAGACCTTTCGTGAGCCTTTCATGGTGCACAGAATTAGTGGAAACATCAGCATCGTTGTTGTCTGTAGATACAGGTGAGTCACCAAAGGCAAAGACAAAAGCTATAAAGACGAGGGTAGGTCATGCAAAGCAAACAACGGATACTAACTGTGGTCACACTGATTGTTTACAATTTACGTCTCAGATGCCGCCTAATAACTACTTTATTTGTTGTTAAGCGGGGAGGATTTATAGGGAAGCCGACTTGGGTTTGCTCAAAGGAAGAATCCCCCAGTGATTAGGGCAACCTAACAGTGGGACCTATCGCTCAGGGAGACCATGTGCCTCCCCCCAGCCCCCACCCATCCTGAAATATTCAAGCGGAAGCCAGCCTCAAGGGGGGTGCTGGCTGGGTCCCTTCCATTCACCTCTCCGATCCCCTCTCTATCCTCCCCCTGCCCCCAGCCCTAGATGCTGACCTGCATGGACCCCATCACAGGCCCCAACTCCCACCGCCTTCTGTTGGATCAGGCCAGTGGGAGCCCTGGCAGGGTGGGGGAGAGAAGAGAGGTACTTACCTTCCACACTCCCTCCCTGCAGGGCCACCTTGGCCTCAGGACAGAAGGTCCAGCTCTCTTGTAGTCTGCACCACACAGCCCCAGCTACCTCTGGCTTGTGGTCCCTGCTCTCCTCTCATCCCTCGCAGCCCCAGGAGGGACATGGCCAGTGAACCACTGTGACCAACCCTGGGGTACTACACCAACCCTGGTAGTTTCCCTACACCCTGCCCACGCCTCTGTAAACTGTTCCTTTATTAAAACCCTCCTGAAACTGTCCTAATGTGACTGTGCCATCTGCTTCCTGTTGGGATCCTGGCTGATACCTGGGGGTTCCTGATCAGACGAAAAACTCTATGTCCTCTCTATGGCGTACAATTAATTCAACAGTTCCACAAAATGTGAGTTGGGTTCACTTTGTCCTGGAATTTATTTCATTACAGGACTAAACTTTACGCCGTCAGCCGTCATCAGAAGTGGCTTGTGGCTCACAACTTTCCATACCATTGTCGCTCATGGCTGCTGTCTCCAAAGAGGGAAACTGAGGCCTCCCAACACCGTACCCAAGGTCACAGCTGAACACAAGAAGTCAGGAACTCCAGGATCCCACCCTAGGGTGTCTTCCCTGAGCACAGCAATCCAACCAGACCTGGCCACCCTTCCCTGCCGCCCACCCTCATAACTGAGGCAATAGCCTTTCCCTCCCCATCCCCTGGTGGGAGAGGCCCTTGGGGAAAATGATGAGGTTTTTATAGCATTCCGTGGTAAGCACTTAATAACTCTCCAGGCTATAGATCTGTGCTTCACATGGGCTGGGGATAATTCACAGTAAAATATGACTTTTCATTTATCACACTGACGTGTAATAAATACTTCCCAGGGAAGCCTGGGCATAAAAGGGGGTGGGGTGAGCAACCATGAGATGAGGCTCCGTGACTGACTGTTGTGGGGTTCAGGTCCACAGCAGGTGGACTCCAGGGCTGAGCAAACCCGAGTCTCGGGTAGACCAGAACCCTGGAACCAGGGATGCTCACAATGTCACGCAGAACTCCTCTGGATTATGAGCCAGTGTGGTACCACAGCTCCCCCACCAGCCTTACCACCATTTCTGGGAAATCAAGAATCTCCCTCCTGGAGCCCAACTTCCCCAAAGGCCAGTGGGGCCTGAATCCAAAGATCTGGGCAGATGTCCTCTTCCCCCACACTCACATCTGGCTCTGACTTGTCTTAAAGAACATCTTCCCTCGCCTTCCACTGCCCCCTCCCTCCCCACTGATGATACTTAGTGATTTGACGGGAAAGAACACTAGGGGACACACATATTTCAGTTCAATAATTGGATATCTAGGTTGCCTTCTGATTTTTCTCAAGGAGGTAATAATCATAATAGCTTGCATTTGTGTCACATCTACCAGGGGTCAGGAGCACCTGCTCATTTAATCCAACCCCCCCCCCCCCAACCATGGCATTACGGCCACTCCCAGCTCACAGGGGAAGGCACTTAAATTCAGAGGGTTAAGCGGCTTGCCCAAGACCATACCGTGATGATGTGGTGGCATCAGACTTCAACCCAGATCTAGCTGACTACAGTCCCATGGTCCTCACTGTTATGTAGCTTCGGTTGAGCTCCCTCAGAAGCAGATCCCGAGGCAAGGATTTGAACGCGAGACATTTATTTAGGATTGACCCCAGGAAGTATCAGGAGGAGAACAGGACTGTGAAACAGGGAAAGAGTGAAGACGACACAGAAAGTGTTACAAGCAGGCTCCACCGAGGACCACTGGGGACAGGATAGAACACTCCTCACGGTGAGGCACTCGGGTGGCTCAGTCCGTTAAGCGTCCGACTTCGGCTCAGGTCATGATCTCACAGTCTGTGAGTTCGAGCCCCGCGTCGGGCTCTGTGCTGACAGCTCAGAGCCTGCAGCCTGATTCAGATTCCATGTCTCCCTCTCTCTCTCTCTGCCCCTTCCCGGCTCTCTCTCTCTCTTTCTCTCTCTCTCAAAAATAAATGAACATAAAAAGAGAACACCCCTCTGGGTAATCCTTCCCATGAGTAAGGGACCTGGGGTTTGTCTCCACCAATTCCTGTCAATAAGGGTATCTTGCCCCACTGAGATGGCTGAGGGGGTGCCAATAGCCAGAGAAAGCCTCGGGCAACGAGCCCCAGGCTGCAAGCTAGCAGCTGGCAGCCCCTGGTCTGCATGCATGGAGACAGTGAGTGCAGAGGGGTCCTGGGCAGAGCACCGACAGCGGCTGCCTCCCTGCTCAGGCCCTTATCTGGACCCCTGTCATCACCTGCTGGACAAATACGGTAGTCCCTAACTGGTCTCCCCGTCTTGGTCTTGCCCCATCTGACACATCCCCCGCTCCAGACCATAAGCAATTCCACCTTAGTCCACACAGCAACGAATGATTGGAAAAGTATCCCCTCCGCCGGGGATGACGCCTTGCTGATGTCTGGGGGACACCCCTGACCACACAAAGGCAGAGACCACTGGGTCTGGATTATCTTTGAACCTTTCCTCAGTACCTCAGGTGGGGTCTGGTACACAGTAGGTGCTCAGTGAATTATGTTGCGTTTGAAATAAATATCTTCGGGTATACTTGGCAATGAAGGGAGAGCTAGCTTCCCCGATAGCCCCACCCGCCACTTGTGCTGAAGAAATGGCCACGCCCCTAGCGCAAGGCTGCCTCCCTGGGAGACTGAGTCTTAGCATTGTTTTGGTGCGTGAATGAACGCGCGTGCACACACACACGCGCGCGCGCACACGCGCGCGCTGTCCAGAGCTGAGCCAAGAGTCTGACTCCGAGGCAGGCTTACCACATACTGGTCACATGCATGCCTATGTAACTGAATTAATGAATTCAGTAATGAGTAGTGCTGTGACCCACCTAGAGAAATTCTTTGGAGCAGTGGCCACATAGGGCCGGGAGTCCACTGGCCAGGTGAGAGGTGGGTGTCCATGATGGCGAGAGGCTGCCTGATGCACACCCCCCGCCCCCACCAGGGGTATTCTTCCCTCCTCTTACAGCTCTGACCCCAAGACCAATGACCCGGCCCGTGCACAACCACAGAGACAAGGAGCCAGACAAGGACCGTCAGCTGGCTCTGGGAACCACATCCCCGCAGAGAGCCAGGGCTCCGGGGATGCCATTCAATCAAGTTCTTTTCCACCTGGCAGGTCGGCTTTCCAGATGATGCTCTATGATTTGATGGAAAAGGGCGTTAGGGGACACATGGTCCTCAACCGTTGCTCTGATGTTTGCCACTAGGTGACCCAATGCAAGTGCCAGTTTTGGTAAGCCTCGGTTGTTTCGTCTGTAAAATGGACAAAGTTTGCCAAAAGAGAATAGCCATGGGGTTTGTCCCATTGTGGCCAAGTCCACAGCCCACTGACCGACACAGAGCAAGCGCTTGTCTCTCTCCTCCCTTTCTGTCTGACCTGGAGCGTCAACAGCAACTTCCTACCATCCTGACCCAAAGGCCCTGTGCAGAGACGGTGTGGAATCTCTCCAAGAGCCCACACAAGAAGAAATCTTGGAAATCCTGGGACAGATGGCCCAAGCATCCTATTTCTCTGAAAACTTCTGAAACAAGAGTGATCTCTGCCCATTCTCTGGCTGCTTTTATACTAAATTTCTTGCCCGGCCCCCCAGACGAATCCCACCACCAGCTCTATTTACCTCCATGAATTCAGGAATTCTCTCAGGTCCTGAGTGGCCTTCGCAACCTCACTGTTCTTACGGGGCAGGGTGTACGTGAACCCATTTTCCAGATGAGAAAGTTGATGCTCCAAGATGATAGCTCTCCAAAAGCCACTCAGCAGATTAATGGGAGAATGGGGACCTGGGTCATGAGACTCCTGCCTCCTCATCCTTGACCCAGTCATCCTGCCCAGCATCTATACCTGACAGTGACTGGGGACTTGTCTTCAGCAGCTGGAGATGCTTCCCAACCCCTGCTTCCCACTCCAGGTTTGAAGCAAAGAGCAATAAACAATTTTTGGCATTTCTCGCCTGTCGGAGTGGATTTCTTGCTTAGAGAGGATATATGGGTTTCTGAATAATTAAGCACGACACTCAGCTTCCAGGGCCCAAGACTCCAAAAGACACAGCGAAGCTGAAGCAGAAACTTTCCACCAGCAGCCAAGCCAGAGAAAGTTCGAGAAGTTTACTCCTCCTGTGTGGGCCCCACCTGGGAACAAGAAACCCAAGCTGGAAGGGCTGTTGGGGATGATCTGGGCCCCACACCTCATTTCCAGGTGAGAGAACACTGAGGGCTGGAGAGGAAAACTCACTCAGGGTCACCCAGAGCCCGAAGCCCTGGGAAAATGGTAGAGTTCCCAGATAGGGGCCCAAATATCAGGATGTGAACTCAGCTGTTTCTTTCTAGCCATGTGACCCTGGGCAAGCCACTTCATCTCTGAGTCTTAGTTTTGCTTCTCAGCCACATGAGAACAAAGCCTAACTCGTGTTGATAAATGCCATTCTACAGATGGGGAAAGAAGGAGGTGAGGAAAGAGAAAACTACTGGTGAATTATGAATAGACACACAGAGGTGTGCTTTAGAAACCAGGCCTCCCCTCTGGACTCCAGCACCGTCCTCTCTTCTCTCTCCCCCAGGCCCTCCTCCCACCGCTGCCGCCTCCAGGAAAAGACTGAAGGACACATTCGAGAGGCAGCAGGAAAACAAAGTCAAATTAGAACCAAAGTGCCACCTTCAGAAGAATGACAGCACTCGACAGAGACGCAGCAGGTAGCATGGCTTACCAGAAGAAGCAGAGTTAAAGGTCAACAGACTTAAGGCTATTCACATCTCAGGACTGTGAAAAGTCATCAACACGAGCATTTATAGACTGCTTACTATATGCCAGCACTATGCTGATCCTCTTACCTACTCTGTTACATTTGGTACTTACAACAACTCCATGAGATGATAAAGTACTTTGGCCTCATCTTACAGAATGAGGAAACTGAGGTTCAGAGAGGTTAAGTAACTTGCCTGAGGTCACACAGCTAGTAAGTGGCAGAACAGGGATTCAAACACAGTGGTCTGCCTCCAAGCCTACATTCTTAAGCCTTCTGCTTTTCTGCCTCCTTGGAGATTAAAGGAAATCTCTCTGAACCCCAAAGACTCCATGCAGCTCAAAGACAGCAAAGAAGCCTGTTTGAGCATCCACAGCTATAATTTATAGGAGATAGTAAAAAAAAAAAAAAAAAAAAAAAAAAAAAAAAAAAAAAAAACGAAAAAATGCCTCTCACCCCTGCCCTCCCAGACACCAGAAAAGGGCAAATGAAGAAGAGAAAGAAGTTGAATAACTTTTCTGTTTCAGCCTCCCAAGACCATAAATGGAGTTGCATAAATCACCCCAGGGCCAGGGAACTGAAATAAGACAGAAGGAGGATGGGCCCCCATTTATACATCCCCCTGCCTATAACAAATGCCCCCTATTGAAGCCCAGTGAGTCAGCACCCCTTTCAACACACACACATGGTCCCACAGCCCCTGCCCTTTGCTCTGGGAACAAAGCCTCTATTCCAGAAGACTTTCCCCCACCCAAAGTTCACCAAAAGACCCCCAGGAAATGGTGGTTAGACAGGAATTTCAGGGGCCAAGGCAGGACCCCTACCAGGGGCTCAAGTCAGAACTACCCCCTCCCAAACACAAATAGGACAGCTGCCCACAGCCTCTGTCCGACCCTCAAACTCGTGCAGGTGAGCCCATACCCACCCTGGAGCTGAGGCTGCCTGAAAGAGCCTTCTGCAGCCAGAGGATCTGACTCTAACTCAGAAGAGCCAGGCGGGAATGAACCGTGACAGCGTTCTTATCCAACTACCTCACTGACACACAGAGAGAAATGCAGGCTCAAAGAGTGGAAGGTCTGTCCCGGGTCACCGGGCTCATCAGGATAGAGCTCAGATGAGACGTGAATCTCCTGGCTCCTGGTCCAGTGCTCTCGCACTAGCCATCCCTTCAAACTTCAGGCTTAACTACATAACTGTCCCCCGAATCTGCCACTGCATATGCCCTAGAGCTAGAAGCCAACGTGCTGCAGGGCCTGCTAAGTACCAAGAGCCCGTCCACGCTGGGGCTAAAGGGCAAGGGTGGAGAGAGGCAGCCGCAACAGAGTCAACCCGGAACGTTAGCACCAGCAGACCTGGCTTCAAATCCCAGCCTGGCCATTATGTTAGTTATCCACTGACGCACAACAATGACCCCAAAACTCAGCAGCTTAAAGCACCACATATTTACTAGCTCACTATTTCCGCAGGGCAGGAATTTGGGTACAGCTTAGCTGGGTTCCCTGCCAGCGTCGGCCCTGGGTCTGCAGTCTCACCTGGTGGTTTGATGACAAAAGAATCCATTTCCAAGCTCAGCTACCTGGATTCGGTTTCTCGCAGGCTGTTGCAATGAGGGCCTCCCTTCCTTGCCACATGGTCCTCTCCCACATGGCAGCTTGCTTCATCAAAGCAGGCAAGCCAAGGGGCACCTGGGTGGCTCCATCGGTTAAGCAACCGACTTCGGCTCAGGTCATGATCTTGCGGTTCATGAGTTCGAGCCCCGCATCGGGCTCTGTGCTGACAGCCTGGAGCCTGCTTTGGATTCCGTGTCTCCCTCTTTCTCTGGCCCTTCCCCTCTTGAGCTCTGTCTCTCTCTTTCTCTCTCTCTCTCAAAAACTAAATAAACATTAAAAAAAATTTTTTTGGGGGGCGCCTGGGTGGCGCAGTCGGTTAAGCGTCCGACTTCAGCCAGGTCACGATCTCGCGGTCTGTGAGTTCGAGCCCCACGTCAGGCTCTGGGCTGATGGCTTGGAGCCTGGAGCCTGTTTCCGATTCTGTGTCTCCCTCTCTCTCTGCCCCTCCCCCGTTCATGCTCTGTTTCTCTCTGTCCCAAAAATAAATTTAAAAAAAAAAAAAAAAAAAACGTTGAAAAAAAAAATTTTTTTTAAAGCAGGCAAGCCAAGAGGGCAATAAGGAGAGTCTGATAGCAAGAAGGAAGTCATGTGCTTTGGTAACCTAATCATGAAAGTCACATCCTATCACCTGCCATATTCTCTTGGTTAGAATCATGTCACTTGGTCCAGCCCACACTTGAAGAGATGATTATGCCAGGGCATGAATACCAGGAAGTAGAGGTCCCTGGGGGCCATCTTATAAGTCTACCAACCATAGCCATTGCCACCTGTGTGTCCTTGGCCACATTCCTTAATCTCTCTGTCAGTTTCCTCCTCTATAACCATAGGGAGGGGATACTGTGCTCAGCACCAAGGACATAGAAGGTGTTTAAAAAATGGGGGTTATCAGTCTTCTAAGTCCTGTCAGTAGACCTGGACTCCGGGAGAGGCTTTAGGGGCTAAGGAGCATCCAGGCACACATAGAGAGTCGGGTGGACCTCGACACAATGCAGGGGTGGAGGACCAGAGATGGGGGACCAGGAGCAGGACCAGGAGGCAGGAGAAAAGGAAACCATTTGCTGAGTTGGAGCCCAGAGGCAGTGTAACGGGGAGAGTGTGGGGCACAGAATAACAGGGGAAGCTGCAGATGTTGGCCCAGGAACCCTGAGAGTGAGACACACAGAGCTCCCCTTCACATCACAGCTTCAGAGGGAAGGCTAGGACGTCCTCTCTCGGGAACAGGGATCTGGAGTTCCAAGGAAGCGGTCTCCCCCTGGCTGGCTGATCACACAGGATGTCCTTAAGTTTGCAAGTCCAGGGAGTCTGGGGAGGGGCAAGGGCTTTCATGAAGAGCTCTGCTTCACCCTGTTAAAATAACTATCTGATTAAAATTGGAGCCCGTGGCTGCAAACTGTAAGCCATGGAGAAGGAAGAGAATAGAATTCTGGAGCACCCAAGCTCACAGAACTTTAGAAGGTTACAGATGGGCATTAGGGAGTCATGAAATTATTTATAAAATTGTGTGTGTGGCTGTGCATTTTGTGGAGGGAGAGAAATCTGCCCACCCTCCCCCAAAAAAAACAGATTAGGAACACAGATCCAATCCAACTCTCCCATTTTACAGATGAGGAGTCTAAACCCGAGTGGTAACAGGGAGGCCCCCAGGCCATCCAGCTATCCAACAGGGAGCCAGGACGAAGAACCCCCGTGAGCCTGTTTCCCTCTTGCCTTGGATGGACTCTTAATGCACCCTTCACCCATAGCATCTTAGGCCCTGTATCCTCCTAATAAAGCAGCGACGACTCTGTTGATGTTTAATTATTTTGCAGGAGAATAATTTTAATGGGCCACATGAAACTTAAAGGATTTTTAATAAAATATCGGGAGCTCCGGGGACTCCAGGCCCCTCCCCATGCTCCCCGCTCCCCTCTATTATTTCTCCTGATCCCATGAAGATATAACATTTGTCACTGTTTCATTAGGATCCGCATCGCCCCATGTTATTTATGAGCTTGCTATTTATTGAAAATTGTATTTTTGAGGGGGGAAGAAGGGGAGGGATGAAGTTTATCACAGAGAAGCCTTGGCATGAAAATTAGTGACATTTCAAAGTCCCCAAATCCCTGCTCCTATAAAAACTGGCTTGAGTTCAGCCCCCAGATGACAAAGCCATGACTTCAAGTCCTGTTCCAGGTGGGGGCTGTCCAGGGGCCCCTTGATGCCTTGATCACCTTTAGGGGGAAGAAAGGTTTTTATAATCTCCTCCTTGATTTGACCTGTGTCTGTCTTCTTTTAAAAAAAGAAAATGTTTTTATGCGAAATAACATATGCACAAGTTTAAATGCAGTATCCTGCTAAACTACTGCCTACTCCCAGTTCTGTTCCCCGTAGGCAGCTGAATCTTTTTAAAACATCTCTTCTTATATTTACCTCCATTTTTCCACATAATATGCTTCTGCTGATATTTCTTGATTCATCAATTTTAGACACAATCTATTGACTTACTACTGTAATAGGTGAGGATTTATCTCCCTCACACCCCTGTCACTTCTTCCTGCCATATCTCTCTTTGGAGTCCATCATTAGTCACCTCTGTGATCTCCCAACCTCTGGAGTGGCACTTGACAAAAAGAGAATCTGCATGTCGTAAAGAGGATATTAATATCCCCACCCTTCACCTTGCTTCTCCCATTCCACCTCCTAACTTTGGCCGTTCATACTTTTACTTTTATGTTGGTAAGGTTGCTAATATTTACATGTATCCTGCAACCATATAGGTCTTTCATATTGATTCTAAGAGTTGAAAATCACTGAAAAGCACTTACATATGTGTGCCTCAGTAAAGACCATTCATTGCAGAGCTGAGTGGCTACCAGGATTACGGTTTTCTTTCAGGTACGGTTGTGTGTATCTGTGTGTGTGTGTGCGCATGCGTGCACACTTGTAAGTTTCCACTTGCCTTTCTTTATTCTTTTGTCTTATTTGTCTTTATCACATTCCCAATTCTTTTTTTTTAACGTTTATTTTTGAGAGAGAGACAGAGTGCGAGCAGGGGAGCGGCAGAGAGAGAGGGAGACACAGAATCTGAAACAGGCTCCAGGCTGTGAGCTGTCAGCACAGAGCCCGACGTGGGGTTCAAACTCACGGACCGTGAGACCATGACCTGAGCCAGTCAGATGCTTAACCAGCTGAGCCACTCAGGTGCCCCAACATTCCCAATTCCTTTTAAAAGTCCTTATAAATCAGGAGCGCCTGGGTGGCTCCAACAGTTGAGTGTCAGACTCTTGATTTTGATCAGGTCATGATCCCAGGATCATGGGATCGAGCCCCACATTGGGCTCTGTGCTGAGCATGGAGCCTGCTTAAGATTCTCTCTCTCTCTCTCTCTCTCTCTCTCTCTCTCTCTCTCTCCCCCCCCCCCCCCGTGCCCCTCTCCTCTGCTCACACTCATTCTCTCTCTAAAATAAAAAAGTCTTGGGGCGCCTGGGTGGCTCAGTTGGTTGAGCAGCCGACTTGGGCTCAGGTCATGATCTCACAGCTCATGAGTTCGAGCCCCATGTTGGGCTCTGTGCTGACAGCTCAGAGTCTGGAGCCTGCTTCAGATTCTGTCTCCGTCTATCTCTCTGCCCCTCCCCTGCTCGCTCGCTCTCTTCTCTCTCTCTCAAATATAAATAAACATTAAAATGTTTTAAATAAAAAAAGTCTTTATAAATCATATTCTATCCAGTCCTCCTTTCCATGAGGGAACACCACCGGCACCACTCTCCCCTACTCGTCCTCTTGCTTCAATCCAGACTGATGTTCTCTAGGCCTGTTCACAGCCCATACCCTGGAATTCATCCCTGTTCTGCTGAGTTCTATCTACAGTTTTGTGCCTTCCCACTCTTCCCCCTTGGATGGTTTATTCCTCCAATATTGTAACACATCCTCAAGTTGCTTCTTTAAAAAAGATTCACAGGTGATAAATTTTCTGGGTTCTGGCAACTTGAATGGTGGGTTGCCTGGGTATAGAAATCATAGGCTGAAAATAATTTCTTCCAGAATTTTGAGGATATCTGATGTTGCTGCTGAAGTCTGATGCCCATCTGATTCTTGGTCCTTTGTAAGTGACCTTATTTCCCTCTTGGAAGTGTTTAGAATATTCTTTTCTCTTACTCTTCTGACTCACAATAATATGAAATTTGGTATGGACTCTTCTTCCTATGTACTGTGTTGAGCACTCAATGGGAACGTTCTTTTTTTTTTTTAATTTAATGTTATTTATTTTTGGGAAAGAGAGAGAGACAAAGCACGAGCAGGGGAGAGGCAGAGAGAGAGGGAGACACAGAGTCTGAAGCAGGCTCCAGGCTCTGAGCTGTCAGCACAGAGCCCAACGTGAGGCTCGAACTTGTGCACTGCGAGATCATGACCCGAGCTGAAGTCGGATGCTTAACCAACTAAACCACCCAGGCACCTCATGGGACCTTTCTTATTTTAAGTTGAAACTTACATGTAATTTTACATCTAACATATTGTAAACTACACAAATATGTATCAAGACACAAACATTTCCAGTATCCAGGTTCCTCCATGCCTTCTCCTGGTTAGTAGCTTTCCAAGAGTAGCCACTTTTCTCTCCTATCTCTATAAACTTAATTTTGCCTTTTTTGAGTTTTATATGAATGGACTTTTACAATATAAACCCTTCTGTGTCTGGATTCTTTATCTTAACATTATGTCTCTAATATTCACCCATGTTGTTCCATGTAGAGAATGCTGGCTCTTTTTTCATTGCTGTATATTCCACCATGAGCATATACCCACAATTATGTCTACAAATAGTGAGGAGCGTTTGGAACTGTCTCTAAGTTTTGAGCTGCTTCTGTAACATTCTTGCATGTTTTTCAGTGGAAATAAGTATTCATGTCCCTTCAGCCTACATTTAGAGGTAAAATTTGGATCACAGGGCAGGCACACATTTGGCTTTTCTAGATGCTACCAAACAGCCTTCCAAAGCAGTGCATAAATTTACACTACCCGTGGCAATGCCTGAGAGTGCCACTCGCTCTACGTTCTTGCCGTATTTTCAGACCTTTTGCTTTTGCCATACTAGGGGTGTAGTGATATTTTATTATGGTTTTAATTAGCATTTCCCTGATGACTAACAATATTGAGCACGTTTTGCATATGTTTATTGACCATTTTTGTACTTCCCTCGGTGACTTACTTTGTAAATCTTTTGCTCATTCTCAGAAGCAGAAGTTTCTTATGTTGTGAACTTGTCGGATTTCTGCAAATACTCTAGATGTACCTTCTTTGTTGGGTGTATGCATTACAAACATTCCAGGTCTTTGGCTTTTCTCTCTCAATATTGTCTCTACTGAAGAAAAGTCCTGGGTGGCTCAGTCAGCTGAGCATCCGACTTTGGCTCAGGTCATGATCTCATGGCTTACGAGTTCGAGCCCCACGTGGACTCTGTTCTGACAGCTCAGAACCTAGAACCTGCTTCAGATTCTGTGTCTCCCTCTCTCTCTGCCCCTCTTCTGGATTCTTTTTCCCTTAGATACGTTATTGTCTTACTTTTCACATTTAGGCCTCTGATCCATCCTGAACTAATTTTTTTTTAAGTTTATGTATTATGTTCAGAGACAGAGTATGTGAAAAGGGGAGGGGCAGAGACAGAAGCAGAGAGGGAATCCCAAGCAGACTCCATGGTGTCAGCACAGAATCAGACACGGGGTTTGATCCCACAGACCATGAGATCATGACCTGAGCCAAAATCAAGAGTCAGATGCTTAACTGGCTAAGCCACCCAGGCGCCCTATCCTGAATTTTTGCATATGGTAGAAATCAGGATGAATGTTCATTTCTTTTTCATATGGATAGCCAACTGGTCCAATATTAATAGGCTCTTCTGAATCTAGATGCAGGTGTGCCAGCTTTCGGAAGTTATCTTGCATTGTTTCTTGATAATCTTCAACCCTCCCTTTTCTGTGTCCTGGAACTCCTATTATTCACATGTGAGACCTTCTAGATTCTTCCTCTGGGCTCTCTTTGCTCTCTCTACTTTCCTCACATTTTTCCTTTTTTGTTTGCTTTCTGAGAAATCTCAACTTGATGTTCCAGTCCTTGCATCGAATTTCATTTCAACAATATCTTTTTATTTCCAAGGATTCTATCTTGCTTTCCCATTGTTCTTATTCCACAGCTCTGCCCTCCTTCTGCTTGTTGATGGAGAGCTGCCTTTTCATGCCACTTGGGGAGTCACTGTCACTCCGTGCAGGGCCTTCTGCACAGAAGCCAAGGGCTGGAACATCCGATCTTGGTTGAAGTTCCAGAGGGGGACTCCTAGCTCCAGAGGAGCTGTTTTCCCGGTCTTCTTCCTTCCCATTCTCTTTCTCATTGTCTAAGGTCAGATTCCCTGAGGCAGTGAACTTGGAAACAGCAATTTACCTGCAGGGGATTTATGGGGGTGCCCCTGGGGCCACCCGGCAGAGAGGTTGAAGGAAGCAGAAACGGGCAGAGGGAGGAGCTGAATCGCCATGCAATTGCCATCAAGGCTTCAGCTGATCCCAGAGGTAGCTCTGGAGTTGGACTGGGTTCTTCAGAATTATGCCTCCTTGAGGACAGGGGGCAGGAGTTTTAACCTCCCCATCCCACTGTTCAGTTGCTGACTGTAGCCTATGCTGGGGAAGGCGAAGCAGCTCCCTTCACCTCAGGGAAGCTTTTGGAGAAGGACTCAGCAGGGAGCCTCCTAACCCCTTGCACTGTAAGGGGTCCATTCGTGCACTTGCTCACTCCCACTGGAAGTGTTGTCTGTGTCCCGCAAAACCTAGGGTAAATAGTCTGTCTCCTTTTATAACAGGCCAGACCTTCCCCCAGCCAGGCTGCATGTTATCTCTAGTCATTGGTCTGGTAGCCAGACGAGAAGTGAAGGTAGGTCCTGAGGACAGTGAGTATTGTCCAAGACAGGCCTCTGTGTCATCTTCTGTAAGAGCAGAGCCAGGGTGACTCTTGTTGGCCTTTAACAGGGAAAAGCAGGCCATTTCTGCAGGCCCAAAGGGACCAAGGGGGTCTGAAGATTCATGATATTCAAGTGGTTTGACCCAGATGTTCCAGTCACAAGCCGGGGCGTTCCCACTCCTTCCCAGTTATAGTTATGACCTTGGGGTAGCAGACTAGGCTTGATATTTAGTTTTTTCTGCCCTTCAGTTCCAAGATCATTTTAAAGCTTTCCTCCTTGGACCACTCCCGGCACTAACTTTCTTAAGTCAACTTAAATAGGCTTTCAGAAAGAGATTCGTGTTCAGAAAGTTTATTGTAAGTTGCCTTGGGACCAACGCCCATGGGGAAGTGTCAATGCCCTCTAGCCGAGGACCTCAAGGAACACCTCTACGGTGCACAGGTTGGGTTTATTGTTTGGTGTGATGGGGCAGAGCAGACACCATGGGGACCAGTAGGACCTCTCAGGAGAAGGTGTTTAAAAAGACTTATTATAGGATCTGGGCTCATGGTAGGTGATTTGGGGGATGGTTCAAGGAAGTAAGGCTTTTCTCTTAGCAAGCAAGGGTAATTCTATGATTGGGTGTCTTAATAAATCTTATCTAGAAGGAAGGAAGACCAAAGTGAGGCTAAAGTTATAGTTGGGAAAAAGCACACCCCACCCCTGTTGGGACATGGGGGTGTTTGCTATTTTTGTGGCTTGGACAGTGGTCATGCTTTTGTCCTTGCTTCGACAAGATTACAGAGTGGTCTTGTTTTGTACCTCACTTCAGCATGATCACTGAGTGGTCGTGTCCAGTGTTCTGTGAGAGGGTTCCTGTCCAACAGGGCAACACCAAGGCCAAGGTGTGAGTGCAGGGCCAGCTTCTGGGTGTCAGAGGCTGTGAAGGAAGCAGGATTGGGCAGAGAGAGAAACTGAATTGTGATGTAGTCACAGCAAAGACTTCAGCAGATCCCACAGGGAGTTATGGAGCCGAGTTGGCCCTTCAAAGTTGTCCCACTCTGAGGACAACTTATATCTCCCCCTCTGCACAGTGAGCAGTCATTGGTTGCAGACCATCCCTGGGAGCGGGTAAGACCTTGGGTGAGGCAGCTGGGGTTTTTTGGCTATAGCAATCCCAGAGAACAACTCAACTGAGAGCCATCAGCTGGGGGAATGAATGGTCCAGCCCTGAAGGGGGCATCTGGGCAGCGAGGCACAGCATCCGCTACATTCAATCTCAATCTCACTCTCTCCCTCTCTTTTTTCCTCTCTCTCTCCCATACACACAAACAGACACACACGCACACGTGCCCCATCTGGAACCGAGACCCTGAAACCCCTTCTATGTACTAGGCCTTGCTACAGGGAAATCGAGGAATCCACGTGTGCCCGTCTCCTCAGCCCCACCATACCCACACCCCCCATTTGGGCCTGATTAATGGGAGAGAGGGGAGAGAGACCTGAGGCAGGTCAGACATGGGGGAGAGAATTAAAACCACTGAAACTAACGCCTTTGCACCAAAGCCACCCACCACAAACCCTAACTCAGCCCTGTCTTCCCCACCCCTCCCGGAAGCAAAATAATGTAAAACATCCTTCCATGTAGCTAATCTGCACTACAAAGAGAAGTTGGGGAGAGAGACTTAGGCTACAGGGAAGGATTCAAATTGAAAATGCTCAGGGGGCCCCATTAATAAAAACAATAATTCAGCTCCTTACTGAGCAATCCCAGAACAAAGAGGAAAAACCGCTGATAAGGAAGGGGGGACAAGAGGAGGTGAGACAGAGATAGGCTGACAGACTGGGCTAGAACCAAAATGCCCCACTGAATTTCTCCAGAGAAACGTGAAGTTCTATGGTTTTAATAAGCCCACACCACACTTTTCCCTGGCTGCTTCCCATGGTAGATCTCCCCACTGGAGCCATAAAGATCCCCTCCAAGGGGTGAGATGACCAGAGTTCTGGATTCCGTGGGAATCTCCCTACATCTCCCAGATTTGCCTGCACAAGGAAGCACAGGATGAGCGCTAACATCACAGTCACCAATTACATGTCAGACACTGTGCTCACTAGTTTGTCCCCTATCTCTTATAATCTCCAGCAGCCCAGTGATAATGTTAATAACAAAACAATTAGCATAGTCTGGGAGCTAATTACATACCAGATGCCGTGCTTTATCTCACTGACCCTCATAACAAAACTGACAGGTAGACCTACTAATACCCCCAAATCCCCCTGGTAACAGCTTTGCTGAGATATAATTCACATACTAAATGAGTCACCCATTAAAGCACACAAGTCAATGGTTTTTAGCAGATTGTCAGAAGACGGCTGCATGATTATACAATATTTTCATCATGCCCCCTCACCTGCCAAAAAGCCATACCTTTTAGTTATCACTCCCCAAACCCCTTTGCCCCCAGCCCTAGATGACCACTCATCTGCTGTCTTTATACATTTGCCTGTCCTGGACATTTCATGTAAGTGGAATCATACAATATGTGGTCTTCTGTGACTGCTTCTTTAATTTAGCATAATATTCTCAAGGTTCACCTATGCTGTACTTATCAGCACTTCATTCTTTGTTTCAGCTGAAAAATATTTCATTGCGTGGATATACCACATTTTGTTTATCTGCCCATCAGATGATGGCCATTTGCTGTCTTTCTACCATTTGGCTACTTTTTGGCTATAAACATGGGTGTATAAATTTTTGTGTGGACATATGTTTTCATTTCTCTCAGGTATATATGTAGGAGTGGAATTGTGGAATCATATGGTAATTCGTGTTGAACTTTTTTTTTTTAACGTTTATTTATTTTTGAGACAGAGAGAGACAGAGCATGCACGGGGGAGGGTCACAGAGAGAGGGAGACACAGAATCTGAAACAGGCTCCAGGCTCTGAGCAGTCAGCACAGAGCCCGACGCGGGGCCCGAACCCATGGACCGTGAGATCATGACCTGAGCCAAAGTCGGACGCTTAACCGACTGAGCCACCCAGGCGCCCCAACGTGTTGAACTTTTTAAGGAACTGCCATTACCTTTTTCCAAAGTGACTGCAACAGTTTATATTCTCACAGTGTATGAGGGCTCCAATCTCTCTGCATGGCCCCCAACACTTGTTATTAGCCATCTTTCTCTTTTTTTAAAGTTTATTTATTAATGTTGAGAGAGAGAGATAGCGAGAGCGTGGAGGAGGGGCAGAGAGAGGCAGAGAGAGAATCCCAAGCAGGCTCTGTGCTGACAGTGTGGGACGCGGGACTCAAACTCACAAACCGTGAGATCATGACCTGAGCCGATACCAGGAGCTGGATGCTTAACCGAATGAGCCACCCAGGCACCCCTGTCTTTTTCTTTTTTATAGGCGTCCTACTGCTGTGAAGTGGTATCTCATTGTGGGTTTGATTTGCATTTCCCTTGCAGCTAATGATGTTGAGCATCTTTTTATGTGCTTACTGGCCATTTGTACATCTTCTTTGGAGAAGTGTCTGTTCAGATCCTTTGCCCATTTGTAATGGAGTTATTTGTCTTTTTATTATTGAGTTGTGAGCATTCTTTATATATTTGAAATACAAGTCCTTTATCAGATATATGATTTGAAAATATTTTCTTTCGTTCTGTAGGCTACTTCATTTTCCTGATAGTGTCCTCTGAAACACAAAGGTTTTTCATTTTGATGAAGTCCAACATATCTACTTTTTCTTTTGTTGCTTGTAATAACCCCATTTTACATATGAAGAAAACAAGGCAGATTTCTAGCAACTTGCCCATGAACACACAATAGTAACTGGTAGAAGCCAAGTCACTCTCTGAAGGAACTCCGAAGCTTCCTTGGAGGGCTTGAGCATGAGCAGGGACTGTGTCTCCTGTAGCTGTAGTCCTGCCTGAACTGGGGCAGGTCTCCCAACCCTGAGAGAATGCTTACTCCCGTCCCTGCCCATGGGAGTCAGGAATGGCCACAGCATCAGGCCCTGGCAATAAAATGGGGCTACCCTATCCAAAGTGTTGATAACGCTCAACAAGTCTGCCCCAAAGGGCCACAGAGCACAGAAGAGAAATTCTTCCTCCTGGAAAGTGTGTACACAATAGTATGGCCTGTGGCAGGTGGATGGATAAAAGGAACCTCTCAATCTAGAACCCATCGACTCACCAGAGCCCCAGAGTTCACCCAATAGTATTAAGAGAGTCTTACAAAGTCCCTCTTGCTCCACTTTGATATTTCCCATACATCACCTCATTTTTCCTTATAAATATCCATTCCTTCCATAAATGTTGAATCAAGCACCCATTCAATGCAAAGCGCTAAGCAGAGAAACTGGAAGATAAAGTATTTTTCTCTCTAGATCACCCCGAGAGGGGGGAGAAACTATAGTCTGTGGTCTAGAGATGAGGAAGTGGAAGCACTAGAACATTTCATGACTTCACCAAGGTGATTAAACCAGACGGTGCTGACCTAATAAAGTCCAGATCCTTGGGCCCTGTGGTCAGGTTCTATCTACACCACAATGAACATCAGTCAGTGGGGTCAAACTCAAGGTTACATCTGCCTTCGTTTCCCATATAAGAAAGGGATGTGCCCATTAGAGAAATATTACCCAAACCTGAAAACACAAAGGTGGCCACAAGTGAGTCTCACAACCGCCCTGCCTTCCGCCCATTCTGCTAAAACAAAGGGGTAGCCCCACAGCTCCAGAAAGGAATTATTGTCAGGTGCTGATTTGGCAATCTGGCTTCCTGCTAGGAAGATAGGGTCCAAACCCATCTTTTGATTATTACTATTTTACGACTAATTTTCCAGTCAAATCCTTTATTTGTGCAAAAGCCCATCCAGCCTTAAGCACATTCTTCTTGTCTTTGAATTTTATCTTTTTAATTAAAAAAAAAAAAAAAACACTCACATAAGGCGGCACAAATTAGGTCACCATCAAAGATTTGCCTTCCCAAAGAGCAACTCTGTAGATATTTAACCCTAGCGCTGCCGCTCATGCTGGGAGTGGTTCTGTCCAGGTTGCTCCGCAGCCCTAGGCTCGGTTTTTTTCTCTCCAATAAGTGGTTTGGGTTCCACACTCCTGAAAGCTCCCCCTACCTCTAACATCCTTGGGTTCTTATCTAGGCCCGAGTCACAAAGCAGCAACTATGATATACCTGAGGGATGGTAGCCAAGATGCATGATGACCTTAAATCCAAACAAAGGGCACACTCCACCTGTTCTTGAGGATGACAGGCCCATTTATTGAGTACCTGTTGTATGTCAGAAACCTCATCTTTAATCTTCCATCACTAGTGTGAAGGAGCACCCAAAGGATTTCCTTTTAAATATAAGCCAGAGCCTATCATTTCTCTGCACAAAACCCTCCAAGGGCTTCCTACTTATCTGGGAGTCAAAGCCAAAATCCCGACAATGACCTATGAGATCCTACATGATCTTCCACCTCCCCCTTCCCCTCTGATTCCTCTCTCCCCACTGCCCACAGCACCCCAACCACACTGGCCTCCTCACTGCTCTGTGGATGTGACAAGAACACACCCCTCAGTCTTTGCTCCCGCTCTTCCCTCTGCCTGGAATTTACTTCCTCTGAACCAGTAGTTCTCAACCAGGGAATGATTTTGCCCCCTGAGGGGCACATATGACACTGAGTGAAGACATTTTGGGTTGTTGCAACTGGAGAGAGGGTGCTACTGGCATCTAGTGGGTAGAGGCCAGATGCTTCTACACATCCAACAATGCACAGGAGAGTCTCCACAACAAAGAATTATCCCACCTGAAATCGCAATAGGGTTGAGGTTGAGAAGTCTTGGCCTAGATGGTCTTGTGGTGCATTCTTCCACTTCCTTCAGGTTTCTGCTCCTCCCTTCTTACATAAAATAGAGAATTGCCCAAATCGGCGGTCCCCACCTCCTTACTGTCTTAGGTTTCTCCCTGGGACCTAGCACCCTCTGACTCTAGCTGTCTCTTTTCCCAGCCGGAACGTAAGCTTCCTGAAGGGAGGGAGCTTTGTCTGTTTCGTTTGCTGCTTATTTCCCAACACCTGAAAAAATGTTCTGAATGAACAAATCAATTATCTCCCTCTCACAACTGTGGAAACTGAGGCTCAGTTAAGCTAAGTGGTTTACTCAAGGTCACTGTGATGGCTGATGTGGTGTGCTTCCCAGCTGCCCTCCCAGGGCTCAGCTGCTCACCTCCCCAGGGGCCAAGGCTCTTGATTATTGAGGCTCCCGGCTGAGTCCCGCTTCAGGCACTGCCTTCAGCTAACATCTGCCTTGCCAAAGCGTATGCCCTTCTCTAGGAAGCCTGTATCTAATGACTGGTCAATGGGGGTACAAAGTTCTGGCTCCCTTGCCTCCATCTGGGACAACCCCCAAAAGCCATTCTGGCCCTAAGCCTCCCCCTGGGATTGGCTGAGGCTTCCTGTTGCAACTGTACCATGATTCAACTTCCCCCTCGGCCCCCTCCTTCTTCTCTCTCACTCCCTTACAGCTACGCTTCCTGAGCACACACTGCCATGAACCTCCCACACACCCACACACACATTTAGGTTACAGAATCTATTTCTGGGGGAACCTGACCTATGACAGTCACAAAGCTTGAAACTGGCAGAACTTGAATTCTTACTCAGATCTAATCAAATTCAGCATCCTTGCTCTTTTGGGTCTTCTACACTGCCTCGGCCTAGACTTTGATCAGCCACAGGTAAGGCTCCATGTGATGAATATGACAGAGTCCTTGTTTTTGAGTCATCCCAGTCCTCAGGGAGAGACAATTAATTCCCCAACCAACCCACTGGAACCGAGTATCAAGGGCAGAGTGGGCTGGGCCCCAGAGGAACCCATGGGCAGCCCCACTGGGATAGGCTGCCTTGGGATCTAAACGACAAAAATGCCTCCTGCCAGGTCCCTTCCCCCAGGCTCACAGCACAGACCCTGCAACCTCCAGAGAAGATCCCAGCCAGCAGGACCTAGAGCAGCCACTGCTACCTGAGAAACTTGAGGCAAGCCTGGAAAAAAGGACCCCTAGGTATCTTGTTTCTATGGAAAAGGATACAGAATTCCCTGTCCCAGGCTGGGGCATCTCCAGGCTCAGTCTGGTTCTCAGCACAGTGAAAACCCGATGTCCTCCTAAACGCCCTTCCTCCAGCCTCTCCTGGGGCTTGGCACTGATCTGGTGGCCACTTTATCTTTTATGTAGTTTCCTTCCATTCTTTCCTATGCCTCCCACAGTTCCTGGGAGTCTCAAGAAATTCTCCAAACACATTCACCCTCTCCTGTGAAATTCCATGGTGCAGTCCCATCTCACAGTCCTGGTTTTTGTCATTACACCAGGCTTCTCAGATGCTCAACAAATGTCATCAAAGGAAAAAGGAGGGAAGGGAAGGGAAGGGAAGGGAAGGGAAGGGAAGGGAAGGGAACAGAAGGGAAAGGAAGGGAAGGGAGGAGAGGAAAAGGGGAAGGGAGGGGGAGGGGAGGGAAGGGGAGGGGAGGAGAGGGAAGGGAGGTAAGGAAAGGGGAAGGAAGAGAGGGGAGGAGAGGGAAAGGAGGGAAGGAAAGGGGAAGGAAGGGAAGACGAGGGGAGGGGAAGGGAGGGGAAGGAAGGGGAAGGGAGGGGAAGGAAGGGGAAGGGAAGGGGAGAGGAGGGGAAAGGAAGGGAGGGGAGGGGAAGGGATGGGAAGGGAGGGGAGGGAAGGGAAGAGAAGGGAAGAGAAGGGAAGGGAGGGAAGGGGAAGGGAAGGCAGAAAGACCAAATAACCTACTCGTGATAGTGATTACCTATATTTATCTGTTTGAATGTCTAGGGCATCCTAAAGCATGCCCCAGCATTTAGGGATTTCTCCAGGGCTCCTATCCTCCAAGGCGGGTCACTTGCCTCCATCTTACAGCTGGAAACACTGAGGCTGGAGAAGACAAGAGAAAGCTCTCCTGAGTATATTTAGAGGCAGCAGCAAGAGATTCAGACCTTGGGCGTCCTAATTGCTTGGCTGTGCTGAGACCCTGGGTGTGAAATACTAATGGGCAGATTCCGCCCACGCAGTGATCAGAGAGCAGGTGAACAGATGCCCACAGACAGATCAGAGGCGCATCAGCAGGAGTGGGAGCCACTCCAGCTTCTTTACCACCAGCCCCACCTCTTTCTCCGCTGGCTTCAGGGAAGGGCGCTGGACCCTAGGAGCCATGCGGTCTCCCCGGGGGTTCTGGCCCTGGTGCCCTCAGGCCGCACTGCTCTACATTGGCCATCCTCCACCCAGCCCTGCCTTCGGACCTGAAGAGCTGAGGCAAAGCACCAGCTCTGCCTCCTACCTGCTACTTGAGCCTTGGCCAAGGCCTTTTCCTCTTCTGGCCTCACTTTCCCTGCCTGTAAAATGTGAAAGCTGGGCATGATGGTTTCTGAGGGATCCTTCCAGCAGGAAAACCTGCTCTCAAGCCCACCAGGTGAAAGACACGGGAGCAGCCCCACACTGAGCCTCCCACCGTGTCACCCAGCCCTCCTCACTGGGGTGCACACTGGCCCTTGCTGACCAATCAGTTAACAAAGCTGAAGCCCCTTAAGGTGTCTGCTTCCCAGTCCAGTCTCCCTTACTTTCCTAGGGCTTCTCTGTACCCCAACTCCTGGCTCTAGGGCCAGAACCCGGAGGACCTCTCACAGCTACAGAGAAGAGAGACCAACACTTGCTGAGCACCTCTGCCATACCAGGCACAGAGCCGTGGGCTTTTGCGTGTATTTCTTGTGAGGTTCCTTCCAGTAGGTAGTCTTATCCCCACCCAGTCTAAGGCTCAAAGAGGTGAAGTACCATGTTGAACATTACACAGCTCTTGGTGGGCAAGGCCAGAGTCCAGCCTGGAACATATCCCCGAGAGCACACCCTCCTGAACTTCCCCCCGCACACACAAATTTGGGTTACAGAATCGATTTCTGACTCTACAGAATCATCAGGGAGGTCGCTTACAGTGAGGACCTGTCTCCTCTCTCCACCTTCCCCACCCCTCGAGTGGGAGAACAGCCCCTTCTTCTACTTTAGAAGGAGGAAGACCGCATGTTGCTCTGAGAAGCCAGGCTTCGGGGCTCATGTGAGAAGCAGACAGAGAACATGCAAGAAACCCAGACTGAAGAGGCACCAGCCTTGAGACGGGCTCCTAACTCTGCCATTCGCTAACCGGCTTAACCCAAACAGGTTGTAACTAGCTCTCTTACCTGGAAGGAAAGGACAGAAGTACTTGCCTCATAGAGTGGTTACAAAAACTGAACCCGACAATGGCTATGAAAACGCATGGCACAGAGTATGTGTTGGTTAAACACAACCCTCCTGACATTCACCCCCTCACCCCCACCATCCCCCAGCCCAGCTTCTCTTAAACTCAAGTCCTGACTCTCTTCACACGGTAAGTCCCGAGAGATAAGCACGGAGACATTCACCTTAGCAAAATGTCTCTAGCATAAAAACATGCTCAGGATGGCGATTTGCTTCCTCTGCCCCTGCCCCACGGAGGAGTCGCAGCACAGGCAGTGGCCACGGCAATCACTGCAGCCAAGCGGACCACAGCAGGCTTTGCCTTCCTTCCCTCCAGCCTGGGAGCCTGCCATCTTCATGCATTCCATTCAAGCTGAAAGTTGGCACACAGGCGCCACAAGCCAGATGTTTGAGTTTTGTTAAGAGCGGCTTAAATAAAGCCTTTAAAACAATAATTCTCAGCCATCAAAGGGACATTTCTCTTCTGGCTTCATCTTTCTGACACACAGGAGATTTTTTTTTTTTTTTAAGAAGAGAAGGGGCTGAAAAACAACCCTTCTACAAAGCAGGAATCTTTTTTAAAGCACATGGATTTTTCCATCATGCTCTGCTTTTCTGTTATCGCCAACAAAAGAGAAAAGGAACTTTGGGGAAGAGCCAATTTCCTCCAGCCCTTGACACACACCTGCAGCTCCAGAAGGTGTTTGGGGGAACTTAAACAGGTGGTGGCCATCTGACAAACTTCCTAAGGCAAAGTTTAAGCAGACATACACTTGGATGACATTGGCAAGTTGGGGAACCTGCCTCCTTCTCCCTCCTGACCCCTCTTACTCTCCCAATGGAGACTTTGTCAAAAGTGTGCTTGAGAGAGGGACAAAGCTTGCCCCTCCACCATCATGATACCAGGAACAGTGATCTGGGAATGGATTCAGGTCGCAGTCTAGAAGCACTCCTTCCCAAGGAAGGTGATATTGAAGGTAACACACATGGGGCAAAGCCACCCAGAAGGTTTTCCTGGGCACAGTTGCATGACATTTCCAAGAACCAGTCACAACACATCATTGTCTTGGTACCCACTATTAAATTCCTAGAGACTCTGATAGGATAAGCCTGGTGTGGCTTTAAGAACAGACCCACTGGGTAAAAGCCATAGGAGAAACTACATGCTCAAAAGCAGAATAAGGCTTCCAAAAACAGCCAAGTAGCTCCCATCAGGCTTGTCCTCCCACAGGTAACAACTACAAATTCTGTATAAAATATTTTATACAGAGGCACTGGTAAAACAACAAACAGGCAGAAATTGGAGAAGAATTGATACTTGGAAGAATGACAATGGGTATATTTTATGTTTTTAAAGCATTTTTCCTGAGGGCAGACCACAGTCGGTGTCAAACAGGATAGCTAAATTTATAGGAAATCTGAAATCATAGTGGCTTGAAGAAACAGAGAAAATGTGAGTGAACACAGCAGCTGGAAAGTGATGGCAGAAACCCCAGAAAGGAGAGAGCCACGGAGATTAAGCCCCAATTTCTTTGTATAATCTCTACCTAAATCTCTGGCTGATCCTTCAATATACATGCACAAGAGAGACAAAAACCCCAGCTAAAATTAAATGACCTGAACTGAGATTTCAGCTGCTGCCAACCATACGGGAGACAGTTTGAAGTTTGAGCCCAGTCAAATTAAAAACAAAAAATTGATACTCTTTTAGAGGAATAGAACAGAATCTAGAGTCTCTCTAATAGTTCATTAACAATGTCCAGGATACAATCCAAAATTACTAGACACATGAAGAAACAGGAAAATGTGACCACAGTCAAAGAGAAATAAATGAAGACCAATGGTGAGATGACACTAGGGCTTTAATGGACACAAAAGTGGGCCTGGTATAAGAAATCACTTTGCCGAAGAAACTCTTACACTGAGGTCAGACAGGCCCGGTTTGTGTCCCAGCTCCACCACATCCAGCTGGATGATTGTGACCAGTTCCTTTACTTCTCTCAGCCTCAGTTTCCTCATTTGCCAAAAGAGAGTAACACCACCTTCCTCCCTTGGTCATCATGGAACCAAATTAAATAAGAACGTGAAAGTGTCTGGGACAGTATTTGCAATGTAGGATGAGCTCAATAACTATTTGTTGACTCTAAATAATGATTCCCAAGTCAACAGCACATCTCCACTCCTACACTTGAGAAGTCTAAACCCTCCACATGCCACCTCCTTCAGTTCTTAACATGGGAATGTTTTGCATTAAAGAACCAGAGTTCTGGGGAAATCTCTCTGATACATTCTAAGGGACAGCCCCACCCATCTAAGTCATTCAAATGCACACATCCGGGGATGCCCTAGTGGCTCAGTCAGTTAAGCGTCCAACTCTTGGTTTCAGCTCAATGTCATGATCTCACAGTTCTTGGGTTCAAGCCCCACGTCATGCTCCATGCTGAAAGTGCAAAGCCTGCTTGGGATTCTCTATCTCTCTTCCTCTCTGCCCCTCCCCTGCTCTCTCTCTCTCTCTCTCCCTCTCAAAATAAATAAACGTAATTAAAGAAAAGACAAATGCACATGTCCAGCCACACTTTCAGTAGGGCCCTAAAAGGGATGAAGAGAAACCAGCAATGCTCCCTACCTAGATATCATCCTGTTAAATGGCTGCTTAAACTAAGTCCTGCCTCCTAGACTCTGGAAGCCCCACCCTCAACTAGGAACACGGTGATCAGGAACTGAGATACCAGGACAGTCATGGGGTCAGATATTGTTCAGGTCAGAAGGGGACTGAGAGTTGACGTGGTCTAATCTCTTCATTTCAGACACTGGAAATCTAGAAAAGGAAGGGAGAAGAGGTGCCTGTGGTAGATTCCCCTGGAAAATTAAGAGAATCCACCACCTTGACACAACACCTTAGAGGATACCAAGCACATATTCATTCAGAATTTTATTTCATCCATACCACAGCTTTATGAGTTATGAAAGGGGCCGATGGAAGGGAATGCTTTTTCCATTTTTCAGATGAGGAAATTGAGCACTAACAGGCAATGTGACTTGCTCTGTGTCACCCTGTCAAGCATTGTCTCCTAGGGACTCGTCTCTGTCTCTCCCTCCCTGATCCCCAGATACAGTCATTTCTATTAGACAATGTACTTGTAAATGCATTTCTTGGAGTTCATCCCAAGCAGAAGAAACTGGACAGAAGGTGGGACTATCCAGCAGGAACCATGCTGGGGAGATGGCAAGAACCAGCTGCTACTGGTTAGCCATAGGAGCAAAGCCAGTCAGATTCCCACCCCACCTCTACCAGGGCCCATAAATTTCTGGGGCCTTGACCTTGGGGATGGCCTTTGGGATGTCCCTCTGGGTTCCTGGGGTTGGATCTATGTGGAGTACACCACAGCAGACTCAGCAGACTCAGACTGAGGGTCCCCCCACCAAGTGACTGGAAAAGCCCCAAAAGAAGCCACTTGGACAACTGGGGGTCTGTCTCACTCTCTCAAGCCAGTCAAGCTTCTCATTCTGGCACTCACCCAAGGCTGAAGAATATGCCCCCTACCCTCACCTCCCTTCTCCTTAGTACTCAAGCAAGGCCCAGGCCACAGGGAGACGAAATTCAGATTTGGGGACTGGCTAGTCCCTCTGAAGCCTGAGGAATCCCTGCCCCCTCACTGGACTCCACTTGTCCCATTTGGCCAGGACACAGACAACCTCCCACAAAGCTAGTGGCACGGATGCTTAGGCCCAGGCCTGCTACACTCCAGCCCTGTTCCCACCTCTGCCTCCCCTAGCTACGCCCTCCAGCCCTTCAGACCAGTCCTCTGGTCTTCCCCTGGCCCCACCATGCTGCTATTCCGAGCTGCTCATAAATTGCCAAGTTTGATTCATTTTTCTTCATAAATTCAGAGCTTCCAGCTTCCTGTTTGATTTGTGTTCCTGAATTATCCATGAAATTTTCAATGGCTCAATGAACAGTCAAGCAGAGGTTCCCCCTTGGCCCCCAGAAGAAGCCACAGAGACCAAGAAAAATGACAGTGGAGGTACCAAAGGGGGAGTGGTGTGGTCCAGCCTCTACGGAGAGAAGAAACTTCAGGGGTGTGCCAGGAGACCTACAGGAAACAGAGGGGAAGCAGGTGGCCAGGTCTGGAGAAGCTTCTCCTCTACCACCTAAGGAGATACAACCAGAGGGGGAGACGAACTTAGCAGAGGTCACACAGCCTGTGCCTCGAATAATGATAAAGCCCCAGGCATTTCTTTGAATCCAGGATCATCAATCCACAGAGCAATAAGGCTGGAAGGACACTTCAGATACACCTAATTTTTCTTTTAGAGTGCGTGTGTGTGTGTGTGTGTGGCGAAGATACGTACCAAAATCTACCATTTTAACCATGTACAGTTAAGTACACTCACATTGCTGTGCAACCATCACCACCATCCATTTCTAGCACTTCACCTGATTTTACACACTGAAAACCTAATGCCAAAAGACAAGAGGACCAGATCGGGGTCTGTAGCAGAGACCAAGTTAGAATTTGTCCAATGGAGTGTCTAGAGGCAGACCCCCCCCCCCAGAGATAGACCCCTATGGGAATGGGGGAGCACACAATGAGTGTGTGCTCCATAAGAGAAAGGGCCCCTCCCACCAGTCTCTGCACCCTATGGGGTCCCCCACCTGACCGGCAGCCCCTCATCCTGAGCACCTGCTCATCCTTTCTTCCATAAACTTGAGAAACAGCCTGAGCCAGCAAACACAGTGGGGGTCTTGGCCCCCAGCAGGTTTATGGAAACCATCCATCCCCTGCTGAGAGCTTAAATACATCTACATAATCAGCTCCCCTTGACCCCGCTGCTCCCTTCATTTCTCATGGAACCTCACAGAGGCCCTCATTCTTCCTCTTTTTTTTTAATTGAAAACATCAATCCCCCTCAAGTCAGGGAAGTATGGTGCTCTGTTTAGACCCAGGTGTGACACAGCTAGATTAGACCCTGGGAGGGAACAGTGATAAAATACATCTCCCACCACACACACACACACACACACACACACACACACACACACACACACTGGTGTGAGCATTTAATTACCATGGGAAATCACTTCCTGACACTAAATCTACTCCACTCTCTCTGTTCCAGCCAGATGGCTTTTGCTGGAATATTTGTCCCCATAATGAGCCCTCAGCCTCTAACTAAATAATTCATACACAGGTAGGGCTGGGTCTTGTAGAAAGGTTTGGGACGAAGTAGAGGAGCCAGGGAAGACCCCCAGGACTGACGGAGGTAGAGGCTCAGGCCAGTCCATCAGGGGAGAGAGGGGAGAGTGTCTCTGTGAGAAGAGGACATTTAAGCTGACGGCTGAAAGTTTAAAAAGACCCAATCATGGGAAGAGGGGAGAGGAGAGCATTTCCAGCAAGAGGATGGCACATGCAAAGACTCCAGGCCTGGCCCATAGGTCTAGGGCCACCTACTCCCCACCTTGTCCCAGCCCATCTCTCCTTGAGGTTTCTCCCTGCCCTGCTTACCACTACCTCGAACCCATGATTAGGGGAACAAGGTGACAAGCTGATAAGGAGTTATGCCACAATAACCCCCTAAGATAGATCAGGAAAATATTACTTTGGAGATGAGGAGAGTGTGCCTTAGAGACACTGAGTGACACATAGTATGGGACAAGCAGACCCCCTCCTTCTAGAGAAGGTATCATTTGCTCGCTCCTGGAGGTTCCCAGCTAGGCTGAGTGGCAGAGTTGAGGCCACTACAGATAGGTCCCACCTCCTGCCAGAGGACCCTTCGGTCCCACCGCCCACTGGGCTCTTGGAGGGGGAGTCTGGGTGGCTGCGAGATGCTGTCCAGCAAAACAGCCAAGCAAGACAGGTATAGATGCCTAGCTCCCTCCCTTACCAACTGCACTACTGGTTCAGCTCACTTCACCCCTTCCAGTGTCACTTTCCTCGACTGTAAAATGAGCTTAATAATTTTCCCTACTTGATAAGGTTGCTCTGTAAACACCTGGCATGGTTCCCAGCAGGTAGTAAGTGCTCAACAACAACAACCCAAAACCATACTTATTTATTAATAATCTTATTATTAGTATTATTTGGGTTCAGGCACAAGACAAGATTGGATTTTTTTTAATTTGCCTTAAAAATAAAGCACACCCGGGATGCCTGAGTGACTCATCAGGTGAAGTGTCTGTCTCTTGGTTTCAACTCAGGTCATGATCTCAAAATTCATGAGATCGACCCCCAAGTGAGGCTCTGCACTAACAGCATGGAGTCTGCTTAGGATTCTCTCTCTCCCTCTCTCTCTCTGTGTCCCTCCCCTGCTCGCGTGCATACTATCTCTCTCTAAACAAATAAACATTTAAAAATAATAATAAAGCACACCCTTCACAGCCCACATTTATAGTTTTCACACAAAGCAAACACTGTCTTCATCCTCCCCTCCCTCTGTGAATGGCCCAGTGCTCTGGCCAGTGCCTCCATAGGAAGAAAGCCCCAGGATGCTGTGATGATCCAGGAAGGGGACATTCGGAAGGGCCACACAATGGTCTCTGTTGATTAACATGCTCCTAAAGCAACAACCTCATTATCTGATGCTCCTGGGTCCTACTGGGCCCTCTACTTCTATTTCCCAGTTGTAAGCAAGCAGCCATATAGCTGTGCCCTAAGTCATGAACAGACTTCCATGTTGTAATCAAATGAAACTCACGACAAAGCCATCCAGCCACATGTGAGTGCTGTGTGTTATGATTATTCAGCTTCTTGGAGATGAACTCTCAATGATAAGCAGTGGCTCAGATAGGAAGCATCGGTATTTTTCTCCTTTGTCAGTTCTGAATCTTTAAATGGTGGTGGTATTAGACTGAATCCGGATCACAGACACATATACTGAAACTCATTCTCAGGAAGTTTCAGAGAGCCTGGATCCATCAGCCAGGGCTCCCTGTTGCCCCCGCCCCCATCAAGCATACAGGTCGAGGCTCCCTGGGTCTGCAAGTGTCCCTTCCATTCCTCCCTTCGTAAGGGCATCTAGAATGTCAGCCTGTTCACTGGTCTCAAGGAGAGCGGCTTCTAGAAGGAGCACAGATTCTAAATTAGAATGCCTTGCACTCAAATCTCGGCTCTGCCACTCACAAGCTCCATGACCTGGAATGGGTCACCGATCTCCTCAAGATTTTAGTCTCCCCATCTCTACATTGGGTTGTTGTGAGAATAAACAAACTAGCATATGTTTTAACAGAGCAGCACATTGGTTAGACCCTGGCATCGGACTGCTTGGCCTTGGGTGAGGCATTGGCCCTCTCCGAGCTTCAGTTTCCTCATCTGCAAAATCAGAATAGGAATAGTACCTATCCCATAGGGTTGTCGTGGGGCTCAACTGAGACCTTCCAAGCACAGTACTGACACTCAGAGTGCGTGCCACAAATATCTCCTGAGGTGCTTCTAACACTGTTACTTGTTCGGTGCTTGGCAGATCTTAAGCCCTCCTCTCAAATGTGCCGGCTCCCTGCTCCTACTGGAAGGGACAGCCTGGGGGTCCTGGGCAAAGGTAACCCTGGTGCCCACAGCCACAGCTCCATGCCCAGGAGGTGGTAACACTGACACTGAGTTTCCTCTGGGGCAAGGTGGGGCAGGGAGATATGGACAGGGAAAAAATCAGGGAAGCAACCAGACAGGTGGGAAGGCCAGGGTTCAGGCAGGGCTGGCTCCGGATCTCAGGGCTTTGACTTGATAGACAGGGTGGGCCCAAAAATGTGGGCCTTTGCCCTTAGCAACTCTGAGATGCGAGGCCCCAAAGCCCTGGCCTGGACATGTGCTCCACTCATCTGGGAATGAATAATTTACAGTCTTTCCTCTTATACTGCTGAGGAGGAGAGGGAGAAGACTGTGAGGGTGCTGGGCACCCAACGATGAGAAAGGAAGGTGGGAAATAACACAGCCCTTTCTCCGGCCTCTCTCTGGCCTATCAAGTCTCCCTCGGATGCTGGCAGACCTGCTGATCCTTCTCACGAGGGCCCACACCCCCAGATGTCAAGAGCTACGCGAACACGTTCAGAACACGTCGGTGCCTCGGTAAGACTAGCAGGGAAGAGAAAGGAAACGTTAATAAACGTGTGAGTCATCAAGGTGTAATGCTTGTACCAACGTTGCCGAATGACTTCCACTTCCCCCACTTAGATCCCGCCTCTCCTGTTGACAAACTACTTTTTTCCTTCATTCAGCAAACACCCCTACTTCACCAGCCTGCGAGTGTGAATGGCACTCACAAGGCCCAGATATCTCTAGCTCAGAGCACTTACCCTCTGCAGACTCCCTCCCATATCTGGGAGCCCTGAGGGCTTCCTCACTCATTAATAGGTTTGGGTTTCCACCCTCTTGATTGCTCCACAAATTGTCTACAACAAACCCTTCCCTAAATGAGATGGGTTTTTTTTAATCTTATCAAGACTTTAACCCAGTATTTTTGAGCACCTACTTTGTACCAGGTACTGTGCTAAGCACTGAGCATTGTCCTGCAGGGTGGAAGAATGTTTCCCTGTGTTACGTTCAGGCGCTGGCAGGAAGCAGACCAGACCTCCTCGGGCCACTGTGATGAATTTTCGCTCAGGGATCCCACTCTTCCCAGCATCCTGGCTTTCATTGCCCCTTCCACTGGCCCAGCGGACACAACTCTGAATACGTAACCCCCATTGTGGACACAGTTAAGGGTTTGGGTGCCCCCTCTCTGTCCACCAAAGTCTGACTCTCCCATGAGTCAGCAAATGCAGTGCAACTTAGGGTAAGAAGGGTCACAACCACACATGCCAGCGAGATCAGAGCCTGGGCCACCCCAGAGGTTCTGTCCCCTCTCTCGGCATGGCCCCTCCTGTGAGAAAGGGAGCAGCCTCGAGTGGGAAAAAGTCACTGAAGCTCTAGGTGGGAAGAAAGGGCCACATCTGACATCATCCCTCCCTCAGGGCTGGGCCTGCTCCTGTCTGAGCCTAGCCACATGGGACCCAGTGTGGAGGCACTCAGGATGCCAGCCAGTGCTCCTGGCCCCTTCCCCCACCCCCAAGCTAGAACCCAAGGCAAGCAGGAAATATACTGAAAGGGTTGGGAGGAGGGGTGGTTACAGTAAGCCACACACCAGCCCTGGACACACACACACACACCCCGACTAGACAACCCATCCATGCCTTTGCACAACCTAGAGGTTCCAACTCTGACCTGGACTGGGGTTCTAATTAACGGTTTCTATGGACCCTACCTCCTTCTTAAGGACGGGTTCCATTCTAGGCCCCCATTCTGACCCCTGTGACCCAATCCTCAGGCTTGAGAGCTTGCCTCAGCGGCTAACTAACAGTAAGAATAAAATCAGTAAAAATGGCAAATATTTATTAAGCACTATAACCAAATACTATCACATATAATTCACTTAATCTTCATACAACCTATGAAGTAAATACTATCATTAACCCTATTTTGCAGATTTGAAAGCTGAGGAATGTAGCCCAAGGGCCGAGGGCCTTATCTGGTAACGCATCCACCTGCTAACAGACCTCTGCAGGCTGACCCCTCATCTGACACTTCCCCCGGACATCATTTGGCTGGCTTGTGGCAAAGCTGAAGACTGGACTCTGCCAGGTCTGTGTTCCATGCCTCATCTACATCTCATTTCATCCTCAAAATGACTCCAGATGGTGAGCATTATTGCCCCATTTGTAAATTCCAATACTGAGGCTCAGAAGCTTATAGGCCGTGCCCAGGCCCACCCAGCTGGTGAGTGGCAAAGCTCCCAAGTATACAGCAACCTGTCCCCTTGCTTCCTACCACCCAGCATCCCCTCTACACAAACATCCAGCATCTAGTTTTGGTAGGCAGATGTCCCATCCCTACCTCCTCTCCCTTCCCACAGGTCTGGTCCTGGGGGTGGGGGGGGCGTGCTCTGTTCTAGGGGAGACAAGAGGCAAGAGGAAAAATCAGGCAAATGCCGCAGGCATGAGGGTTTGGAGAAATTCTCTGAACAGCTACACCCATCTCCCCTCCACCCCGTTCCTTCCCCAGGGAATCTTGGTGAAGAGAGACACACAGAGACGGAGGCCTCTTGTAAAACTAATTAAAAGGCCCTCCAAGCTTGACAAGCAGGTCCTTCGCTCCCCTGAAAACAGGCTCCTGCGCTCAGGTGGGCAGGTGCCCCCCTCTGCTGCGTGTGGTGAGTGTCTCTTCCCGAATCTTGCCCACCCTCATCCCCAGGGCTACAGCCCCAACCAGAGGCAAGGGGCTGGGTGCGCCCCCTCAGCCCTCACCTCTGCCCCGGCATGGGAGGAAAGAGAGCAGAGACTGGTTTCACTTTCCTACTCAACCCTCACCCTCCTCTTTTTGCCAGACAGAAGAGCCACCCCCCCACCCCCACCATCCCCCCCCCCCCCCCCCACGCAAGCTCCCAGATCCTGTCCCCAGTCTTGTCAAACCTGGCCTCATCAGAGGAAAACAGGACTTCCCTGAACAGCCCCAGCAGCTCTGCCTCCCCCAGCCTGGGATGTGTCCTTTCATTGAAGCTGGAGCCTTTCTGAGTGCTCTTGGGGAAGTGGGAGAGCTGCCTACAGACTTGATCCCCAGGCCTCTATAAATGTTATTTCGTTTTCAGGAAAACCCTGCCCTGCCTCCAAATCTTCCTTACGCGTCAATGCACAGTGGCTTTCCACTCTGTGAAGCCACCTTGAAATCACGCCCAGGGCTCACCATTCCCCACTCAGTGCCCACTATGCCGCCTCCCTCTTTTACCATCTCCATGACCCTGTGATATAACTGAGCTCCCTGACAGCACGGCAGGGGCGCAGTGTGGCACCCACAGTGCCAGCACATAGCAGGTGCTCAATAAAGATTGGGTGGTGATGCGGTTTTCCCACTGCCTGGAATGGGAGCCCTCAGAAGGGTGAATCTCAAGGCTTTTTAGGTCTAGCGCTACGACAGGGCCCAGGGCAGAATCTACCTGAAGCAGGGCACGGCACGGGTACTCAGAGCACACTGCATGCATAGACTATGAGTAAAGCCAGCATCTAATTGGGCACTTACAAGGGTGCTGGGTGCTGCACTAAGCACTTTACACCCATTATCCTATTTATTCCTCACAATGACTATGTCGCATGGATACCATTAGCCCCATTTTCAGATGGGGCAATGGAAGATTGGAGGGTTAATTAAGGTGACTAGCGTGATACTGCTACTTAGCGGCAGAGCTACACTCAGATTGGACCTGTCTGACTCTGGAGTGCAGGCTCTTATCCACACCAGCCTCCTGGGCATTTACACCCCACCTCACTACACAGTGATCCCCTTGTTTGGGTTTAAGGCTCCGTGTGAGTCCTTCACGCAGAGAACCAGAGGCTCAGCTGAAATCGACAATGCCACCCCTGCACCACCACCATCCCCCGCCACACACACACCATCCCTTGTTCAGGGACTCAGACTACAAGGGGACCATCAAAGGTAAAAACATCCTGGTCAATTACAGAGTCAATTCTCCGGCTCCAGGAGATAAGCCTCACCTGTCAGATGAAAGCCTTACCCCAGGCGCCCAGCCACCTGCAAATCATAATTAAAGGGAAGTCCACGGCCTCTGAGGCAGCTGAAACTCCAACTCGGCCCCACAGGCACACCTCACCCTGCCCTCCCCTTGCTCCAGCCACCCAGGCCTCCATCCAGTCCCCTTCCTGGACCAGGAGTCTTGAACGTGCCTCCCTTGTATGTTTTTTGTTTGTTTTGTCCTGATGAGTGGGAAAAGATACTAACAAAAAATTAAATCTAACAAATAACTTTACTTGCCGTTAATTGGCTACTAAGCAAACAGGCCACCATGGATGGGCACCTGGAGGGAGAAGAGACATCCTTGCCAGCTCAGGGCCCAGCTCCCCAGAGGTTTCAGGTTGGAGGGCAGCTGGGGGGTACTCAGAGCCATGCACACACTGAAAAGAACTTAAGAGTCACTTTTAAAAGAAGGGGATGGTCTGTCTTGAGCAAATCACTTTACCTTCTGAGCCTCCATGTGCTCACCTGCAAAATGGGTGGGTCTCCTAACGGATCTCAGAGGCTGCCGTGGGGAATTCAAACAGTTCACTTAGGGGAAAGCTTTACAGGGAGCCCAGGGCCATGCAGATATATGGGACTGTGACAGCTAATAGTGACAATGGTATACACCCTTCCAGAATGCTCACATGGAGCAGGTGCTGTCCGAGGTTGCTTTATGTCCATTAGAGCTCATTTTGTTCTCAGCACAACCCTCTGAAGTGGAATTATTGCCGCCCCGTTTTATAGATGAGAATATTGAGGCACAGGGAGGTTAAATAAGTTGCCCAAGAACACCCAGTTCATGTGTGGCTGCAGCAAGCTGGTGAGGCAGGGCAGTTTGGCTCTCGACTCTGCTCTAATCACTGAACCACGCTGCCTCTCTGGAGCAGGGAGAAAGATCAGGGAGTCAGCCTCTCTGGACAAGATGGTCAGAGGCACCTGCCCCTGAGTGAGCGCCTACTATGTGCCAAGCACTTTCCTCACTTAATTCAACAGCCCTGCCCACCTCTACTTCACCCCTACCCCACACCCCACCACCACAAGCTGCACACCAGGTGATTGAGGGCCAGAAAGCCCAAGGTCTCCTGGCTGGCAGGGATATGAGCTATGTATTCTCATTCCCCTTTCCCTTTTACTTCCACTCCACCCCAAACTTGTCTTCCTGAGCCCAAAGCCCCTACCAAGCCCTGCATTTCTCAGTTCCAGGGACTGGATGCCCTGGGGGATGGGCAGTGAGGTCACTAGAGGCTGGACATAGGCCACACCCTGCCTTATACCTCCTGCCACAGGGTCCATCTCTCCCTACCCAGGTTGCCAGCTCCTTGGTTCCCCACCCCCTCTTCCCATTGCTACATCCAAACAGCCTGTCCGATCCAGGGCACCAAAAAGAGCCCTGCAGAGGGGGCACCTAGCATGGTCAAAGCTGGGCACTGGAGAGCTTTGGACCATGGGTGAGAACTGCTCCCCTGGACCAGACTGAGGTGCTCCTCAGCATTCTCAGATGCTCCCACCCACATGCCCAGGTGTGCCCCTGGTTACCCTCAGGGCACGACCTTCCCTCCTGTCCCCACTCACAGGCCCAGGGGAAGGGAAGAGGCTGTCCGGCTCTTCTGCCTCTTCCTCCAGGAGCCCCAACCTAACCCTTAGAGTAACTGGGCTCCACAGGACTCTACAGAGGGTGCGTGGGGTAAGGCTGCCCCCCACAGGCAGCCGGGGAAGGAGGTTGCTTTGCTCAGAAAACCTGCAATCTCTGTAAACTGGGGGTGGACAGTCTCTATGCTGGATTGTGTCTGGGACCCTGAGCCTCACCCTCAAACCCTGAAGCTGGGAGAAATCCATTTACAAGGATATTAGGAGCGGGCTCAGAGTAGAGACTGTGGGTGAAGGGCTTCCAGGTCCAGCACATGGATGTGGGACTCCGGAAGGAGGTAGGCAGATAATCCCTGAATCAGAACTCTCCCCAAAAGCAGGGTCAGGGGACATGTGCCAGCACTCTCCCCCGCACCCCATTCCTCTTTCACTGTTCCTACTGCTGGCTCTGGGCCTTAAAAACTCCCGTCCTATATGCACCCTCCCACAACCCCTAATTGTCCAGAAGTGTTCCTAGGATCCAACCAGGATGCCCTCTGCTGCAACTAAAGCCCAGGCGCAGATTCTCTGGTCCTGGTTGGTCTGGGTGCGTGGGGGAAGATGAGTGAGTGGGCACGGCTTTGTGCCCTCAGGGCTGCCTGGAGTAGAGAAGTGAGCAGAACACTATTGGAAGGGAACACGGGGTGGGGGCAGGGGGAGCCCCAGGGGAAATCTTCAGGCCAAAGGCAGCAAAGCCAAGAACAGAGCATTCCTTTAGATGTCTCTGTAGGAATACAGTCCAAAGCCCCGTTTCCGTAAAAACAACACCCTCACTGCTCTTTCGCCTAATCGGAATGTGTCTATAGGAAGGACTGCATGCCTACACCAACAGGAACACCACTAATTAGTATTTAAAACCCAGCAGGAGGGGCGCCTGGGTGGCTCAGTCGGTTGAGCGTCCGACTTCGGCTCGGGTCATGATCTCGCAGTTTGTGAGTTCAAGCCCCGCGTCAGGCTCTGTGCTGACAGCTCAGAGCCTGGACCCTGCTTCGGATTCTGTGTCTCCCTCGCTCTCTGCCCCTCCCCCACTTGCACTCTCTCATGCACTCTCTCATGCGTACTCTCTCTCTCAAAAATAAATAAACGTTAAAAAAATTTAAAAAAACAAAAACAAATAACGGCAGGAGCAGAGGCTAGCATGTGCCCACCCCAGGGGCCAGGCCAGGGCCTTGACACAGCATTGTCTTCTTGGGTTTGAACGCCAGCCAGCTCTCCAGCTCCCTTTTTGAGCCACGGCCTCTTCATCCGTTAGGAGGAAGAATAATTCTTGCCTCATTTGGCACTTGAAGGAATTCGAGTGGCGTATTGCTTCGGGAGGTTTGAACACAAGGCCAGGTACCTACCCAGTGCTCCACCGGCATTCGAAAGCCAGTCTTTCTAGGGATGGCCTTGACTGGGTTCCAAGTCATCTCAGCCAGCTTATCCAAGCATCTTGGGTAAACTGCCCTCTCTGAGCTTCAGCCGTCGAGCAGGGAGGATGCCCACCACAGGGTTGCCGTTACACTTACATAAGGCACCACGTGTATAAAACTCCTCACACGTGGTAGGTCTGTGCTGAGTCAGCATCCTTGGTAACCAGATGCTGCCAACCAACTGTTAGAGCCAGGAACCCTGACATTTTGGAAGGAATTGTGAAGCCAGCTGAGGGGTTTCCTGATGCCCCCCTCCAGTGTTAAGTTTCCTCCACCCAGTCATACCCATAGTATTTCAGTGCCCAGTTTTTTAGGGTCAGAGTCCCTGACCCCTCAGCAGGGAAGAAGCAAAAAGCTGTGCCTATGGATTGGCGATGATCACCACCAGCTCCCGCGGTGTCGTGTGGGAGGGACTCAAGTCAGCCGCCTGTCCGCATCTCAGGGCCCTCACACAGTGCCGGGCTTGCCCCAAGCTCCAGCTCTGAGACCCCTTCCATCAACTCACTGCACATCTGTCTGCTTGAGCACAGGAACGTCCAGGAGGACAAGAAGAGTGGGCTTCTGCCTGGCTCCACTCAAGCCTCTGTCCTGGGGATCCCTCAGAGCTGGCCTGCCCTTGGCTAAGATGGTCCTTCTAAGCCCCCCTATCTACAGGAGTCAGGCTGTGGCTGGAGACCCGGAGCCCTCCTAGGAGACGAGCCATGGGGCATCAACTTGACAGGGCCACTCACAGGAAAGGCCCAGAGAAGACAAGAGGCAAAGAGTGAGCCATCCGTGGCAAACTTGAGAGCAGACCTCAGGCCTGCTGAGTCCTGGGTCAGAGGACCTTTCTCCTGAGGCTGGGAATGGCTTCACTGTCTCTACAGAACGTTACTCAGTGCTAAAGTGCACAGGGCAGATCTGAGTTCAAAGCCTGGCTCTCCCACTTCCTGTCAGGTACCTCAGACAAACCCACTTAGGCTCTCTGAGCCTCTGGTGGTTGTTGTCGTTGCTGTTGTTTAATCTGTAAAATAGTGGCATAATTGCCTACTTCACGGGTAGCTGTGAGGATTCAGAGAGATGATGGAAAGGAGTTCGGTAAAAGGATGCAGCCATGCCTGGCACATGATGAGCATACAGTATGGGGAAGCAGTTGCCACGGCCCCCATTTTATATTCACACGCACACATGCGTGCACACACACACATGCATACACAGTGTGTGCACATGGGCACACACACCCCCCACACACAAACACACCCACTCACTCACACACTCATACACACACACACACACACACACACACACACAATGCAAACTGCAAATATTAATGAAAAGAAAGAAAAAATCTCAAGCCAACAACCTGGGACTTTGTCCTATCCCTGCACCCATTTGCTTCTGACGGCACTGGATGCGGGAGACAGGACAGAGGGTAGACTAGGAAGCAGGAGCGCAGGACGTGACAAGGGGCAGGAATTCAGCCAGGAGCTAACAATCAAACTGGACCTGGGTTTTCCACAGTAGCCCTGCTCACCTCTCCCAACCAGCCCCTGCTGGTCACCTAGCAACAAGCATCTATCCCGAACCCTTCCTAAATCGCTGAGATTAGGCACTGCTCCTCATCAGTGCCTTCCATAACTCCCCATCACCCTCCCTCCAGGCATTAGCTGCCCTCACCTGGAAATCTATACCTCAGGCATCCTCTGGGTCCACTTCTCAGGGTCAGGACAACGTAGAAAGCATTGCTGGGACCTGTGACAAGGTGTTCCATGTGGAGGGAAGGGACAGCCATCCTGGGGCTGGGCAGGATCAGGGCCAAGGAGGAAGCCCACAGTCCCGCCCTGAGAAGGAAGTGCACCCCAGCAGGATCCAGAGCCACCTGAGAACACTTTCCAGAAGACACAGCTGTGAAAACCCAGGGCTATTTAATGCCAGGGACCAATGTTTTGGGGAAGCCAGAGTGGAGCAGGGAAAAGAAGTGAACAGAAGCACTTGCTGGGTTCGTACTGACTGCGTGCTGAGCATTTTACACACGCTGTCTCAATCCACAAACCCCGCTGGGTTAGGACTTCGACCCTCATTTTACCAATAAAGCGGCTGAGTTCGGAGGAGAGAGGTCCCTCCCCCACAATCAGAGAGCAGATGTGTGACAGCCCTGGGAAGGGAACTCGAATCCGACTGACCCCGGGATGCGGCAATGTCAGGGCTGGTGTCTGTGAGAGGGTCCTCGAGACAGACCCTGCTCAAAAACAGGTCTGCGAAGAGTGCCCAGCACCCACAGGGCCAATCAGGGCTTAAACCAGTCAGTGCAGCCCTCCCCCACCCCTCCAGGGGCCATGCCTCCACCTCCCCATAGCCCTGGGCTCTGGGCTGCCCTGGAGGGGCCCCTCTGGAGGGTTCTTCCAAGTCCCAAGGTCTCTGACAGGCAACGACCATGCACCCCATGAGGCTTCCATGCCTTTCTGGCAGCCCTGAGCTGCCTCTGAGAGCCAAGGGCTCTTTATTCCCTACCCAGAACCACCCTGAGAGGTAGGCTGTGCACACGGCTAGCAGCATGGAGGGACAGTGATGGCAACAGGATGCCTGCCCCTCATAAGGCCGCCAGTGCCCCCAGGATGGGTGCAGGGCATGGAGATCTGTACCCGGGACGGCCAGAGCCCTCCCCGCAATCGTCCTTCTGTCCACTTCGCAGCCCCCAGAACAGGCTGCCCTCTCTCCCACCTTCATGCCAGCCTTTGTCTCACACTGTTCCACCCCCAACATCGCTTCCTCCTTTCTTCCTGTCATTCAGTAGCTCTTGCTGGTGGCTGCACACTTGAATCATGAGGGGAGAGTCTGAATCGATGGGTCTGGGTGGGGCCCGGGCATCAGAATTTTTTAAAAGCTTCCCAGGGGATATCCCACCACGCCAATGTGAGACCTTTAGTGGACTGCCCCTTTTCCTCATACCTCGGCCCTGAAGTCACCTCTTCTAGGGAGCCTTCCCTCACCACCCCTCCACCCCCAGCCTGGGCTGGGTGCCTCCCTCTGAGTCCCCAGGTGCCCTGATACCTCCACTACCAAAACCCTTATCACACAATACTATAACTGAGTTTATTACAAATCTGTCCAGGGCCAGGACCGCGTCTTATTCTTTTCTGCATCCCCAGCACCCAGAGACTGCCACAAAGAAGAGGCTTCAGAAATGTTTGGTGAATGGATAAAGGATTCAAGGAACAAATGAACGAATGAATGAACCCAGGTGCTAGTGCTCTGCTTGCTGACATCTCTTCCCCTTCTTCCTTGGCCAAGCCTCCCAGATTGCTAAGCTGCCCAAAGTCCCCTCTGCCTAATCAGCCTGCCCCAGCCTCCCAGCCTTGGCCTATGCAGGGTCAGATGCCTGGGGTGCCCACCACACAGGCGTAAACCTCTCAGATCATTCTAAATGCTGCCCAGGTCTCACCTGCTTCAGGAAGCACCCAGTTAACCAGGCGGACCCCAACAATGCCCCTTGATGTAAAACACCTGGCTTCTTTCCTACCACTTTCCTCCAACATGCGGTCTTGGACGGTCAGCACCTGGACTGACCTCACAGATGACAACACTTGGCAATAAATTCAGGACTATGACTCAAGAGACTTGAGTTCCTGCCACCAACTTGCTGTGTGACACCGGGCTAATCACTTAACCTCTCTGTGTCTCAGGTTTCTCGTCTGTAAATTGAGGGAAATAATAGTACCCTCCACATAGAGTTGCGATGAGGATTAATGAGTTAATAGACCTATCCTTAGAGTAACACTAGGCACAGGGTAAGTGCTATTACCATACTGTTCACTACTCTTATCAACCAATCACTAGGCTTGAGGCTTTTCCAGCCTGATGGATTATTTTACTATATCATCTGGCCCAAGCCCCCACCCGTAGGCAGAGCCACCAGCAAGAGGCAGTGACAGTCCTGAACTTCTGCCAGCTGGCCCCGGGTCTGAGTCTGTTGATATTTCTGTAAACACAGCCAAGGTACGCCCAGGCCACCACCCAGCCAGGACCAAGGCTGGATTTTTCAGCCTCCATTTCCCGTCACGAAGGCCCAGCTTGATTCCCTCTGCACACACTCGCCCCTCCCTTTAAACAGACGGGAGCACCAAAGCGCGAAGACATGGAAATTACCAAACGCAATTTCTCTCCAGAGATGACAAATCTGCTGCAATTTGTATTTCCAAACAGGAGCTGCAGTTCCCGGGCAGCTCCCAGGCGGGTTCCCAGCCCCCAGGGACCACCTCCTGGCCGGCACAAGCGCTCCCAGCTCCACCCCTGCAGAGGAGGGGGAACACACACGCGCGCGCGCGCACACACACACACACACACACACACACACACCCCGCCCCCATCTTCACTCCAGGGTCAGCAGTGCTACCGCAGGAAGGGGTCAGAGCAAGGGTAGGAGACCGAGGAGAGAACCAGGTGGTAGGTCCCTCAGGGTTCACTCGGCCACACCTGCTCTATCTGCACAGATGTCAGAGCACCCAACAACGGGTCATGACCCGGCTGAAGGACCGGCCCTGCCCCCAATAAACAATCCCAGTGACAGAGCCCACCATGCAACATGTAAGCTGGGCCTCTTTATTTGCAAAATCGCATTTACTCCTGGCTCCCCTACCCTGGGAGTTGGGTGGTCCTTTTCCCATTTTATGGGAGAGGATATGTATGAGAGGGGCCCCTGGGGCTGGCCCAAAGTTGCACAGTTAGTAGAACATGATGTTGAACCTCTCACGTCCCTGACTCCAAAGCTAGCGTGCTTGCCGACCACCACCTTGGGTACCTCATCGAATCTTAGTTTTCTCATCTGCAAACTGGTTTGGACCAATGTTTCTTAATATATATTTCTAAATATACGCCCCTGCTTAAGCAACATTGAGAGCTCACGCCCTTTCTGTGACCTGCCCGATGAAAAAACAGAAGATTTTTGGTTTGTTTTCCAAAACAAAATTCTGAGAGAAGGTTCATTTCCAAAGATCCTGACACCAAAGTTGCTTTTGCCCATGCTAACTCCTCCCTGCTCCCAGGAGATTCGGATGCACTCCTTACAGGAGCACAGGGCCTCCACTGCTCACCCCACCATGCCCTGTTGAGAAGCTCCAGGCTCAGACCCTGGGGTGCTATCACTGCTCACACACTAGGAGAGGTAGCAGGACCTATGTCTGGGGCACCCCTCTGCACTGACAGCCTGAGAAAGTCACCTCTCCCCTCCAACGCTCTGTCTGTAACACAGGAATAACAATAGTTCCTAGTGGTGCTGTGAGAGCATTGACTGAGTAAATACCTAGAACACTGCCTGGCCCGTGGCAAGTGCTGAGTGTTAACTCTTGTTAGGTTCTAGGGATGTTTCTTCACAGAGTGTAGCAAGTGCAAGTGCCTGTCCCCTGGCTGGGCCCTAGGAGATCATTTTGTGGACATGTTCCATTACTGTAGCCTCTAACAGTGCTCAGGATGCACCCAAGAGTACAGTGGGTCCCATCATCTGTGAAAACCCAAACGAATCACAGCCTCTGATTTGTTTGGGCTCAATTCAAACAAAGTCAAACAAACCACAGCCTCTGATTTGTTTGGGTTTCATTTCAAATATGAAGGACTTCCATTTGAGGAACTAGCCATCTGGGAAATATTTTAAGTTAGATCTTTACCTCACTCCATGCACCAAAATAAATTCCAGATGGATCTCAGATTTAAACATAAACAATGAAACCATAAATGTACTTCCAAAACATGAATCTGAAAGTGGGAAAAACACCTTTCTAAGTAGGACGCAAAACCCAGAAACCATAAAAGAAAAGACGGGTCAATTCGACTACATATGATTGTCTATTTCACATGAAAAAAAAAACTATAAATAAAATTAAAAGACAAATGTAAAGTCAAGGGAATACATTTCAATACAGGTCTCAGAAAAAGGCCTCATAAAGAAGGGCTGGAAATGAATGCGAAAATAACAAAGACCCAGTTTGAAAAAAACGGGTAAAGAACAGACAATTCACAGAAAAGGAAACAAAAATAGTCCTCAGACCTAAGACCTAAGATCCTCAGCCTTATTAACAAGGAAACACACAAAACCAGGAGCAGGATACCTATGGCTTTCTATCAATCGTTAAAAAAAAAAAAAAATGTCAATTATACTTCAGTAAAGCTGGAAAAAGCTTTTTTTAATGTTAAAGTTTGAGAATACTCCTTTGGAGAAACAGGAAGTGCCCCATTTTGCTGGTGAATTGATAAAATATATAGCAGTTTGGCCAAATTTGACACAGCACTTCCGAATCTTATCCGACCTGTGCAAAATGACTTATGAACCAGGATATCACTGTTGCATGATCAATTCCACACCTGTGGGCATAATTAACCAAATGTAGGACCTTGGGCAAAGTGACTTAACCTCTTTGGGCCTCAGTTTCCTCATCTGTAAAATGGGGATAATAACAGAACCTGCCTCAGAGGTTGTAAAGCTTCTCGAAGAGTCACCTGGTGTGTAGTAAGTGCCCACCAAGTGTTACCATTCATATTATCATCATGATTAATGTTGTCACCAGCGGGCCCCACCTGGAGACTAGCTCCGAACACCAGTGTGGAGTTTGGGAATAGCTGAGTTGCCCATCATCTTCCATTAGGAGGAATCTCAGTCAGGCAAGACGAAATTGCAACTGTAACTAAGTAGAAACCCATCGCTATATTCTGCCCAACACGTACAGAAGCTTGGTCAGCAACGGAAACAGGAAAAATGGCTTTCCCAGAAGCAAATCTTGAGAGGGCCCATCCCAGCTCTTGCCCTGGGAACATTTTGGCTAAGTAGATGGGACCATTCCGTCTTGGAAAATCTATCCAAGTGATGGGTGAAAGCCTTGCTCACTTAAGGCCAACTAATAATAAAAGTAACCGATAACATGCTGTGATGTATTTTCTAAATGCCAAACAGAGCTAAGCATTTAACATACAATAGTCTTTTATTCCTCACACAACATTATCAGGTAGGTATTATTGTTCTTCCCATTTTATAGAAGAAGAAACTGAGGCTCCAAGGTGGAGAGACTGAAACAGCAGGTAAGTGGCAGAGCCCACATTTGGACCTGGGTCTCTGGTGCGTCAGCCGTGCCAAGGTGGGTGTTCTGTCCACCTGGCAGGTGTATCTCCATGTAGAAACCACAGGGTAGCACCCTGGCTTCTTTTACGTAGTTGTCATTATGAATCAGCCCCAAAGGCAGAACGTTTCTGAGCACAAGGACGAAACTGGGGTTTGGAGCTTAGGAGGCACAGGCCGGGTCATGTGACCCATCCAGCCCATGTGAGGCACACATTGCTGTCCTTATCCCTATTTCAGAGGGGAAACAGGCTTGAGGTGCCATACCTAGCAATGACAATTGTCTCCTGTCTCCTTCCTACCACATCTTTCTGTGGCACCTCAGGGCCTAAGAAACCGAGGCAAAGGCCTGGACAGCAGGCAGGGGGAAGTGAGGTCCCCTGCCTGCTCCTCCAATGAGAGGTCCCAGAGCAGAATCTGAAGTCTGTCCCCTCAGGCACAAGGGCAGGCACACGTGGGCTGCCAGCTGTCCTGGCCAATTACCTTCCCGGTAAAGGAGGGGTCAGCGCTGGGGGAGGGGTGCGCAGTGAGAGCACAGCTTCCTGGAATCCTTGTAGTCCCTTTACCACAAGATAAATTGTTGCCTCTGATTCCGCTTCTCCCTCCCTCGCCCCAGCCCTACTGGGCTTCCTAAAACAATAAGAAAACACATTTCTCATCACTGCATTTAATCCTTCAGGCAGAGAAGGGGAGCTGCGCATCTGGTTCCAGGCTTGAGATGGGAAGGGGAGGAGAGGCCCAGGGAGGGGCTGTGCGAGGGCCAGTGGAGTCCAGGAAGAGACTCAGTGGGGGAGATGGCTGGAAACAAAATTCTTGGGGGAGGGGGCACAGCTTGCTCTACTGTGTATTTAGTGCCTGAATCACGCTTTCACTCTGCTAGGATCCACAGAGGCAGGCCCTGTTTTATGCTGGACAGGCAGAAAGGAGAAATACAGGCCAGGATTCATAGTGCAATGGGCACACAGACCTATAGGCCACTAGCTATGTAGATTACAGCATTCCACAAACTCCAATAGGGGAAAGTTATGGGCTTTGAGGGAGCAAGGACCAAGGGAAGACTTCACTCTGGCTGTGGAAGATTCTGCAGGGGACGGGGGCCTTTGTGCTGCTCCTCAGAAATTCACCAGGCTGGTGACAATGCGGAGGAAAAAATGTTAATTTAATTACGGCATTCTTCTCCTGCAACGGTCTTTACTCTAAACGTGTGAACAGGGCTTTACAGTTTTCAAAGCTGCCATCATCTCATTTCATCTCATGCCATTCCTGCAAAGCAAAGATTATTATTCTATTCTACTTACCCTGCAGAAGGTGAAGAAGAGGCCCATGGGGTGAAATGGCTCCCCTGGGTCTCCACAGCCAATCAATGGCACAACTGGAATTCAAGCTCTTTCTACAACCCCAGGGATGCCAGTGTGTCCCCAAGAGAAGGGTGCTGCAGGGGAGGCAGTGAGGGCAGAGTGGGCCCAAGGTGGGGTTAAGGAGGGCTGCGGAGAAACGGCCATGGCTCTGTGAAACAGGTCAGCTGCCATCCCCAGGCCCAAGCCAATCCGCCCACATTGCTAGGTCTGAACTGAGAGAGCCCCTGCCCTCGGGGGTGACATTCTCACTCGGCCAGACAGCCATAGTGGGCAGTGGACGTGGTGAGGGTTTTGAAGAAAAGGATATCTGGTCTGTCAGCTTAGATTTGTTCTTGCCTGCAATTATGGAAAGAGAGATATATAAGGAATCAGCTGCTATTCTGAAAATGGACTGAAGGAAAAGGAGCAAGGACATAACTTTTTGTAGCACTTACAGTGTACCAGGTACAATGGTAGGTTTTTCATCTCCTTGGCTCCTCCTGATAACCCTATCAAGGGAAATACCACAATCCCCATTACACCCACTAGGAAACTGAGGCTCAGAGAGGTGAAGCTACTTGCCCGAGGTCTCTGACTCAGACCCTCAGCTGACGCTCCTTCCTTTCCACCATAAATGTCCAGAAGAGGAGCAACCACAGGTGGTCAGAACCCGAGGAGCTGGGGATCACTGTGTGGCATCCTCCTGGATACCCTAGGGGTCTGCAGAGAGACCCCTTCACCTTCCTTTTAAGATGATCAGTGCCAATAAACATAATTTAGTGCTAACATTGATTTATCAGAGCATGACGCTGGGAGTGGCAACCACAAAGCTAAACCAAATCACAAGAGAGAACCAGAATTCCAAAGGCTGCCATTTTAATGTGTCAGGAAGTGTGAACCTAACAGAAAGAATCTAAACAGAACTGCAGCATTCTCCTCAAGGTCAAAGGTTATTAAAACCTGGAGATAGGAAGATATTTCAAGATCTCAAGAGGCCAACAAAAGCCATGTCTGAGCACATGTTGTGGTGGCCCAGGAGGGGTTGCATATTTCCGTAGTGGAGTGAGTAATGAAGGCGCTCGAGTCCTGGGGCACGGACTGCATAACCACCTCCTTCTTTACTTTATAGCATCCCTGACAGAGCATCTAAATATGGAGCTTGGCAGGCTCCATCTATGCCGCTGATAAGAATCCAGCCAGAGTTGTGGCCGATGACTCTGATTAGGCAACCTTAACTGTCAAAGAAGGTGACTCCCCAAACCACTTAGGAAGGTATAAGTATCTCCTTAGTGGGTAAAGACCTTCCATCCTCATAGAAATATTTGAGAAATTCAAACCCACAGGGTGAACATTTTTAGATGTTAAAGGCTCTGTGCATATTGGCGCTGTATTTACAGTATTTTGAGAACTTGGCCTATTTGAATAGCAAGTTGGCCTTTAGTTCCAATCTAAAATGTAATTTAACAATTGAGTTATATTTGTGACTTTAAGGTGAAAAAATCCTCTTAAATTCATATGTGTGAAGTGCTAGAACACTTAAGATAACTTAAGATTCCTTTGCATTTATAAAAATTACCTAATTACTTGGGAAGATTTCACAGGTAATAAATCATAGTACTTAAAAATAAAATGAAATCTATGAAATATATCAAATGATGTTTTAAGTATTTGAAGGTGTGTGTGTTCTCTCTAAATAAACTTTTTTAAAACATAAAGAAAAGGGGGTACCCGGGTGGCTCAGTCGAGCATCCAACTTCAGCTAAGGTCATAATCTCACAGTTCGTGGGTTCAAGCCCTGCATCGGGCTCTGTGCTGATGGCTCGGAGCCTGGAACCTACTTCGGATTCTGTGTTTCCTTCTCTCTCTGCCCCTCCCTTGTTCACTCTCTGTCTTTCTCTCTCTCTCAAAAATGAACATTAAAAAAAATTTTTAATTTAAAAAAAAAACATAAGCATCCTCTGAATATCCTTTCTGTGCAAACTGTCTTGAGGCTTGAAAGAAATCTCACACTGGGGCACCTGGGTGGCTCTGTTAACCATCTGACTTTGGCTTAGGTCATGATCTCACAGTTCGTGAGTTTAAGCCCCACATCGGGCTGTCAGCACAGAGCCTGCTTTGGATCCTCTGTCCCCCTCTCTCTCTGACCCTACCCTTGCTGGCACACACATGTGCTCTCAAAAATAAATTTTAAACAGATTTTTTTTTAAAAAGAAAGAAATCTCACACTGACACGGAGCACTTCCTACGCGCTCAGAGCTTATACTTTAAATGAATGATCTCACTTAGTCCTTATAACAACTCCATAAAGCAGGTACAATTACTATTTCCATCTTCTAGGCACTGAGCGCTGGAGCCAGGATTCTGAACTGGGGCTGCTGGGGTTTCAGAGCTATCTGCCTTAAGCCCTATGCCCCAGTTCCCACATAAGAAAGAACCCCGTCAGGGCTGGCTTGGAAACACCAATGAAACAACCCGGTAGCCGGCCTCATCTTATGTGCATGAGTGTTTGAGCCATGACCCCCGTCCTCATCTCCGGATTTTATCTCTAGGGCTTCGCTACTCACTATGTGCTCCAAGAGCTAGCAGCACACGCATCACCTGGGAGCTCGTCAGAAAGGCGGAGTCTTAGGTCCCACCCCAACCTTTCTGGATAAGCACCTGCATTCACAGGAGTCCCAAGTGACTCGGGTGCCCACCAGAGTTTGACAAGCCCTGCTCTACAGCATTTCCTTGGGCCCACCTCACTCAACCTGACAAAACAGGTTGCTGCTCCTGGTCCCTGTCCCCAGAAGATGCCAGCCTCCTGGATATGTGCAGTGTTAATACAGAGAGGCGCAAAGCCACTTGGCCCAGCCCTTAGTGAGAGTGGGGCTCTCCCACCACTCAAAGTTCTTCTACCAGCAGTTGCTGAGAAAGGTAAATTTTGTTGAACTGCCCAAGGCCACACTAATCTTTAATTATGCCATTAATGTTGGTCTCCCCCCCCCAGATAGCTGTTAGGCTGGCAGTTACTGCGCTGCCCTGGCTTTAAACAGCTTGCAGATTTCCTGACAGTATTAATGGAAGTTTTGCAAATTGATTTGGGGAGATTAGATGGAGAGAGGCTGGCGTGACTCGATGTGAAGCCCATTCTAAGCAGCTCAGATCCTTCTGCCCTTGATCTCCACCCAGGGCAAGAGAGGAAAGAGAAAAAGTCAGGCCAAAGCCAAAAGTGGGCCTGTGACCCCAGGCCTGTCACTTCATGTCTGGGCCTCTTCTTTAAAATGAGCAGGTTGGGCTTGTCCAGATTCACCAGTGATTTCTCCTGGCTTGCTTCACTCCAATTTCTAAGTCTCGGAGGCTGCCAGAATGGCTTGCCTGAGAGGAAACAAGCTTCCTTTCTTCCTTCTTTCCCTCATCCATTCAATCATTCATCTTTTCACTCAGTACACATGACCAAGGATCTGTAGGAGGCTCCACAGTAGGGGACACAGGTTTAAATCAGCTGCTTCTGGCTGGCATATAGTCACCCTCACCATGGTCTGAGCTCAGCATCAGGTTCAGAGTTCATCATCCCCTCTGCTCCAAGAGCCACAGGACAAGGACCAGAAGAGACAGGGAGATGGGGCAGAAAGAGAATTGGCCTTGTGCCAGGCCTGGGTTCTGAATCAGCTCCAGCTCTAACGACTGTGTTAGTGACTTGGGCAAGTCCCTGTGTGTCTAGCCATCAGTCTCCTTTTCTGGAAAATGGGGAAATGGGAATGATAACTCTTGGTCTTGCTTGGTGGGGGAGGGAGGTGGTAGTTGAAAAGAATGTCATTAGTGAACCAGACGGCCTTTTGTGTGTTGATGAGGGAGAAGGATTGCTTCTATCCTGTTGCCAGGGAGCTGCCCTTCCCATCTCCAAGAAATCCAGCCACAGGGCAGAGTATCCAGGAGATCAAGCCTTGTGAAATCGCCAGGACTCCCTGCCCTTAACTCCTGACAGTGACCTCAAAGCCTTTAAAATATTCCCAGGGAGGGGCACCGGGGTGGCTCTGTCAGTTGGGCATCTGACTCTTAATCTCAGCTCGGGTCTTGATCTTGAGGTCGTGGGTTCAGTCCCCTTGGTTGAGCCCCACATTGGGCCCCTTGTTGGGCATGAAGCCTACTTGAAAACAAACAAACAAACAAACAAACAAGGGGCACCTGTGTGGCTCAGTCAGTTAAACGTCCGACTGTGGCTCAGGTCATGATCTCACTGTTCATGAGTTTGAGCCCCACATCAGGCTCTGTGCTGACAGCTCAGAGCCTGGAGCTGCTTCAGATTCTGTGTCTCCTTCTCTCTCGGCCCCTCCCCTGCTCAAACTCTGTCTGTCTCTCTCAAAAATAAACATAAAAAATTAAAAAAAAAAAAAACTGAAAACATTCCCAGGGAGACAGGCAGGGCAGGGGCAATAGCAAGACAGACCAAGGGTGGAAGGAAGCAGTCAGGGCAGTATAAAAGCCATGGTCTGCCCCCACTCCCTGTAGAAGGCCCTCATCCCTAAACCATCCCACTGCACAAAGCCAAGCAAAATCCCGACTCCAGTATCCCAGGTTGGGAAAGTAGCTGACTTGGGGAATGGCTTGGCCACACACCGTCAGAGAACTTGGGAGATGCTCTGGGCCTCCTGGCTCCCCTCATGCCTAAGGTGTATTCTTCTAGGCTGGACTGTCCCTGTATCTCTGGACCTGTTCTTCTAGCCACCAGCTTCTGGGTCTTAGCTCCTCTCTCCTCCTCTCTGATAAGCTGGCTAACCAAGTTCCTAAATTCTGCCCAGCACACTACCCTGGACTCCAGAGCTGCTGTTGCCTAGAAGTTCACCTGGCCCACCCCCTCCACCATCACTGCCACGAGCAGCAAGAAGGGTTTGTTTATGGGCCTGGGTTTTCTTCTAAAATTAAGTTTTCAATTAAAGTTGAGAAGTAGGAGAAAATGCAGCCTCAGGCAGGCAGCCCCTCTCTGAGGCTTCCTCTCAAACAGATGGTTTGTAGCATTTGTAATTAATGAGAGGTGTGCAGATGGGGGCCCTTAATAGCCTGCAGCAAAATGTAGAGGCTGGGGAGGGGTGGAGCAGGCTGGCCCTGAGCAGGCTCTGGGCCAGGGGATGATGCCCAAGTTGGGAAAGGAACCCTGCCCTTCAGCCCTGTCTCTCCACGGCCAGTCCTGCCTGCAGCAGCCACACCTGCCCTAAGGATGAGAGTCTTGCACCCTGGATTCTCTGCGCTGTGCCAGCATGCCCTACAAGAAGGACGGAGGGTGGGAGGGCAAGCCACTTACACAGTGACCAGTTTTGCCTGAGGTCAACTGTTTGATCCCTGTGAAAATTAAGATGATGACAACATATATGAAACAGACTATAACTAACTTTGATTGCAGGTGCCAAGGATCTGGGGCCAGGAGAGGAGAAAACAGAGGTCCCAGAACAGCACCCCAAGCCCTGCTGTTGAAGCCCACCAGGTGACAACCAGCCTCCTCCTTCCTATCCCACCCCAGAGTTCACCCCCCACCTCAGGCTCAAGAAGGAAAAAATGGTCAGAGAAAGGTCAGCATTAACCAGCATTCCACTCCATCAACAAAAGCTCCTGGAGCCCCTGCTAATGTGCCAGGGACCGTTCTAGGCACTGAGGACTCACCTGGGGACAGAAAGCCTCTTCCATTCCGGTGCAGGGCAGATCAGCAATTAACAGTGAGCATTTTATTGAAATCTCGGGTAGTGATGAGTAGTCCGAGGAAAAATAAAGCAGACAATACAGAACATGGGAGGAGGCAGGATTTAAAAAAATAATAATAATAAGTGGGACTAAATTAAGTAAAGGAGTAAAGCATGCAGGGGCCTAGGGGAAGAGTGTTCTAGGCGGTGAGAAAAGCAAAGTCCCCAAGACAGAAACAGCCAGGGAGACCAGCGTGGCTGAAGAGAAGTGGCAGGGGTGGTGCAAGGTAAGGCCTTTAGGCCACAGTGGCGGGTGGGGACTGGAGACACAGGAGAGCCCTCCTGACACAAGCTGTCACCCCAACTGCCGCCACAGCAACACATCTACTCCCAAGCTCCACTCTGATGCCGCTTAAGGTTCTGTGGGGAGAAGGAGGTGGCAAACTCTGTCATCCACTGAGGCATCGCCAAAGAGAAGCAGGTGGTGAGGGAGGGCCACCGAGGTGGCCACAGGGACAGGAGAAGAGGTGCTTCATTCTTCACAAGAAACAGGGATTATGGATTTCAGTGGGGAAGGGAAAAGGGTACACAGTGTAGACAAAGTAGGCAGAGAGAAGGAACATGCCAAATAAAAAGAGCAGCTTAACAGCGTGTGGAGGGAGTGGTTCTTAAAGCTTTGTGTTAAGTCTCTTCATCTTGCGAACAACTCTGTGAGGCCAACAACTATGATGATGCCATTTTACAGATGAGGAAACTGAGGCACAGAGCAGTTAAGTAACTTACTCAAAGAGTAAGCGAGTGAAGGGACAGAGCAGGGACCCAACCCGTGTTGGCTGGCTATTATGGTCCACACTCACGGCTTTGGAAAATGCTATGTAGGGACAGGGACCTGCACAAAGATGGCTTGAAGAGAAGAAGGCTGGGCAAGGTTGGGGCAGGGGGTGGGCAGGGAGCTCAAGGGGTGACTTATCTCCCATACTGTTTTTCTCCCCATGAAATTCAATGATGATGCTATCCATTCAGTGCTTGAGAATTTCACAAAGTGCTTTCCTTCCTATTTGATCCTTTCATGGGTTGTGAAGAAACTCATCATCATGCCCAAGTTATAGACAAGGACACTGAGACTCAAGAGGTTAGGTAACCTTACCAGGAAGTGGCAAACACAAGATTCAAGTACGAGCTTTGCCTGACTCCAAATCCCATGCTCTTTCATTCATCCAAAAGCACTTATGGGCATCTACGTAGTGGCAGGCACTGAACCAAGTATTCATACATGGGAAAGGTGCTTCTCTCAGAAGGATCCCTTGGTTTGTGCCTGTCTCCTACATCCTTCACTCGGCCCCATAAGGAACATGCATGCATCTCATTCCTGGCTGAAGCAAGTGACAGCCTTGGGGTAGATAGGGGAAAAACACTCGTGAGCTCCTGCTCTGAGCTTGGTTTTTTGTGTATTACATCACAGAGTCCTTCCATCAGCTAGCTCAGCAAGGTAGATGTGGCTAGAGCTGCTTGGCCAATCCAGTGTCATGCTTCCCTACTTCTGGAGAATGAGAACTCTGGTTTTACAGAGAGTGTCAATGAGCCTAACTAAAGACTCGTTTTAAAGTCTCTACTTCAATTAGGTATAGCCATAAGACTCAGTTGTAGCCAACGAAATGTCAAAGAAGTCATTGTGTGAGACTTCTGGAAAAGATCCTTAAATCGAACAGACTCTGAGGTAGGCCCTTTGGGCTATTTCTCCTTTTCTCCCACTTCCTGCCTGGAACTCAGTTATGATGACTGAATATCTAATAGACATCATGGATCATAAAGGACACTCTGAGGATGGGAATCTTATGTTCAGAATAGTGGAACAAAAAAAGTAGGGTCCTGGGTCCCAGATGATACTGAGGAACCACTATACAAGCCTGATCTCCCTGCCTCTGAACATGGGTCAGAAATAAACCTCTTTATTATTAATCAAGTTACTACTATTCCTCATCTCATTTGCTGGCAGTCAAATGCATGCCTTAACAGATACAATGGTTATTACCATCATCCCCATCTGGAAACTGAGGCTGACACATTGTCCCAAATCCCACAGCCAAGTAAGGGAAAGAAACAGGATTCAAAGTTGAATCTGTTTCCAAAAGCCACGCCCCTCCCGTCCCTTTGGTAAGAGCCTTCCCTGTTCACTCTCAGTAATTCATGAGAAGGCACAGGCATTACAGCGATTTTAAACAGCCAACATCCCTACATCCCTTGTTCTTGTCTTAGAGATACACACCAGAGCAGATTGTCTTCCCAGTTACCCGTACACTCTAGTAGATGAATTAACCACATACCAGGTAGCGGGCAGATTTTTAATTTCCCATTCAATACCTCCTCTGTCTCCAAGTCCCAAGTTGCCAGGTTCTTCAGGACTCCAGGAAGAAAGTCCCCAAAACCATTCTCATACAAACTTGACAATCTTCTCTTAGGACACCTTGTGCTTATTAATTCCTTAGAGTTTCTAGATACCAGACAATGTTGTCTGGGAACACAGTTCTTCCTCTAATACTATGTTAAATTGAAGAGATGAGCGGGGGCATCTGGATGGTTCAGTCGGTTAAGCGTCCCCCTCTTGATTTTGGCTCAGGTCACAATCTCACAGTTCATAGGTTCAAGTCCGGCATTGGGCTCGGCACAGCCTGCTTGGGACTCTCTCTCTCTCTCCCTCTCCCTCTCTCTCTTTGCTCCTCCCCTGCTTACATTCTCTCTCTCTCAAAATAAATAAATAAATAAAACTTGAAGGAAAAAAAAGAGGTGAGTGGACATCTTTGGTTAAGGAAGTTTCCTTCTACTCTTAAGTTTATTGAGTTGTACCATGAAATTTGTTAATGATCTTCCTTATGTGTGCATATTGAGATAATTGTATGGGTTTTGCCCTTTATTCTATTAATATGGCATATTATATTAATTGATTTTTTAATATAAAAACAACTTTTCATTCCTGGGATAAATCCCACTTGGGTCATATACTGCATAATCTTTTTTGTGATACTGGATTCAGCTTGCTAATATTTATTGAGGATTTCTGCTTAGATATTGTTCTATAGTTTTCTTGTGATATCAGGAATATTGTGTTGGGGGCCCCCAAGACCATCCTCAGGTTCACTGATTCACTAAGAAGACTTAAAGTGCTCAGTATATAGTCATACTCATGGCTATAATTTATTACAGAAAAAGAATACAAAGAAAAATCAACAAAGGCACATGGGACTAAGTCCAAAAGAAGTCAAGTGCAAGTTTTCCAAGGCCCTCTCTCACTGGAGTCAGTCAGGATGCTCTTAATTCTCCCAGCAAAAAACTGTGACACCTGTGAAGTGTTGCCAACCAGGGAAGGACATCAGAGGCTCAGTGACCAGGGTTTTTACTGGAGGCTGGTCACGTGGGTGCCCTATGCCTGAGATAAACCCAAGTTCCAGACTCCCAAAAGGAAAGCAAATGTTCAGCATAAACCATATTATTGACAGCTTATCTTAGGCACAGTGAGCCACTCTTACCAGTTATGGTGGTGGGAACACCCCCAAATCCAAGCTACCGGATGCCGACTAGGAACAAATCTTGGAAGCAGGCCTTTGAAAGGAGTCAGGCCTGCTATGTTAGCTCTTTTCTGCACACTTGCATTTAATTTTTTTAATATTTATATCTGAGAGAGACAGAGAGACAGAGTATGAGCAGTGAGGGGCAGAGAGAGAGGGAGACACAGAATCCGAAGCAGGCCCCAGGCTCTGAGCTGTCAGCACAGAGCCCGATGTGGGGCTCAAACTCACGAACGGTGAGATCATGACCTGAGATGAAGTCAGATGCTTAAATGACTGAGCCACCCAGGCACCCCTCTACACACCTGCATTTAAAACAAAAACCCAGAAAGCCGATAATGCTTAATACAAAAGAATTAAATGCTGATGTTGGAATTTTAGCCACAGGAGGTAGAAAAGTTTGAGTGTCAGGACATTGTTGGTGCCCTGAGACCATACTCTTTCAGCTTACCCACATGTGTGTGTAAGATCAAGCCTGCATCTCCAGAAAATTTAATTTGGAGCAACAGAAAAGAACTCCCAACTCATGTCACACAATGCTTAAGCAGAAATATTTTCCCTACACTGTAGGGAAAATGGCTTCACAGGCCTTATGGTCTTTCAGCAATATTAGGCCCCCGCCCCCCCCAAAAAAAACTATGTAAGTTTCATCAGTCATAGTCTAGGGTAGAGACTGACAGCGTATCAAATGGGGAAACAGGAAAGAAAACACTCATTTGACTCACCACTTTGGCATATTCTCAGGCACCCAACCTGTCTCCAGGCAGCATGATCCTGGTCCCACAGTCAAAGCAATGTTGACACTTCTTGAGCTCCAACAGCTAAAGCCAGAAGCTTCCAGGGTTATTGTCACTAGTTGATTTTACTCTATTTATGTCACCAGCTATGCCCCTAACACTTCTCTTATGCATACCATTGATAGTAATTAAAATAATAGCTAAACAGCTGTTAAGTACAAAATATGAACCAAGAACTCTGTGAAGCAATTTATACATACTAACTTATGCCCACAACAACCCTGTAAGATAGGTACAATATTGTCCCCCTTTTACAGATGAGAAAATTTTAGTTAACTGGCCCCAGGTTACACAGCCAATAGATGGTCGAGACAGAATATGATCCCACACACTCTGGTTCCAGAGCCAGAATTCTTAACTGCCAGCACAACCCAGTTCTACAAAGACAACTCCATGACAGAAAGCCTCCAACACTGTCTTTCCCACAGGATAGCCCATCACATTCTCTGAGCCAGATCGGGGGTGAGAGAGAAAAGAGAACTTCTTGAGGCTGTTAGTGAAGACAAAGAAGCAGGTAATACAAATGATATACAATTGGGTAGATTCCTGAAGAAAGTTTCCTTCAGTGGTACCATCTTCCAGAGGACATCTGGAAATGCAAGGGCATTCTTAGTTGTCACAAGGAATGGGGGTGTACTGCCTGAGTGCTAGGAATGTGGAACATCGCCAATGGATAGGACAGTCAAGCACAATGAATGGTGACTCCCATATGTCAACAGCACCCCCCCGCTAACAAACACTGCATGCAACTCCAGGGCTAGAGAAGAAAGAGGCAACAGGAAAGGTCCTTTTAAGCTCACTGCTTTCACAGCCTTACCCTATGCATCTTGAGCTTTTGTGAAGTACCTGCCAGGCAAGCATATGGCCCGAACCTGTTCTTCAACCTCTGCATCTAGATTTATCTCCTGCATGGGCAGGAGCCAGATTTAGGCCCACAGGCTATTTGTCCAACAAGACACTTGGCTCCATCCTGGCCCAGGGAACTAGCAGACACGGGCTATGCCAGCTGACTCTGGGACAAAGCAACTGAGAAATGTTAAGAAAGTCTCAGAAGGAAGGAAACTGCAGTCATTGCTCATTGTGACTGTCATCAGCTCAGTTCTGTACCATCAAGAGCACAGAGAACATGGCAAACCTGATCATGGGAAAACCATTCTTACCATTTGTAGGCTCTGGGGAAATATCAGCACTCTGGTACTTCTCTCTCTGTCCCCAAACATAATGCCCAGTAAAGGCTCAGTGAAGACTCCAACTCAGATGCCCAAGTCTCCTTTTTAAAGAAAGGCTAATATTTATGAAAAAAGTAAAGAGCAGTGTAATCAAGAATTCATAAGTGTATGTTGTAAGGCAATCTTTAGAAATAGCTTAGCAGCAGGTCGCCTGGGTGGCTCAGTTGGTTAAGCACCCAACTTCGTTTCAGGTCATGATCTCACAGACTGTGGGTTCAAGCCCCATGTCGGGCTCTGTGCTGACAGCTTGGAGCCTGGAGCCTGCTTCAGATTCTGTGTCTGCCTCTCTCTCTGCTCCTACCCTCCTCACTCTCTCAAAAATGAATAAACATTAAAAAAATAAAAAAATAAAAAAAAGAAATAGCTTAGCAGCAGCTGTTTGTGTTTCACTAAGGCATTAAATCACTGATCTTCTAAATTCTAAAACACTGATCTTCCAGTTTCCCATTCCTGTCCCTTTCCCATATAGCCTAAACATCTGGCCAGGAAAAGTATGATTGAAGATTAACTCTAATTCATGAGGCACCTGATTTCCTGGTTGATAAGCTTAAAGACCTTAATCTAGAATAGGATAAGGAAAGCAAGTCTATTTACAGAGTCACTAGGGATGTCCTTAATGATTGTATCCCTGTTCCCCTAGATCTCTTTGACAATTATATAGGCAGCTGTAAAGGAAGAGTGAATGGATTGTTACAAGGCCTTAATACTTAGAGATATTAAACTGAATTATGTTCAAGAGCCAAAACCCTGGGATGGCAGTGTATTGTGGGAGGTTGGGAGGGTAGTAATGTATGACTATCAGACAGGATCAAAACATAAAGCAATAGTGATGGCACCAATAAAGTGATCTCAAAGAAAGAGTTATTGTTATGGAATGGACTATAAAAAAAAAAAAGATAGGTAAGAAACAAACTGTTAGGAGAATGGCAGACAGGGGGATAACATTCTTGGCTCATGATACTTTAACTGAAACTGAGAGGTTTATGAAACAAACTTGGGATAAAGTCTTTTTTTTAAATTATTTTTAAGGGAATTGTTACAAATTTTCACATATTTAAAAGTTGGCTACTCTACAGAAGACAGAAAATTAGTTAAGCAATTTGCATTAAAACAGGATAGGTCTGGCAGTTGTAGCACATATAAGATTTAGCTGATGTGGATGACCTCCCGTCAATTCACAAACACAAGAAAATGCCAGATAAAATGCAGCATACTTGAAACTATACGGCACATTATGATATACTATTTTATACTCATTAGGATGGCCATTATGGAAAAAAAATAACAGGGGCATCTGGGTGGCTCCGTCGGCTAAGCATCCAACTCTTGGTTTTGGCTCAGGTCACAATCTCCCAGTTTGTGGATTCGAGGCCCATGTTGGGCTCTGTGCTGACAGCTCGGATCCTGGAGCCTGCTTCAGATTCTGTCTCTGTCTTTCTGCCCCTCCCCTGCTTGCTCGCTCTCTCTCTAAAATATAAAATAAAATAAAATAAAATAAAATAAAATAAAATAAAATAAAATAAAATAAAACAAAACAAAATAAATCAAATAAAACAAAATAAAACAAAAAAAACAAAATAAAATTAAAATAAAATAAAATAAAATAAAACAAAATAAAAATAACAGAAAAGAACAGGTGTTGGCCAGGACGCAGAGAAATTGGAACCCTTGTGTACTGCTGGTAGTTATGTAAAATGTATGGTGATGGCTCAAAAATTTAAACACAGGTTATCACATGATCCAACAATTCCGCTTCTGCGTATATATCTCAAAAACTGAAAGCAAGGACACAAAGAGATATTTATATACACATGTTCATACCCATTATTCACAATAGCCAAAAGGTAGAAGCAACCCAAGTGCCCATCAACAGATGAGTAGATAAATGAAATATGGTGTACCTATGCAATGGAACATTATTCAGTCTTAAAAAGGAAGGAAATTCCAACACTTGCCATAATAGAGATAAATCTTAAAGCCATTATGCTAAGTGAAATAAGCCAGTCACAGAAGGACAAATACGATATGATTCTACTCATATGAGGTACTTAGAGTAGTCAGACTCATAGAAACAGAAAGTAGAATGGCGGTTGCCAGAGACTGTGGAGAGAAGATAATAGGGAGTTGTTGTTTAATGGGTAAAGCATTTCGGTTTTGAAAGAAAAAAGTTCTGGAGATGGATGGTGGTAATGGCGGCACATCAATATGAACGACTTAATGCCACTGAACTGTACACTTTAAATGATTAAAATAGTAAATTTTATGTTATGCATATTTTACACAATTTGAATAATAGCAGAAAACAAGCAAACAAACAAAAAATAAAAACTATCCTGAACTTTAAAAGAGAGGTATATTTTCCTCATGAGAAAACCCACAGAGAATGATAAACTCTAAAGATGAATAGTAGATAGAAGCCCAGGAAAATAAGAAACTAGACATAAGATCCAGTCCAGGTGTCAAGTTTTGATGCCCACACAGAAACATGGCCATCCTGGAAGAACAGAGTTGATACCAGGCCCTAAGTGAGAGAAGGGCCTTGGAAAGGCCACCTCTCTGTGATGCTACACAAACTCTCCCCACCTTACTGCCACGCAAAGCAGTAAGGGAACTTGCTCCGCTCAGGGCTCCTACAAGAAACTGAAGCCCGAAGTCTGCACTGTGCTCAGGCTCGGATGAAGATTTTATGCTACCTGATGGGGCACCTGGCTGGCTGAGCTGGTAGAGCTTGTGACTCTTGATCTCAGGGCTATGAGTTCAAGCCCCACATTGGCCATAAAGCTTACTGTTAAAAAAAAAAACAAAAAAACAAAACTTTATGCTACCGGAGTTTTTAAAAAAGGTAAAAGTGAGTTCCCATGCTCTATAAATTGGTGATGGGAACACAAACTGGTACAACCCCTAGTGAGGGGAATTTGGCAATATTGTTGAAATTGCAAAGCATATACTATAGCAGAAAACAAGGAAATAATATTTTCAAAGTGCTGAGGGAAAATAATGGTTAACTTAGAATTCTCCACTCAGCTAAATTACCACTCAGTGGTAGGGGGGCAGTGTAAAAAACCTCTTGAGGGAAGCAAAACCGAGAATATCACTGCCAGACTCACACGACAAGGACTAAGGATATATGCATCAGTAAGAAAGAAAGTGAGCCCAGATGGAAAAAGATAGTTACAAGAAAGAATGGTGAACAAAGAAATGAGTAAGCATATGGAAATTATAAACAATAACTGGCTATATAAAACAATAATTATTATGACTAACTAAGGGGATTTAAAAATAAGATGGAACAAAATACTGAATAAGAACACATGTAAAACAAGAGGGGATGAGTATATTTAAAATGTTTTAACGAGTTTATAATGCTAGGGAGGAGCAGAAAGTTAGTAACTACATTAAGTATGCAAGTTAAAATTTTTAAAGTAATAATAAGATAGATGATTTCCAAACTAGCAGAGGTAAAAGAGGGGGAATAAACTATAAAATTGTGCCATTCCAAAAGAAGTAAAAGAAGAAAAGCATAAAAAAGAGAGGTAAGCAGAAAGTACCAAAATTATATGGAAGAAATAAATCCAATATATCAGTAATCATAAAAAATTAACTTGCCAGTTAAAAGTGTCAGAGGAGCACATGGGTGGCTCAGTCAAACATCTGACTCTTGATTTCAGCTCAGGTCATGATCTCATAGTTTGTGGGTTTGAGCCCCGTGTCAGTCTCCACACTGACAGTGTGAAGCCTGCTTGGGATTCTCTCTCTCCCTCTCTCTCTCTCTCTCTCTCTCTCTCTGCCCTTCCCTCACTTGCACTTTCTCTCTCTTTCAAAAGTAAATAGATAAACTTTACAAAGACAGTGTCAGGGGCATCTGGGTGGTTCGGGTGGTTCAGTTGGTTAAGCGTCTGACTTCAGCTCTGGTCGTGATCTCATAGTTCATGAGATGAAGTGCCACACAGGGCTCTATGCTGACAGCATAGAGCCTGGAGCCTGCTTCAGATTCTGTGTCTCCCTCTCTCTCTGCCCCTTCCCCGCCTGCGGTCTGTGTCTCTTTCTGTCTCACAAAAATAAACATTAAAAAAATCTTTTAATGTCAGAATTTTAAAAATAAAAATCTAGTTATAGGCTGTTTTTAGAGTCATACTTAAAACTTAATAACAAAGAAAGTAAAAGAATGGAAAAAGAAAAATATTATCTTCTCTCCACCCACCCCATCCACCCCATCATAGCTAAAAGAGCCAGAATCTCTAGAGTAACACAAAACAAGATAAGACTTCAAAGGAAAAAGCATCAATTTATAGAGGGTTTCTATAAAAATATAAATTATCAGAACAGACTCAAAGGAAAACACTTAAGACCTATAACAATGAAAAAAATCAGTAGTCAAAAATCTATTCTTCCCATTTAAAAACTGTCCAGAAATTGTCCAGAGAGAACTCTCCATTTTAATGACTCAACTATTCCAAAGAAAAGAGTATGAAAAATAACTCCCAACTCATTTTATGAGGTAACTATGTCATTTATACCAAACAAGGATACAGATGGTCCCCAGCTTACAATGGTCCAATTTACAATTTTTTGACTACACAATGCTGCAAAAGCATGTTTAAGGTATGCTAGGCTAAGTTACACGGTGTTAGGTAGGTTAGGTACATCAAATGCATTTTTAACTTAGTATCTTTTCTTTACTTTTTTTTTAAATTTATTTTGAGAGAGAGAGGGAGTGAGAGAATCCCAAGCAGGTTCTGCCCTATCAGACCAGAGCCCAAATCGGGGCTCGAACTCACAAACCATGAGATCATGACCCAGGCAGAAACCAAGAGTCAGCCGCTTAACTGACTGAGCCACCCCTCAACTTACAATATTTTCAACTTATGATGGGTTTATCAGGATTTAATTTCATCATAAGTCAAGGAAAGGCTGTAGAGAACAAGTAGAACCAATACTGCTTATGAACACATGCATAAATTTAAATCAATATTAGCATCAAGTGCAGCAACATACAAAAAGTTAATACAAAATTTCATTGAATCCAAAATGTCACTGACTGTAAGATACACCATTACTTTAAATACTAAGAAAGAAAATCTGCTGTCATTCAACCATAACATAATGCTTTCTTATCACTCATACATTTTATTCCATACTTAACTGAAGAAGCTTTTTTAGACTCACATAGGTTTTGTCATCTATCATTCTCATGCATCCATAACAAGGAAAACATAAGCAAAAAAAAAAAAGGTAAGATCCCCATATTTACAGTCTAGCTCCTCTAAATCACTTTTAAACTCAGTCTTTGATATTCATTCTTGCCATCAAGAGGTGGTGGTACATTTCATTGAAGATACTCTACTGCTATTTCTGGCATTTTCTTCTAAGCCACTGGCACACATTCTGAAAGTTTTGATGCTGAAAGTTTCTTTACCGTACCAGAAGACAACAACAAAAGTTTTCAATCAAAAATCAGGACTCAAATTTCTTCTCAAGTGATCCTTACATGGTTGCTGATTAAAACACTAAGGAATTACAGGTGACCAAGTTCAAACAAAAGCAATTAGAAGATGCCATTGACTGTGAAATATATTCTAATGACAGAAATGTGAAAAATCTGCATCTCAGAATCAACAAATGTGGTATATCAAATCAAACAGGATTTATCTCAGGAATACAAGAATAGTTTAACATTAGAAACTATTAAAGTAAGTCACCACATTAACAGATTAAAGAAAAAAATCTCAATGTACAGAAAGCATTTGATAAAACTCAATAAGCATAACTTTTTTATTTATTTATTTTTTAACATTTTATTTTATTTTTGAGACAGAGAGAGACAGAGCATGAACGGGGGAGGGTCAGAGAGAGAGGGAGACACAAAATTGGAAGCAGGCTCCAGGCTCTGAGCCATCAGCCCAGAGCCTGACGCGGGGCTCGAACTCACAGACCGCGAGATTGTGACCTGAGCCGAAGTCGGACGCTCAACCGACTGAGCCACCCAGGCGCCCCAAGCATAACTTTTTAAAAAAAACCTCTTAGCAAAACAGAAATAGAAAGGAACAGACTTAAGCCTTTATAGCTAGCTACCTGCCAACATTTCACAACAAAAACAAACAAAACTAGTAAAATAGTAGAAACATCCCCTCTAAAGGCAAGAACAAAATATAAGTGACTGCCATCACTGCTTCCATTTAATATTATAACATGTAAGGTCTCAGAAACTTCAGTGCAACAGAAAAAAAGCAGAGGCAGTACAAGGATTGGTAACACAAAAGAATTATTATTATCAACCCAAATAATCCAAAATAATCTACAGAAAAACTACTGCAATAATAAGAGTTTGGCAAGGTTGTGGAATACAAAAGCCAATATATAAACCTCCATAAAGGGCCAATAGTACAGTGACAAATAATTAAAAAGTACATTTTTTTAAACATCCTATTCATAATAGCTTCCAAAATAAGACACATAGGAATAAATCTAACCAAAGATACATTTTTATATGGAAAATCTAAAGCTTTATTGTAAAAAAAACATTTACTAATGTAAAACAACTGAAGCACTTAGTAAGATACAAATGAAGTGATATCAAATATTTATGAGGTGTGTATATATATTCTACATTCATTTCTACCTGAAAAAAAATCTATAAAATAATTGCAGTTCTAATCAAAACACATAACAAACTGATCCTAAAATTCATATGAAAGAAAGAAAAGATGAGATCCAGGAATAGCCAAAACAATTTGGAAGAAAATAAAGAAGGGGTTGGGGGACCATCCTACCACATATCAAGAATTTTTATAAAGTTTTAAGAATTAAAACAATATTGCATACCAATATTGTTTTATGACAATCTACCAGACCTTATGACAATCTACCAGACCAAGGGAACAAAATATTTAAACCAGAAATAAACACAAATTTAAAAATTTGATCAATTCAAGGCAATGCAATGTATGATAGAGGTGATATCATAAATCAGCCAGTCTGAGAATACTTGGTTGGCTATGGGCGGGGGGGGGGGGGGGGGGGGGGGGGGGGGGGGGGGGGGCGGGAATAGATCCACAACACATACAAAAATGAAAATAAATTCCAATGAATTAAAGGCCTAAAAGTGATAAAATTTGAAAACTCATAAAATATAAGAAAATATCTTTATTGCTGAAGTAGAGGCGCGAAAAATTCAGTATATAAGAATAAAAATATATGTGTCAAATTATTTTGTGTACTTTGCAAAGGTAAGAAGACCTCAGTCTGGGAGAAAATATTGCGAAATATGGATAGACAGACAGATAGATACACCAATCTGAAAGACAAATCCAATGAAAAAATACATAACAATGTGAATAGGCAATTTTATAGAACTGAAAATGGCCAACAGATTTATGAAAATATGTTCAATTACACTAGTAATCACGGCAATCCCTATTAAGACAAGATATAAATTTTTTTTTTATTTAAAAAAATTTTTTTAGGTTTATTTATTCTTGAGAGATAGAGAGAGACAGAGCATGAGTAGGGGAGGGGCAGAGAGAAAGGAGGAGACACAGAATCTGAAGCAGGCTCCCGGCTCTGAGCTGTCAGCATAGAGCCCGACGCCAGCCTCAAACTCACGAACTGCGAGATCGTGACCTGAGCTGAAGCCGGACGCTTAACCGACTGAGCCACCCAGACACCCCAAGACAAGATATAATTTTATACCCTTCAGGTGGGCAAGAATTACAACTTTAAAAATACCAAGACTTGGTAAGGTTATAAGGGCAAGTAACTATTATATATTGCTGTGGAGAATGTAAAGTGAAATAATCACTTAGTAAATATAAAGATGAGGAACATTAAACCCAAGCCATTCCATTTCTAGGTATAATCTCTAGGAACACTCTCATATATGTGCCCAAGAAGACATATACACAGAAATTCAATGCTGCAATGTTTAAAATGATGTAGAGTTAGAAATAACCAAAAGGTCCATTGATGGATAAGTACATTATAGTATAGAAACACACTTGAAAACAGCTAAAATGAAAGGATAAATGAATGAATGGATAAATCGCAAAACCATATGTCAAGTAGGAAATTAAAGCAGTACAAGTATATACATTTTATACACTTTTAAAACCCAAAAAGAAAAATTTTGCATTGCTACAGGCATATGCATACATATAAAAAGGTTTTTTTTTTTAAGTACATGAGGATGATACATATCAAAGATCAAAGACTACCTCTAGGCAGTCTTTTTCTAGGGAGAAAGAGTGGGAAAAGCAAATGATGGTGTGTGGGAGGGAAAGAGTGGCAATTTAACAGCATCTGCACTTTATTTCTTTAAAGAAAATCTGAAGCCAACATGACAAAATGTTACTATTTGTTAAAGCTAGGTGGAGGGTACAAAGGTGTTAATCATACTTTTTCAATCTTTTCAATATATTTGAAATATTCCATAATTTAAACATTTTACATAGAAAAGAGAAAGTCTGGCAGTATGCATAATATACACATCTTAAAAGGTCTATCCTATAAAACAAAGATAGAAGCTAAAGGAAGAGATGTTTGTTTTTACTGGGAAAAAAAAATTGAAAACTCAATTAAATAATCACAGAATAGCCATACAATGAAATGTCATGTAACCACAAAAAAATTATATAGCTCAGAAGCACGGTTATTAACCCAGAAAGATGTTGACAACATACCAAGTCAGGGGGAAAAGGGGTATAAAAATACAGGTTTTTGTTCTTTTTTAAAATTTTTTTAATGTTTTATTTTGGAGAGAGAGAGAGAGAGAGAGAGAGAGAGAGAGAGAAAGTGAGAGAGGGGCAGAGAGAGAAGGGAGACAGAAGATACAAAGCGGGTTCCACGCTGACAGCAGAGAGCCCAATGCAGGGCTGGAGCCCATGAACCGTGAGATCATGACCTGAGCCAAAGTTGGACATTTAACCAATTGAGCCACCCAGGTGCCCCAAAAGTACAGGTTTTCAACAAAGTCAGGAAATGGTTAAACAAACCTCCCATATGCACTAACAGAGGCCCAAGTCCCACTAAGGCACCTGCCATATTTTAATCTCCTTATCAACTTGTGTCCATGGAAAGAAATGAACTACAAGCAGCCCAATGATAATAAGAAGTACAATAGATTCATTCCAGTGTTTCAAACAAGAAAGCTTTTGCTATAATACTGAAACAGAAGAGCTGCATTCAAAGCCAAAAACAATTATTTCCCAATGTTGGTGCCAACAATCCCCACCTTTGCAGATGAAACCTGCTCTATTTAACCATCCAGTCGGAGAACTAGCACAGAAGCATAAGTTGCTGATCATATATACCAAAAATCCAGGTAAAATATAACATACTACAATCAAAATAAACTGTCATGTATCAGTGAAATCCAAAGCTATAGTCACAAAGTGATGTCATATTTGTAAGAGGAACGAGTGGCAGCAAGAAGTTACTGAAGGACTTTCGAGGGAGAATAAAATGTTTGCCTGTTATATTTATATCTTCTGATAAACTGGAAATTGACTTGAGTACTAGAAAACCTGTGCTCCCTATTTTGTTCACTAAAAGTTGTCGAAAGGTCTAAGAATCATAATGGATTCTATTTTATGAAAAGTACAGTAGCCTATGAAAGGAAAACTGTTTCCTCTTCTCACAACACTTCTGACTCCAAATGTGTATGGGGTTTTCACACAGCAATCAATTCTACAACTCTCCAGATACCAAGTGGGTGTTCTACAAACAATTCTGACACCAACTACCTGGAGTTAGTGCAGACCCCACAGACCAAGGGCTCACTCCCACAAGACTGCCCCCCACTTCACCTGATCTTAGCCAAAAGGCCGAGAAGCAATTAAGACTGACCTCCCACTTCAGACACCAATTGCAAGTAATGGGTACCCATATTAACTCACACTTCTGTCCAACAGGGCTAGAAATCAGGGTGCCCATGACCCCCTCCTCATGTTTGATAATCTGCTACAGCAGCTCACAGAACTCACGTACTTAGATTTAGTAGCTTATTATAAAGGATATTATAAAAGATATAAATGAACAACCTAATGAAGAGGTCCATGGTGTGAGGTCAGAAGGTTCCCAGACCCAGGAGCTTCTGTTCCCAGGAGGGTTGGAGCACACTCTCTTTACACAGGCTTCATCACATAGGCATGACCTATGACCTAGCAACTCAATCTCCAGCCCTTCTACCTATCCCAGAGGTAGAGGGGTAGAGTGGGAGGTGTGAGGGAGAGGCTGAAAGTTCTAACCCTCCCATCACAAGGTTGGTCCCTCAAGGCATCCAACTGCCCTCCTAAGGGCCCATCAGTCACTCATTAGCATACAAAAAGACACTCATTAATTTCAGAGATTCCAGTGGTGTTAGAAACTCTCTAGGCCTGGGAGTGCCTGGATGGCTCCATCGGTTGAGCATCCAACTTCTGCTCAGGTCATGATCTTGTGGTTTCTGTGTTCAAGTCCCACATCAGGCTCTGTGCTGATAGCTCAGAGCCCGGAGCCTGCTTTGGATTCTGTGTCTCTGTCTCTCTGTTCTTCCTTTGCTAGTTCTCTCTCTCTCTCTGTCACTCAAAAATAAGTAAACATTTAAAAAAAAAAGAAGCTCTCCAGCCTGGGAAGTGGAAACTAAGACCAAATACTATAACCAAAAAAAAAAAAAAAAAAAAAAAAAAAGCTCCTATCACCCCTATTCCTCAAGAAATTACAGTTTTAAAAGCTCTTGTGCCAGGAACCGAGGATGAAGACCAAATATATATTTCTATTATTTCATAATATTATACATACAATAAAGGGTAAGAAGTTAGAAATCTTTTTTTGTATATACTTATTTAAGTAATTTCTACCCTCAATGTGGAGCTCGAGCTCACAACCCCAAGATCAAGAGTCACATGCTCTTCTGAGCCAGCCAAGTGCCCCAAATGTTAGAACTCTTAAGAACAAATATTTTCACTATTATTCCTTTACTGTGAAAATATTTCTTGTATTCTTTATACTTTGATGAAGTATTATTGAGACTGCTAAGACCAACAAATATAAACTGGATTTATTGTACAAAACTTGAGAATGGCTCAGTATATAACGGTAGTTGGATATAAGGTATACTAAATCTCAGCTTCCAGAAGAGTTGGTTTTGAACTCAATCACCCTTTAAGAGAAGACATACCAGCTCGCATAATTTCATCAACCAGGAGAATGTTGGTGGCAATCACTGTGCTGAGGAAAAAGATAATAGGGTGAGTACAGTCTACCAACCCACTCCCATCTTTTCCCCCGGCAATCTTTAGCTACTAAAAGTACTTTGTTCATCAATGATGTTGGTATGAGATCTTATGAGACAAAGCTATTATAAATACAAACATCAACTCTTGTATTATAATTTCAACTCCTTTGCTGATAAAGTAAAAGTTTGATTTTATAGTGTAGCAAAACTGAGCTCATTTTTGGCACATCATTTGCCTTTCCCCACTATGCATTTGGTACTATTTTAATTTCCCTCTTTCCCTTCCCCTCAAATAAACAGTAAGATAAACATTTCTTATATATCACACTACTAGAATTAAAATGGAAAAGGGACTGAAAAATGATGGAAGCTATGTTAATAACTGGATACCACACCTTTTCATACACTTAACCATTTTTCTACTATAGAGTAGTAAAAATAATAGACAAGTTTTAATGTTATTATGTCCCTAAAAGTCTTTATTTTTATTAATATGAATTTACCAAGAGTGAAGAAGTTGTTTTTTCACACAATAGTTATCCCAAACTCCTGCATCAGCTGCTAACATTGGCTCACCTGCAAAGTAAAAACAATGTTAACAGTACAATCTTGGTATATTCTGTTAATGCTGGTTATATATTCTAACAGTACTTAATGTACCAACAAAGCTATAGTGTCCAGGTCACAATGAACTCCATGGTATCAAATCAAATCCAGTGGCCAGTTCTCAGGCCTCATCTATCAGCAACACTTAACACGGCCTCCTCACTACTCTTTCTCGCTTGCCTCCCAGGCCACCATGTTCAGCCTGACTTTTTTCTTTTTTGTTAGTGGCTCCTTTTCTGTTGACTGTCTTGGATTTTCCTCTTCTTCCCTTAATTTTGGAATACCCAAAAGCTCAGTCCTGGATTATTTCCTTCTCCCTCTACACTCACTCCTTAGGTGATTTCATCCAGTCTTCTTGATTTAAACCATGTGCACTTTGGCAACTCGCAAGTTTTTATCTCCAATCCAGACCTCTTTTTTTTTTTAAGTTTTTCTTTTAATTATTGATTTTTGAGACACACACACACACAGAGTGCGAGGCGGGGAGGAGCAGAGATAGAGGGAGACCCAGAATCTGAAGCAGGCTCCAGGCTCCAGGCTGTCAGCACAGAGCCCAGGGTGGCTTCAAACTCACGAACCAGAAGATCTTGACCTGAGCGGAAATCGGCGCTTAACCAACTGAGCCACCCAAGTGCCCCCAACCCAGAATTATTTCTTGAGCTCCATACCCATACTTCCAATTGTCTATTTCACTTGAAAGTCAAAGACACTTCAAACTGAGCTTTGCCAAAACTCAGTGCTGACCTCCCCCCACACAACCTGCTGCACCCACAGTTCTTCAATGAGGTTAATGGCAATTTCAACCTTCCAGCTGTTCAGTGGACTTCCCTCCACAGAACAACCACAGTGATCCTTTTAAACATAATTAGGCCATGTCCCACCTCTACTAAAAATTGCTCCCTATTTCACTACAGTCAAAGTCAAAGTCCTTGGACTGGCCCACATGCCCCTGCATGATCTTTCTATTACTTCTCTCATCTCCTTCCTCCTCCTCAAAAACTTCAAACACTGGCTTTTCCACTGGCTGTTCCCTCTGCCTAGGATACTCTTTCCCCAGTTCCCCAACATGGCTACTTCGTCACTTCCTTTGATTTCTTTCTACAGACATATCCTCAATTAGCTCTACCCTGACCACCCTCTCTTTTTAAATTGCAAACTTCTGGGTCACTGGAGTATAACCTCTTTCTTTACTGAGCAGCTAATTTTTCTTCACTTTCTTACCTGTATTCAAGTCTATGCCAACAGGTTGTTTTGATTCTGAATGTTCAGCCTGAACTTTTACTAGAGTTTCCTGCAGGTCATAACCAGAATTCTGAGCAAGAACCTTTAGGAATAAAAATAATAATAAATATACGTATGAAATACGTTCACACATATATTTGAATATCAAAGATAATAAATAAGGCACTGCTCTCTAGTCTTGTGAAAACACACTTATAATACAGTAATCCCCTCCTTTTAAAGAATTCCATTCTTTGAGAGAGAGTGCATGCACACAAGCAAGCGGGCAAAGGGCAGAGGGGGAGGGAGATGAAGAATCTTAAGCAGGTTCCATGCCCAGCACAGAGCCCAACTCAGGGCTCAATCTCACAACTGTGAGATCATGGCCTGAGACAAAATCAAGAGTCTAATGCTTAACCAACTGAGCCACCCAGGTACCCTTGAAGAATTCTGTCCTTAATCTAATCCAAATTAGTATTTTATGTCTCTAGCAGCTTTTATATTTACTTAAACATTTTCCGTATGTACATCACACTAAATTCTGAGGACATTATAGTACCCCATCCCCACCCCACTACAGTAATTTCCCTCCTTGCAAAAGATCTCTTAAAAAATGGAAAGAGGGACACCTGGCTGGCTCAGTTGGAAGAGTGTGTAACTCCATCTCAGGGTTGTGAGTTTGAGCTTCACATTGGGTGTAGAGGATAGATAGATAGATAGATAGATAGATAGATAGATAGAGTAAAGAAGTAGAATGGTATGGTTTCTTCTCGTCCCTCTAGCCACACATTTTCCAGCTTTTCCTAGATACCTGCTAAAAGAACCCTTCATATTTGCAGGATGCTTGTGTCCCTCACCAACATGAAGAGAGTCATGACCTGTGACAACAGGAATGGAGCTAATAGCACTCCAGACCAGGTTTATTTCCAAGTAGTACAAAACCAACAGCTGATAAGTAAGGAACCACCACTGTATACCAGGCTTACCAGTTTGTGTCAACTACAGGATCATTACTTAACTGACTTTGCTGTTTTGGGGAAAGAGAAAAATAGATATCTGATTCTCAAAGATTCCACAAATTGTGAATAATTTAAAGCAATTACCAAAGAGACTTTGCTAGCACTGTTCTTTTTTTTATTTTTTTATTTAAAAAAAATTTTTTAATGTTTATTTATTTTTGAGACAGAGAGAGAGCGTGAACAGGGGAGGGGCAGAGAGAGAGAGGGAGACACAGAATCTGAAACAGGCTCCAGGCTCTGAGCGGTCAGCACAGAGCCCGACGCGGGGCTCGAAATCACAGACCGTGAGATCATGACCTGAGCCGAAGTCGGACGCTTAACCGACCGAGCCACCCAGGCGCACCGCTAGCATTGTTCTTAATGTTTTTAATTCATGGTAATAACATCTTTGACATGGTCTTCTGTGTTTCTAAGTGGTTCACAACCAGATTAAGGCAAAGGAAAAGGAATGGTAGTCTGTTTCCTTTGTTGACACATGGAAAAAAATACCTGGTTTCTCTCCTTTTCCAGGAATTATAATGAAAATGACAAAAGCATGCTAGTATTTGGAGTTCTCATTCCCACAGTTTAAAATAATAATTAATACTTTGGATACCACCAACAAAACAAAAATCTACGCAAAAGTCTAGTTAAATTTTAAGTTCTAAATTTTTTCATTATGATTAATCATAAACCATTTTTGAAGGAAATTTCTGGACTTACTTCCACTTTTGGAGCTCAGAGATTAGCAAGGGGGTAACTTAGTGATTTCAGGAAACTCTGACAAGGATTCTGAGCTATTATCCCAAAAGTTTCCCTGCTTTTGCTGTAAAATATCTTAGACAAAACTGTGTGGGGAAATGCAAATTAAAACTCTCTCTACTCTGGTGTTAGATAATGTGGGCAATTTGTAATCCAACACCCTTAGATCTAACCAGTTGTTCTTTAGCCATTAGGATAGTTGTACCTTAGGAATAATGAGTAAGGCATTAGCAAAAGCTTGTACTCCAAGACGAACTCTTCCTTTTACACTATGCTTGTAATTAACAAGAGCTTCAGCTATTGCCACTTCAACTGCACCTGCTCCTGGAACCACACAACCTATTGGAGGAAAAAAGATTGGCAAGACATTCCATACAGGGAAAAATAATTAAACAAAGTAAACAAACAAAAAAAATAGAGAAAAAAGCAATTAGCTATTCAGGTGTGTTCTATTACCTATTATATGGCCTACATCTAAAATATACCTAAGTAGACACAGAAATAAAGTAAGTTGCATAGTTCAGTGATTACTTAGATGTCTTATGAAGCATCCTGAAGTTACATACCATTAAAAAATTAGGCATGGTACAGACAATTGGCTGCAACCAGCTTATTTAATTGTTTGTAAAAGTAGACATTCTTCCCACCATCATCTTATTCCTTTATGACTACATGTAAAAGGTAATTATTTATCACGTATAGGGACAGGTAATAGATTGTAACATCCAATTTGAAAAAAATTTAGGCCAAGATGATTTGGCCACCATTTTGGTATGGAATTCTTGGGACTTAATGAAGTATTTGTTTTCTATACTGAAGCAAAACCCAAACTGCTACCTAAGGAAAAAATATAGGTGTTTTCATTATTCTAAGGCAAAAGCTCTGTTTAAAAACATCAATTTTCACAACAGGATATGACTTTTATACCTGCTGGTATGGTTTTATAAAGTTTATGACTCTCCTTTGAATCAGCAAATTTGTTTTGGAATCACCCATCTTTAAAACAAAACAAGAAGAATCTCTCCTTTGTCCCACATCATTTTTTTTAATATTTGTTTATCTATTTTGAGAGAGAGAGAGTGAGCAGGAGAGGGGCAGAGAGAGAAGGAGAGAAAGAATCCCAAGCAGGCACCACGCTGTCAGCACAGAACCCGATGCAGGGCTTGAACCCATGAACCGTGAGATCATAACCTGGGCCGGAATCAAGAGTAGGATGCTTAAAATGACTGAGCCACCCAGGTGTCCCTATCCCACATCATTTTTTAATTACTAGCCCCTTCTTCTGCTTCTCTGTACAACAAAACTGTTCAAAAGAGTTGTCTACCCACAAGATGATTGCATCCTTGCTTCCCATTCACACTTTTAAAAAGTTAAAAGCTCCCGAGGTGTCTGGGTGGCTCACTCTATTGAGTGCCTGACTTCGGCTCAGGTCATGATCTCACAGTTTGTGGGTTCGAGCCCCACATTGGGCTCTGTGCTGACAGCTCAGAGCCTGGAGCCTGTTTCAGATTCTGTGTCTCCCTCTCTCTCTGCCCCTCCCCCACTCGCACTCTGTCTCCCTCTGTCTCAAAAATAAATAAACATTAAAAAAAAATTTTTTTTTAAGTTAAAAGTTCCCTGTGGTGTTACACTGTACGTTAATTATACTGGAATTAAAACATAATTTTAAAAAACTTTTTTAAGTTCCTGTGAAATACTGAATATACACAAAAGAATATTTATATGTGTAAAGTACAAAGAATAAATGCACAAATAAATGTACTCATGTACTTCCCACCTGGCTTAAGAAACGGAACATTGCCAGTAACTTTGAAAACCTCCCTGATATCATTCTGTGAAAACACAACATATCACAATTTGTGGGATGCTACTCAAGCAATACCTGAAGAGAAACTTATATCACTAAACACCTATGCTAGAAAGAAGAAGGGTCTCAAACCAACGACCTCAGCTTTCACCTTAAGAACTAGAAAAGAGCAAATAAAACCTAATATAAACAGAAAAAAGAAATAATGAGAGTGGAAATCAATGAAATAAAAATGAACAGTGTCCAAAAAAAAATAAACAATGTCAGAAATGAAAAAGGTAATATCACTATAGATTCCACAGACATGAGAAGCATAATAATAAGGGAATATTATGAACAATTTTATGCTAATAAATTTGAAAAGTTAAGGGATTAGCAAACTTTCTATAAAAGATCAGATATAAATACTTCAGGTTCTATGAACCACACCATCTCTTTTTAACTAATCAACTCTGCCACCATAGCACAAAAAGAGCCACAGACAATACATATATGAATGGGTATAGCTGTACCCCAATAAAACTTTATTTACCAAAACCAGGCAGCAAAAAGGATTTAGCTCATGGGCAGTAGTTTGATCATCTTAACAGGTGAAATGGACAAATTTCTTGAAAGACACAAACTCAAAAAAGACAGATAACCTGAATACCCCGTCTCTATTAAAAAGATTGAATTCATAGTAAAATTTTCCCATTAAGAAAACTCCAGACCCAGATAGCTTTACTGGTGAATTCTACCAAACATTTAAGAAATAAATACCAATTCTACACAAGATTTCAACGCTTTCAGAAAATTAAAGAGGAGAGAATACTTTCCAACTCATTCTATGAGGTCACCATTATTCTAACAGCAAAAAAGATAAAGGCATTACAAGAAAGAAAATACACAAGTACCCCTTATGAACATAGATATAAAAATTCTTAACAGCATAGAGGCGCCTGGGTGGCTCAGTCGGTTAAGAGTCCTACTTCCACCCAGGTCATGATCTCAGAGTTCATGAGATCTAGCCCTATGTTGGGCTCCACGCTAGGCATGGAGCCTGCCTAGGATTCTCTCTCTACCTCTCTCTCTGCCCTTCCCTCATTTCCACTCTCTCTCTCTCTCTCTCAAAATAAATAAATAAAACTTAAAAAAATTCTTAACAGCATATTAGCAAATCAAGTCCAATAATATATAGAAATACATAGCAGCATTACTTACAATACCCAAAAGATGAAGTGATCTAAGTTTCCATCACTGGATAAATAGATAAATAAAATGTGGTTTATACATACAATACAGTATTATTCAGCCTGAAGAAGCAAGGAAATTCTGACACATCATTCAAGGATGAACCTTGAAGACATCGTGCTAAGTGAAATAAGCCGGCCCAAAAAGACAGATACTGGATGATTCCACTCAAATGAGGTACATAGAATAGTCAAATTCATAGAGACAGAAAGCAGAATAGTGGCTTCCAAGAGCTGGGAGGAGAGGGGAATGGAGAGTTATTATTTAATGGGTATAAAGTTTCAGTACTTAAGATGGAAAATGTTCTGTGGATACATGATCATGATGGCTACACAACAGTGTGAAAGAAAGTATTTATTGCCACTGAACTGTAATACTTACAAATGATTAAAGTGACAAACTATATACTTATATCCACAATTTAAAAAAAATAATTTTAAAAACTGTAATCCGTTTTTAAAGAAAATAATACATCATAAGTAAGTAGGGTTTACCCCAAGAATGTAAGTTTGGTTGAACATTTGAAAATCAATGTAATTTACCACATTAATAAGCTTAAAGAGAAAAAACATATAATCATCTCAATAGATCAACAGAAAAGCAACTGACAAAATCCAACATCTATTCATGATAAAAAGTCTCAGCAAGAGAGGGGAACTTCCTCAATATGACAGAGGGCTTCTATGAAAACCCTACAGCTAAATATCATACATAATAGAGAAAGGCTGAATATTTTCCCCCCATTATCAGGAGCAAGGAAAGAATGCCCACTCTCACTATTTCCATTCAACAATGTATTGCAGCTTCTAGCCCATGAAATAAAGAGAAAAAGGAAATAAAAAATATCCAGATTGGAAAGAAACAAGTAAAACGGTCTTTATTAGCAGACAACATGATTATTTATATAGACAACTCAATTAAATCTGTAAGAAAGCTACTAGAATAAGTGAGTTTAACAAGGTTGCAGAATTCAAGATCAGTAAACAAAAATCAGTATCTATATGTTAATCAGAAATTAAAATTTTAAAAACATCATGTATAATAGGATCAAAATTCATGAAATACATAGATACATCTGAAAAAAATATATGCCACTAAGAATCACAAAATATTGCTGGGGTAAAAAAATATATATATATACACACATATATATACACATATACATATATGTATATATGTATACATGTATATGTATATATGTATATACATATATGTATGTATACATATGTATATATGTATATACACATACATATATGTGTATATATATACATATATGTGTATATATATGTGTTTATATATATATATATTGCTGAGACAGAGTCAAGCAATGTATATGTACACATATACATATATGTGTATATATATACATATATGTGTATATATATACATATATGTATATATATATATATATATATATATATATATATATATATATATTGCTGAGACAGAGTCAAGAAGGCCCAAATAGGGGCGCCTGGAGAGCTCAGTCAGTTGAGTCTGACTCTTGATTTTGGCTCAGGTCATGATCTCCTGGTTCATGGGATCCAGCCCTGCATCAACCTCTGTACTAACAATGTGGAGCCTGCTTGGGATTCTCTCCACCTCTCTCTCTCTCCCTACGTCTCTCTCTCTCTCTCTCTCTCTCTCTCTCTCTCTCTCTCTCTCTCAAAATAAATAAATAAACTTAAAAAAAATAAACTTATTTTAAAAAAAGAAGGCTGAAATAAATAGATATACCATGACTCAATATTGTTAAGATATCAAGATTATCAATTATTCCCAAAATGTTCTACAGATTCAGTGAAATTCTAATCAAAATCTCAGCAGTCTTTTTAGTAGTGACAAGCTGATTCTAAAATTCATATGGAAATGCAAAAGATTTTAAATAACCAAAATAACTTAGAAAAGAACAACATGAGAGGATTAACATTGCTGATTTCAAGACTTATTATAAAGTTACAGTAATCAGGATAGTACATTAATATTGAGACAGACAAACAGATCAGTGGAACAGAATAAAAACCCAGAAATAAAACCACACAAATATGGACAAATGGTCTTCATCAAAGATGCAAAAGCAACACATTGCTTTTCACATTGGTGAAAGAAGAGTCTTTTCAACAAACGTAGCTATAACACTTTGATCAAAGGTATATTATGGTATACCTAAGAGTTGATTTGCTGGGTCATATAGTATCTCTGTGTTTAACTTCGAAAAAAGAAAAATTTTTTAATGTTTATTTATTTTTGATAGAACACAAGCGGGGGAGGAGAAGAGAGAGAAGGAGACACAGAATCTGAAGCAGGCTCCAGGCTCTGAGCTGTCAGCACAGAGCCCAATGCGGGGCTCAAACTCACAAACCGTGAGATCATGACCCGAGCCAAAGTCGGACACCCAACTGACCAAGCCACCCAGGTGCCCCTAATTTTTAAATTTTTAAATGTTTATTCATTTTTGAGAGACAGAGACAGAGTGCAAGCAGGGGAGAGGCAGAGAGAAAGGGAGACACAGAATCCAAAACAGGCTCCAGGCTCTGAGCTGTCAGCACAGAGCCCGACACGGGGCTCGAACCCACGGACCATGAGATCATGACCTGAGCTGGTCAGTCACCCAATGAACTGAGCCACCCAGGCACCCTGTCTCTGTGTTTAACTTGTTAAGGAACTCCCAGCTATTTTCCAACAGTTCCCACCAGCAATGTTGAAGGCTCCAATCTCTCCACATCTTTGCCAACATTTATTATCATCCAGGTTTTTTGATTTATAGCCATCCTAACAGTTGTGAAATGGTATCTCTTTATGGTTTTCATTTTCATTTTCCCAATGACTATGTTGAGCATTTTCCATGTGCTTATCGTTCTATTTTAAACGTCTGTTTTTTATTGAATTATCTACCTCAACTCCTTTTAGAAGGTAGTTTATAAATTATCAATAAATAATAAATGCTAATATTCCGTCTTAATCATTCTTAAAATTACACTACATCTAAGGTAACAGAATGAGTTCTAAGCTATTAAATCCTTTTCATGGTTTTAAAAATAAATTTCTAAAAATAAAAAAACTTTATTATAGTGTGGGGTAACAGTCTTTCCATCCTGGAACTATGGCCTAGTTTGTCCATAACCTTGCAGAGAAGGCCCCAGGGCTGGTGAATGAACACCAGCATTTGGTGCTGGTAAGGTCACAACTTACCTGAAGCCCCGACTGGCCACATTTTGGCACTATGCCAAATAAAGCTGGCTCCTCCAATTCCTGCTGAGATCCCTACAGCTATTCAGAGCTTGAAAAAAATAGCCAAAAGCACTCAAACTGGTAGCTTCAAAAGGTTCACAGTTAAGGAATCTCGCTGACTGGTTTGGAGGCCACTGAGGTGTGGATGTGGTTTTATGTCGGTAAGATCATAGGCAAGCATGGCACCATTGGCTATAATGTTTGAAGACCAATCTTTAACATCTATTTACATTTGGTTTGTTATTTGAGCCCTCTTGGACCATGTGTAATCACACTGGTATTTGAATAAACTAAGATAACGTATCAAAAAAAAGATACTATAGCGTTAAATTAAGTGCTTTTTCATTTCATAAACAGAAGCTAATTAAAAGGGCAGCATACTCACTACAAATAATGCAAAGGAAAAATCTTCACAATCCAAATTATAAATTGTCCAAAGTGAAATAAAGAAGAGTAATCAGTCATATCTTCTAAAATACTGTGTGTACCATGACAGATTTAGTACCGCTTTTAAAATACATAAGGTTCATATCCATCATAAAAAAGAGCCTACCATCTTCAATGGCATTTTTGATGGCACGAAGTCCATCCCTTAGAGCATCCTTGATTTGTGTGAGAGTATGCTTATTTGGTCCTTTAACCAACAAGGTGACAGAACGAGGGTTAACACAGGCCTCGATAAAAGTGAACTTTTCTTCACCCTAGAGGGTAATCCAAGAAGATATAACTCTAATATTTAATGTCATTATGAAGTGAAGTCCTAGTTTATAATATTAGAATCCAATCTTGCAAATTTTTCTCATCAAACATAACTAAATAGACACTAAGAGCAGTTAAGTTATATTTGAACTCTTAACAAACATTTAGAAAGATAAATTGTAAAATACATCCTGGGGATTATTCAGATATCAAAAGGTAAAGCCTGAATGAACAGATTTAGTACGTAAAAAAAAAAAAAAGTTTACTCTTCACTTTATAACCACTGCCCACAGATATACTCACTAATGTACACTCATGTACAAGACCAGCATGCCCCAAACAATGTATACTGAGGTCTTCAAGAGAATTCACAGCCATTCCACCACAAGCAAGAGAGAGTCTGAAATTACAGAGGTCGTCGTAGCTTTGATTATGGTAAGCATGAAAGACTTAATTTCTCAAAGGTGAAAAAATACCTAACACAGAAGACTGCATTGTCACTGTATTGTACTGTTTTTAAAATCTGGGTTTTTAAAAAAAATTTTTAAGTTAATTTATTTATTTTTGAGAGAGAGAGAGAGAGAGAGCACACAGGGGAGGGGCAGAGAGAGAGGGAGAGAGAGAAAATCTCAAGCAGGCTCCGCACTGTCAGTGCAGAGCCCAATGTGGGGCCCAAACTCACGAAACCATGAGATCATGACCTGAGCTGAAACCAAGAGTCATATGCTTAACTGACTGAGCCACCCAGGCACCCCTAAAATCTGTTTTAAGAAGATGAAAACCTTTGTCCTGCAACAAATTCTGAGGTAGGTTAACAATCTTGATTTTTGACATTTCCATTATTTATTGAAATTAAAAACAAAATTTGGAACATGTATGCTACTGCTTTGCTCAACAATGTTTACATGCAAGTTAAAAGGAATATCATGGAATCATTTCAATTTAATCTGCTAAAAACTTAGGATACATAATTATCTGCAAGCTTACCTTTCCATATTTCTTCTTTTTGCCCTGCGAAGAGCTACTATGCCATGTTTTGCAAGAGCATCTAAGGAAAATGGATCAATTCCCTAAAATCAAATTAGCAAAAAGTTATAAGCACATCTTAAGGCACTAGTTCTCAAACTTTACCTCAGCACTGCTTCACATTCTTAAAAATTAAGAACCCAAAAAACTTTTATGTGGACTCTATCTACAAGTTATCATAAATTAAAATTCAAAACAATAGTAAACTCATTTTATGTTAACATAAATAACATTTTTAAGTGAAAACTTACTATACTTTCATAAACAAAAAAAATATATAGGTTAAAGTAATGGCACTGTTTCACATTTTTTATATCGTTTTAATGTCGGTCTTAACAGAAGACATATGGAGTCTCATCTGCTTCTGCCTTCAATATGGTGTGATATTTTGTTTTGGTTAAAGAATATGAAGAAAGCTTGGCCTCACACAAATACATACTGGGAAAAAGAGGAATATTTTAATAACTTTTCAGATAAATGTGGGTGTTCTTCTTTGATACTACACCAAAACTCAGTAAATAATAGTTTCTTAAAGGTTAGTTTCGAGGTGAAATATGGAACTTATCAATAAACTTTTCTTCTTTAAAATTTTTTTAAAATGTTTATTTTTAAGATAGAGAGAGGGACAGAGTGTGAGCGGGGGAGGGATAGAGAGAGAGGGAGACACAAAATCCGAAGCAGGCTGCAGGGTCTGAGCTGTCAGCACAGAGCCCAGCACGGGGCTCAAACTAACGAACCCTGAGATCATGACCTGAGCCAAAGTCCGACACTTAACCAACTAAGCCACCCATGGGCCCCTCAATAAAATTTTCATACTCTCTCATATGAAAATCCACCTGTCTGGGGCACCTGGGTGGCTCAGTTAAGCGTCCAACTCCTGATTTTGGCTCAGGTCATGATCTCACAGTTCATGATTTCAAGCCCCATGTAGGTCTCTGCACTGACAGTGCGGGGCCTGTTGAGATCCTCTCTCTTCCTCTCTCTCTCTGCCCCTCCCCTGCTCACTCATGCTCACTCCCTCTCTCTCTCTCGAAAATAAATAAACTTTAAAATAATAATAATAATAAAATAAAATCCACTTGCCTGTCTTACACTTCGAGTGTATTATTTACCCGTGTATGATTTTGTTAAATCATATGGTTTTTTTGTCATTTAGAAAACCTTGAGGGTGGGGGATAGGCTAGATGGGTGATGGGTATTAAAGAGGGGACTTGTGATGAGTACTGGGTGTTGTATGTAAGTGATGAATCACCGAATTCTATTCCTGAAACTAATATTGCACTGTATGTTACCTAACTAGAATTTAAATAAAAATCTGAAAAGAAAAAAAGAAGAAAACATTGGTTCACTATGTTAAGCAGAGCTTCCAAATGCTGATACATTTCACAGTTCTACAATATCAGAAATATCACATTTGCTAATATCACCATTAACATTATCAGAAAAGTCCTTTGGGGTGCCTGGGTGGCTCAGTCGGTTAAACATCCGACTTCGGCTCAGGTCACGATCTCGCGGTCCGTGAGTTCGAGCCCCGCGTCGGGCTCTGGGCTGATGGCTCAGAGCCTGGAGCCTGCTTCTGATTCTGTGTCTCCCTCTCTCTCTGCCCCTCCCCCATTCATGCTCTGTCTCTCTCTGTCTCAAAAATAAATAAAACGTTAAAAAAAAAATTTAAAAAAAGAAAAGTCCTTTAAGTATTGGAGAGCTGTGACATTCACAATGTCAGATACGAGTTTTCCAAAATTTTAATTTTTGCTTGAAAGCTCAAATTTATTGGCAACAAATACTGTCAACTGTTTTCCTTGAAGTGACAGAACCACTTCTTCCTTTTTGAGAAAAACCTGCCAAATACCCACATCTAAATAACCACAGTTTGTCAGTTACTTTTTTTTTTTAAGTAATCTGTCTGCCCAACGTATGCCTTGAACTCACAACCCTGAGATCAATAGTCACTTGCTCTACCCACTGAGCCAACCAGCTGCCCCTGTCAGTTAATTCTTTAAAGTAAAAATGGCATTCCATGAAAAGTGGCTAGGTCAGCTTGCAACTCTATTATACAAGAGTTTTCCTTCAAGATAACCATATTCTGATGTGCAGATTTCACACTCCGTCACACAGAATTATAAAAGGATGCCTATGTAAGGATCAAAATTCAATAAAATTAATAAGTTTTACCACTTCATCAAGATATTCTCCAATGAAACTTTTTTTTTTAACTGCAAGTGTACGGTAGAATGGGAAAAAGAATATAATGACTATTAGTACAGTTTGGTGCTACTGCTTTGATTTGTACTAATGCACCAGTAGTTTTACCTAACGTTGCCTTTGCATGATCACTGCAAATGTCAGCACAATGTGAAAGGCATTATTATTACTATTATTATCATGAAAATAATTTTGACCTCATAGACTCCCTGAAATGGTCTTATGGACTCCCGGGAATCCACAGACCACACTCTGAGAAATGGTGAAAAACATTTACACATAGTTAAAATCAAAATTTTCTTTCTCACCTTTTGATTAATGACAACAAATCCTTTACTGGACTAAGCACAGACTTTGTCTTTCAGGTCTATTATTTTTTGTACTCGATCTTCAATAAATTTTCTTTCAGCTTTTACCAGTTTCTCTTTCTCTTCAGCAGACTTATAAAAGAAACCAGAGCTCACCTCTCTAAAAGATTAATAAAAACAAGCTAGTAAAGGCAGAAGAGAGAGGAGGAAAAGGCAGAAGGCGTTTACACTAAACATCTGGCAGGGAAGCAAGAGATTAAAATAACACTTTTAGAAAATACAATTTCAGGAGTGCCTAGGTGGCTCAGTCGGTGAGTGTCTGACTTCAGCTCAGGTCATAATCTCACAGCTTGGGAGCTCGAGCCCTGTGTTGGTCTCTGTGCTGACAGCACAGAGCCTGGAGCCTGCTTCGGATTCTGTGTCTCCCTCTCTCTCTGCCCCTCCCCTGCTCACGCTCTTTTGTGTGTCTCTCTCTCAAATAAATGTTAAAAGAAAATTTAAAAAGAAAATACAATTTCAAAATTCACAAAGAGTAACTGACACGTACGTTTTTTCATATTCTAGTGATACATTGCAAGAAAGGATAAACGCATCTTCTACTCGTTTCTTCATATCTGGATGACGGGCACCATGATCCAGAACTAATCCTCTGATCAACCTATTAAAAATATGTAATGTTTCTCCTCTGAATATACACTCTAAAATTTGTTATAAAATAAGGATTGTATTCTTAAAATTGTAACAGAACTACTGGGGCACACATTGTTTCCTTGCACCAACTTTAAGCCTAACACATAATTAGCAAAATTAGAAAAGAAAATTTATTTTAACACAGTGTGACTGGGAAGTCACAATGAAAAGTCAACCCAGAATTATTCTCTAAATTATGTGGCTCACACGTATGACACAGCTGGTCAAGTAATGAAAGGTAGGCACACAGTGAGTTTCTTAGGAACATTTGTTCAAAATAATTATATGGAAGCACCAAACATTGTTAACCTAAATGTCCAATAATAAGGCATTGTTCAGCAAATAACTGACCCAACTATTTCGTGGTCGTGAAAACTATGTAATGACATGGAAAAATATTTACAGTGGTAGCTGATAAACAAACACAGAATAACAAACTACCTATAAAGCATGATTATAACTACTCTTTTAGAAAATAAGCACTTCAGTACTGACAAGAAAAAATGAAAAGAAATTAAGAGTAGAGTTATGCTTGGGTGGTAGGAATACAGATAATTCAGGAGTGGGAGACGCTTTTTTCCTATCGTTGAAATTTTCTTTCAAGAGTAAATATTTTCATAACTTTTAAAACTTCATTTATACCCAATTAGGGAGTGGTATTTCTATTTACAAATCTCTTATAACCAATATTTGTTATACATAAACATAAAAGAAATAATAGTTAAAATAGTTAAACACAATTATAAGGAAGTTTTCAAACTTTTAATTTAACTACTAATTTTAATCTGACTACAACATTTTAATCTAATTATCCAACTCCCAGCTGAAAGTGCAGATCTTTTCTTTAGGAAGAAAACAAGCAAACTATATGTTCAACACTTGTCACTCTCCAGGTCTCTTTACTCTTCCCCCCTCTCTCATTCTCAGCAAGTGACCTTGTGCTTTGAGAAAACACATTGTCCCATCACTACCTCTACCAGTCCACCTGCACTTGACCCTGAACCTCCTGTTCCTATGAGCGAACTGTCCATGCTCTTCTCTCAGGTTAACCCCTGCATGTGTGTACTCTATTCCCTTTCTGGTCTCTGCTCCGGCATCATCCCCTCTTCCCCCATGTCAGTTCCTCCTGCCTCCAGGAACATTCTCGTCAGGACACAGACTTGCCATGAAAATTCTCATCTTTAAAACAAAGAAGGCTTCTCCTTCAAGTCCCTTCCCATCCCCCCTTCTAGCTACTGCCCGTTTCTCTGCTAACCTCCTTGGAGCTGTGTATGCTTGCACCCTCACTTCTTCCTTAACCACTTCTCTCTTTCAAGCCCACTTCAATCCAACTTTCACACCTACTCCTTTATTAAATCAGTTCCCATCCAAGTCACCAAAAACATTAAATGCCTTCCATATCTAATGGTCAATTTTCAATCCACAACAACTTGCTCTAAGTTTCAGCAGCATATGACATACTTGATTATTCTCCCCTTGAAACATTTTCCTCTCTTAGCTTCTGGGACAATACTTTCTCTTGGCTTTCCTCCTATCTCAGTGACCATCCCTTCTGGTGCTGAATCCTTCTCATCTTCTCAATTTCTTTTTTTTTTTTAAGCTTATTTATTTTGACAGAGAGAGAGTGTGTGAGCAGGGAAGGGGCAGAGAGAGGGGGACAGAGAATCCGAAGCAGGCTCCATGCTGTCAGCACAGAGCCTGACATGGGGCTCAAACTCACAGACCATGAGATCATGACCTGAGCCTTAATCAAGAGTTGGACACTTAAGCGACTGAGCCACCCAGGCACTCCTTGTCTTCTCAATTTCTAAACATTTGAGTTTCCAGGGACCAACTTTAAACTTCTATCTATATTCACTTCTTTTTTTTTTTTTAACGTTTATTTATTTTTGAGACAGAGAGAGACAGAGCATGAACGGGGGAGGGTCACAGAGAGAGGGAGACACAGAATCTGAAACAGGCTCCAGGCTCTGAGCTGTCAGCACAGAGCCCGATACGGGGCTCGAACCCACGGACCGTGAGATCATGACCTGAGCCGAAGTCGGACGCTTAACCGACCGAGCCACCCAGGTGCCCCTAAACTTCTATCTATATTCACTTCTCAGCTGATCTCACTACCTCTCATAAGCTTTAAGTCATCTATACACAGATGACTCCCAAATATTTTTCTAGATCAGACCTCTATTCTGAACTGCAGACACACCTCTCCAACTCCCTACTCACACATGGATGCCTAACAGGCATCTTAAAACATAACATTTCCCAAACTGTGCTCTTGATTTATTTCCCCAAATCTGTTCCTCCGAGTCTTTTCTATCCCAAGAAATGGCATTTCCCCTTCTCCAGATGCTCCATGCAAAGCCCCAAGAGACATCCTTGACACTATTTCTGTCACACTCTATGTCAAACCATCAACAGATCCTATTGTTCCTTCTAAGTGTTTTCACCCCTCACCCGTATTACAACAGATTCCTGACTGGGCTCCACTTCTGCCCTTGCCCTGCTTCACAGTGCATTCTCCCCACAATAACCACAGAGATACTTCTGAAATATAAATCAGAACTGCTATTGCCCTCAGCAATAGTAGACTAATTTGGACCAACCCTACTACCAAAAGCAAAATGCTGGGTTAAAAACAAAAACCTTAGGAGCACCTGGGTGGCTCAGTTGGTTAGGCGTCCAAATTTGGCTCACGTTCGTGGGTTTGAGCTCTGCATCGGGCTCTGTGCTGACAGCTCAAGCCTGGAGCCTGCTTCAGATTCTGTGTTTCCCGCTCTCTCTGCCTCTCCCCCACTCACATTCTGTCTCTCAAAAATAAATAAACATTAAAAAAAAATTAAACGCTTAAAAACACTGGAGAACTCTAAAATAGTAAAGAAAACATGAACTCCAAAGGATAAGAAAAGAACTGCAAGTACTCTTATCCTAAAGTCACTTGACAATTCAGATCAATCTGAACTTGGGTTTCAACAACCTCACTATGAGAGGGGGACAGAAGAAAAGCTCAGGGCTCATCGAAGGTAGAGGGTCTAATAGGAGACACTCTTCACTTTAAGTAGGAACACCAAAGGGCTACATACTCAGGGCATAAACCAGAAGGATGAACTAGAAGCAAGCAGTCCTCATATGAATCAGCAGTTAGAACTACCAACTGGATATTTGGGATGGCTGGGTGGCTCACTCGGTTAAGCGTCTGACTCTTGGTTTTGGCTCAGGTCATGATCTCACGGTTAATGAGATCAAGCCCTGTGTGGGGCTCTGTGCTGACAGTGAGGAGCCTGCTTCCGATTCTCTCTCTCCCCCTCTCTGCCCCTTGCCTGATCATATGCTTCCTCTCTCTCTCTCTCTCGAAATAAACAAACATTTAAAAAAACAAAACTAGGGGCGCCTGGGTGGCTCAGTCGGTTAAGTGACTGACTTCGGCTCAGGTCATGATCTCACAGTTCATGGGTTCAAGACCCGCATCGGGCTCTATGCTGACAGAGCCTGGAGACTCTCAGAGCCTGGAGACTGCTTCTGATTCTGTGTCTTCTTCTCTCTCTGCCCCTCCCCCTGCTTGCAGTCTGCCTCTCTCTCTCTCTCAAAAATAAATAAATATTAAAAAAATTTTTTAAACACAACTAGATATTAAAAACAAACAAAAACAAAACCCTCAAGCTGTGGATTTAATTTAAAGTATTCCCCAGGCTCCTTGCAACAGCAAATTCAAATCCTCTGTGCAGAAATGCACCTTCATCCTAGGTCTCAGATAATTTCTACAAATACCTTTTTCAAACATGATGAATGGCACATATAGAAACAAAACACAGGGGCGCCTGGGTGGCTCAGTCAGTTAAGTGTCCAACTTTGGCTCAGGTCATGATCTCACAGTTTGTGCGTTCGAGCCCAACGTTGGGCTCTGTGCTGACCGCTCAGAGCCTGGAGCCTGCTTCAGATTCTGTGTCTCCCTCTCTCTCTGCCCCTCCCCTGCTCGTACACTTTCTCTCTCTCAAAAATAAATAAACATTGTGCAAAGACTTCAGACCAATTCTTTGTATTACACTTGGTTGCCTCTTGGCTATATAACTTCTGAGTGCAAATCATTGAACTCTTTAACGAAGTATTGTAGAGAATAAATCATAATGGGTAAAAAAAATAAATAAATAAATAAATAAATAAATAAATAAACATTAAAAAAAATTTTTTTAATAATAAAAGGCAGGCTTGGAAAGATCTGCAGGGAATAAGACACCATAAAAAGTGCAATGGCCAATCTAAGAAAAACCAAATAAAACTTCAAGAAATAAGTAAATAAAGATATCTACAAACACACACATATATTAAAATAAAGTGTTTTCAAATGAAATATGATATTTGGATTGGCTTCAAAATAATCCAGGTTTGGGACGAGGAAGAGAAAGAGGAGTTTATAAGGGGAAATAAAAGGAAAAATAAAATGGGCCACAGATTGAAAATTGATAAACATGAGTGACAGGTATGTGAGAGTTCACTATTCTATTCTTTCTGCTTTTATATATGTTTAGAATTTTCCATAAAATAAAGTTTAAAATTCATTAAGTCCAAAATCAACAACATGCTACATATTCTGAGTACATACTTACCCAGACCATGTCAATTGTCTGACCTCTCTTTCCTCTCCAACTTCAACTCCTACTCTTTTTTCCTCTTACTTACTGTGCTCCAGGCACACTGGGACACCCCAGCACACTGGTGCCTTGGGGCCTTTTCAACCGTCATTCCCTTGACTTAGAACTCTTCATCCAAATATACACATGGCTAGCTCCCTTATTTCTTCAGATACCTCCTTAGCTCTCGAGTTTAGTTTCCAATCATAAGGATCTTCCCTGAGCACTCCAAAATCACACACATGCTCTCAGTCACTCTAGTTTCTTCCCAGCATTTATTATCACTTATGTATTTATTATCTCCCACAACTAAAAACATAATCTTCTTAGAGAAAGAAATTCTGTTTTGTATTACTCTTCATTCCTAGCACCCAAAACAATGACTGGCTCAGGGTAAGTATTCACTTAATATATGTTGAATTAACAGACTGATGTTGAGGGGCGCCTGAGTGGCTCAGTCAGTTGAATGTCCAACGTCGGCTCAAGTCATGATCTCATGATTCATGAGTTCAAGCCCCACATTGGGCTCACTGTTGTCAGTGCAGAGCCCGCTTCGGATCCTCTGTTCCCCTCCCTCTCCGCTCCTCCCCCGCCTGTGCTCTCTCTCAAAAATAAACATTTTTAAAAAAATAGACTGATATTGAATTAAAGTAACTAATGAAATTAATGAAAAAAAAGTATCTGAACTACACCAAATATTCTAGAATCCATGTATTATCAAAGTTTATGTAATTTAGGGGCACCTGGCTGGCTCAGTCACAGGAGCATACAACTTTGATCTTGGGGTTGTAAGTTCAAGCCCCATGTTGGTGTAGAGATTACTTAAAAATAAAACCTTAAAAAAAAAGTGTATATAATTTACTTTGTATCTGTTTCTGATTTATGCTTCATCTCCATGATTTCTATCATGAAGAGATCAATAGGATAACCCAGTCTTCTAATAGCCAAAACAGAATCCACCACAGCCTGAAAGAGAAGTGAATGAGAACAGTAAATTACTGGTCTACTAAAAGAAATCACTGGCCCAAGTAATCATCAGACTAAACAGATAAAGGGCTTCAGGCCCCAAAATATAGGGCAAGGCCACAAAGGCCACTCTGTTATGGACATTAGTAATAACCAATGCCAGTGGGTACTTTAGACCCTGAAGGAACTTCAGAGATCATCAGGCCCAAAGCCTTCATTTTACAGTTAAGTAAAGTAAACTCTGAAACTTTTAAGAATTTACAGACTTAACACAAGGTCTAAAAGCAGAGCCAGGCCTAGAATTCCGTTTTCTTTAACTGCCAAGCCACTGCTCTACTACCAACACTATGCAAACTTTTCCACCAAAAGACATATTTAATGGAAAAGAAGGAAATGTAATCTGAGGTAAAAGCTAAAATTTGCTGGTTACACTAACACGAAGTGTCTTAAATTTTGTGTTTTATCATGAAAAGCTTCTACGTCATGCCATGATATACATTTCTTTTAATGTGAAAGTAATTTTTTTCCCCAAAATTGCAGCGTGAAATTGATACTCCAGAAAGACATGTGTTATTTATTCTGCCACATAACCCCAGGGATATATAGCATGGTACAATAATATATCCTATTGCTTAGCTCAGAAAGCTTGGATGGTTCAGTCGGTTAAATGTCCAACTTCAGCTCAGGACATGATCACACGGTTCGTGGGTTCTAGCCCCGCATCGGGCTCTGTGCTGACAGCTCAGAGCCTGAAGCCTGCTTTGGATTCTGTATGTCCCTCTCTCTCTCTGCCCCTCCCCCATTCGTGCTCTGTCTCTCAAAACTAAATAAATGTTAAAAAAAAAATTTTTTTTAAAGAAAGTAATATGAAATTACATAAATTAAGTATTACAATATAACCACCCTAAAATATAAATAAAGCAAAAAACTATACCTTAGTTTACCTGAGATAACATGATACTTGGTTTTGGAATCTAACAGGGAATAATGACAAAGACCACAGGATAATGAGAGTATCCGTGTTTCTACAACTCCAAAAGAGAATGGGCGCACTAACCAGATAACATGAAGATTCTGGATCACTTGATATATGTACTCCAACAGGAGAAAATACTTTGGTCTTTATTTGAACTCTGCTGAGCAAGAAATTGTCTGATCTTAATCTGATTTGCAAAGTAGGTTTTCCTATTGGTAAGGGGAATTGATCAGAAACAAATCAGGTGTTCTAGTCCATTTGTCATTTATATTTCTCAGAGTAAATTAGCAAGACAGCATTCTGATTTATATATCAATGTCTTGTGATTTTGGTTATGAATTCATCATTCCTGATAAACCAATATATTCAAGTTGCAGAAAATACAAAGCTGAGCAACAATGATGATATCAAACTATAGCCACCTGATAAAAGCCTTCCCAAAATACCCAATCTACTCCTTAAATTACATACATTTTACCTTTAGAAGTAAACAAAACAAACACGCATTTCCCAGATGTGAAGATTATCTGTCAGATCAATCACACTTCATTAAAGTGGTAACCTTAACAACCTATGTGTCACCTCACATAATAAATATTGACCTCTAGGTTTTAAGAGACCAGCACCTCACCCCAATGACATCCACAAGGGTTGATCCACAGGCAGCCAAGCTCCCTTCATGTTAACTTAAAAGAAAGTTTAATATAGAGGCTCTTAAATACTGAGAACAAACTGAGGGTTGATGGGGGGTGGGGGAGAGGGGAAAGTGGGTGATGGGCATTGAGGAGGGCACCTGTTGGGATGAGCACTGGGTGTTGTATGGAAACCAATTTGACAATAAATTATATTTAATATAAAAATAAAAGAAGGTTTAAGAAGGCAGCCAGGCCCCTTTCATTAACTTTCATGTTAACTTAAAAGAAGGTTTAATATGACACTTTTGAAAAATTACACATACTGTTCTGACCAATCAAGTCTAGACTATAACTAAGTGAATAAATGTTTGCCTTCTGTATTTTATTTCATGTTCAAAAGAACCACATACGATAGTTGATTCTTATAGGAAAAATAAAAATATCATCATGCATTAGTCTATATTTGTTCTGAATGCAAAAGTTTAATCACAAACCTCTGTTAACACATCAGCCAATTCAGCAGGAACTTTAGTTTGTAGAGATGTTCTAGCCACATCTAAGAGGACTTCTCTTTTCATCTCTTTGTTAATTTTAACCTTTTCCAGAACTTCAAGTGCTTTTATCTTCGCAGCTTCAAATCCTTCAGCTATTATTCTAGGGTGCAGGCCCTGTCACATCAACATAAAACTAAAAATCATAAAGTAAGTCATCCAAAGTAAAAGTAACCATCTTCTCCTGTTAATAGGTTATGTCCAAAGAAAGTAATATTACCCACATCAATGGCACTCAATACAAATGCATGTACATAACTTATGAAAGTAATTTTTCAGTGCTTCATATTTAAAACAACCTCAAACTTACAGAAAAAAATTTATGTCCAGGACAAAACACTACAAAACTCCTCTTTATTTCCAAAAATTATGACACACTGTCATGTGGTACCCTTCCGAATGGGCACAAAAGAAAAGACTCCTTTAATGCAGAGGAAAAGAACCAACACTGATTTGGAGGAAAGTACAGACAAACACCACCTTCACCAAATGTTAACATCACAGCAATGGGACAAATAGACATCATGTACCTCCTGATACAATGCATTAAGAACACTACCACACGTCTATTGTATTTCATGCCAGAAGTTTATTACCTGAGTCTAATTGTGATAGTCAAATCCACATTGAGGACTTTGTACAAAATAATTGGTTGTACTCTAAAAGCAGCAATGTCATAAAACACAAAAGACAGCTCAGGATAATTCCAGTTTAAAAGAGACTAAAGGAGGGCACCTGGGTGGCTCAGTCAGTTAAGCATCTGACGTTTTTTTAGATATACTTATTTTGGGAGAGCGCAAGAGGGGAGGGACAGAGAGGAGGGACAGAGGATCCAAAGTGGACTCTGCACTGATAGGCTGACAGCAGCATGCCTGGTGTGAGGCTTGAACTCACAAACCACCTGAACTGAAGTCAGACGCTCAACTAGCTAAGCCACCAGGAGCCCCTAAATAAATGAAGCCTGGAGACTGCTTCAGATTCTGTGTCTCCCTCTCTCTTGGCCCCTCCCCGGCATGCGCGCGCACTCTCTCTCTCTCTCTCTCAAAAACAGATAAACATTAAAAAAATTTTTTGAGAAAATGTTAAAAATTAAAAAATAAAGAAGACTATAGGGATAGGACAACTGAATGCAATGCATGAATGTAGATTTTCTTCTGCTATAAAGGACACTGTTGGGACAAATGATAAAATAGGAATAAAATCTATAGATTATATTACTGTATCAATGTATCAATGTTAATATTTATTTCTTGGTTTTGATCACTATTCTGTGACTACATAAGAGAATATCCTGGTTTTAAGAAATATACAATGAGGGGCGCCTGGGTGGCTCAGTCAGTTAAGTGTCCAACTCTTGATTTCGGCTTAGGTCACGATCTCACAGTTTGTGAGATCCAGACCCACATCAGGCTCTGTACAGACAGCACTGGAGCCTGCTTGGATTCTCTCTCTCTCTCTCTCTCTCTCTCTCTCTCTCTCAAAATAAATAAAATTTTTAAAAAAAATTTTTTTAAGAAACATACACTGAAACATTTAGATGATCATGTCTGCAACTTACACCATTCAAAAAATATGTACATACATACATATATGCATACACCATATATACGTTTATATCTGAGAAAGAGAGAAATGTTATTCTTTGGAATATTCCTGAAACATTTCTATAGGCTTGATATTATAACAAAATAATTTTTTTTATTTAAAAAAAATTTTTTTAACGTTTTTTTTAATTTTTGAGACAGAGAGAGACAGAGCATGAACGGGGGAGGGTCACAGAGAGAGGGAGACACAGAATCTGAAACAGGCTCCAGGCTCTGAGCGGTCAGCACAGAGCCCGACGCGGGGCTCGAACCCACGGACCGTGAGATCATGACCTGAGCCGAAGCTGGACACTCAACCGACCAAGCCACCCAGGCGCCCCAACAAAATAATTTTTTTAATTGTCTTTTCTGGAAAAATATATAAACTTATTGAAAGCTGGAACTGGGTCTAATTTATTCCCTTCCTCCATTCCTCTACATCAGTCCTACAATAATTTTTTAAAGTTAACATTTCTTAAGGATTTGTGCCAGGTTCTAATCTAAAAGGCTTATTTCATTCAATCCTCTCAACACTACGAAGTGGGTATTATTTCTGTTTCACAGATGAGGAAATTGAGGTTTATAAGAATAATGTAACTTGCTTTAGATCACCAGGATATTAAGTGGTAGAGCCAGGATTTAAACCTACGAAGCCTGACTCCAGACCCTGTGTTATTAAACATTTTCAAAACACTTCCTCAGTCTCGGATCTCACAATTTCTCACCCGGACTATGATCCTCTAGTCTTGACTCCCTTAAAGCTGTCCCTCGAATATTTAAAATGGCAATCTGACCAGATCAGTCATTAATATGTTAACATGAACATTCTTCGTGGTTAGTATACCACATGCCCTTTGTAATCCAGCTTCCACCTACTTCTCCTGCCTTTCATTGCCGTCCCACAGCACTTTAAAGTCTGGCCAACACCAAAACGTTTGCAGCTTTACACACATACCATGCTGCTTCTCTTCTCTGTTAATTTTGCCTCTGTTAATTTTGTTCCTTCTGCCTGGAATGTCTTTCTCCTTGTCCCTCACTCTTTCCACTGGTTCACTGCCTCTCATCCTAAAGATTTAACCCAGGTCTTACTTCCTCCAAAGAGTGCTTCCTAATTCGGGCAAGTTTAGGATATCACTCCTTCCTCAGTGTTTCTATCACATCTGGTACTTAGGTCTATCACTATACTGACACAGTTTCACAATTATGTCAACGCCCGTCAGCATCTCCCCCTTCCCAAACTTTTTTTTCCCTAACCAAACCCTAATCTTGTTTAGGTATCTCTTCCTCAGGTCTTCAGAGGAAGCTACCCTCTCTACCTAACTCAAGGGGTAGATCCTGATTGGATTAAGTCAATTCCCCTAAAACCTGTTATTGATTTGGGATGGACACAGATCAAAGTTGGCCCAATTATATTATAAAGGAAGGACTTAAACTCCATAATTGGGCAAATAGTTTTATCCTCCCTCTCCTGCTGAATGTTATTAAAGGAAGCAAGTAGTCCTACTTTTCTCTGACAGTCTTATAATCAGGACAGAAATAAGCTTTATCATGAAACAGCACTATAAATGGAAGAGCTAAGACACAGAAAGGACCAGGGTACTTGATGACTAATAGACATTTTCAATCAACCAAACTTGGATGTTCTGTAATGGGAGATAACTTACTGTTTAAGTGACTTTCAGTCAAGTTTCTACTGCTTACAGCCAAAGGCATCCTAAATGAGGTACGTTGCAGGTACTGAATTGTTAGACAATTCCCAATACTAAATGAAATGCAAAGAAGTACTAATCTTAGCACTTGGACCAGGTAATGCTTTGCTGAAATGGTTCTTGAAAGAAAGGAAAAAACCCAAATACTTAATTAGATTAGACAGATAAATAATGCCAAGAAAAGGATACAGATTGAACAAAGGCAGTGGCATAGAAATGTGTGTAGTGATTTCAGAGGCTAGTGAGTAGACTGGAGGAGTCTGGCTAGAGTAGATGGTTTATAAGGAAAATAAAATAGAAAGGTAGGTAAATTCACAGTGTGAAAACCTTCAATTATTTTTCCCCAGTTATTTTTTAAAAGGTGCATAATTTGGTTTAGACTTCATCTGTGATGTTTTCTTTTTTAGGTCATTATTCATGAGTATATGGCTAATTTTTTACCTTCTTATATACCTTAAATATTTCATTTTTAAAAAAGGGATATCATTCCAATGAAAGGAATTATTTTGGCAAAAAAAAAGAGTTCATTATTACTTCCATTTACAATTGTACTAAAACCGGGGTGCCTGGGTGGCTCAGTCGGTTGAGCGTCCGGCTTCAGGTCAAGTCATGATCTCACGGCTCGTGAGTTCAAGCCCCACGTCAGGCTCTGTGCTGACAGCTCAGAGCCTGGAGACTGCTTCGGATTCTGTGTCTCCCTCTCTCTCTCTGCCCCAACCCACTCTCATTCTGTCTCTGTCTCTCTCAAAAATAAATAAACATTAAAAAAAGAAAATTTACAATTGTACTAAAGTATCTTGATAAAAATTGGCACAAAAACAGACACTCAGATCAATGGAACAGAATGGAAAACCCAGAAATGGACCCACAAACGTATGACCAACTAATCTTTCACAAAGCAGAAAAGAATATCCAGTGGAATAAAGACAGTCTCTTCAGCAAGTGGTGCTGGGAAAACTGGCCAGTGACATGCAGAAGAATGAACCTGGACCACTTTCTTACACCATACACAAAAATAAACTCAAAATGGATGAAAGACCTAAATATAAGAAAGAAAGCCATCAAAATCCTGGAAGAGAAAGCAGGCAAAAACCTCTTTGATCTTGGCCGCAACAACTTCTTACTCAACACGTCTCCAGAGGCAAGGGAAACAAAAGCAAAAATGAACTATTGGGACCTCATCAAGATAAAAAAAAACCTTCTGCACAGGGTAGGAAACAATCAGCAAAACTAAAAGGCAACAGACAGAATGGGAGAAGATATCTGCAAATGACAAATCAGATAAAGGGTTAGTATCCAAAATCTATAAAGAACTTATCAAACTCAACACTCAGAAAACAAATAATCCAGTGATGAAATGGGCAAAAGACATGAATAGACACTTCTCCAAAGAAGACATCCAGATGGCCAACCGACACATGAAAAAATGCTCAACATCACTCATCATCAGGGAAATACGAATCGAAACCACAATGAGACATCACCTCACACCAGTCAGAATGGCTAACATTAACAACTCAGGCAACAACAGATGTTGGCGAGGATGCGGAGAGAGACGATCTCTTGGGCACTGCTGGTGGAAACGCAAACTTGGGCAGCCACTCTGGAAAACAGTATGGAGGTTCTTCAAAAAATTAAAAATAGAACTACCCTACAACCCAGCAACTGCACTACTAGGTATTTATCCAAGGGATACAGGCATGCTGTTTTGAAGGGGCACATGCACCCCAATGTGTATAGCGGCACTATCAACAATAGCCAAAGTATGGAAAGAGTCCAACTGTCCATCGATGGATGAATGGATAAAGAAGATGTGGTATATATATACAATGGAGTATTACTCGGCAATCAAAAAGAATGAAATCTTGCCATTTGCAACTACGTGGATGGAACTAGAGGGTATTATGCTAAGCGAAATTAGTCAGAGAAAGACAAATATCATATGACTTCACTTATATGAGGACTTTAAGACACAGAACAGATGAACACAAGAGAAGGGAAGCAAAAATAATATAAAAACAGGGAGGGGGACAAAACATAAGAGACTTCAATACGGAGAACAAACAGGGTTGCTAGAGGGGGTGTGGGAGGGGGGGATGGGCTAAATGGGTAAGAGGTATTAAGGAATCTACTCCTGAAATCACTGTTGCACTATATGCTAACTAATTTGGGTGTAAATTAAAAAAATAAAATTAAATTTAAAAAATAAATATTAAAAAAAAATTTTAAGTATCTTGATAAAAATTAACTTTTGCCCTCTAAAATTAAACCATTGTACGAGTGAAAACAACAATTTCCACCTGGGTGGCTCGGTCGGCTAAGCATCCAACTTCAGCTCAGGTCGTGATCTCACAGTTCGTGGGTTCGAGTCTGGCGATGAAGCCTCTGTCTATCCCTTTTCTGCCCCTCCCCCCGATTCAAAAATAAACAAACATTTAAAACAGTGAAGTACTACATGAATGTGAATTCTGTAATATGCTAATACCTCAGATATGTAAAGATCAGCTTGTTTTAGTAACTCTCCAATAATTAGAACATTGGAAGTAGTACCATCTCCTGTAATGTCATCCTGGGCTGTTGCCACTTTTGCTATCAAGGAAGCTGTTGGGTGTTGAATTTGCTGGAAAAAGCAAGCAACAGATTAAAAGAACGAGATTGAAAAAAAAAAAAAAACAGTCCAATGCAAACAAGATAACCTAAGGGCCACCAGTAAAATTAAGAAATGAAATAAGCCTCACTCTACACGTTCACAAATTCTGTAGTATCAATACTTAATAAATGTCAATACCCAAAATTTTTTAATTGAGAACTAATGAGGTTTGAACATTTTAGAAGAGTCTTTGCTTTAGAATGCAATGACATTTCCAAAATAACATTAAATCTTTCAATCTCTAAGATGAATATATTTACTAAAATTGCAAAGGATTTTTTATATTTTCATGATTACAAAGAACATAACACAGTGCCTTTAAAAGATGGAACTAATTTGGAAGTATCTCTAAGCTATTACTTGGACTGTATGAAGATTTGAAAACAACCAAAAATATCTTTTATTAAGGTTTAACCCAGCAAGTATAACTCATTACTGCAGTATGAGCAAGCTGACAGCCTTGGTTTAAGGATATACAATTTGTGGGGCACCTGGGTGGCTTCATCGGTTGGGCGTCTGACTTCGGCTAAGGTCATGATCTCACATCTCATGGGTTCGAGCCCTGCGTCGGCCTCTGGGCTGACAGCTGGGAGCCTGGAGCCTGCTTCAGATTCTATGTCTCCCTCTCTCTCTGCCCCTCCCCAACTCGTGCTCTGTCTCTCTCTCTCTCTCTCAAAAATAAACATTAAAAAAAATTCTTTTTAAGGATATACAATTTGTACTATGTTCTAGGCTTATTAAGGTTTCTTAGAGTCAGTAGCATCAGCTCACCATCTCATGGAGCAGTACGTTGCCATCTTTGGTGAGTTTGATGTCACCTGCACCAGAAATAAGCCTGTTCAGAAAACAGTGATGTTATTAAACCTCAGATGGCAAGGGTCAAGCAAGATATTCTCAGTTTTTCCCAGTGTACAATCCTTGATATCAGGAATGGGGCTTCAAAACATCTATGTGCCACAGGGAGATTCCATGGTAACCACCACCATGTACAGCCTACAGAATCACTTCTCCCCATGTGGACTGCTATAGCAATTTCATTCCAAATGGAGCATTTACAAGTTTAAGGGTAACAGAAATTGATGAGTTATGAATGGCAGTTTGGTCCAAGAAGAGTATTTGTAAGTCTACAAACCACAAATTTGTAAATTTGCTGTAGGTTTGTGTGTGTGTGTGTGTGTGTGTGTGTGTGTGTGAAATGTTACCATTCATTCACTCAACTTACTTTCTTCCCTCATCCCTCACATTTATTAGATCATCAAGTTCTGTCAATTGTACAACCTAAGTATTTCTTGAATCTACTCCCTCCGCTCCATGTTCAACTGTCATCTCTAGCCTGGACTACTTAAGGAGCATCCTAATATCTCTGAATTTGAATCTACCCTCCACACTACATTTATCTTTCTAAAAGGCAATGTGGCTCAGTCAGTTCTCTGATCAAAAATCTTTCAATGATTCTTACAAACATGGGGAAAAAATCTTTCAATGAATTTTATGTTCTCCATCACCTTCAGGGTAAAATCCAGACTATTTGGCAATGACCTAGTTCACCCTTCCCAAACTGGTTTATGTCCATTTTTCCTGACATCTACCAAATGAGATCTGGTGGGAAAATACTATGGTTCCTTTAATACGTCATGCTTGTTTTCACTTCTGTTGGATTTACACCACTGGACTTTCTCATTCCTTAACTTACCAGGAGGCCTTTACTCCCTTCTCCAACTGGTGAACTCTAACTTAATTTTCAAGACTCTGATCAAAAATCTGTTTTCGGGAGGTTTTTCCTTCTCCCTACCACCATTAGTAATTAGTCCCTTTCCTCAGTATTATATTTGCGATATATATGATCAATAACATATATGATACCTTCACCATCTGTGTTCCCAGCATCCAATTAGTACACAGGCATTCTCTTTTACCGTTAATATTAATTTTGCTCATTCCTCTTAGAATGCATCTTTCCCCCTTACAAATTTTTTGCTCTTTTTTCCTCACTCTTCCAAAGAAACTTGTGATACAAAGTAAATGCATGCTGATGGCGCGAAGCGTTCAAGTTAAGTTTCCTAAGGACGCACTCTGGAAGGGGAACTTGGATTTGCAACCGCAAGGCCTGTGTGCCCTTAACGCTACAACACACAGCCAAACACAAACCAACCTAAGGGCATACAGTCTCAAAGAGCAGGGGAGTTAAATCGCTTATGTTTCTAAAGAGACACCAGACGAAATGCCTTTCCAACTGCACAAGAGCGTTAACGTGGGCGGGGGGCAGGGGGTAGGGGGTGGGGAGTGGGTGTCACAGCTTCATTGGGGGCCCTCTCCTCGGGCTCCTCCCATCCCAGGCCAGGGATGACCTCAGGGCAAGAATGAGAACGAGGACAACCAGGCCCACAGGTGCGTCCCGTCGCTCCAGGCCCTTCATGGAACGTCGGCCTCAGAGCGCGCAGCGACACCCAACAAGCCCCCGGCTCCCTAACCGCCGCCTCACATTTTCATGGTGCCCTTGGGCCCCAAGTTGGTACGTAGCACATCTTGCAGCCCTCGGGCGGCGCATATGTTGACGGCCAAGGCCGACCGGGCCCGCGCCACCTCTGCCTTGGAGTTCACCGCCGTGATCGCAGCCATAGCACCGTTGAGCGTGCGACCGGGCCGGCAAAGACGGCCTTAGCGCGGATCCTGAGGGAAATCCCGGCGCCTCCGCCCGCGCTCGCGAACCCTCAGCCAATCCTCGCCAGCACAGGAAGTGACGTTACCAGGCCTCGCCCTCACGGAAGCCAGAATCACCTTGGGTCAGGGCGCCAAGATGGCGTCCTCCGCCTCCGCTCGCACTCCGGCGGGGAAGCGAGTGGTGAATCAGGACGAACTGCGGCGCTTGATGAAGGAGAAGCAGCGTCTGAGCACCAACCGGAAACGGATAGAATCTCCATTTGCGAAGTACAACCGTTTGGGGCAGCTGAGCTGTGCCCTGTGCAACACCCCGGTGAAGAGCGAGCTCCTGTGGCAGACTCACGTCCTGGGAAAGCAGCACCGGGAGAAAGTGGCCGAGCTGAAAGGCGCGAAGGAAGCCACCCAGGGTCCGTCCGCCAGCTCAGTGCCTCAGTCAGCCAAGAGGAAGGTGTCGGAGGCGGACGGTCAAGATGCCAAAAGACCCAAGGCCTCCCCGCTGCCCCAGGTACAGCCCTCCACATCCGCTTTGTCCACCAACTTTGACAAAGCAGGGAAGGAGTCCACTAGAGCGACCCTCATTAAGGTTTCAGGACTCGGTTTACTCCCTGATTATGAAGATGAGGAAGAGGAGGAGGAGGAGGAGGGAGGAGAAGGGAAAAGGGGAGACGCCAGCAAGCAGCCGCCCGATGCACAGGGCAAGGAACACTCGCTTTCCTCCTCGAGGGAGGCAACAAGTAGTATGCTGCCAAGCGGCTTCTCGGATACAAATCCTCCCAAGGCCCCTTTAATTCCTCATTCAGGGTCAATTGAGAAAGCAGAAATACATGAAAAAGTAGTGGAAAGGAGAGAAAACACAGCGGAAGCATTACCGGAAGGCTTTTTTGATGACCCTGAAATAGACGCTAGGGTTCGAAAGGTTGATGCCCCAAAGGATCAGATGGACAAAGAGTGGGACGAATTTCAAAAGGCCATGAGACAGGTCAATACCATTTCCGAAGCCATAGTTGCTGAAGAGGATGAGGAGGGACGGTTGGACCGGCAAATTGGGGAGATCGATGAGCAGATAGAATGTTACCGTCGGGTGGAAAAGCTTCGGAATCGCCAGGATGAAATTAAAAATAAGCTTAAAGAGGTTCTGACTATAAAAGAACTGCAGAAAAAGGAAGAGGAGAATGTTGACAGCGATGATGAGGGAGAACTACAAGATTTGTTGTCTCAGGATTGGAGGGTAAAAGGGGCTTTATTATAGGGTTTCAAAGACCCAAGATTTCTACACCCTCTACAGTGGTACCAAAAGTGCTGTCTCTGGATATGATATTAGTTACTTCATGCCTAACTGGGTTGTTAAGATACAATGAACCTGTGAAGATAGCACTTTGGAAAGTTGGTGTAAAATATTTTTGAGGTAAAGTTGTTTTTGAAATTTTTCAAGTATTACATACTATATTGCCAACTTTTTACACATTTACTCAAGTGTATAATTTTGAGTTAAGTCTGTAAGCTGTAACTGTTGTACATAGTTAAATATATATTTACTTAAGTAATTCTGTTTTGAAATTTATAAATTAATAGAAGTCGGGCTAGCAGAGAAGGCTTTAGGTGAAAATCAAGTGTAGTATTTGGGATGTATTTGGTTTTTTTCTTTTCTGATCCCCTAAATCAACTCAAGGGTGGAGGATGTTTTTTTATTTTAAGAACACTACTCAAACACATAAATCAGGGCAAATCAGTTCTCTGAATTTTCTGTTTCAAAAATGTGCCAGGGGAACATGGTGAAAACATGCCAAACATGACCAGCCTCCTTAACCCAAAAGTTTCTCTTGTTTAAACCAATGATTCTTGGGTGTAGGTGCACAGGAAGATGACCCGCCAAGCTTTTGAAAAGGTGCATATGAGTGGCCTTGGAGCTTTTAAAAAATTCATGTGCCTGAGGCCTACTACTAGAGACTCAATAAACCTGGAGTGGGGCCCAGGCATTTGAATTAGTTTTGAAAGTTTCCCAGGTTATTCTAATATACACCAAAGTTGGAGAGCCATCTGGCCCTAAATCCAGAACACATATTTTTTCAGCCTGTTTTTTAAGTACCACTTTTTATTTTTTCTGAAGATGTTCTTTTTCTTAAGTAATCTCTACACCCACCATGGGGCTTGAACCCACAACCCTGAGATCAAGCATTGCATGCTCCACCAACTGAGCCACCCAGGCACCCCAAGAAATACTACCTTTTATTTATATCTCATCTAGTCTTAAATGTTATTACATCTTGTAGAAAATTAGGGTTTAGGGGCACCTGGGTGGCTTAGTCAGTTAAGCATCTGACTTTGGCTCCGATCATGATTTCACGTTTTGTGAGTTCAAGCCCAGCATCAAGCTCTCTGCTGTCAGCACAGAGCCCACTCCAGATGCTCTGTCTCTCTCTGCACCCCACCCCCCACTGGTTCTCGTTCTCTCTCTCTCTCTCTCTCTCTCTCTCTCTCAAAAAAAAAAAAGAAATTATTGTTCACAGTTTCTATCTATTGCAGGAAGAGAAGTTGTTTTCTCAAGGAGTTAACAATTGGCTTGTGCCAGTCAGATTGTTTAAATCACTGCTTTTCCCTTTGCAGACAGACCTATTCAAATAGGAAAAAGGATTTAGCAGTGTTCCAGAGGTAGAAGTGCATACAGCTTACTCAAATGAAAGTCAGCAATAATAATAATAGCTAAGATATATAGTTATTACAGTATAAACCAGGCATGGTTCTAAGTGCTTTACATAAAGTCAGTCTAGTTGCTCTAAAGCCCAGGTTTTATGAAGGATAGTACCAAAAGATAAGGAATGAAAAAGCCTGGCTTGAATGCTAGATGAAGGAATCTTCCTTTGGGCAACGTAGGAAAAGTGGAAGTTTTTGAGCAGAGAATTATATTTGCAAAAAAATACTATGGAAGATGATTTTGTTGCAATATATAAAATGGAACGAGGGGCACCTGGGTGGCTCAGTCGGTTAAGCTGCTCTTGATTTCGGCTCAGGTCACAATCTCACAGCTCATATGAGTTTGAGCCCCACGTGGGGCTTGGTGCTAATGGTGTGGAGCCTGCTTAGGATTTCCTTCCCTCCCTCTCTCTCTCCCTCCCGCCCCCTCCCACCCCCGCTCACACGCTCACTCTCGTGCTCTCTAAAAAAAAAAAAAAAAAAAAATAGACTTTAAAATGGAACAAATGTGGATGGGGGAGAAAAGCTGGGAGACTACTTGGAAACTGAATTTTAAAAGCAAGGTGAGCAAGACTTGGATTAGTTACAAGAGAAAAGGAATAAAATTGAAAAACTTCACAGGAAGGGCTAACATTTTAGTAACTGGATATAGAAGAAAAACAGGGATAAAGATGGAATTCAAGGATTTGGGTTTTTTTTAGCGTGGGTGACTAAAGGCAATCTAACACTTACTGAAAATGTTAACTATTTTGCTGTCTTTGCCAGAAAGTGTTTTCTTGAGCTGTCAGCTGGTAATAGCAACTTCGATTTGATAACGGCATGCCTGCCTTAAATGAATAAAACCACAGGTACTCACAGTTTTCTATCATCCATCACTTTATTATTTTAGAATGAGGTAATACTAAGGTGGGCTTGAGTAGAAGGTCCTGTTCTATGTTGGCTTAAGAGGCTAGGCTGATGATTTAGTAGAGCACTGTCCATTTAAAAATACGGTGTAGTGGGGCACCTGGGTGGCTCAGTTGGTTGAGTGCCTGACTGCAGCTCAGGTCATGATCTCAGTTTGTGGGTTCGAGCCCCACATTGGCCTCTGTGCTGACAGCTCAGAGCCTGGAGCCTGTTTCAGATTCTGTGTCTCCCTCTCTCTCTGCCCCTCCCCTGCTCACACCCTGTCTCTCTCTGTTCTCAAAAATGAATAAATGTTTAAAAAAAAATTTGTTTTAATACGATATAGGGGTGGTTGGGTGGCTCAGTCAGTTAAGGATCCAACTCTTGGTTTCGGCTCAGGTCACAATCTCACGGTTTTGTGAGTTCACGCCCCACATCTGGATATTCTCTTTCTCTCTCTCTCTCCCCCTCTCTCTCCCTCTCCCTCCCCCTCCCCCCCCCTTCCCACTCGCATTGTCTCTGTTTCTAAATAAATAAATAGAACTTTTAAAAAATAAAAATAAGATGTAAGCCACATATATATTTTACATTGCTTAGGAGCCACATGAAAGTAAAAAGAAATGTGAAATTAGTATCAATGTATTTTGTTTTATACACTATACCCAAAACATTCACTTTTCAATATATAGTCAATATTTAAATACCATGAATGAAATAGTTTACCATTGGGGGTTCTACATTTCTGAAGCCTGGCACATCTCAGTTTGGACTGGCTCCATTTCAAGTGTGAGCCATATGTGATGGATGGCTACAATAAAGGACAGTACATACTTAAAGGTGTGCAGGTAGAAAAATAAAACATGCACAGGAGGTAGCAAGCAGACCAGTATAGAGCAGAATGTTCATTTCAGACAACAGTGGAAGCTATGATTGGAAAGCTAGATTATGAACTGTTGTGGAAGGTCTTTAATGCCATGCTCTAAGGAGTTGGAACTTTCTCTAAGTTAACAATTGAGTATCCTTGAGGTTGTTGAGGCCTTAACTGTAACACAGTTAAAGAGTGCTAGGTATAGGGGCGCCTGGGTAGCTCAGTCAGTTAAGCGTTTGACATTGGCTCAGGTCATGATCTCACAGCTTGTGGGTTCCAGCCCCGAGTCAGGCTCTGCACTGACAGCTCAGAGCCTGGAGCCTGCTTCAGATTCTGTCTTCCTCTCTCTCTGCCCCTCCCCTGCTTCTGCTCACTCGCGTGCTCTTTCTCCCTCTCTCTCTCTCTCTCTCTCTCTCTCTCTCTCAAACCTAATGAAATATTTTTTTAATTAAAAAAAAAAGTGCTAGGTATATGTTACTACACATGTAAATAGCATTGGGTGTTCAAGAGGGACAGAAGCTCTCAAAATCTCCCAATGCTCTGCATCCCAGAGAATGAGTGGTGGGGCCCTGAACAAAATCAAGGGAATCCTTGTTGGGTCTGAGATCAATGTAAATAGCTATAGGGGTTAGTGGATCCTTTCAGATCCTCCACACGTTGGAGAGCTCCTTTATGCCTCTCTGAACTGGGTCAAAGAGGTTCTGGCATTAGACTGTAAATCCACTGAAGTTCCCAAATTGTAAGACTTAGTCCCACGGATTTCTTCCAGTCACTGTTCTCTTTTTTAGAGAACCTCCTAATTTAGCCAACAGTATATCAGAGTTACTGTAAATGCTACAGAGGTAATCCTCTTCACCAATTCACTTATCAATTTACTGTAGTTCCCCTGGGTTGAGGGGGAAAAAAGCTGATTTAATTAGCTTTCAAGTGTAAATTTGCCCAGTGCCTTACAACTTTCCAAATGCTTTCACATTTGTATTTCACATAATGATGAAAGTAATGACTACACACAAGGAAACAAGAGGCTGTGGAATGAGAATTCCAGAAAAAAAATAATTTAGGCCTAAAACCTTTAGTAGTAACTCACTAGATTCCTATGGAACAATAGGAAGAACAGAGGAATTGGCAAGAGAACAGAAGACCGAGGTTCGAGTTCCCACTCTACATTTTAATGGTTAGTAATCTTGGGCAAGTCACATCTCTAAACCTTAGTACACCCTACATCAAATGATGATATATCATTTACAGGTCAAATGACGATGCATCATTTACAGGTCAAATGACACATGCATATGACAGGGATTTATAAATTGAAGTGCAATAAGTGTCTGGTCCCCCACCTACAATGGTTGTATTTCATGAAGTTTTGACTTCATAAGAGTGGGAAAGCAATACACATTCTGTAGAAACTGCTTCAAATTGTGAACTGTGGGCCACCTGGGTGGCTCAGCTGAGCACCCGACTCTTGATTTCAGCTCAGATCACAATCCCAGGGTCATGGGATTGAGCCCTGCATCAGGCTCTGTGCTGAATGTGGAGCCTGTTTAAGATTCTCCCTCTCTCTTCCTGTGCCCTGCTCACACACTCTCTCTAAGAAAAGAAAAGAAAAAAAATTTGTTTTGAATTGTGATTTGAATCTTCTCCTGGGCCAGTGATAGGGAGTATGATATTGTCGTGATACTGGGCATGAGCAGTGAGCCACAGCTACCAGTGAGCCACATGATCACGGGTGTAAACAACCAATACTCTGACAGCCATTCTGTACTCCTACAACTATTCTGTCCTTCACTTTGAAGTATTCAATAAATTATATGGGATGTTCAACACTTTAGTATAAAATAGGCTTTGTGTTAGATTTTGCTCAACTGTAAGCCCATGTAAGTGTTCAGATCACATTTAAGGTAGGCTAGGCTAAACTATGATGTTCGGTAGGTTGGCTGTGTTAAATCCATTTTCAACTTACAGTATTTTCTTTTTCTTTTTTTTTTAATGTTTATTTTTGAGAGAGAGAGAGAGGCCGAGCATGAGAGGGGGAGAGGCAAAGAGGGAGGGAGACAGAATCAGAAGTAGGCTCCAAGCTGTCAGCACAGAGCCCAAAGTGGGGCTCAGACTCACAAACCATGAGATCATGACCTGAGCCAAAGTCGGACACTTAACCAACTAAGCCACCCAGGCGCCCCTCCACTTACAGTTATTTTCAACTTATGATGTCTTTATTGGGACTTACCATGGAGTTACGTCCTAATAAACCCATCCTAAGTTAAGGAAGATGGACTGGTCTTACCCTGTCCCATGCTAACTTCATTTTAGGCTAATAATTTAGTGCCCCTTAATTTCCTCTCTGAAACTGAGGTAATTAGAGTAATGATTTACTTGAGATTTCTTTTAACTCCAGATGTTTAATTTTGCCATGAGACAAGTGTCATCTCACCTTTTAAACATTTTTTTTTTTCAACGTTTTTTTTTTTTTTTATTTTTGGGACAGAGAGAGACAGAGCATGAACGGGGGAGGGGCAGAGAGAGAGGGAGACACAGAATCGGAAACAGGCTCCAGGCTCCGAGCCATCAGCCCAGAGCCTGACGCGGGGCTCGAACTCACGGACCGCGAGATCGTGACCTGGCTGAAGTCGGACGCTTAACCGACTGCGCCACCCAGGCGCCCGCACCTTTTAAACATTTTTAAAGTCATTCAATTGATCATCTGGAGACAGATGGCTAAACTACTGTTGCTTTTACTTATAAGATTTGCCCAGCATAGTCCTGTTTGTCTTGGCATAATATGAATAGTGCCCCCCACCCACCCTTCACCCTCAATGCTGTCCTTTTCTGGAGGTATATATACTCACCTAAAATTTTTATAAGAAGAAAAACCACTTTCTAATGAACATGGAATAGATGATCTCAATGGAAATAGCATGTTTCATTAACAGGAAATTGGCATGGGGCGCCTGGGTGGCTCAGCAGTTAAACGTCCGACTTCGGCTCAGGTCATGATCTCACGGTCCATGGGTTCGAGCCTGGCATGGGGCTCTGTGCTGACAGCTCAGAGCCTGGAGCCTGCTTTGGATTCTGTGTCTCCTTCTCTCTCTGCCCCTCCCCCGCTCCCACTCTGTCTTTCTCTGTCTCTCAAAAATAAATAAACATTAAAAAAAATTGAATTTAGGTCGAGTCACTGTCACTTAAAACCCTTCATTACATGCTTCCATTACACTTGGGGGAAAACAGCCCGGGCCCTTATTAAGCTCAAATGGTGCTCAGCTTTGCTGATTCGAATGTCTACTGCCTATGAACTAATGACGGGCCACAAGCCCCACTAAAGGGCGGTGGAAAGGGCAGGAGAGCATAACTGCTCTATGTCGAAATCAACTCATTCAATAGTGGGCTGGCATGGCCATGTCTTTTTAATTATCTGGAGAAATTACAAGTCAAGGTTGTTTTTGTTTTTAGTGAAATCTCAAAAACATCTTGTAGGCTAAAGGTAATCCATAGTATCTCACTCTGCGACCTGTCTTTTAACTTCATTTGCTACACTCTCCCGCCTTTATTCTCCACGCCCCCATTCTCGCTGGCTAACTTTCTATTCCTCAGACATGCCATTTTAGGACCTCCTCCTCACAGGACCCTCTGCTTAGAACCTGACTTCAAATAGCATGGCAATCTTATTCTGTTCTCAGCCCTGATGTTTCTTTCTCAGATGATATAAATAGCCATCTCTCCACCTCTTGTTATATCATTCTATGGGTTCATTAAATTTATCATTATCTTGAATTAGCTTATTTATTTGCACATGAATTAGGTCTCTCCCCAACCAGAATGTAAACTCCACAAGGGCAGGGGACTCATCTGTTTTGCCCACAACTTAATGCCAAGCAATCATAGAGTTCAATAAATATCCACTGAATGAATAACACCCACATAGCAGGAAGTTGCTTGGAAACGTGGTGAGAAGACCAAGCTAACTCATGGAAGCCAGAACCAGAACAAAAGTCAATTCAGAGGCCTAAAGGGCTGAGAAATCTTTTCCTACCTTGTGTGTCCCTTGTCTGGCACAAGAAGTCATTACCCACTCTGAGAGCAGCCATACAAGACGTATCCACAAGAGCCTCTGGAGTGCAATGGGCCACCCCCGCATTTAGCAGCTAATGAGAATTCCTCATGGCACCAAATAAGCAAAGAGGGATGTCCATAGATGTCCATATGTCAGCGGGAGCTAGTGGGCAGCCCTCTTTGCCTAGAGGCCTCTTAAGTGGAGGAAAGGAGGAGTAAAGTGATTCTGTAGCAGAGTGCGATCAAAAAGTCAGCAAGGACACATTGCTTCCCAGCTGCTCTCAGCCCTCGGTGCTCTTGTCTGCCACCGCCATTTCATTTGGCTCCCTCCTCCTGTCACTTGGCAGTCAAAGCTATTTCAGGGTGAGTCTGCACTCAGCCATCCTTCATTAAAATCACCCCCAGTCTCTCAGAGGAGAAAAGGAGTTCCATCTGGCTAGACCTCCCTTTTGCTAACGGCATTTGGCCAGCTTCACATGCACTTGGGAGCCAGCCGTCACCTTTAGGGGAGCACAGAGGACCACACTGGTGGGGTGGTTGATGGTGGGGGTTATTGCTGTTTTCGTTGTGTGCGTGTCTGCCGAATGTGGTTATAACAGAGTGTCGACCAAGCCAGGTTGTCAGGTTATTATTAATAATAGCTACCGTTTACTGGATTCCTACCATGTGTCTGGCTCTATGCTAGGGTTTGACATACACTATCTCTAATCCTCTCGACATCCCTGTAAGTATGTAATATCTTCATTTTACAAATGAGATTGATGCTCAGAAGTGAAGGAACTTGCTCAGGGCAACAATCCCAAAGTCCTCACTATTACCCTGCATCATTATTTAACATCACCTTACATTTACATAGTGAGCATATCTTTTATTCACTGCCTTCACATCAGTTTTCTTCAAGTCTCAATGCCCCCCGGAGGTAAAACAACTGCTATCGCCTCCATTTTAGACATCTAATGACTTGTCCAAGGTCACTCAGCAATTGCTAAAGTAACATTAGATGTAACTTGATTCCCTCTACTATTTAATAGAGAAATGCGGAAAAGGGGAGAAGATCCCCCAAAATAGCAAGAATTAAGACTAGGGAAGTTTGCTATCAACATTAAGAGATCTCAGCGCCGTTCAGAGACCTTGGCTGGGTTGGAAGCTATATTTTTTGAAGTTGTTAACAGACTGTCCACACTGCCCCACCCTCCTCCATTTCACCAGCAATAAATTTTACCCTTTTTTTAAATCTTTTATTTACTTTTGAGAGAAAGAGAGCACAAGCAGGAAAGAGACAGAAAAGGGAGAACAGAGAATTTAAAAGCAGGCTCCCCGCTTACAGCTGTGAGCCCAATGCAGGGCTCGAACTCACGAACCTTGAAATCATGACCTCAGCCGGAAGTTGAATGCTCAACCAACTGAACCACCCAGGCGCCCCAGTAAATGTTACTCTTTAGTGGTCTCTGATGGGAGCAAGAATAATGACTTCAGTTCCCAGACATTTCAACTAGGAAATAACAGAGCATGCCCTGTGGTCCACCACTTTTTAACTATGCGACCTTGGGTAAGTGATCTCACCCTTCGTTTCCACGACTACAGGGAGAGTAACAGTTCCTACCTCCTAGAATTACTGAGAGGATTAAGTGAATTTCAAGGCATATACATGCTTTTACATATAGCTTTTTTTATTTTTTATTTTTTTTTTATTTTAAAATGTAAAAGCATTTTACCTAATGCTTTTGAATAAATGAGTGAAGACATGACCCTTAGATTCAAGAAAACTACAAGCTGGTTGTATTGTAAATAGTATAAGAAATTGAGCAGGACCAAGGCTTCTCGGTGGCTCAGCTGGTCAAACGCCCAACTCTTGGTTTCGGCTCAGGTCATGATCTCACATTTCGTGAGTTCGAGCCCCGCAGCAGATTCTGCGCTGACAGCGCGGAGCCTGCCTGGGATTCTCTCTCTCCCTCTCTGCCTCTCCTACGTGCTCTCTCTCTCTCTCAAAATAAATAAACAAAAAAAAATTTTTTTAAGAAAAAAATTGAGCAGTATCCAATTATTTATTAAACTACTGGTATAGGCAGTAGAAAGAGAGCTAATCAAAAGTGTTCAGTCTGACTCTTCCCACTGACTAGTTATGTGTTATTTATCTAGTCAGTTTGCTCTCCAAGCCTTAGTTTTACCATCTCTGGGTATTATGCTATCTGGGTACTCCCTAAGACCCCTCCCACATCTGTCTATCACTGTGATATTGTGATTCAAAATAAGAGATACATATTTTGGGGCACCTGGATGGCTCAGTTGGTTAAGCATCCGACTTCAGCTCAGGTCATGATCTCTCGGTCTGTGAGAGAGGCTCTGTGCTGACAGCTCAGAGTCTGGAGCCTGCTTCGGATCCTGCGTCTCCCTCATCTCTCTGTCCCACCTCTGCTCGTGCTCTGTCTCTCTTTGTCTTTCAAAATTGAATAAATGCAAAAAAAAATTTAAAAAGAGACATATATTTTGGCCTTTGTCCCCATTTCTGGCATAGATCTCCTAAAACCCTTGGAATTTCCTAAGTGATTAGGGTGGTAAGAGTGACAAAGGGGTCATTTGTTACTCAAAACAAGCCCCTTTCAAGCACCTCAGAGTTCATGATAATCAGGTGACTTCTGGGCAGCCCCTAAGGTTATGTGCTGCTTGCCAGGGGAAACAAGCTTGCAATTAGAAAGTTAAACTTTCAGCACCCCTCCCCCATCTCTGGGAAGGGAGAGGGGGCTAGAGATTCAGTCGGATCACCGACTGCCAATGATTTAATCAATTGTGTCTCTGTGAGGAAACCTCTGTCAAACCCCGAAAGGATGGAGTTTGAGAGTTTCCAGGTCGGTGAATATGTGGACATACCAGGAGGGTGGCGTGGCCAGAGAGGGCTCTGTACTCCTCCTCGCACACCTTGCCCTATGCATCTCTTTCACCTGGCTGGCCCTGAGTTACATCCTTTTATTTCTCTCTTTATTTTAACGTTTATTTATTTATTTTTAGGAGCGAGAGAGAGCGAGAGATAAAGTGAAAGTGGGGGAGGGGCAGAGAGAGAGGGAGAGGGAGAGAGAGAATCACAAGCGGACTGCACACTGCCAGCAAGAAACCCCATATGGGGCTCGAACCCACAAACCATGAGATCACGACCTGAGCTGAGGTCAGACGCTTAAGCGACTGAGTCACCCAGGCGCCCCGGATTACATCCTTTTATAATAAACGGATAATCCAGGAAGTAAACTTTTCCTGAGTTGCTCCACCACATTTATCAAACCCACAGAGCGGGGTCTGGGAAGCTCTGACTTGCAGGTGGTCAGTCGGAAGCCCGGGTGACAACTTGGCCTTGGGACTGGCATCTGAAGTGGGGGCAGGGAGCAGTCTCGTGGGACTGAGCCCTTAACCGAGACCCTTTCATTGCTGGATGTAGAAAACCCATGTCTGGTGTTACAAGTGAAGTAGTCTTCAGAGTATCGTCTGTAATGCAAGTGGAAGCAATTGGGGTTTTTTTCTTTACTATCACCAACACCAAGACCGAAGCTGAAGGCGGGAGAGGGAGAGCACAGCGGGCTGCACGGTCAGAAGGTTCAGTAAGAGGGCATGGGTGGAAGCTCCCAGAAGAGAGAAGAGGGGTAGGCCCTCTCCTGATGTAAAGGGAATGGCATGAGACACGAGAGAGGAAGGAAGCGTTCGACCTGATCTTCAAGCTGTACCATCATACCCAAACTGGAAAATCAACGGGCACCAAGGCCACCTCTCAGCCAGCCTAGAATCCACTGGAGGAGACAGAACTTAGGTTTGTTTCCCAGATAGGCATATCTCTTTATAAATTTCTCTTTTGAAAATTATTAACTTGCCTCCTAAAAATCGTGACTAGAAAACCCACCCCTGAAGTTTAGGGAAGGCGTAGCAACTTTGAGGCCCCTCACTCTGTATCTGTGACCTCAACTGTCGGGATCGAACGTCCTAAACCCTGCCCCGTCTCTGTCATGGTCAGCTATTCCCTGGAGGCACACGAGACACTTGACTCCACTGGTCTCTGTCCTACCTCAACCTGGCAGCTACTGCACAAAGCTATCCCAAGGAGAGGCCAAGAAACCCCGCTGGTTAAGAACCAACCGCCACAGCCTTTATTGAAAATAAAAAGCCATGGGCTGATGTGAATTATTACATCTTCCCACAGCTGTTCCCTTTTAAATATTTATTCTGGCAAACACCATCACCGTTTTTTACAACTTATTTTAATTGTGTGACTATTAAGCAAACCAAACCGTAAAATTGGCTCTCAGTGCTGAGATTTATGTGATTCATAGACCAGAGCTTATTAAAAAAGGGAATCTACTGAGTGTAAACTAGCTTCACGAGTGCCCCACACTGTCTCTCGGAAGGTGCGAGGCCTTTTCCCTACTCCTGCCTGTGACTGCCAAGCTTCCATAGTGAGTAGCGTAAAAAATGAACAGAATCAATGATTTTTTTTTTTCTCCTTAACAATCCTAATGAGCTTAAACTGGAAGTCAGGGATGTTACAGTTGTTTTGTTTTAATTTTTTTTTTTTTTTTTTTTTTTTTTTTGAGAGACAGAGCACAAGCAGGGGAGGTGCAGAGAGAAAGGGAGACACAGAACCTGAAGTAGGCTCCTGGTTCCGAGCTGTCAGCATAGAGCCGATGCAGGGCTCGAACCCACAAACTGTGAGATCATGACCCGAGCTGAAGTCAGATGTTTAACCAACTGATCCACCAAGGCGCCCCATGTTACAGTCTTAAAAGGGGGCGGCAGAAGCTCTGGGAGACTCAGCAACAGAATCGGTGCCCTGGAGGGTTTGGCAGCAACATCCAAGGGGAGGATTTAATCATGTGGACTTTGAGTAACTAGGAACAGGTAGGAGGTACCCTGGTTATTTGTCACCAAGGTCATTTTTGGTTTGGATCATGGAATTGCTTTAGGACTTCAATAAAAGCGCTCCCTTGAAAAATGCACTTACAGGGGCGCCTGGATGGCTCAGACTCTGACTCTTGATTTCTGCTCTAGGTCATGATCTCATAGTTTGTGAGTTCGAGCCCCTCATTAGGCTACATGCTCACAGCGCAGAGAGTGCTTGGGATTCTGTCTCCCAGCTTGCTATCTTTCTCTCAATAATACATAAAAAGAAAAATGCACTTACAAAAATTTACATGAATCCTTGGTTACTCTTTCACTGTTACCACCCAAGCTGCCTTCATCTTCCCCTGTATTTTTACGGTAGCCAACTAACTCATCTCTCAGTTTCTCCACACAGCAGCCAGAATGATAGCAATCCTGGTAAACCTAAGTCAGATCATGTTACTTCTCTGCTTAATACAATCCACTGGCTTCCCATTTTACCTGCAGTAAAAGGCACCAGATCTATAGGATCTGTCTCCGGATACCCTGCTGACCTTGTCTCCAGCTCCTCAACCTTAACTCCTGCTGCTGTTTGCACGCCCATCTCCTTGCTGATCTCATAACCTGACTGACACATCCTGGCCTCTGGGCCTTAACTGCTATTCCCTGTACCCTAGACTACCACGTGGCTCTCATTCATCCCTTCCTGTCTTTACTCAGTTGTCGCTTTGGGGGTGAGGCCTTCCTGACCACTGTGGGTTTTTTTTTTTAGTTTATTTATTTATTTTGAGAGAAAGGACGAGCTGGGGGGTGGGGGGCGGCAGAGAGAGGGAGAGAATCCCCAAGCAGTCTCTGCACTGTCAGTGCAGAGCCCGATGCAGGGCTCAAACTCACAGATTGTGAGATCATGACCTGAGTCATCAAGAGTCAGAAGCTTAACTGACTGAGCCACTCAGGTGCTGCTTGACCACTGTGTTTAAAACTGCACCCCCATCCCCGCCTTGCCTGGCACCTCCTATCCTCCTCCTCTGCTTTCTTTTTCTCCAGAGCACTCAACGTCACCTTACATACTATGCATTTTATTTATTATTTATTTTCTACCTCCCCCTTTTTGTTTCACTGCTGTATTCCACTTCCTGGAATAGTCCCGAACACAGAATAGGCATTCGATACCTGCCTGATTGATTCCGCTTCGCAGTGGGATGGACGCATCCAGGCTGGGGAGTGGAGGGGAATGTACATTTAGTGAAATACTTCTAAGTGCAGTTTGCAAGTTAATATAAATCCTATCACTTAACTGTCACACACAATCCTAGAAGGTATTTTTAGCCCCATTTCACCATGAAAACTGAAGCCCAGAGAAGTTAAGAAAATAGTTACACAGCATAGTTCAAACCTAAATTTGTTATTCCAAAGCCCTGCTATTTCCACTACACGTTACTTCACCCTCCTTGGTAACAGTTCCCACTTCTCTAATGAAATGCAACTGCCAGCTTTCACACCTAGTTCTGTTTTATACTGGGGGACAGGGGAATGGAGGGTGAATCAAAGAGATTAGGGGTTCCTTGGAGCTGTATTCAAGCAAAACAAACATTAAGAGCCTGAGTCTTTTTGCACATTTACATCAAACATTGCCAAAGATACAATGTAATAAACATTCTTCTGAGGGAGCTGATCAATTTCAGAGTTTCAAGTCCTTGCATTCACTCATGGGTTTCATTAATGTATTTATAAATATTTGCTGAGTGCCTACTATGTGCCCAGTACTATTCTCCACATTGATGATAAAAAGACACATAAGGCACAGATGTCACCCTCCACAAACACTGAAGTCCAGGGCAGTGCTGTCCAACAGAAGTATCAATTGAGTGGAGTATGCAGTTTTACATTTTCTAGTCACATTTTCAAAAGAGTGAAACAGTTGAGATTAATTTTAATATATTTTTATTTAACTAACCCAACTTATCCAAAAGATTACTTTAACATGGAATCAAATAGATAATTGATGAGATATCTTACAGTCCTTTCTTGTTTGGCAACACATCTTTGAAATCAGTGTGTATTTTACGCTTACAGCACGTCTCGATTTGGACTGGCCATGCTTCAAGAGCCTGATAGCCACATGTGGCTAGCAATGACAGCAGCCAACAGCACAGGGCCTGGGAAAAAGGTATAGTCAAGGGGATTCTCAAAACAATGTAGTAAATGCAGCGATAGAAATCAGGATTCCTCAACTGCCCGTTAAAATTTGAGCCTCCAGTGACCTTCCAACCCCCAAAACCATGCTCATTCTGCAGCACACTAAAGACTGCCCCACTCCAAACAGTGGGATTGTGGTTGTCCTCAACCAATCAAATATGTCCAAACAAAACTCATCCTTTTACCCCAAATACCTACTTCTCCCTGTTCATTTTGTATCTTAGTTGATGGCACCATTATCTCCTGCTCACTAAAGTCATTCTCATTTCATCTTTAGGTAAATGAGCATTGTATCCAAGTATTTATTTATCCAATCCAAGTATTTATTTTAGGGGCGTCTGGCTGGCTCAGCCAGTAGAGCATGCAGCTCTGGATCTCAGGGTTGTGAGCTCCACCCCCACATCGGGTGTAGAGATTATGTAAAAGTAAAATCTTCAAAAAAAATTTTTTTAATAAAAAGTAAAATCCGAATATTTATTTTTTTAAAAAATGCCTGTTCCTCTCCATCCCAACTAACTTAGCACGTTCAGGCCACTTTCTCACATGGGTCACTACCAGAAATGTTTTGGGTTTTTTTCCCAGTTTTATTGAGATGTAATTCACATAGATTACTACAGAAGTTTAAGGTGTACACAGCATAATGGTTTGACCTATATATTATGAAATGAATGCGAAACTTACAAAACTTACCCAGTAAGTTTGGGTAGCATCCACCATCATATACATAAAATAAAAAGAAAAAAGGGAAAAAAAGAGAAAAAATTGTCTTTCTTTAATAATATGGAACTCTTTATGAATTTGTGTGTCATCCTTGTGCAGGGGCCATGCTAATCTTCTCTGTATGTTCCCATTTTAGTCTACGTGCTGCCTCAGCAAGCACCAAGAACCTTTCATTTCTTCCCTTGCCTCAGTCTCTCCCTGACCCAGCCTCAAAAGTAGTTTACTATTCCCTAAGGCCCTTTATGGTTGCCCATCCCCTACACAGTAAAAGTCAAGCTCTTTTGCACAGAGCACAGAATTCCCTCCAGAATCTGATTTTAGTTTGCCTAATACTGCCCGATTGTTTGCTGTTCCTAGACCCTGAACAAGTTCGCTTAGGTTCTCTGAGCCTGCTGCTCTTTTGTAAAACTAGCTATCCTAATCCCTCAAAAAGTTGACCTGAGGTTTAAGCAACACAAGGGATTACTCTCCCCAACACTCCTTTACACTTTTAATGTGTGTCCACGTATCTAGTGCTTTTCAACTCAATACTATTTATTGAATACAACGTGCTAGGGATTGTGCAGGACACAAGACACAGGGAATATAGAAAAATAAATTGAAAAAAAAAAAAGGTTGAATGACGCATTCCTTTGCCTTCCCCAAGCTCATTACAAAACAGTTTCTCAACCATTCGATTTAAGGACTGGAGCATCTCTAACATTATGAACGCATCGGGGCGGGGGGGGGGGGGATCCTCTGAAGGTCAGGCCAGGGTGCGACCCCAGCTACCACCATGCCCCCCCCGCCCCCGGCACCTCCACTTTTCCTGACCTCCACCGCAGGCGGGGAACCACCCCCAAACCCCAACACCGTTCCCAAAGCCGCACTCGGCGGAACCTGACCACCGCCCACGTGGCAGGCGGGGCGGGGACGCGTAGAGCACCTTGGGCCCGGACCTCTGCGCCTGCGCACTGCGCGGGCTCAAGGACCCGGATTTAAAGAGACAGGCGCTACAACCGTCGTGGCGGCGCGCGGCCTGTGGGCGCCCGGTGCGAGGCCTGCGGTGTGCGCTGGAGCGGGGAAGGTAGGTGCGCGGCGGGCGCGGCGGGGCCGGGCAGCGGGGAGGGAGGCGGCCCGGGGGGCCGGGGGCCCGGGGCTCGGCGCGGCCCGGGAGCCAGCCCCCTCGGCTCCTCCCCCGCCCGCCCGCCGAGCCCCGGGGCACACCCTCCGTGACGTGGCGGCCCCCGGGGAGCCCACGGGGGTTGGCCCGTCGTTCCCGGGGACCCCCACGGCTCCGCGCGCGGGAGGGTCCCCCGGGACCCCCGCGGAACCAAGCTGGCCGCGCCGAGGCCGGTGCGCGTCCGTGCCCGTCCGTGCGTGTCGGGAGGCTTTCTCTGCCGGCCGCGTCCCCTTCCCCAGCCCCGGGCCGTGTCCTCGCGCCCTTGGCCGGTCCGAACCGAGGAACTCCTTCCCCGCTTCCTCCGCGGCCGTCCCCGGGCGTTCGCACCGGCCAGTCGCTCAGCCCACCCACGCGAAGGCGTCGGGGAAGGCCCCCCGGGAAGAGCGGCTTCGGCGCGCTCGCTTCCCGGCCCGGGCTGCGTTCGGGCCCCAGCCGTTTCATTCTCCACCACGCTGGAGGAAACGCTGCGCGGCGGCCGTTGGGAGCTGCGAGCACACGGGCTTGCTCCGAGCAGCGTGGTGCCTCCTCGTGGCCCAGCTCGCCCTGGGTCTCGGGCCCCGCGGAGGGTGGGGTGCTGCGCCGCGCTCTCCGGTCGGCTCCGTGCGGAGCGAGGGGGCGCGCCTCCCAAACATCCTTCTGAGGACCGCGTGGAAACCTAATTCGGCCTGGGCTCCCCCGATGGGCCTGCCCTGCCCTGCCCACATAACTCACCTCTGCAGACCTCCTCTCCAAGAGAATGCCCCTTGATGAATCTGCGCACTTTGTGTACGTTTTCAGGGAGTTCAGAGCCCCTTACCCCAGCCCATCCATGGACTCCTTTAAATTTTCCCACTCATCCTGTGGAGTAGGTATTGTTTTCCCTACTTTGGAAAGAACAGAAACTGAGACACCAAGGAGTTAAGGGTTTTCTCAAAAATAATATAGTCACTCAACTGAACAGCCCCAGTCGCACTCCCATCCCTGATCCCGATCCACCTGCCTTCTTTCTCTGCTTCATGTTGCACTACAGGAAGTAAAGCCTGGCTGTCATTGTAAACAGCTAACGTTATTTCCCTTTTGCAAAGCATGTGCGGGCTGGAAAGAATTTCCAGGATATTTAAAATGAGAACAATGAAGATACTTTGGAAAATATGAATATAAAAAGGTGGGGGGATACCAGGTAGACATAATCCCTTGTTTCCGTGCGGGTTGATCTATCAGTTCCTTTGATTCTTGCCATCCGTTGCTTCAACATTCCCTGATTCGAGGTGCTATAAATTATGAACAGGCTGATTGCACAGAGGGAGCCTCTCCTTAAAGAATAAATGCTTCCAATGGGTATTGAACCTGTGCTGTGTGCCCAGCTCTGTTCTTTGGGCCTTCCTCTTAGAATGACAAGTTAGGTACTATCGTTTTCCATATTTACAGTTGAGGACATTGAGGAAGGGAGACGTGAAGTGACCTACCAAGGTCACACAGCTAATGAGCTGGGATATGAACCCAAGCAGTCTGGTTCTAGGCTCTCCACTTAATGGCCTCTCAAAGTAGGTCATCTGATTACATCACAAGTCTATATAGTGAATTATTTTCAGAGGATGGCATATATGTTATGCTTCACATTAAAAACTTCACAAACCTAATGCAGTTCTTCTTGGTGATTAAAAAGAAACTTCAGGATAGCTTGTAATACTTACCAGTCATCATCCATTACGAGTATCGGATGTTGCTGATGGCCTGAGAAAAGCTTTTATGTTATTTGGATTTGATCCCCTTGATTATGATTTACTAGATGTACATGTGTGCATTAGATACTTGAACACCCTTTTGCAAACTGAATTTTCCTGTTTTGAACTTGTCTTCATCCTGTAGGCAAGAAATCTTTAATACTTTGGGAAATGTTTAGTCAGTCAGCATGGACTGTGTTAGGACTCTGGCCTCTGGGGACAGTGGAAGCCTAGCTTCTGGTTTATATGTCACTTTTCCTGCCTCTTTTTCATGCAGCTGTATGACTTTGACTTTCAAGATCCTCTTCCTCCCAACCCTCCGTGCACTCGGGCGAAAAGAACTCTGCCTCTTCAGAGAACAACATCGCTGGCCTGACAGAAGACAGTTCGGCCATTGGTCAGAAACAGAGCTGTTTCATGGGCACGGCCTCCTCCAGAGAAGAAAGGCCGTTCTGTCATCCCAGAAAGGCGGTCTAAGACCACGTGCCACCCGCCTTGTTTTCTTGCCAGGGTCGCATGTGGGACTCTGCAGTGGCCCCTGTGAGATGGCTGAGCAACGGTTCTGTGTGGACTACGCCAAGCGTGGCACGGCCGGCTGCAAAAAGTGCAAGGAAAAGATCGTGAAGGGCGTATGCCGGATCGGCAAAGTGGTGCCCAACCCCTTCTCAGAGTCCGGGGGCGATATGAAAGAGTGGTATCACATTAAATGCATGTTCGAGAAACTGGAGCGGGCCCGGGCCACCACAAAAAAAATTGAGGACCTCACCGAGCTGGAAGGCTGGGAAGAGCTGGAAGATAATGAGAAGGAACAGATAAGCCAGCACATTGCAGGTGGGTGGGGAACCGGTGCTGAGAGAAAGGAGGGGGAGAGTAGGACCCCATTTTTTTTTCCTCCCTGCCTGCCTTCTTTTTTGTTGTGTTTTTTTTTTTTTTTAACTTTTTGAAAACATTTCCAAACTCACAGAAGAGTTGTGAGGATAAAAAAAGAAAAAAAGAAAGCTCTTATTCCCTTTCCCCAGACATACCTGTTGTTACCATTTCATTGTCTTTGCGTTATCATTTGTGTTCCTATGCTGTTACTCTCTCTGTCCACGCGCGCAGTTTTCTTCCTGACCCATTTTAGAGTAGGTTGCATACGTTATGGCCTTGGCCTTGAAGTACTTCAGTGTGTATATCTTAAGAATAGGAATATTCTTTTATGTGACCATAACAGTTATCAGCTCCAGTAAATCGATGCCTTATATAATACTTACATCCACCATCTGTGTTCAGTTGTGTCAGTTGGTCAAACAGTATCTTTTATAGCTTTTGTCTCTGGTACAGAATCCCACTCTAGGATCCAGTATTGCATTTTGTTGTCTCTTTGTCCTCCTTAATGTGGAACATTTCAGTAGTCTTTTTTTTTTTTTTTTTTTTTTTTTTTTAAATGCCGTTGATATTCTTAAAGACTAGAGTACCTACCATCACACCCTCTTATCTTTCAACTTCTTATCCTATGGACTCACAGGTTACTTTTTCCTGGTGGCTTGTAATTTTATTGTATTTTATTTGGTACTTATCCCATAGTTGGCCACTTGGGAAACCCCTTTGAGCTGGTTTCTGTGTCCTAGATGCCTCATCATTTTTTAAAATGTTTTTTAAAAAACTTATTTTGAGAGAGAGAATGCACACGTGTGGCGGGGGAGGGGCAGAAGGAGAGAGAGAATCTCAGGCAGGTTCCACACTCAGCACAGAGCCCAGTGTAGGGCTCGATGCCATGATGCTGGGATCATGACCTGAGCCCAAATCAAGAGCTGGATGCGGGGCGCCTGGGTGGCTCAGTCAGTTGAGCGTACGACTTTGGCTCAGGTCATGATCTCACAGTTTGTGAGTCCGAGCCCTTTGTCGGGCTCTGTGGTGACAGCTCGGAGCCTGGATCCTGCTTCAGATTCTGTGTCTCCTTCTCTCTCTGCCCCTCCCCATCTTGTGCTTTGTCTCTCTCGGTCTCTCAAAAAATAAATAAATGTAAAAAAAAGTTAAAAAAAAAAAAAGAGTTGGATGCTCAACCGACTGAGCCACCCAGGTGCCCTTTTTTAAAAATATTTTACAAGAGCACACTACATACTGTATGTTAGCCAATTTGACAATAAATTATATTAACAAAATAAAATATTTTAAAGTACTTCCTTAATTTTCTGGCATAATGCTCTTAGGCTTACTTTATTTTTTTATTTTATTTCCTTATTATTTTTAAGGTTTTATTTAATTTTTTTTTTTTTGGATGTTTATTTTTGAGAGAGACAGAGACAGAATGCGAGTGAGTTGAGGCAGAGAGAGAGGGAAGAACAGAATCTGAAGCAGGCTGCAGATTCCGAGCTGTCAGCACAGAGCCTGATGTGGGGCTCGAACTAAGGAGCTGTGAGATCATGACCTGAGCTGAAGTCGGACGCTCAACCGACTGAGCCACCAGGCGCCTCTTATTTTTGAGATTTTAAAGTAATCTCTACACGCAATGTGGGGCTTGAACTTACAACCCCAAGATCAAGAGTCCCATGCTCTGGGGTGCCTGGGTGGTTCAGTTTGTTGAGTGTCCGACTCTTGATTTTGACTCAGGTCATGATTGCACAGTTCATGAGATCGAGCCTGACATCTGGGTCTGTGCTGACAGTGTGGAGCTTGCTGGGGATTCTCTCTCTGCTCTCTGCCTCTCTTTCTCTCAAAAAAAAAAAAAAAAAAAAAAAATCACGTGCTCCACTAGACTAACCCCCCCAGGTGCCCTTCTTAGGTTTACCTCATGTGTATCCTACCATAACCCTGGAATCTGCCATTTCTGAAGAGTCCTGGTTCTATTAGTGGGGAATGGCTTTAAAGAACAAAATCTAGATGCTCTGTATCCTTGTTATCATGAAGTATCTTTGCTTTTAAGCTCTTTTAGCAGACAGAACTAGAAAATGTATGTTCATATGCAAAAACGGCTGCATATACATACACAGATACATCTATATGCACACATACATATTCACATGTGTGCATATTTTAGAAATCTTACACTGGTATTTCCAAATCCATTTAGTCCTTTATGACCTTCCTGTGCTCATATTGACCTTTTTTTTTTTTTAACTTTATTTATTTTGAGAGAGAGAGACATAGCGTGCAAGAAGGGGAGGGGCAGAGAGAGAGGGAGAGAGAGAATCCCAAGCAGGTTCGGCGCTGTCCGTGCAGAGCCCCATGTGGAGCTCAAACCCACGAATCATGAGATCATGACCAAAATCAAGAGTCAGACACTTAACTGACTGAGCCACCCAGGCACTCTTCATGTGTTCATTTTTAAAGTAATCCTATCTTCAATTAAGTATAGTTCTGGTCACTGAAGGAGAACTATAGCAGTGGCTCTAAAAATGGGCAAAAAGATTAAAAAAAAAAAAATGGGCATCTATCTATCATTGTTCTTGGAGAGGAGAGAAGACTTCCAAGAGAGAAAGCTACTTCACATATACTCCTTTCTCAGGTTCCCCATCCTGTCCTGACTTGGCCATTGGCCTTAGCCTTTGTCACTTCTTAACTAATCTCCTTCAGAGGAAGAGAAATACAAGGTAGAGTCAGACTGTCACACAGCTCAAAAAACTCAGCAGCTGGGGCTTTTCCTGCCTGTGCCAACCTGACCTGCTCTGTTTTCCATCTTCATTTTACTTTCCTGTTCATCTATAAATCAGGGGGCTAATTCCATGGAGCTGAGTCCCCAAGTTTTATCTGTGAAGATGTGCTTTCTGATTTTCCCCAAATCTGGAGATTATTATATATGGGATAAGAAGTAGAGAGTGTTGATGAAAATACAAGTTACTAACAGAGGCAGAGTAATGGGGTCTTTTGTTGCCAGAACCTGCTCCTTCTTCCCCTGCCCCCAGTACTCTGTTACCCACTAGCTTCACTCAAAAAGATCAGTCCAGGGACATCTGGGTGGCTCAGTCCGTTCAGTGTCTGACTCTTGAGTTCAGCTGAGGTCATGATCTCATGGTTTGTGAGTTCGAGTTCCACGTTGGCACGGAGCCTGCTTGGGATTCTCTCCCTCTCCCTCTCTCTCTGCTCCTCCCTCCCTCTGTTTCTCTCAAAATAAATAAATAAACTTGAAACAAAACCAGATCAGTCCACAGCCAACCTTTGTAATGCCATGGTAGTAACTTACCAAGCAAGGCTGTAAGAGCAGTTGTGAGGTTCTTTGGAAGCTTTTCTCAGGGAGTTTTCACTGAAACATATTTTCCCTTCTTTTGGGGTCCTACAGATTTGTCTTCCAAGGCAACAAGCACACCAAAGAAGAAAGCCGTTGTCCAGGCTAAGCTGACAGCCACTGGCCAGGTGACATCTCCAGTGAAAGGTGCCTCATTTGTCACCAATACCAATCCTCGGAAATTTTCTGGTTTTGCAGGTGAGAGATTAGGGCTGCTTTAGCCATTATGGTTCTTTTAGTTTGGAATCCTATTTGGGATTCTGGCTAAGAGTGGAAGTTCTGTGCTATCTATCTAGCCTCCTTCATAATTCCCTTTCCTCTGAGCAGAGGCAGGTAATGGCTAATTTTCAGCATTCCAGTTGTATAGCAAGCATTTCTTTGTATATGTGAATCTCTGTGACAGCCTAAAGAGGTTTTGTGTTGGCAGGACTTTTTGCCCTTGAAGTAGTCACCTGGGTCGGATGGAGATGATTATACCCTGCCCTAAAGCTTCCTTGTTTTTTGGTACTGAACGAAGTTTGAGAACTTGCATCCCTAACCTTGCCCAAACCAGAGCTGAAAGTATGGAAGAAGGGAGGTGGCATGTGTGTCCTGTGTAACAGGTAGTACTGGGCTAGGTAGGGACTCTTGCCCATGTAATTTGGTTTGTTCTTCAGTTAACCTTACGAAGTACTTTTACAAGGCCTGTCTTATGAAAGAGAAAGCTGACGTCCAGCGTTCATTATGGAATTAGTATTTACGCTAAAGTCTGTTTAACTCCCAACGCCTGTGCTCTTTTCCCTGCACCCTGCTGCCTCTATCATTTGGAGACATTTCTGTGACTCAGGTAAAGAAAGTAAAGCCAAACACATGGCCTTACAAGTTGTGCGCGGAGGTGGCTTTTTGTGAGTGAAAGAAGCGTAGGCTTGAAGTCAGAAGTCCCAGCATGTGACAGCTCGCTCAGGGGAGCACGTCGCTCTACCTCTGAGCTTCTGTGGCCTCATCTGTGAAGTGGGAACTGTAACACCTGCCTCATTTACCACCCGGTATTCTCATGAGCACTAATGGAGAAAAGATTGCAAAAACAGTGCCTGATTCTGTGGGGGTTTTATTGTTTTAAAACTCTGAGGTTTGGTTTTTGTGTGGTGGTAGGCCAGAGACAGAAGTACAGAAGAGTTCAGGTAGCAATAAGGACAGCATGTTTCTGGAAGGGCCCTGGTCCTAGGGAGGGAAATTTGGGAGGAACTGAGAGAAATGGGGTGTTCTAAATTCTCGCATCCTGCTGAACGTCGACACTTTGGAGATTTTGTCCCCTAAAATCCTCTTTAGACTCCGGGTCAGAGATGGGGATGGGTTCATAATTTACAAACCCCAGACAAGAGGAAGCTTATGTCAGCAGTCTGCTTGCTAATGGATCTGCTGCAAGCTTGCAGAACAGAATTTGCTTTGTAAATAGCCACAAGTAAGTAAGAGAGGACCATTTGGGGATGTCTGGGGGAAAGTCTTGCTCATTTAGCCAGATACCTGTTATTTTGGCAAGAAGAAAGAAGTGGTGATGGGCGGGTGGGAGTGGCGAAAGGCTGGAAACGCCTTCTCCCTGGTCTTGGGTTCCTCATCAGTATGAGGAGATTGAACTAGGTAATCTTTAAGGCGTCTTCCAGCCCCAACAGTCTGCGGTAGTGATGATTTCCCACTGACTAATATGTCGCTTGGTTTCTTCTGCTCTCCTCCCTGCTTCTCTGGGGTCAGCTTTACCATTGCTGAGGTCTGCTCTCGGCACAAAGGTGACCTGTTCTGTGCAGCACCCATATAAACACATGCGCGTCAGCTGGGCACCTGCATGGGTGTGAGGCCAGTGTTTCTTTCCCATTAATAGCTGTGATGCCTGTTCTTTACCTGTAAGGTGGGAATAATGATATCCCCCCCACAGGGCTATTTTGGGGGATTAAGTGAAGCTCCAGCAGATGGCTTGTCACTTTCCCTTTCTTCTTTCTCAGCAAGGCCAGTGAATCCTCCCTCATGTTTCTCTCTCCAACAGCCAAGCCCAACAACTCTGGGGAAGCCCGCTCAAGCCCTACCCCTAAGGCAAGCCTGTCCTCAAGCAGATGTGACCCTAAGCACAAGGATTGTCTGCTACGTGAGTTTCGGAAGTTGTGTGCCATGGTGGCTGAAAATCCTAGCTACAACACGAAGACCCAGATCATACAGGACTTCCTTCGGAAAGGTTCAGCAGGAGGTGGGGCCTAGAACATCCTGGATGGGCTTTTCCTTTGAAGAGCTCAGAGTCGTGACTGGTTTCGTGGGCATGTGAACTATACGGTTTCACGGCGGGGAGAGGGGGAGCTTGCTTTGGTGTAATCTTCTGTTAATACCATCTTGAAATTCTTTTTTTTCTTTAGATTTTTCATTTTTAAGTAACCTCTACACCCAACATGGGCTCAAACTCATAACCCTGAGATCAAGAGTTGCATGCTCTACCCACTGAGCCAGCCAGATGCCACTTGAAATTCTTAATAATTTTGAAGAATGAGCCCTGCATTTTTACTTCTTCTTTTTTTTGTTTATTTTTGACAGAGAGAGAGAGAGAGAGAGAGAGAGAGATCGTGAGCAGGGAGGGGCAGAGAGAGAGGGAGACACAGAATGTGAAGCAGGCTCCAGGCTCCGACCTGTCAGCACAGAGCCCAGTGCAGGGCTCGAACTCACAAGCTATGAGATCATGACCTGAGCTGAAGTCGGATGCTCAACCAGCTGAGCCCCCCCAGGCGCCCCCATTTTTACTTCTTATCAGGCTCCACAGGGAGCACAGCCAGTTGTTGTTGGAGCACAGTGGCGTCACTCTTCTGCTGCCCTTATTTTATCCCCAGAAGGCTGGAAGGACCTATTGCATTTGACCAAGAGGAAAGTTCACTATCCTGCATGTTGGATAAGGTTTTTGTGAACGATTCATCTAACAAATGATCATTGAGCATCTGAATGTGCTCATCACTGGGGACACTAAAGCAAAACAGTGGCTCCTCCCTGTGGGAGTTCATCCGGGGAGGTAGATGTGTAAGCCACGAGCCACCAGATGCGGTAGCCTCTACCTCTGTGATGAAGTACACAGGGTATTGTGGCAGCACAGACAGCGATGTAGACATCTCTTTCAGTTCCTTGAGTTTATGTATGTGTTTGTTTAAGCTCCCATTTCTCAAGAAGGGTTCTATTCTTCTGCCTCCAGATGGTTTCCACGGTGACGTGTACCTAACAGTGAAGCTGCTGCTGCCAGGTGTTATTAAGAGTGTTTACAACTTGAACGATAAGCAGATTGTGAAGCTTTTCAGCCGCATTTTTAACTGCAACCCAGATGATATGGCACGAGACCTAGAGCAGGTCAGAGGAAGGGGAGGGTGGGCGGCGTTCCAGGTGGGGCTCTGCCGAGCCAGGCACCTGCAACCTCTTTTTTCTGGTTGGGGCATATACTGTTTTAGGAAACTGAAACCCATTTGAGCAAGCTTCCTTTTAGAGAGAGCTTCCTTTACTAGAGGCCACAGCCGTTAGTGTCACAAGGTTGAGGACGGAAATTGGACTGCTGACCCCATGAGAGGCCTAGATCTCAGCGACGGGGTTTGAGACTTCCCACTGGCTCTCCTTGGGTTCTCATTCTGGGCCCTCCTTTTTCTTGTTTTTTTTTTCACCGTAACTTGGTATAACATTCAGCTTTTGTTTGTTCACAACTCCAGCTTTGGCAGCATAGAAAGTTTCTAACCGAGCGCTGCCCTTACCTGATGACCATATTTGTTTCTTGGTCCAAATTCTACCAGGAACCCAATTGGCTGCGTCCTGGATTAGTCCCTCCTTGCATCACTTCTCAGCCAAGGCAGATGGCCAGGTCCTAAGGCGGGTAGAGGTGCCCTTTCCAGGAACTGTGGGTGGGATACAGTCTCCAAGAAGTGACGCCAATATGTGCGAGCTGGGAATAGGAGTGATGATTGAAATCCCTGACTCACCTTTAGTGCTGGGGGTTGGGAGATACGCTCGGCCACTCTGGGGTTGCAGCAGAGCCATTTTGGTTTTTGGAGACAGGGTGACGTGTCAGAGACGATCAGAGTCTTCTTTGAGCAGAGCAAGTCTTTCCCTCCAGCTGCCAAGAGCCTCCTCACCATCCAAGAGGTAGATGCGTTCCTCCTTCGCCTCTCCAAGCTCACCAAGGAGGATGAGCAACAGCAGGCCCTGCAGGACATCGCGTCCAGGTCGGGGGAGCTGCCTCGTGGGGCTGGGCGTGGGGAGATGCGATCGCCAGGAGAGGAGGCTTTGGGGGTCCACAGCTCTGCAGAGACCAAGCTGAATGTGCCTCACCCCTAGGTGTACAGCCAATGACCTTAAGTGCATCATCAGATTGATCAAACATGACCTGAAGATGAACTCAGGTGCAAAACACGTGTAAGTCCCAGCCCCTCTGATGGCCTGAGCTGCCAGCTTCCTTTGTTGCCAGCTGGGGTCAGGGCCTTGGAGTCCTGATCTAGATTTAAATCCTCATTATGCCTTATTCCTTCGTGTGGGACCCATCACTAGACCTAGCTCAGCCTCCGTTTTCTCACGTAAAATGTAAGGATCCCCTTCTCACACAGTTGTTAAAACGGAAAGTATGGAGCATGTTCAAAAAATAGAATATGAGTTCCTTGTCCGCCCCGGCCCCCTCTTTGCCGTGGCAGCACCCATGGAGGCCCAGTATCTCAAAATGCTGAGTTTTTCAAGAGCTCGTTTTCCTGTGAAAGGCTTTAGACAATAGAGCGTCAGCTTCCCCTCTGTATTGAGATGCTCTCTCTCTGAGAACTGACTGCTATCTAAAGCAGTAAGGTCAGAGACAGTGGGTTTTGTTTCCTTGCTCCCATCTGCCTTGGCAGGTTAGATGCCCTTGACCCCAATGCCTATGAAGCCTTCAAAGCCTCACGCAACCTGCAGGACGTGGTGGAGCGAGTCCTCCGCAATGAGCAGGAGGTGGAGAAGGAGCCAGGCCGGAGACGAGCTCTGAGTGTCCAGGCTTCACTGATGACGCCAGTGCAGCCCATGCTGGTAAGGATGCTGCTCCGGCCCCACATGCTCCAGATACTCCCCGTCCTTGTGAGATCTGCTAGGGTATGATGCTGGAGGGGTTTGGGGAGGGAACAGTGGAATTGTGGAGGGGTATGTTTCCGCGGGGAATTAGAGGTAACAGAGAAGGCGGCGTGATCTAGCAGAAATACCTGAATTCTAGGCCCGACTCTGCCAGCAAGCTGTAGAATCTTGAATGAGTTACTTGGCCCTTCTTAGTTTTTTCCTTCCCTCACACGAGTGATGTATGAAATCTTCTGAAGCATCTACTTAGAATGGTTTGTCGGTCATCTTTCCTGAAAACAGGTGGATGTATTAAGTAACTCCTGAGAGTCTGTGACCTACCCCAAAGTAGCTCTGAGACTTAGTGCCAGAGCCGAGCTGCTTATGACAGGGTGGCTTGGCCTCATTCTTCTGGAAAGCACAGCTCAAGGAATGAAGACCAGGTGTGACTGAGATCATCTTGAGCCTCTGTTCATTTCACGAGATGTGGGATTTCCTTTCTGGCATTGGTTTTTCTGTGCATCGGGCCCCTCCACATATGCTGCCGGGCCTACTATGCGGTCCCTGGGTTGCTCCAGCCGGTGCAGTGCCTTTTGTGAACCTGCCTTGTGTGTGCTACTAACGCCTGCGCAGAAGTGTTCTCTCCCTCCCGGGAATGTGGGATGGCCAGCTCCAAATTTGAGTTCACCATCCCGGGGACAGGACTCTTGTCACCGGCAGTAGTGGCCTTTCTGACTTTTATAAGAGTTCTCTCCAGAGTCTGTTGTACAACTTGTCACTTATTTGAAGAGTGGCATGTGTTCTGTAGCTTAGTGCTTAACCCCCAGGCTTTGGAGTTGGGGCTAGCTGCAAACACCAGCCCTGCCATTGACCAGCTATATAACTTTAAGTAAGGACTCAACCTCTTTGAACGTCTTGTTTTCTCAACCATGAAGCTAAGACAGCGTCCCTCATGTAAGATAGCACATGGAGGGTGTGGCAGGGCTATGTCTGATCTATACCCGTGAATAGCCCCAGAATGGTAGTCAGTCAGTGTTGTGTGAGGCAGGGTGGCCCTGGTATGTGAAGAAGCACTCCTGTGACCTGTCCTGACCCCTGTCCCTGACCGCTGCCGCCCTGCCAGCCCCTGTCAACGTTCTGCATCCCTTATCTTACCTCTGCGTACCTCCTTTGCTGACCGGTGTGTTTAACAATAAGCCAAGACCCTGCAAGATCTTAAATTATTGAGAAGAAAACGAAATGCTGTTTCAGTGGAAGTTTATTACTCTTTTAAAATGAATCACGTTTGTAGTCTTCAAAAGGCAAGCTCCGTGCCAGCCCTGAGGGCATCCTCCGGTCCTCACTCCCCAGGACCTGGACTCTGGGGCTGTCCCTGCTGAGCAGCCCCCAGTGGGAGAGCACCTGTAAGTCTCCAGGCTTGTCTTTCCTCACCCCAAGGCCGAGGCCTGCAAGTCCATCGAACATGCGATGAAGAAGTGTCCTAACGGCATGTTCTCTGAGATCAAGTATGACGGGGAGCGAGTCCAGGTGCATAAGAACGGAGACCACTTCAGCTACTTCAGCCGCAGCCTCAAGCCCGTCCTGCCTCACAAGGTATAGGTTCCTTCTTTTCTGCCAGGACTTTCTTAACCTTCCCGCCTCTAAGACTCTCAGGGGCAGGGTTCCGTAGTCATTTCAGCTCTGGTACCCAACAGGGGTTTTCTCGTATCTGTTGAATGAACGTGTGTTTGTTTTTGGAGTCTCATAACGAGGGGCTGCCCAGTAGGGACAGCGAAAGAGCCCAGACTTGGGTAAGTCAACAGAGCCCCAGGGGACAGTGATGCTCCCCTTGCCCACTGTGACACTGGGACAGTGAGCTCACCTTGCAAGTGACTTGCAGTGCTTGTCTCTTACGTTTCCATGCCCGTGTGCTTCTCAGAGCTAAATTACAGGTCGGGTACAAAAGGCTGTGGAACTGTCGTTCATGAGTTTGGTAAATATTTATCGAGTGTTTTGTCTGTGCTGAGCACTGTTCTAGGTAGTGGGTGTACAGCAGTAAAAAAATGGGCAAAGGTTCTTGCCCCCTGGAGGCTTACATGCTGATGGAAACAGTCCAGTGGGGACATCTGGGAGCCCAGACTCCTGTCCTTCATTCAGGGGCGTTAAGAACCTCACCCCTCAGTCCTTCTCAGCACCAGGGCCTCTGTGAGCCTTGGGGCTGTCTTCAGGGGAAAGCACCTGGAACATCTGGCCCCAGGAGCTTGTGAGTAGATGGACTTCCTGTCCTTGCTACCCGTTCTCTTCTTGCTCAGACTCCATTTTTCAGAGCTCCGGGGGTGAAGGGGACCTGTTGGGTGGCTCCCGTGCTCCCCTCCCCTTGCCTTCCTGCTAGAGCCCTGAGCCTCGGGCTGTTCATTTCAGATGTCCAGAGGAGAGCTCAGCACTGCCCTCCCTGGGGAGAGGAGCGCAGGCTCACTGGCGTGGTCGGACCCAGTAAAGCCGCCGAGGAACTGTTCCCAGGGAGCAGCTGCTCAGTGGGCACCTCTGTTACCCAGGAAGAAGTTCGAGCCTGGCTTTTCGGAGTGTAGAGCCCTTTCCAAAGCTTCATTCGTTCCTTGTCTCTCCTGTACTTCGGGTTTGTGAAGAGTGGGTTGGGGATTGAAGCAGAGCAGGACAGGTATACAGGCCTCTCCTGTCCCAGCTTCCAGCCCCATAGGTAGCAAGGGCCTGCGTGCCCGGCCCAGGGGAGGAATCGGGCCGCAGTCACGCTCTCTGGACCTCACTGCTGGCATCACTTGGCAGGGGCTAGCAAGGGTGACGGTGGGACTCCTCCCTCTCTGGAACTATCAGAGACTAGGTTTCTACCTCTATCAGGAAAAACTCTAATTCCAAACATCCTTTCTTACTCATTTTGAAGATGGTTGTGGATTTCAAGCTCTCAAAGAAGACCCTCCTGTTTCCTTGCTGCTCCTAAGAGGGTTCATTTCTTCCTTTCCATCCACCTCTTTGTAGCTGACCTGTTCTCCCCACAAGTGTCTGCCTGGCCGCACTCCCTCCTCTCATGTTTGTCCACCCCCACCTGCTCCTGCGCATACTCCACACCCTTTTTCTTCCTTTTTCCTCCAAACTCTCCTCCATGGCTCAGGGGACTCAACCCAGGCCCACCTCTTCCTGGGTCCGAAATACCCATTCCTCTGGTCTCAATGGCTGGTAAGGCTTAGGTCTGTTTTGCACATGAGTTTGGCTCCCCGTGTTGATGTTCTGCGTTCCTTGTGGGGCCTGGGTTTTGCTTTCTGGCTCGGATGTAGGTCACTGCTGCCCGTTCCTCTGTCCCTTACCTAAGTCACCCTTTTGCCTCCAGGTGGCCCACTTTAAGGACTATATCCCCCAGGCTTTCCCTGGGGGCCACAGCATGATCTTGGACTCTGAGGTGCTCCTGATTGACACTAAGACAGGCAAACCGTTGCCCTTTGGGACTCTTGGGGTGCACAAGGTACTGGCTCAGGGCCACACATGTGGGAAGGAGCATGTGTGCGCATGTGGACGTGGACGTATGCGTGCTGTTGGTCTGAATGATGGGGAATCTGTCACTCACTCAAGGTTAGGCTTATTCTTTGTTTCTGAACTATTTCTGAATGTAGCCCTGAGTTTAGATGTGTTTTTTGTTTTTTACATAAAAGGAGCTAGTACGGGGAACTTAGAATTGGGTTCATTTCCATTTAGGACCATGTGCTAAGTGCCCTTGTGGCCCAGGGCTTCAGAGCATGTCAAGACTTCTGTGCAGTGCTTTAGAGGGTCTCCAGAAGTGGATTGGGACTCCCTATTTTTTCTGCCCTCTTGTTTTTGTCCCTCATGTATCTCCTATCTCATTTTTCTTTACAGAAAGCTGCCTTCCAGGATGCTAAAGTCTGCCTGTTTGTTTTTGATTGTATCTACTTCAATGACATCAGCTTGATGGACAGGTGAGGGAGCTCTTTTTGGCTCCTGAGTAGGGAGGCAAGGTCTCGCTCACCTTGGGAAGGAGGGAGGGGAAGGGGCTGGAGCCTGTGCCTCTTTGTACCCAGAGCTGGGGAGGAGGGAGCTAAGAAGTAGCACACTTGCTACACGCACAGTGCTCCACGAAGCAGAAACGGGACCTGCGAGGGTGAAGTGGCCTTTGTGCCGCAGCTCGGTCACAAGGGAGGCTTTGAGCCATGGCAGTCCCTCTCGCGAAGCAGCAGTTCGTCGCTGAGTCCCTCCCTCCTCAGAATTCCTGATGGGGGTCGGAGGACCCTGACCTCAGCTCTCTCATCCCCCTTAGGCCTCTGTGTGAGCGGCGGAAGTTTCTACATGATAACATGGTTGAAATTCCCAACCGGATCATGTTCTCAGAAATGAAGCAAGTCACTGTGAGCAAAGACCACACCCCAGACAGCCGCCTAGTGGTTTGAAAGGACACACAGCCCCTTGGTCAGATGTGACTGGGAGAATGAGTCTCAGTTGTCTTATGGGGGCTGCCGATGTGTGTATGTCGTCCACTAGTCACCCCCGGGAGGACAGGGCATGAAACACTCTTCTGCGACGGGCTCCCCATGTCTCACAGCCGCAGTAGCTTTCTGGTTGGGAGAATCCCTGCTTTGCAAGACCTTGGTTTGTCGTACTCAAGTCGGGGTATTTCCAGTGGGCCCCGCACTAGCGTGCGAAAGGGAACCGCGGCCACCTCCCCGCCACAGCAGTGTCTGTTCTCATGCCAACCTCAGCATCTCTCTGTTATCCTTCAGAAAGCTTCGGACTTGGCCGACATGATAAACCGGGTTATCCGAGAGGGGTTGGAAGGGCTGGTGCTGAAGGACGTGAAGGTGAGCCACTCAGCCACTCACACCCTCCGCCTTCTCTCTCCTGCGGGCTCCCCCACCCACCCGGTCTCTCCAGCCCTGGCCAGCAGAGGGCGGCGTCAGCCTGAGGTGGCCGGGGCTGGCTGCAGCAGGGCCCTTTCCAGGGTCCACACAGCTCCGTTCTGTGTCTAGAGGATGGGTTTGTGTATGTTTCCTGGGCCGTGAGCTGGGGGGTCTTGGCCAGAGTGGGCCAGGCACTGTGGTAGAGCCGAAATGTCAAAGGAAGAGGTAAATCCCACCCTTTTGCAGGTTCCATTCTAGTTTGAATCTCTCTTGCTTTTTCCTCTCAGGGTACATATGAGCCTGGAAAGCGGCACTGGCTGAAAGTCAAGAAAGACTATTTGAACGAGGGGGCCATGGCTGACACAGCTGACCTGGTGGTCCTTGGGGCCTTCTATGGGCAAGGGAGCAAAGGTCAGGGCGGCCTCTGGATGGGAATTCTTTGACAGGCACCACTCAGGGTGTAGGCTGGCCTTTTTGCTGGCTTAATCTACCAGCATGGCCCATCATGATTTCCACGGTTCTGGGATCAAGGGCCCCAGACTGGCCCGTGTCACCTCAGGTGGGGACATCTATGTGAGAGCTATAGACTCGGGCAGGGAGAGGTCAGGCAAGAGTACCCTATGCTACCTGGCATTAAGACGCTCACCATCAACTACTTCCTCGGGGCCTGGCCACTTTCTACTCAGAGAAAAAATCTCAAAATCTCCTGACTGGAGGGGAAGCTGGGGTCTGAGGAATGAATCTACTATGTGCCAGACATTGTTCAAGTTGTTTTACTCACCGGAATCTGACAAATTCTCTGTGATTGTCCCTAATTGACTAAAGAGGAAATTGGGGCTCATAAAGGTTTAACTTGTGCGGCTAGTAAGAGGTAGAGGAGGTAGATCCAGGAGGGGCACTCGGCGCTCTGATGCCTGGGCCCAGGGCTTTTCCCTCCAGCAGGCTGCCCCTCACTGGGCACGTGGGGCTGACAGCAACGGCTCCCTCCATCCGCAACTTAACTCGCCGCCCCCCTCAGGTGGCATGATGTCCATCTTCCTCATGGGCTGCTATGACCCAGGCAGCCAGAAGTGGTGCACGGTCACCAAGTGTTCGGGAGGCCACGATGATGCAACGCTTGCCCGCCTGCAGAAGGAACTGGACATGGTGAAGATCAGTAAGGTGAGGAAGGGACCTGGTCGGCCCGGGCCTCTGGACTGGCCGTCGTCACTGAGACTGGCTGTGCTTGGGGGACTGTGGGGATCGTTGATCTGTCTCCACAGAGAGTTGCTGATTGGCCATGGGAGCAGTATTAGGCCTTCAGAGTCTTTGAGTGCCAACCTTGTGCAGACCGGCCCGCCTGCCCCCTGGGCCACACTCTCTCTGGGCAGGGAGGATCCCCTGGGGTGAGGGTCAGCCTTCTGTGAACAGTCACCTCTTTGCACAAGCCTGTGACCGGGGAGGGGAGTAGCATCTGCTTTTGGTTTTGGCGTGGGAACAGCCCAGCACAGCGTCTTGTGTCTTCCAGGATCCCAGCAAGATACCCAGCTGGCTGAAAATCAACAAGATCTACTACCCGGACTTCATAGTTCCAGACCCAAAGGTATCAGCCCAGTGGCCCGAGGCCCTTCAGCCCACAGAACGAGCTTGCCGACTCCGTAGGGCCACAGAGATGCCGTTTCAACCTCGCGGAGAGCCCACCTGAGGATGGGGGTCTAGACCGGGCAGCCAAGTGATGGGCCAGTCAGCCCTGAGGAATCCTCAATAGAGGGAGGATGACACTGACCTCCCCTAGACACAGAGGGTTTGCTCGAAGTGACCAGGCCCAGTTCCTTCTGTCCACTGACAGAGAAATTGAGACCCTGGAGGAGAGCCAGAACTTCCCTAAGGTCACATAGCGTCAGCAGCACCTGTTAGCCAGTGCTTTTTGGTTTTAACGGGTCTGTGTTGCTTCTAGCTGGTTGGGAGAGGCTTCCCTGCTTCACCAGCAAGTGACCTGACTTAACTCCTGACAGAAAGCTGCCGTGTGGGAGATCACAGGGGCTGAGTTCTCCAAATCTGAGGCTCACACGGCCGACGGAATCTCCATCCGATTCCCTCGTTGCACCCGGATCCGTGATGATAAGGACTGGAAATCTGCCACTGACCTCCCCAAACTCAAGGTGCCTGCTTACACTGCATGTGTGTCCTCTGCCCTGCTGTCCTGGCCTGGCACCCCAGCTGTCTGGCCCGCTCACATGTTCTCTCTCCCCTGAGACCAGGAGGGCAGTGGAGGGAGACCACCTGTCACAGGGCCAGGAGCTGCAGCACCCCGAGGGAGAATGCCGTGCTGCTCTCCGGCTTCCTGCTCGGGGGCTGGCCCCAGGCTGTGGTCTGTGCTGCTGAGAAGAACCGGGGGACAGAGAACAGTGATTTGTACCGACTCCCTAAGAAACAGGGCCGGAGTTTAGAAAAGCACTGAGGGGCACCTAGGTGGCTCAGTCGGTTGGGCGGTCGACTCTTCATTTTGGCTCAGGTCGTGATCTCTCGGTTCGTGGGATCGGATCCTGCATTGGGCTCTATGCTAACAGCAGGGAGCCTGCTTGGGATTCTCTTTGTCCCTCCCTCACTCTCTAAATAAATAAACTTAAAAACATACACACACACACACACACACACACACCAAGAAAGCCAGCTGCTTTTTTCCCTGCCATTTATTTGTCTGTCTCCCCTCTTTGTTCCTTAGCCACAGAGACCTAAGACACACCTCAGAGGCCAGTGGCTGGGAAGGGAAGGGAAGGATCACACCTGATATTCTCCGTGCCTCTCCTCAGGAACTGTACCAGCTGTCCAAGGAGAGGGCAGACTTCACTGTGGCGGCCGGAGACGAAGGGAGCTCCACTACTAGGGGCAGCAGCGGAGAGAACGAGGTTACCTCGCGGCCTGCCTCCAGGGCCTCCCCGAAGCAGCCCTCCACCAGTGCCAAGAAGGCAGGAGGGAGGCGGAGCAGCCCCGACAGCCGAGGCGGTGAGGAGGAGGGAGGGGCTGGGGGGATGAGTGTGGTGTGAAGGCAGACATCGAAGGACAGGCACCCGGTCTGACATTCCAGCTCTGAGATCGTGTGATTCTCTGCATCCACCGTGGCAGACATTGACCGTGTTCCTGTTGTGTGTCCAGCCGCGGGCCAGAAGCCATTCTCCTGGGTCCCCTCCATCTGCTCAGTAAACCTGAGTGACGGGACCCCAGGAGAGCCCACCTGACCTTTGGATAAGCCCCCTCTGAGCTCCCCTCCCGTCTCAGCCGTGCTCCTAGGAGAGCCAGGGCCTGGCCCTTCTGCATGCTGCCCTGACCTCCGGGGTCCGTCTGCTCTCCTCCCCACTGCCTAGTTCTAACCCCGCGCTCTCCCGCAGGTAGTAAGCCCACAGCGAAGCCTCCCCCTGTGAGAGTGGGAGAGAAGCGGAAGGCTCCCGACGAGCCCCCGGGCCAAGCAAAGGTGAGGGGAAAAATGGCAGGGTACCCGCGGCCGGCTTGGCCCGGGGCTGTGCGTTCCCTACCCTGCACCGGAACACAGAGAGATGAGCGATGTCTGGGGACTGATGGCCAGACACGCACCCCACCCCGCCGCAGCTGCCAGCGCCGCTGCTCCACCCTGTGCCCTCTCGTTGCCTTGCAGAGGCGGCCGGCCAGCCAGCAGAGAGGAAGGAGAGCTGTGCCCGCAGGCAGGAGATAGAACAGCCGGGCCTCGCTGAGAGGCTGCAGGGACCCATCGGGCTGCCGCTCCCAAGTCACAGTTTACATTAAAGAAAGGGGAGGAAGCCCAGTCTGGGTGGAGTGCGGCTGGCCGTGTGAGTCTGTGCTGTCTGTGCTCGGGGCCAGAGCAGACCGAGCCCACGAGGAGCGGAGCGGGGAGAGGGCGCTGGCTTGGTGATTGTCCCCCAGAGAGCCCTTCGCCTTTTGTAGCCCCTTCTCGGTCATTGGTTTGACAACAGCTATTGAGCACCTACTGAGGCCAGTGATTAGGCTGGCCCAGGGGGGGCGTGGGAAGTAAACACCCGATCTCTGTACCGTGTGACGGAGCCACACAGTCCTCCCCGCTAGCCAAAGCAAGCACCTAAGTTTGGCAAGTCAGGCCCTGAGCCCCGTCCCCGGCAGACGTGTAGAGCCGTTCCCGTCTTTTCCCTGCGCGAAGCCCTTGAATCCGTCCACAGCCGAGGAGGGCTCCTGACCCCACAGCCTAGCTAGTTGGGCACCGTGGACTGCTCGATCAGCCGGCATCCTGGAGTCCAAGAGCCACTGGTCCCGCCTGCCGGATGGTTCTCGGACACGTACTTCCCCCTTCTCCAGGTCCCCGCATGGGGACCCACCCTGTCTTCCTCCTTTCCCTCTAGGCAGGGAGGGAGGGGGGTGCTTCCTCTAGAGTGGCTGGAGGACATGGGTTTCAGTGCCTGTTCCTTTTCTCCACTGAACTCTCCGTGCTGGTGTCCTGACCACTAGGCTTCATCTCTGGCTCTTGTTGTGTCTCAAGTCCCCTTAGTATCTGGCCTGTGCTCGTCTCTGTGGAGGCCCATCGGCCCCACTGCTGACCGCGCTGACCCCTGTGCGTTTGCAGGTGCTGCTGGACATCTTCACTGGGGTGCGGCTCTACCTGCCACCCTCCACGCCAGACTTCAGCCGTCTCAGACGCTACTTTGTGGCATTCGATGGGGACCTGGTGCAGGAATTTGACATGGCTTCGGCCACGCACGTGCTGGGGAGCAGGGACGAGAACCCTGAGGCCCAGCAGGTCTCCCCGGAGTGGATCTGGGCATGTATCCGGAAACGGAGGCTGGTAGCTCCCTGCTAGGACCGCAGCCTTCCGTCTCCCTTGGCCACACTCTTCCTGCCTCCCCACAGGCCTGTGCTCCTGCTGGGCAGGCAGGCAGCCCCAGGAACCAGGGGAGGCGGGTGGCATTTCTTCTCCAAGCGGTGCATTTTCAGAACACGCCAGCCATGCTTGGTCTCTTCCCGACCAGGATGGACTTGCTGTGGGCACCCCTCCAGGGAAATCACTTTCTCCTGCTGGTTTACATAGATCTTTTAGATCTGGGTGCTGGTTTGGTTCTTTGTTTTCTTTCAAAAGCAGCTTCCCCACGCGCCCCCCCCCCCCCATAAATAAAATCTCTTGCAGTTATCCCTGGCCTTGCCCCCCATCCCCTGTAACTTCCCTAGCGATTAAGGCTATTGAAGGCCGGCCACAAAGCCACTTGCCCCTTTTACTTGCAGGCTCATTTTAAAAGTTGTATTTAAAAGATTGCCTTCGGAAACGCTTCTTATACTTGGCGGAACTTATATTCATCTTGGCCCTTTTTGCCAGGAATGAATCCTTATTTGAAAGAAAACAAAATGAATTTTATGACTTAATTCTCTGTGTTCTCCTCTTCCAGGGTATGGGTCCTGGTTTGAAGGGAGGGCACCAGGATCAGGTAGGAAAATGGGGCCTTTCTACAGAAGTGAGGTTGTGTGAGCTACTCCTCTGGGGGACATAGGGCTCCAGGAGGATCTGCCTCCTCCGAATCTGGAAGCAAGACTGGTTTTGAAAGTCAGAAACCCACCCGAGGACAAAACCTACACAGCGTCCTTACCAAGAAAGGCTCCTGTGCCACTGAGGCTGGTTTCTTTGAATAAAAGGAAAACAATTTAGTGTAGAGGAGTGCTGTTCAGTAGAACTTTCTCTGGCAATAGAAATACCCTGTAAATCTTCACTAGCCAAAGTAAATTAGGCACACTTAGCTATGGAGCTCTTGGAATGTGGCTAACACAACTGAGGAACTGAAGTTTTCATTTTAATTCAACTTTAAATGGTCCCATGTGGCTAATAACTACCACATTGGACAGTGCAGGGATGGGCCTGGTTCAGATCTGAGCCGAGACTCCGAGGCTGTGACATCTGAGCCTTGCTTCCTCCCGGAGGAATGAGGAGAGGACTTGTGCCTGTGTCCTTAGGCTGCTGCGAAGAGTAAACAGATCCAGGATAACCTGTGTGAAGCACTCAGCACAGCGCCCAGTCTGCAGTTTTCTGGACCAGGGACTGCACGCGTGCCCACTCCCTGCCTGGGACCTGGGAGAGGGCGCCCCAGCCCCTGACTTCCCAGCTCTGGTCACACCACTCCCATAGCCTCGGGTCTGTGTGTGCAGCTCACGCTCTGGGCTGGCGCAGGTTCATCAGGCTGCCCTCTCCTTACAGACCAGCTTCCACGTTTTCCATTCTGCAGACTCCAGAGAGTGAGTTCTTTTTTTTTTTGTCTTACTATCAACAGGTCGTCCTTACTATCAACAGGTCGTCAGGCTTGTTTGTCCATCTCTGAGTTAAGTTCATGAGACTCAACCTCTGGAACATGCTGGAGTGTCTGAGTCTCTAAGATTGAGGACCACTGCCTTCCCCAGACCCCCCCCAGTGTGTTCAACTAAGGTGATATTCCGCTGGGAGGCTGCTTGCCAGTCGGCCTGGAGGCCAGCTCTAACCTCGTCTGGGTGTCTACCTGCTGTTTCAAGTGTGTTGGGAGGAAGGGACAGGAGGGGTTGGTACCACCCTGACTCTAGTCCAGCACACTGGTGTTTCTGAATAGGCACCATTCAGTCTCACATCAGTATTGAGAATAAGACTCTCTTTATTCTGTCCTTTGTGGAGACAAAAGCTGCTGCTCCTTTGAGCGCTGACCTACATAAATTTCCACCCCCTTCTCCAGCCTCCTCGGGCCAAGCAGCCAGACAGGGCAGCAGAACAAAGTGTGCCCCTTGGGATTCTGCCAAAGGACACGGTCACTGCCCTTTGGCCCAGCTGACTTAGACCCAACCTACCTGCCCTTGCCAGTCACTTAGACTCCAGGTGTGCCCTCATGGCAGAGGGGCCCTGCCAGCCACAGGGAATCATCTTAGTAATGAGCCTGGCCTTTTTTGGTCCTTCCCGGTCTTGCTGGGTGTTCTTTCAGTTTGCTGTTCAAGGTACTATGTCTGTTTCCTTCTAGTCTCTCTCCTGCGTGTTTTTTTCTGCCGCTGAGATTATACTGTCTACACAGCTTCGTATTTCCCAGACCCTGGGCAACATCATCTTACACCTCCCCAGCACAGTACTGGAGGCCTGCCTTCCTTGGAGACTGTTGACATGCTGCTGGTTGGCAGCGGACAGGAGGTTGTCCTGGGTGCTCAGTGGGGTGCTCAGCAAGCTGGTCCCCCAGAATAAGGAGGACAGCTGCAGCTCAGCCTCCGGCCTTTACATTTGCCAGGCAAGATTGCTTCCTCGAGTCCCAGGGTAGATGTGCATGGAATCTAGCTCTCCCCACACAGGCCTGTGTGCACACAGCCATCTGCCCACGAGGCTCGGTGACCTCTGAGCCATAACTACTACAGCTGTATCCAAAAACTACCTTCTGTCTCCCAGGGTCACCTGAAGTCTTGACTGGGCACACTGGCTGTCCTCAGATTCCTTTCTGCCCACATCTTCGAGGCCCATCTCTATGAGATCAGCGTCAAGTGTCTGAACTCAGTTGGTGTTTCTTGCTATTTAGTCTTAAGGCTGGTTCTTTTGCTACGCAGCTCCCGTCCTCTCGTAGGCTGTTCCGTGGCTTCTCCCATACTCTCCCATACTCCCATACTCTACTCCCATACTCTACTCCCATACTTCTCCCATACTCTCCCATACTCTAGCTGTAAGACCTCGAACAAGTCAAAACAGCACCAAACTTCAGTTTCCCCATCTGTTGAACAGGAATATCAATAAGGCCACAGTGGCCCAAGCATCTCCACAAATAATGCAGTCTCTCAAGAGCATGCCTGTGTGCACACAGCCTGGGATTAGCCTGTGGTGTATCAACTCTCTTGTCAGTCTTAACTCTCAGACCTCTGGTGTTCTCCACCAGATGAGACAGGCTTCTATAGTGAAATTTTATTACAAAATTATAAAGCAGAGCTCTGTAACAAAAAATACACATTTGGGTTTGCTTTAACACCCAAGTAATTCTGAAGACTCTTAATATAAGCCACTTGAAGTAACACATTCACGTCCCCAAGATTTCAACCAATTTATACAATATATATTGTGCATGAATTCCTGTACAGCTTATTCTTACTAGCTTGGATCCAACTATTCCAATATATTATGAACCAGTCAGCTCTCCTAAGTCTTGAAACAAGTCTCAAATGAAATCTCAGAACAATCACAGCAAAAGCCATGGAATAACTGGAAGAATTAGAGGTTTTCATGATAAAATTAAGACCCAAGGATCCATGAGGGGTGGGGGTGGGGGTTACTCAAAGATAAAAATCAGGTTTTCTACCTAGATTAGTGACTGAAATGGGATCTTGAATTCCCAGCCTTTATTTGGTATGATAATGATGGATGACAACAAATCGGGGTGGTTTGACACCATTTTTCCTGAATGAAAACCTTTGTCAAAATAGATCAAAAGACTCCAAGGCAAGTTCTTTCTCCAGAATGAAACGATACCAGTTATAATTCTTACTGAGGTTACTAACCTTCAGGATATTATTCATAACTTCTGTCTAGGAGAGGGACTGTGGGAGGTGGGGAGAGGGAAGGCCTCAGCAGTGAAAGCAAGTTTTAGGGAGAGAGCCAGCATCTGCCCTGAAGTTATTGCTAGATCTTAACTGAGTTGCATAAATACAGACCTGTTTCACAGTGGAATCGAGAAGTGGTGGAATTCTCTGCCAAACTGGTACGCATTGTAAACCATAATATTTACTGTCCAGCAGAAAGGTCAAAGGTCCTCTCACTGACCTCTTGATTCCCCCAATTCCTACAAAGGCTGAGTCCCAGAATCCAGTCATCCAGGGCTTGGTGTAACGTCAAGGTAAGTGGCCCAGTGGTTCAACTGGCAACCACCTTATGCAATCATTTCACTCCTCTGAAGGGGAATAGTGGTTGATGATGGGGGAAAGCCTAAGCACGTCTGTACCGATAAACAGGTCCCCTTGGAGTTTCCCACTGTCTTCCAAAGTCATGCTAGGTTCCAGTCTGAGAGAACTTGACTGTTCGGCAGGGGAGTAGGGTGGGGGCGGTGGTCTGCCAAGGCCCTCGGTGTCTAGGGTTTGTGTAGTTTATCCATTGGTGATGGCCGCACACACGGCTCTTCGATAGCATGTGTGTGGGTTCTTGACTAAGCTTCTCCAGCAAACCTAAGCCCTTTGGCTCTTCCAGTGGTAGAACAACCCTAAAAGGGCTCAAGAATCCTCTAGCTCAATGTATGGTCTTTCTAAAGGACCTTGAGAGTGCTTCTTCCTGACCTGCCCTCAAGTCAGTGTTCTGAGAAAGGAAATGGGAGTAGAGAGTCCCCACCAACCTGGGGAATTAAGACTTGCAGCTGTCTGCTCAACAGCTGACTCCAGTCTCATTCGGTACCTTCAGATACCCCTCGGGTGTTGAGGTTTGGTCTCCAGGAACTTCAGGAGAAGTCTGGCTAGAGGAGAGCAAGGCCGTCTGCCTTCAGTGAGACCATGGAAAAGAGTGGGACTTCATTCTCAGAGGAAAGTGGTTTGCTGTTCCTGTCTGCTGGAGAAGTCAAAGTTAAGCAGAAAGCCCCTGCTTCCACCCAACACTTTCCCTTCTCTCAAACTAACAGGGATGGTGTGTGGGCCCTAGAGAAGCAGAGAGGCTGTGTGAGCCGTCTCACGCAAACGGACTCAAACTTCCCAGCAGTTTGGGAGCCGGGATTGGGGTCAGGAGACTCATCGCTTCCAGTCCCAGCACTTAAGGAAGCAACTCTTCATGACTTTGAAATTTTTCAGTAGCAGTTGAGTTTTGTTTCTCACCAGAGCTAAGTTTACTGGTCCAAATTCAGTCCCAAGGAGGATCACTCTCGGTCTGGTAAGCTAACATCTTTTTGGTCTGAAGAAACAAATGGATTTTAGGCAATGTAGCCAGAGACGTTAGCAAAGGTAGGTTAAAGCACAGAAAGCCAGAGCAGAAATAAATCCAAATGTGCTGGGGAGGAAGAGAACCATTTCTACCAGGACTTCTGACCGGTGAAGGCCAGAGGCAGGCAGCTCAGAAGGACGGGTGGGGTACACAAGGATGAAACTGTTAGACTTTCGGAGGAAAGGAGGAAGATGCGGTCCAAGTTCTGGCAAGTCCTCTCTTCATCAGGTGCCATCATTACCCCAAGATCACTGAGACAGAGACTTGCCCGTGCAGTCTGTTCCGGTTTCCACCGGCCTCCGGCGCTGCCAGCCAAGAGGTGCGCCTCCGCGGCAGGACAGGCATGCCCAGAGGTGACAGCATCCTTGCTTGCCCCGGTCTTACGAGCACTGCAGATTTTCTTGTTAGCCTGCCCCTCCGCGAGCTGCCCAGTCTGGAACCCAGACACCTCAAGCTACGTCCCCATAAGGCACTGAAGAAGCCGGTGCAAGCCCTCACGATCGGAAGACGTGCACGGCTCGGATCACGTACTGCCGGCAGATGGGACACTCGTTCATGCGCTTGCCGCACTTGGTGCAGGTCACCATGTGGCCGCACTCCAGCAGGACACAGTCGATGGGCGAGTCCATGCAGATCCTACACAGGTTCTCCTCCACGCTGGATGGCGCCGCTCCCCCTGTACAAACACCGGGCAGGAAGCGGGCGGAGGGGAGGGGAGGCTGTGAGTGTGGAAGAGAACAAACGCCCCAGTCCACACACTTCCCTCAACTGGAGCTCCAGGCAGACATCTCCCCCCTCCAGTCCTCAATCCCAGCTGCGTGCTTAATCTGCGCCTCTGTGGGGCAGGCTACGGATCTGAAGAATAAAGTACTCGGAGATCAAACACAAGCCAGCACAGGAGAACTAAATAAGGCCAAGTCCTCAAAGCTTAAAAGAATTTTCAGACAGTTGAGGATGTAATATGGTGAGAAAGTGGCACTTGGGGACTCATTATCCCCTGAGGCAGAACATGCTGAAAAGATAAAGAACTGGTTCCAAGAAGTTTAGATCTAAATGGTACTGTAGTGAACAGCTCGTTAAGGATGGCAGGGCTTATCGGTAAACATATCCCCGATTTCATATAGCCAAGGATCAGGGGGGCCCCCTGTGCTATCCCACAGACCTCCCCAGGGCCTCCTCCTCGGAGGGGACTTCTGGGCAGAAGAGCCCAGCAGAGATCATAGCTCCCTCTTCTGTGCCCACCCCCCGACGCCTGCTCCTCGCATTGGATCACAGTGTTGATCTCCCCCACCACACCAGGAGCTCCTTAATTCAACAAATTCCATCAATTTCTGCAGTTCTACACTTAGCATTTGTTGTGTGCTCTGAGGTCAGGTATTTCTCTTTGAATCCCTAACATGCCAGTCATGTGGTAGGTGTTCTCTAAATGTCTCAAAAATGAACATCTCCCAAAGGAGTGCTAACAGCTCACGTTTGCGGAATGCTGTGCCAGGCAGGGTCCTAAGAGCTTTGCGTATTTTCACTCTCTGAATCCTCATTAGAAACTAGGAAGTAGGTACTCTTGGCACCTGGGGCCAAGGAGTTAAGTGGCTTGCCCAAGGACACACAACTGCTAAGTAGAGGAGCCAGGATTCGAATCCCAGCAGGCAGGCCTTCCGGGCAAGTGGCCCGAGGACAGGGACTATGGAATTAGTATCAGCTGCTCCGTGCACAGAGCTAGTAGCAGCTGGCTGGCTTGGGCCAGTGATGAGGTGCAGTGGGCATGGCCAGGATCCTAGTTTAGTGCAAACAGAAAATCCACGTCCAAAATCCCAGCCATCCCCAGCATGTTTTAAATGGTAGCCCAAACCAGGTAGCCATAAGCAGGGAGCTGGCCGCGTGCCAGTCACCTGTCCCATGCCACTGCTGCTCTGCACTTTCTTCTGTTTCCTGGACTATTCAAAAAGTCAGACAACATCTGAGGTGGGCTAGCTGTGAAAGGAAAGCTGTGAAACCTACTGGCCCCTTTAAGCAGTTGTTGGCCCCAACAGGGGTTTGGAAAGGACTGAACTATATACATAAAATGATCTAGAGCGAACTACAGAATATCATACTGATTGCTGTTCTTAGGAACAACGATAAACCCATCTACTCAGTTGCCAGTATTCTCCCAGAGAAACAAACAAAAAAGACAGCATGTGGATTAGCCTGATCTTGGCATCAGGAGAGGGGGTGAGTCTAGAACCCCCAAGGGTTTGTGGGGGCCGAGAACTCAATGTTTGAGGATTTATCTGAGCAAAAGGCCATTTTACTAAAGAACAAGTTTGGGAGAGTCTTCTGAAAGTTCTCTCTTGGGGGCACAGCTCAATCGCACAGCCTTGAGGCTTTCAAAAGGCAGAACGAAGGTGTTTTTAGAATGAAGCCCAGGCCCCGCCATATTTCTGTAGTGCTTTCTGGGGTACCTGCAGGCCCAGTGGCTGTCTTTAACACCCAGGTGGGGGTGTGGCAGCAGGGTGGTATAGGAGTCTTGTGGTCAGAGAGCATCACATGTGACACCTTTCCTGCTCCATCCCGAGAGCAGCTCCAGCCACTGCCCAGCCCTGTATGAACAAGGCTCAGGTCACCTCCCTCTCTTTTTGGTTGGCACCAGGAGCTGTGAAACATGTCAGGCGATTTCTCTGCAGGTACACACAGAGACCCTCCCCACTCAGACCAGAACAGAGTGAAAACTGCAGGGGAAGGAGCACCTTAGCAGCAGGAGTATGAAAAATGAAGCGAATGCGACACGCGCCACCGCTCGCTTTGGTAAATATTTTACAGATGCTGACTCCCAAGCTCTGGCAACCCCGAGACATGCACATCAGTCTGCCCCTGGGTAGGCTGCCACTCTTCACCTTCCCCAGCTTTCCCAGGGAGGCGAGAAGGACAGTTTTTAAAGATGCTGAGAAGCCCTGGTTCTCTGTGAAATTTCCCCTATGCTCTCTAGATGCCAATACGCTCACAATTCTTAGCCTGCTAAGAGGAAGCAGGGTTAGCAGAGGGGAAAAACAGAAGAGCTCAGAGTCCAAACACGGTCCCAAATAGAAGCAACTACGTACCGTTCTGGTCTTCAGCACCACACACTGCAAAGGAAAGAAAAAGAAGATGTCTGAATGTGTGATGGCATGACGAACGTCTCCAACCAGCCTGTCCTCACTTTGTGCTCGGACCGCTTCCCTGCTTGGGAGCCAGGCTGGCCAAGAGCCCAGCCAGACGCCCGCCCTCCTCGCTCACACGCTCAGAGCTCACACACAACTCCCGCTGGCGTATCCGGTCCAGTCTTGGTAAAAGGGATTCCACTGGTTTGGATGAACAACACTGCCAAGTAGGCAGGACCCTGCAGAGGCACAGTATCCTTTTCTATCACTTTTGAAGCAGCATTAACATCAAGAAGGAAGGAACAGTCAGCCAAGGAGTCTGGATGAGGTGCTCCCATGGGGCCATGTCCTATTCCCCAGGACATCACAACTCTACAGGGATTTTGGGGACAATCCCAGAGAGGAAAGTGAGTCTGTGAGCAGGTGACTAGTCAGACATCCTCAACTCTGATAAACTAGTGGGACAGGAGAGCCTGAAATCGGATCTCGACCACCAACAGCATGCACGGAATCAAAATGCTGATTGCAGAAGCTAAATCAGGTGGGGAGGAGAGGGCTCTGGGTGAAATTTTAGGAAAAGAGGAGTTTAAAAACAGCTGAATACACACTCCTCTTCCACAGGACTCTCTGCCTTTCCTATGGCGTCCCTCATGAATCGATAATAGGGAGACGAAGTTCTTTCCCCAAATTCATTCAACCACAGGCCTAGATATTTTACTGGGCACCGCCTAAAACTGATGCCGTGTAGAATGCTTTGGGAAATGACTGCAGGGAAAGCCCACAATCAGGCAGAATAGATCTATTCCCCTGTACCACGTGTGCAGACGCACCTCATCTCCCAACTGCTCAGGAGGGTATTGCTGGGCGGGGTATGGCGGGGTGGGAGGGGGGGAGGGGGACACGTTGTGGGAAAGGCTACGGACTCCGTCCAGGATGCCTTCAGTTCAAATACAGGCTCTACAATAAAAGGGTAATGCCAATCATGCCTATTTCGCAGACAGCTCTGAGGATTAAATGAATGTACACGGTGCCTAACCCGGTCCTGGCACTCAACTTCAAATGGCAGCTATTACTGGCCGGTGCAGATGCATAAGGTGACTCCTTCCTTGGCTAAAAGCACAGAAATCTAGTCAGGTCGGTGCCGTCAGGCTTTAGAGTGAGAACAAGCAAGCAGTCCGGGTCCGTGTGCAGCTGCCGCGCAGCCGGCCCCTCACCCAGGTGCTGGAGGCCCTTCTGGTCCTTGTACAGCCGCGTCACCCTCTCCATCAGCTCCCACTTCTCACAGCAGCCCTTGTAGTTGACGAAGTTGCGCGCCAGGATCTCCTTCAGCTGCCGCACGGTCAGACCTTCAATGTCCTCCAGGTCGGTCAGGTCAGACAGAGAGGCCCTCCGGCCTGGGACGAAGCCATCCTCTGAGTCGACAGACTGCAATGGCAACGGTGAGATCGGTGGGCTCAGCTCTTACCTCCCAAGCTCTCGCCAAGAGACCATACTTCTGGGCCCGACCTCAAGAAGTAAGTAGGAACAGAGGCAGGAAGAGGACCTGGCCTGGTGCTTTGCTTTGCAAAAGAGCCCCCAGTCTCTTCCTGACCCACAGTCCTGGGCTCAGGCATGGCCAGCCCCAAACCCACCAACCAGTGTCATACAGGAGAAGGCGCACCGGTTTGAGTCACGCGGCCCTAATTTTGACTCCTCCACCGACTGATGCTAAACACCATCGAGCAAGTTGCTCGCCTCTCTAAGCCCGTCTTTCCCCTCCGTAAAGGAGAAATTGCCGTCCTGCCGCACAGGGTTCCTGTGAAGATTAAAGGTAGCAACACAAGAAACCACCAAGCATGGTGCTGGCCTTTCCCCTCTCCCCTGGAGTGAGTTCTGCTTCCCTCTGGAAGAGGCAGACTTCCCTGGCCAGCACTCCTCTGTACGCGACCTTGACCACAGCTTCGTGGCCCTGCTGGCTGTGCCCTCTGGACTGGCCCCGCCGTGGCTGAAGCCTGAACTCCGTCTCATCTTTCCTCCTGATTTTCTGACCTCCTTCTCCTGACAATAGCTACTGTGTGCTAGAAGCAGAAGAAAAGAACAACAAGATTTGCGCGGCAGCACCAGGAGCCTGCCCTCTGGCGACTTACAGAAAGGCAAGAGACTAGAAACAAAGGGGCCGCGAGGCTCCCTGGTCTCCACTGTGACCTCTCAACTCCTCACTTAACAACTGACGGCTTCCAAGGTTTATCTGGAACGCTAACACTAAGCTCCACCCCTGAAAACAGAATTGTAGGACTATCATCACAGGCTGATTCTTCACTTCTGAGTCCGCTGAGAGGGTCCCAATCACAGCCTGGCAACACCAGTGAAAGAACAAAGGCAAAGGCACAGACCCAAGCAGAGGCCCCACCTGGGTCTCATCCTCAGCAGGTGCTCTGGCTGTGCTCTCCGGGTAGACGGGTTCCTCTTGGTCCTGAGACACATGGCCATTGGCCTGTGGGAAGAGAAAGGTGCCATCACATCCACAGAGACGACCCAGGGATTTGCACAGCATGGGCCTCTTCCCAGCTCATACCATATCCAAACGTATTCCCATCTCCCCCGGAAATCTGGTGTCTCGAACCACAGCATTACAAAAGACTGCTCTTTAATACTGACTCTGTCGGGGGGAGAAACAATACAAATAGATTTCAACTCTAAAAGACAAGCAATGCATTACTTCTGCTCACCACCAGGGTGGCATTAGTGGCCACTCACCATCAATGTGATCTCAGCTTGAACAGTCCAAGTGAGGGGAGGACCACAGGTCCACTGCACTGCAGGCTGCTCTCTAACTGCCATCCAGGTTCTCCTTGACGCTGATCCCAAACTTCCCTTCCTGTAACTTCTACCCACCATCCTTGGTTCTACCCCTGGAACCAATGTCCACGATCTTCTCACAAATTGTTCACGTCATGTCTTCTCGCCTCCACACCATTATCTCCCTGGCTTCCTCATTTGACCCAGATGAGACTTTTTAGACCCTTATCACTCTGTTCCCTCTCTTCCATCCAGTCACCGCTCTTACATTCTAGAAATGTGCTCCGACCAGCAGTGCACACAATTACTAAGAGCTATCTTGATACCTGGTCAAAAATTACCTTAATGCACCAGAGAATCTATTAGCCTAAAACTATAAAGACAGATGTCTATGCTTAAGGAGTTTAAAATTCTAACTTCTCAAAAGGCTTTGTCAAAGAGTAGTTAAAACTGTGAGCCTCCTAGTTCCATCACCATTTTTTTTAATGTATATTTTGAGAGACAAAGAGAGAGAATAAGTGGGGAAGGGGCAGAGAGAGAGGAAGAGAGAATCCCAAGCAGGCCTGCACTGTCAGTAAGCAGAGCCTGACACGGGGCTCAATCTCACAAAGTGGGAGATCAGGACCTGACCCAAAATCAAGAGTCAGATGCTTAACCAACTAAACCACCCAGGCACCCCACCCCACCCCCACATCACCATTTAAGCCACAACCCCCTTAACTAGAGCCTCTTCACCCACTGCTCCCTCCAAGCAAAGGCCCTGGTGTGAGCCAGGAGCAAACAGGTGTCTGAGCTCACAGGCCTTTCCTCCAGACTCTCAGAACAATAAAGGGACAGCCCAGGAAACCAGTCCCCCATGGCCCCAACCACTCATCCCAGATTACGATGCATGACATAGAGCTAATTAAGAAGAGGCCAATAACTACAATGGAAATGAAAAGTAAAAATCACCACCACCACCAAAAATGCCAGGTGGTGGTGAGATCACACATGTAGCATACACGTATGGGGATGCCCCCAAAACAGTATCTGGTTCTCCCTTAGCTTTACGTGGATGTGGTACCCACCAGTCTCCTGGAGTTACAAAGCCTTTCCGAGCCTAACCTCCTAAGTAGACAGCTTCTGTATGTCCTTTTTTTCCTAGAAAGAGAAACTGGAATCCACACTGCAAAGCATGCTCTTGTCTTTTCAGTTTGCCCACTGGCTAAATCAAAATCTATAACTAGTGTCTACCCACTATTTTGCTTATTCTACCCACTTCTATCCCTAGTAATGATGGCCAGGGTGCTAAGGGGAAGGGAAAGAAGCCTGGAGTGGACGCCATGGCAGATTTGCATCCTAGGTGCAGGTAGCCTGCACGAGTTACTTGACTTCCCATGTCTCTTCTCCTGGCTTGAAAACTGCAGATGTCACCAGAACAGGGGATGTGAGCTGTGACCTGCGGGTGCAGCCTGGAACTTCTGCTTAAGGGCAGGAAGTTAAGAACCTACTCCTTTCATGGAAAAACCCACCTGAAAGTTCTTTAGGGAACAGCAATTTCCTCAAGTTACTTTCCGGGCTCCCCATAAACAGGAGTGCTCAACCCAGCCAAGGGAGGAAGTCATACTAGGGAGTAAAACCTGCCAGGAGACAGAGCCCCAGTGTAGGGAAGAGTTAAACTCCAGCTGGGGAGAGGGCACACCACAGCCCCCAAGAGAGCTAAGTGAGTTTACTGCAGGTGAAGTAAGCCAGCACCCTGGCCTTTATGCCTCAGTGCCTGCCAGAGCTGAATCAGGGGCCCAGTCCCGGCGAAGGAGGGAGTCACAAGCAAGAGGCAGCGGCCAGCCACGGCCTGCACAGGACCTAACACTAGTGCTAAGCCAGCTGTAAGAGGCTCCCAGGTCTTCAGACCCGCTGTCACACCAGCCAGTTCTCCAAAAATCCTGGTGAGAGCAAAAGTAGTCTGGGATCGCAAACCCCATTTCATCGATGAAGGCTCAAAGCTTGCCCAAGGTGACCAAAGAGTCAGTGACAGATTGGATATGGAAACCAGATCTTCTAGGTCCTAATGCCAGATAAATAAAAGGGTCACCGAGGCACTTTAGTGTATCTCTGGGGCGCCACCACTCCTGACACGCTGGGTAAGTGTACTGGCCTCGCTCTAACCCAGTAGCTGGTTTGCACATCTACCTTCCCTCTCACAGGGGCTTCCTGAAGGCACAGGCAGCTCTGTACTCCCCAGGCCTGGTTCACAGCTCCGCCAATGTGCTGCTCTTTGCCTGCTGTTTCTAAGCCCCCTGGGAGGATGCCAAGGCCACTTCCCATTCCATAGTATACCAACCACAACCTGACCCAAACGGTGACTGGCGAGAGAAGCAGCGACCGTGTCTGGGTCGCAGTGTTCCTCCGTTCTCCCTTCCCTCTCCATGTGCCTTTTCCTATGTGCCTTGTGACGGTTACTAAGGCACCGAGCTCCCCACCTGGCTAAGGAAGACTGATAACAAAGATAAGCAGGAGGGCAGTCTGCACAGGACTAAATTTGGAATTAACAGTTTTCTCACAATATTTCTGGAACAATGAGTTTTTAAAAACTGACTAACAGGGATATATGTCTGTATTGAGAAAATACAAAAACCACAAAAATACCTGATGCTGTGCATTATCGTCTCTGAAAAAAACAAAACCGGGGTCTGATGTCCAGAAAACATGCCTGCATCAGTAGGCAGAAGGGACACTTAGCCTCGCACCCACTCGCACACAGCGAGCAGGAGAGCGCATGGAGCCCCCTGACCTGCCAGGGGCGGCCGTGACCCGGTGCATACCTGCTGGGTTTCCTGAGCCTGGGCTGGGGGAACAGAGGTGGCCTGTGCGGACGAAGAGGCGAGGTGAGGCGAGGTAGGAGGTACCGTGCTGGCGCGAGGCTGGGTCAGGAAGGCCTGCTGCTCGGGGACATCCGCAGACAAGGTGGGCGCGCGAGTCCTGCCCTCCTGGGAGATTACGGGCTGCTGGCCAAGCACCAAGAACACCAGCTCCTCTTTCTCCCGGCACATTTCGGTGGAGGTGTCATGGAGGCTGAGATAGTCCCTGAGGTCCTTCACCTTCATCTTCATGAGCTCCTCCCGCCGAAAGGCCGTGGCTCGGAACCGCTGGCACAGAAGGCAGAGGCGGGGCCCATTTCCCACCTGGCTCGAACAGCTCAGGCAGAAATTCTTCTTGCAGTCCAGGCAGGTCTGCTGCTTAGAGCAAGAGGCAGCAGAAACCATGTCAGACTGAGGACAAGAGGGGTGGGATGGGGGCCTAGGGCTACATGCCCAGCAAGGCCTCCCCCAATCACTCCTACTTGTACTAAGCTACCTATTTTTTAGGCTATTTTAAAGTAGGCCCCGCGGCCCAACATGGGGCTTGAACGCACGTCCCCGAGATCCAGAGTCGGACGCTCTACCGACTGAGCCAGCCAGGCGCCCCAGGATGTGGGTGCCAGCTCCCTTTTTCAGGTTAAACACCACCCCCAGATGGCAGACCTCCCCCCCGCCCCGTATGCATCTGTGTATCCATGTACAGGATGCTACATTTATTATTCCAGTTGAGGCTTACTTTTTCATTGTACAGATAGAGAAACAGAGGTTACTAAGAATACCAGCTTTAGGGTCGGAAAAAAACCAACATTTTTATTTAGTCTCCCCCCTCCATTGTTTTCAAAAGTTTATTTATTTATTTTTTGAGAGACAGCACAAGCAGGGGAGGGGCACAGAGAGACAGAGGATCATAAGCATGCTCTGCACCATCAGCACAGAGCCCAACTCGGGACTCGATCTCACAAAGCTGTGAGATCATGACTTGAGTGGAAATCAAGAGATGGACGCTTAACTGACTGAACCACCCAGGTGCCCCTCTCCCCCATTTTTTATGGTGTCACCTTGGGTGTGTAACTTAGCCTCTCTAGCCCTCAGTTTCCTCATCTGTAAAATGGGGCAGTAATAGTATCTACTTCATATGACCGTTGTATAGTTAAGAGAGAATGCATTTAGCATACCTGACACATGATTCTTCAATAAGTGTTAACTCTTTTAATTATTATTTCTAGGAAATGTGAGATAATTTTGAGAGCCAGGATTCAAACTCTGAACTACGATTCTTTCTACTTTACTGCTGAGAAAAGAAAGCAAATGCATGTGTATGATGGTGGTTGACTACTATTATTAATTAAATTTACTGAGAGGCCACGATGTGCTAGGGCCTGTCATTTAATTCTCAAAGCAACCCCGCAAAGCACTACTGTATCGCTGTATTATGTATTAATGTACATAATCATTAATCAATCATTATTAACAGGCCTCCCTGTTTCACCAAGCAGGCGAGGCCCAGAGAAATTAAGCACCGTACTCGAGGGCAGGCAGGGAACAGCAGAGCTGGGACTCACACTGCAGGCCTGTCCATGTGGAATGTCCGCAGCCACGCCTGTTGCACCAGGCCATGCTGCCTAACTCAGTCCCGGTCAAGCCTACAGCAGGACCTAGTCCAGGGCCTGGCTCTCCATCTCCAAACCCCACCCAGGAAGGCCCAGAGTGCTGGCAATCCAGAGAAGCACGGCAGCATATCCAAGGCAAATACTCAGACAGCTACAGGGGCCCCCCAGACGCGATTAGGGAGCTCTCATCTGCGCAAGTGCAGAGTGTCCCAGCCGCACGACGAGAGCACCTAGCAGGTAGGAGGTACTGCATGGCAGCAGCCTTTCCCGTAACGGCAGACCACACAGCACACAAGGGCTTGCTCAACTCACAGGAAGCAAATCCTCAGCCTCTCGCCCTACAGGCTGAGCCAGCACAGCGACATCTGACTGAGCTCTGTCCCAGCCAAGAGCAGGCCACACTCCCACGGTACAGGTAATCCGTGGGCACGCTGGCATGGCCCTGGAAGCACACACTAGTCCTCTAAAGAAATTAAAAACTTTTCATCCTCTGGTGACTTGAGCATTAACTAAATATTTCTGTTCCCTCTCTTCTAAATATAGAAAGCTGAATTCAAACTTGCAAGAATGCCCGAGAGACTTAGGTTCACCTAGGCGAGATCAGATACCCCTGTGCAGGCTGAAGAAGGCTCCAAGTGGCATTCGTGTCATAAAGGGAAACGGGCATGTCTACCACCCAGTTTTGACCACTCATACTTAGAAGGTGTTTTGAAAGGACACATATCCAGCTCCCTCACTCTCTACAGTCATAACCAGACAATAAAATGGTCAGAGCCCAAGTTAAAAGGACACATGGCTGCATAAGCATCATAACAGTCCTGAAACCTGTAGCCACTCAGGTAGAAAATAGATGTTTTGGGGTCCTGGGGGGTTCATTTAGATCTAAAGCTTTTCTATTGGGAAATGAAATACGTTTACGATGACTGATCATGAAATGACGAGGCTTTGGTGTCATAAAGCTGCAGGTCCTGACGTGGAACATTACTTAAGTCAATGCAGTTTGACAAGACCTAGCCTGACGCGATTAAAAAGCCCTGAGTTGCTCAATCAGCCAGATCTAAACAACTCTGTATTTCTTCAAATGTGCCCAGCTTATTGGATTATTGGATGCAAGATCAGAATGCAAAGGCAGCCACCCAGCTTCTCCATATCCCCCTGCTCGCAGGGGACTCTCAAGTCAGCCGGCATCTGAAACACCCCCTCAAGGAGTGAGACAGCCTCCAGGCTAGCATACCAGCCTGCAGAGCCAGGACAGAACAAAGGGAAAGGAGAAAACGGCTGTCAACAAACGTGGGCAGAATGAGCAAAGGCAACACGTGTGTATAAATTCTAGCAAACCCTGCAAACCAACTGAGTAACAAGGAAGCATGAAAGATGAGTTAGCGGAGCCAACGTCCCTGCAAAATTGCCAAGAGTACAGCACCTCCAGGCAGGCACCGCCCTTCAAGGGATGCCCGGCATGGGGGGGGGGGGGGGGCGGGTCGCTCTCCTTGGCTAATCTGCCCTTCTGTTATTCCTCCCCACTCCCCGTGCACACTCCCTGGCACAGGTGAGACAGCCCCTCCTCCGCACCAGCCTTCCTATGGGCATTTCTCCCTGCAGCCCACTGCGGGGGGAAGAGGACAGCCTGAGGAGTGACACAGTTAGGATTCATTCCTGGCAGGTCCCTTCCTCGCTAAGGGAACTTGTACAAAATAAGTAAGTTCCCAGGGCATCAGATTCCTCACCTGTAACGTCAGAAGGTCAACCCACCTCTAAGGGTTACTGAAAGCATTACATGAGGTCATGCATAGGAAACCTTAGCATAAGGTGGGCACTCACAAAAAAAGGTAACACAGTCACCTTTTATTCCCTTCCCCCTTTGCCTTATCTCTGAGCTTCTGCCAGTACTCTGAGATCCCAAGATCTCTTCTAGTTTCTAAGTACGACCTCCTCCTCCGCAGCCTCCCCTAACTGGTCCAACTAAAGAGGCTGGGCACCAGCCCCCCCCCCCCGCCCCTTTCCAAAACGGTCGGGGCCCCTGCCAAACTATGCATGGGTATTGCCAATACAGAGGAGGTTTTTGGCTTGGGGCAAAACATTTGGCTTGTCATCCCTCTCTAGGACTAAAAACTCTAAGGCAGGGGGTACAAGCTATGTTCTCTCCAGATAGTCCTGAATGTTATCTGTGCATTGTACTGGATGAGTATTCAGAAGATACTGACCACAATGAAGAAAAGAAAAACAGCAGGATCCTCATAATCATTTCCTTTCAACCAACTTCTAGAAAACACGTTTTAAAAGCCTGTGGTTGTTATTTGCCAAGCCCTAAAGATATGAATGCTGATCCACTTAAGAAGGAAGTTACAAATGAAAAATTCTCTTAGGAGAAAACATCCTTAATATTCACAAAATCCATTGTGAATTACACAAAATTAATTATTATTTTTGTGGCAAGACATCGTACCACTAGCCATCTTTTTCCGTTCAAATTGGAACTTTTCTTCCTCTCATACCCCCAAAAGCTCTTTTTGCTACAGAAGCTTTCTCCTTATCTCTTTGATCTCTTTGATCTCTTTGGTTCCTCTGTTCAAAATCTTTCTTGTGCTTCCTTGCTATCTGGTGACAAGCTCCTTCCAGCGGAAGTCATGGCCTTTCACCATCTGATCCCAGTGTGGTCCACCCTAACTCCTCGAGCATCCTGCACTCTGGCCAAACAGGCCACTCACAGTTCCCAAACACACCTGGCACTTGCCCCACCTCTGGTGTCTTTACTTCAGCCGCTGCTTTGCAGATCAATAAACCTTTCATCCAGCTAGAATTATCTGGTGTCTCAATTTACCAGCAATGCCTGATTCCCTAGTACATAACTTGCACAGTTGCTATGAGGGCCTCCTTAGTCAGCCAGGGAGCTCCCCGAGGGAAAGGCCGACTCAGCTCCGTCTCCACAAACCTGTAACCTCTAGCTGCGAGCACACTGCTGCAGCAGCAGAGTTGGGCCCTCAATGAAAATCTTCGGCATGGAATTACCAACCACGAAGTAATGAAAGCAGAAACTCTCCAGCCTACTTCCTCCTTTACAAACTGCTCGCAACTCAACTGCCTAGTCATTCATTCATTTATAAAATCATATTGCCTATGACTGCATGTCAGTCACTGTTCTACTAGCACTGGGGACAAAGTTGCAAACAAAATCAACAGAATCCCCGTCCTGTGCTCCACCTCTGAAGATGGGCCATGCACAAACATTTACGTCAGGTGGAAACAGGCACCATACACAAAAATGAAGCCTCCTCCCACGTTCACCTACCTGCCATTCTCTCTTCTCTGGGGGCAGTTTCCTTGCTCACTCATTCTCTTTTCTGGCTCAGAAATGTCAGGAACTCGCCAGATCCCTTGGTTCTCTCAACATGCTTTTCGACATGCTTAGTGTGCTGGTGCCCGAGCTGATCACCATCACTGCACTCTCTGCTCCCCTCCACTCACCTTCCACAGGGTATAACTGATGTTTTCAAGAAAAGGTCACACAAACCTAGAGCAAATTCACGCAGCCTCACTGAAACAAATGTCTTTCCTGTTCCAAAGGAACAGGAAGTTACTTTGCCACTTCTTCCCGCAGTTGTTCCCAGCATTTCTTGTTGAAAACAGCAAGGTCTTGGACTATCCAACAGACTCTAGTTGCACCTGAGGAGTCCTGGAAACTACTGACTACCTTAAACAGAGAGAGCAATTTCTTCATCTCTAAAATGGGAACAAACAATAGCACACGTTTCATAGGCTGTGTTAAGGGGTCAAAGAGGGAACGCATTTGAAACACCAAGCTCAGTGCCCGGCAGGTGACAAGCAGCCCATGGGCCTCCTGCCTATCTCGCTTCGGCTCCCGAACCCACCCCACCGTCTCCATCACTAAGAGGACTCCCAGCTCCTTCTAGTCTCCGCATCGGCCTCCGTCCAAGGACTCGACCTTCCAGTCTAAGTGTAAGGGGAACAGCGCCGCAGCCACTGAACCACAGCTCCCTGGCCACCTGCAGTGGCCTCTCTGGTGGCATTCTAGCAGTGACCAGGGCGGCCAAGCAAATCACGGCAAAGCTCTGCTGAGGGCCCACCTTCGCTGCAGTGGAGGGTAAGCAAAACACAACCTACGAGGCAAAATGCCAGTCCTCCTCCACCTTATGGGGACAAAAGGGTGGTCAGCGCTACAGGAATTCTCTGACGTGCTGAATGTCTTCTGGGAGGCAGCTTGGGAATTCAAAGAGCTGGGTGTGAATCCTGGCTCTGCCCTCTACTAACCACATGATCTTGGGGCACTACCTAAGTGGAGGGAAAAGATGGAGTCGTTCAATACCTCTTACGCCATCTGCCAGGAACTTGACAAACAGTCTCCTTCTTAACGGTTAAACTCTAAAGCCTCAGTTTCTCATTTGTAAAATGGAAGTTTCGGGACCCTGAAACCTCTATCACAGAGACACTGCGAGGATGAAATGAAACCAAAACATCCACACAGCTCACAGCAGACCCTGGCATACAGCACGTGGCTTAAAAAGTAGCTCTTCCTCTCAAAGTCCCCATCAGCGCCATTCTAACATCACATCCAGGGCTGCAAACCGCCTGCTCTGCAGAAGAATGCAGGAATTCCCAGGTCAGGGTTCACCTTCAGCCCCAGCCATGCTTGACAGAGGAGAATATGCCGCCACTGAGCCCTAACCAGGGACGCCCGCACCCAGGCACAACTCCCCAGCCACTGGTCTCCCCTGCTGCTTGCTAATCTGGAAAACATGATGACTACCGCGCACGGCCAGTGAAGTCGCTACAGTAAAGGAGCCCCAGTCTTTGTCCTGTCAGGGTCTTGATGTACCTGAGATGTCCTCGGCACTGCAAGTGATAAAAAGAACAAGTTAATCTGCGGCCGGGCTTTTTATGACGATAGCGAATGAAGGGAGTAACACTGAGTGCCTGCTCCGTTCCAAGCATCATGCTGGACGCCCCTGGTGGCCTAACCATTTTATTCTCACAACACTGTCCGATGCGTATGACTATTACACCCCCATTTTAGAGACGGGGGGGAAAGAATCTCCAGAAAAGTTAGGTCATATGGCTTGTAAGCAGCAAAGCTGACATCTGAATTCAGGCCTGTCTGGCTCCAAATCTACGCTGAGATGCTCTGCTTTGGGCTAGTTTTTCTTTAACAATCTTGTGAAGGGATCAGGTGTGGGTTATGGGATCAGGCAACGGCAAGGTGACAGGCATTACGGAGGGGTCGGCAGGCTTGCCCGAGGACCTGAGGCTGTAGCGGCCCAGCGGGCTGTGAAGTCAACACTCACCTTCCTGGCCATGTTCGCGAAGTGGGCCCCGCAAGCCTTGCAGCTTGGTTCCGAGCCTGTAGGGGAGGGGAAGGAGCTGTACCCAGGGTTGGAATAGGCCTGCGTCCTGGCTCCCTGGGGCGGGGGGACCTCCTCAGGCTGTCCATCCAGGCAGAACCAGTTGCAGCAGGTTGCCCACATGATAAAATCTGGTGCGAGGGAGGAAGGGGAAAAGGGTCAGAGTTAAGACACACCTCTACTGCATTCCCCCATTCCCGAGGGCACAAGTGAGCCGGGATACTCAATTCACACCTGCTGCCAGAGTTGAGCGTCGAGGTGAAGACATGTTTTCAGGGGCCGTAGGTTTCTCGCCACCTCCTGCTTCACCAGTGGCCATTGCACACAAGACAGACGCCTGATCTACCAGGACGACACGGACGGCCGAGATGGCACCCTACCTTTGAAAGGTTGCTGAGCTATGTTTTGGTTTAATCTGAGACCTGACTTCAAGTAAAGAACTGCCTTAGCAATCGTAAGTGACCTAATACCCACTTTATTCAGGAAGATGAATTTGCTCCTAGAGCTCAGATAGATAGAACTTTATCAGGGGCGCCAGTGTGGCTCAGTGAGTTAAGTGTCTGACTCGGATTCAGCTCAGGTCATGATCCCATAGTTTGTGAGTTCAAGCCCCACATCAGGCTCTGTGCGGACAGCTCGGAGCCTGCTTAGGATTCCCTCTCTCCCTCTGCTCCTCCCCCGCTTGCGTTCCCTCTCTCTCTCTCTCTCTCTCTCTCTCTCAAAATAAACAAAAGTTTTTTTTTTTAACTTAAAAAAAGAAAGGACTTTATCATACATGCACATGCACACACACAAGTATAATCCCATATTCACAATGACCATGGAGAGGAACTATTATTATTTCCTTCAGAGATGAGGCAACCCAGGCTCAAAGAAGTCAAGGTCACCCAGCTAATATACAGAGAACTGAGATTCTGAAAACCCAGGTCTTCTGACTCTAAACCTAACGTTCTTTTCCTGTACCATGCCACCCACCTTGATTTCCCCTCTGCCAGCCAGCAGAGCAAACTGCTCTGACGTTTGTTCTTCCAGTCCTTCCTAAACCTCTCTCCCAGCAGCTTAAACAGTTTGTTGCACCAGACATTCTTACCCTCTATTTTCTGCCACTAAAGCATAAATTCCTTGAGGGCAGGGATGACTTCTTAGTCACGTGTATACTGTATCCTAGCAGTGTCCTGCACACAGAAGACGCTCAACCAATGTTTGTAACCTTGCTGAAGAGGTGCCTCTATGGGTTTATTAAGAAATTCTGGAATATTATTCCCATTTAACATATCAAATAGGGGTGCTCCTTTGTCCAAAGGAGTAGATTTTTTTTTAAGTTTATTTATTTTTGAGAGAAAGAAAGAGTGTAAGTGGGGAAGGGGCAGAGAGAGAGAGAGAGACAGAGGGAGAGGGAGAGAGAGAGAGAGACAGAGGGAGATAGAGAAAGAGAAAGAATCCCAAGCAGTCTCCACACCACCAGTGCAGAGCCCAATAAGGGGCTCGAACTCACAAATGGCTGGATCGTGACCTGAGCCAAAGTCGGATGGATACTTAACTGATTGAGCCACCCAGGCGCCCCTGATTTTCTTTTTTAATTTTAGAGAGAAAGAGTGAGAGGGAAAGAGAGAGAATCCTAAGTAGGCTCCATGCTCAGCATGATGCAGGGCTCAATCCTACAACCATGGGATCATGACCTGAACTGAAATCAAGAGTCGGACGCTCAGCCGACTGAGGCACCCAGGCACCCCAAATGCTTTAAGTAGGCTCCACACCCAGCACGGAGCCCAGTGTGGGGCTTGAACTCACAACTGAGATCAAGACCTGAGCTGAGATCAAGTTGCTTAAGCGACTGAGCCACCCAGATGCTTAAGATCACAGAACAAAGAAGATCCAATCCCTCAAATGTCAGAATAACCTAAAGTTGCAAAAGGGTCCCCTGAAATGCCAAGCATTGCCGTGATGAAGTAAGAGTGTGCTTTTCTTAGTACACCAAGGCAGTCAATATGGACATTTTGAGCCTGAACTCTCTGCCTACAGAAATAATAAATGAAACATTTAGTGTTACTACTCAATAATCAGGTCACACAGAAGAATGGTACCTTCTGCTCTGCCTCCTGACTCATGAAAAGTGCCTTTGTAAATCATAGTTCAAACATGTGCTAAGCTGGGAAGTACTAACAGTAAGAAGCCAACTGGTTCAAGCTTGGTCATCTCACAGAGGAAAAGACAGAGGCCCAGCAGGAGGATTCACTTCCTGGTTCACACAGCTATAACCTTAGGTCTCCTGACTACTCTAGGGCCTTCTTAGCTTCTAGCATTTCCCAATACTCCTGATGGAGAATTCATTCCCTTTTGTAGGCATGTCTGATTCACATCCGCCTCCTCCCACCCCCCACCCCCCTCCCTCCCCTGAGAACAGGGACCATGACAGTCAGCCAGTGCCCAGCAGATAGAAAGCTCAACAAAGACTACAGGATGAATCACACACGGTATTTAAACTTTAACTAATCGCATTCACTCCATTTCCTACACATCAAACACCTTGGTCTCGGCCTAGTACTTGTCCAAGGCCTCTCAGTTCCTAGAAAAGTCTTAACTGCAATGAATAGTTCACATGGAAAAATAAAATGAGAAACAGTTAAATAAATGAGTTCTGTGTTGGCAAAATAATGGCGCTAACAGCAGGGGGGCCCCTCTGAAAGAGGGGTTGTACGATTCTCTCAATCACCTGGACAAGAGCATCTGGGACCATGTGTTGTAATGCAAGGAATGCAGGATCTGGAACCAAAAGACCTGGGCCCAAGCCTTGCTTTACTACACCTGCCTCTAGTAAGTCCTACCTTTCTGTTCTTCCTTTTTCTCACCTGGACATTCTCTGGGCTGAGAGCCACTAAACAAATATCAGTCGTTGCTACGAGCATTATAACAATAGCTCAGCCACGATTTCTCTGGCAAGGTTCAGATTAAAAAGTAAACCTAGAGATTTCCCCCACAATTACCATTGGCTTTCTGGGCTATCCTAAAAAGGGATATGGACATCTGTGACAAAATTAGCAGAAGGGGTCAAGTAACTGAAGGGGGTGGGGGCAAGGCGAGGATCAGCGCAGCCCGGCTGTGGGTGGTCTGCAGCTTTGGTCAGAATCTCCACTCCCCCACGCAACCTTTATGGAAGCCAGTGCCTTGCTGTTTCCAGTGCTAGGCAGGTAAAGGGAGAAATCTGACCCTCGAGGGGCTCACAGTCTGGCAGGGGAACAAGAAATGTAAAAGCAGGGGCGCCTGGCTGGATCAGTCAGTAGAGCACATGACTCTTGATCTCTGGGTGGTGAATCCGAGCTCCATGTTGGGTGTAGAGATTACTTAAAATATTTTTAAAAAGATAGAAAGAAATGTAAAGCCAAAGCTAGAAATTTCAGGGTGCTCAGTGCTTTAACAGAGGTTCCTACAGCATACGGGAGGCTACAAAAATACAATCAACTCCCCAGGGGTGGAGGGATGACCAGAGAAGACTTCTCCAGTGAGACGCCACACATATCCTGCTGTTAGAGTAACTGGC